>NC_090375.1:154640840-155386959 GCF_036365525.1 Heterodontus francisci | reverse complement strand
TCCCTTCCCCCCCTTCTCCCCCCTCCCTTCCCCCCCTTCTCCCCCCTCCCTTCCCCCCCTTCTCCCCCCTCCCTTCCCCCCCTTCTCCCCCCTCCCTTCCCCCCCTTCTCCCCCCTCCCTTCCCCCCCTTCTCCCCCCTCCCTTCTCCCCCCTCCCTTCTCCCCCCTCCCTTCTCCCCCCCTCCCTTCTCCCCCCTCCCTTCTCCCCCCTCCCTTCTCCCCCCTCCCTTCTCCCCCCTCCCTTCTCCCCCCTCCCTTCTCCCCCCTCCCTTCTCCCCCCTCCCTTCTCCCCCCTCCCTTCTCCCCCCTCCCTTCTCCCCCCTCCCTTCTCCCCCCTCCCTTCTCCCCCCTCCCCTTCTCCCCCCTCCCTTCTCCCCCTCCCTTCTCCCCCCTCCCTTCTCCCCCCTCCCTTCTCCCCCCTCCCTTCTCCCCCCTCCCTTCTCCCCCTCCCTTCTCCCCCCTCCCTTCTCCCCCCTCCCTTCTCCCCCCTCCCTTCTCCCCCCTCCCTTCTCCCCCCTCCCTTCTCCCCCCTCCCTTCTCCCCCTCCCTTCTCCCCCCTCCCTTCTCCCCCCTCCCTTCTCCCCCCTCCCTTCTCCCCCCTCCCTTCTCCCCCCTCCCCTTCTCCCCCCACCCTTCTCCCCCCACCCTTCTCCCCCCACCCTTCTCCCCCCACCCTTCTCCCCCCACCCTTCTCCCCCCACCCTTCTCCCCCCACCCTTCTCCCCCCACCCTTCTCCCCCCACCCTTCTCCCCCACCCTTCTCCCCCCACCCTTCTCCCCCCACCCTTCTCCCCCCACCCTTCTCCCCCCACCCTTCTCCCCCCACCCTTCTCCCCCACCCTTCTCCCCCCACCCTTCTCCCCCCACCCTTCTCCCCCCACCCTTCCCCCCCCACCCTTCCCCCCCCACCCTTCTCCCCCCACCCTTCTCCCCCCACCCTTCTCCCCCCACCCTTCCCCCCCCACCCTTCCCCCCTCGAAATGTTTTCAGACCAACTTAACAACAGGGACTGGAGCACATGCGGTGCTCCAGACAATGTAAATATTTTCAGAGCAACGTACCTTGGAACAATCTCCTCTGTCTAATAAAAATGAAGCAAATGTCCAAAATGACTAAATAATTGAGATAAAATGCCTCCTTCCATTTTCAAAAACTCTCGCCGAAGCTTTCGGAAGATTGACGCACATGCGCACACGGTCTCAGGCCCTCTGCGCATGCGCTGCGGTCCGGATTGTCAGGACCAGTTTGCGCATGCGCAGAGGCAAACCTGGCGTGTCCCCCGAGGAAGATGACGTTACGCGATGACGTCATCTGCGCATGCGCAAAACTGGCCCTGGCAATCCGGACCGCAGCGCATGCGCAGAGGGCCTGAGACCATGTGCGCACCGCAGCGCATCCTGATGACGTAGCGTTGTCATCAATCACTTTGTTCATATAATAGGTCTTTAAAATTACTGTATTTCTATTTCAGGAATGCAGTATATTGCTATGAAATACCTCTCCGATGAGAAGAACCTGGTCATACAAAGAGTTAAGAAGTTGACACATTGTGTAGTAATTTGGCATTCAGCAGTACTCCCTCCAACTGTCGATTCATACCCAGGATAGTGTATTTGTTTGGATCAACATATTCTCGTCATGGCAACCGTGAAGCATGTTGAAATAAATGCACTATTTTTGTAGTGTGATCATTGAGGCGCAAATATTTTGTGGTGTTATAATCTGCAATTTAGTTCATTTATATTATCGCAGAAAATGCAATTGAAAAAAGTCACCAGTCAAGTTCCTTGAACTTCATATGAGTCAAGAATATCTGCCTCGTGTATTAACAAGTCATAAAAATGGTTCCAGTCAATTGTATTTGCAATATTGCATCTTGTATAATTCCAAACTGTTATTGTGTTCGACGAGCCCTAACTTGCTGGATTACAGTTTTCAGCCAGTTCCCCAGGGTTTTTGTGTTGAAGAACAAGCGGGCATTTCCTTGGTTTGTTATTGAAACTATCTTAATTGGATTTCAGGAATTGAGTTTTTATGCTCTTGCACTGGCTAACTTGATGATTACTTTTGTTTGGTTGTTAACTTTGAATCAGACTCTTGATGTGATCACCCCTATATAATAGATGCTTCTATTGCTGCTCCCTTGCAAGGTGTTGCCAATGGAGCATTTGTAATGTTCTGATTTAAAGATTAATTTAATATCCTGTTTAGTGTTACGTATGTAGGCACTATTTCCAGATTGTAAAGTAGTGTAAAGGAGACTAACTACAGGGACAGTCTCGTGCCTGTTAGGTGCCAGGCAGTATGAAATTGCCAGCAAGGCTTGTGATCTTGAGTCATTATTGGTCTTGCGTTGCCTGCTGGTATTCTAATTCAACATAGGCCAGCTTTAATATCTGGCCTTTAGAACAGTGGTGACTATATCAAGATTCAGTAAACATCTCCAGTATAGCAGTTGATGAGTTAGATGGGTATAAAATAGTTTTTGTGCACCAGTGGTGAGAGAACCATCCAGACTCTTGGTAGTTAAAGGGACGAAAAGTTGTTTTTCAACCAAGGTGTGGAATTCTTTGCCAGAATTAAAAGATCATCCTGCATTGGCAGAGTCCTTTTGCTGTCCTGTCTTGGCACATGGGTCCCTTGATTTGGCAATAATGTCAATGTAAACTTGCTGGCTTTGCTGTGGCCAGTTTCCAGGAAGACCTTGTTTAAACAGAACGCTGCAAGTACCCCTTGAGATCAGTTCCAAAACCAGTTTCAGTATTTTGTCTGAATGAAGAGCAGGTGTTATGTTTTCGGATTCAGTGTTTGAATGCTGAAGGAAAATCAAAGGCGAGGTAACTAATTTGTAAAAATGGGCTGCATCTGATGCCAACCATGTTTGGGAACGTGCCTTGTAAAAGAAACAAAAGAAAGGCTTGCATTTATATAGTGTCTTTCCTTATGACCTCTCAAAGCTCTTTACAGCCGATGAAGTACTTTTGAGGTTGTTAAGACCAGCTGAGAGAGGGGTCACAGGCTCCCCTTTTGCCCCTTCTCTGGTTTGACGCAACAGTGTTTATCTTTTTAACATAGTGATTTAACTTACCACCTCAGTGAGCGCTTGCCCCTGTTAGTCTAATACATTTTCAAATGAACCAATCAGACAGGTTTTCTTGAGTTTAAACAAGAAAGATGTAATTTTATTAACCTTATCACTCTAAACGGGTTAAAAATACTAAAATATACGACACATCCACGCTCACATTTACATGAGAGGCGCACACATACACAAATAGATTACAGAGGTAAAAACAGAGTTGGGAGGTTGGAGTAAAGTCTGTAATAAATGGAATTTAAATACTGAAGTTTAGTTTAGAGATACAGCACTGAAACAGGCCCTTCGGCCCACCGAGTCTGTGCCGACCATCAACCACCCATTTATACTAATCCTACACTAATCCCAGATTCCTACTACATCCCCACCTGTCCCTCTAATTCCCTACGACCTACCTATACTAGGGGCAATTTTATAATGGCCAATTAATCTATCAACCTGCAAATCTTTGGCATGTGGGAGGAAACCGGAGCACCCGGAGGAAACCCACGCAGACACAGGGAGAACTTGCAAACTCCACACAGGCAGTACCCAGAATCGAACCCGGGTCCCTTGAGCTGTGAGGCTGCGGTGCTAACCACTGCGCCACTGTGCCCCCCTAGTCCCAGAGTCCTTAGTTGAAGTGGTAGTCCTGAAGTCCTCGCTGGGCCACACACTCTTCGGGCTTGCTTTTCAGGTTCCAGAAGGCAGAAGAAGGGCTTTATCCATGTTCCCTGGTTGCTGGCTGTGCTGGGCTGTAGGTTTGCAGCTTAGGCTTTACTGGAGAGAGAGAGAGAGAGATTGCAGCTCTCTTGCTAGCTTATAGTTACAGTCTGCTTCTGAAGCACAATTCCCAAACTCCCAGAGTTACACAAGCAGTCAAGTGATGTGACCACCTCTTTGTTTGAAAAAGCATCTTCTGGAACGATGTTTGAAATTCAAGGCTGTTCAGACATACTTGGTTGGGGAGATGGGGTGGTTGGCTCTTTCAAAGTCAATGGGTGTCGGTGGCTTTTGGCGACCATGTTGACAAAACCATTTTAGGTAATTTAATTCGAGAGCACCCCATTGTTCTGGCTAGACTGGGTAATCACCTCTGTCTTCCAGCTGGCCTTTGGTTTCTCATGTGCAAATTGCGTGTGGCCATCTTGACTGCTCACTGTCTTGTTTTTAAAAGTTATTTGTAACGATCTCAGTAAAAGTCTCGGGCAAAGTTCCACACGACAAAATTAATATTTCCATTTGGCATGTGGGGTTTTCGTCACAAGGTGTAGTCACTGTTGTAATGTGGGAAACATGGCAGCCTATTTGTGTCCAGCAAACTCCCACAAACAGTGATGTGATACTGACCAGGTAATCTGTTTGTTATGTTAATTGAGGGATAAATTCTGGCTAAGACAATCGTGTGTACTTTGGAGGGTGAAGTGATCTGGGCGGCTTCTGTACTTTCTGATGGTTAATTCGGTGTGTTGGCAAGCGGCCGCATCACAGTCATCTGCCATGTGTTTACAGTATATTTTAGCCTAGAGAACATGGGGATTTTTTCTACTTGTATTCAGGCTGCCCCTCCCTATTTTATAGGTGTTTTCTTTCATGTTTCCATTCCCCTTATTTGAGTGGCCTTCGGTCACACACTGCCCCAGGCAAACAACAAATTAATGTAAGGCAGGGGTCACCAATACATCAATCACGAGCTACTTGTAGCTCACGTTGGCCTTTGAGTAGCTCGCATAAAGCTGCTGACAGCGCAGTCTAGATGCCTGCATCATCCTGCTAGCATTAATCCGTGCCTGCGCACCTCAACGTCACTGCACACTGACATCATCACGGGATGAGCGAGCAAGCAGGGGGGTGGCTCGTGATATTTTTCTTTTATCAGAAGTAGCTGTCACTAAAGAAAAGGTTGGTGACCCCTGCTGTAAGGTGTCTAAGAAATTTGCTGCATAGTAATGCTGCAGAATAGTCGGGGATGAATCATTGACTTTTCTCTTCTCATCTCCCTACTCCTCTCCTCCTCCTTTCTTTTAGTGAAGTGTCATATTACCTGAGCACTTAAAAGTATAGGTTTTTAGATGCAGGGCAGCATTTCTTACTTTGTGGATGACTGTGGAAGTAGGTAGTGTAATTTTTAAAAAAAACTTAAGTCATTGCATATTTCTGTAATTAAATGTCTCTATTTTGCTTCTTAAAAGTCTTAATTTATTTTTTGACTGTAATGTAAGTTTCACCAAGAGTGCAGCTAGCTATATATATATATATATATATATATGTATATATATGCGCATCTATTGGTCAGAGAACTTGAGCCCAAAGCAGTTCAGCTGCAGTTATCAAACTGACCAGTGAAGTTGCTGTGGAGCAAATTTGTCCATTAAGTTGCTTGTATAAACTGCACAACAGGATGCATTTGGTACAGTAAATAAAGATGTCTGTGAATTTACTGAGTATGGAGATTTGAAGAAGTCATAAGGCACCAGTGAGTCAGAGATTTTCAATCTCTTATCGCAAGCTCCAAATCTTTGGCAAGTAGTGGTTACTGCTGCATTTGAGTTTCTGCATAAAGGAACAGAAGTAGTATGTCTATCGATAACTTTGTAGCCTGGGTCTTGGGAGATTGAAGCCCATTGTACCTGACAGAATAAATGTAACTCAACTGCGCTATCGTAACCCAGTGTTTCATGCATGCATTGGGCTAACCATGACATTTTGGCATACGTAGAGTAATTGTTATGATGCACCATTGCATCATTACGAAGGTAATAAGTTCATGCACACTTACACCACAATGCAACATTGACGTTGCCACCTGAACATGCTGCTGCAATTCTTGGTGCCAGTTAGATTGGAGTAGCCCGGTTGAGAACGAGCCTCCCTGGCCACTGATATCAGGTCTGCCACAATTTTGTTCTTATATGGTTGCTTGCTGTGGGAGACCCATGTCATGGGACCGTAACTGATGAGCAATATAGAAGTTGTCGATGAGTTTTAAATACTGGCTGAAATTTATTAAACATACCATTAGCCTTCTTAATTGCTTGCTACACCTGCATGTTAGCATTCAGTGGCTTATTGATGAGGGCACCTAGGTCCCTTTGTACATCGACACTTTCTAATCTCTTAATATTTAAGAAATACTCTGCACATCTGTTCCTCCTGCCAAAGCGGATAACGTCACATTTTTCCACATTATATTCCATCTACCATGCTGTTGCCCACTCACCTAGGTCTTTCTAAATCCCCTTGAAGCCACTTTGCATCTTCCTCATAACACACATTCCCGCTTAGTTTTGTGTCATCTGCAAACTTGGAAATATTACATTTGGTCCCCACATCCAAATCATTGATATAGATTGTGAACAGCTGGGGCCCAAATACTGATCTTTGCGGTACTCCACTAGTCACAGCCTGCCAGTGCGAGAATGACCCGTTTATTCCTACTCTCTGTTTTCTGCCTGTTAACCAAGATTCTTAATCCGTGCCAGTGTATTACTTCCTATCCCATGTGCTTTAATTTTTCTAACCAACCTCCTGTGGGGGACTTTATCAAAAGCCTTCTGAAAATCCAGGTATGCTACGTCCACCAACTCCCCTTTATCAATTCTGTTAGTAACATCCTCAAAAAACTCCAACAGGTTCGTCGAACATGATTTCCCATTCATAAATCCCTGTTGACTATGCCCAATCGATCGTTATTATCCAAGTGTCCATTTATCACATCCTTTGGAATAGATTCTAGCATTTTCCCTGCTACTGATGTAAGGCTAACAGGTCTATAGTTCCCTGTTTTCTCTCTCCCTCCCTTCTTAAATAGTGGGGTGATATTTGCTACCTTCCAATTTGCAGGAACCGTTCCAGAATCTATAGACTTTTGGAAGATTATCACCAATTCATCCACTATCTCCATAGATACCTCTTTCAACACTCTGGGATGTAGCTGAATGACTATAAAATTTAATGAATGTGCAATGTCTTTACAACAAGTTTTTTTAACGATTGAAAGACTTGTTGCAGTGCAAACTGAATGACAAGCTTTTGAAAGCAAGAACGCAATCAGATACAAAAAAATTTAATTAAATAATAATTTAACATAATACATTTCATCCTGTACGTTTCTGAAATTCTATTATTAATCATCTGTTCATTGGTTGAGCATGTATTTCTGTAAGGAAATTATCTGGCACTTCAATTTACATTAATGTTACATCTATTTTTTTCCCGAAGTAATCACTTCCAAGTTCAGTAGATAAGGGATGTTCGGATTATTTTTAAAATTTCGTTTGATATGGTTAACTATATTAGGCTTCTGTTGGTACTTTTTATAAATTAATGTGCCACTTAATTTTTTTGTTCCCTTACAGTTGGATGAGAAGACGGAATTGTTTTCTCGGGTGAGTAATAAGTAGTTACTAGCAGAGACCCGTGAAACATTTGCAGTCACATTTGTATCTTTATTGCAACAGTATTTCTTTAAATACAGGATTTCAGGTTATTTCACCAAAGACTATAACAGCCTCAAAACTTCTCACTCTGGAGAAAGCTGCATAAAGCTGTCCATGTGTGAAAACAGGCCAAATACAAGTTTTGTCATAAGTCTGGCCTTATGGCTTGTTCATTGTCTTGGAATATGAAAGTCTAATTAGGGACTATTTGCTCCTGAATTGAAAAGGCAGTTTTATATCTGATAGGCTTGATATTATTCCAGGAATAAACACTCTATTTCCTTGAAATTTGCGTTTAATAATTTTAGCATCTATCATGGAAGAAAACAGCTTCCTACATAGGAGCAGGAGTAGGCCATTCGGCCCTCAAGCCTGCTCTGCCATTTGATAAGATCATAGCTGATACGGTTGTGGTCTCAACTGCACTTTCCTGTCTGCCCCCACAACCCTTGACTCCCTTGTCTATCAAAAATTTATCTAATTCAGCCTTGAATAAATTCATTGACCCAGCCTCGACTGTTTTCTGGGAAAGAGAATTCCACAGACAAATGACCTCAGAGAAAATATGTCTCCTTATCTGCATCTTAAAAGGGAGACCTCTTATTCTTAAACTGTGTCCCCTAGTTTTAGTCTCTCCCACAGGGGGAAACATCCTTTCAACATCCACCCTGTGAAGTCCCCTCAGGATCTTGTATGTTTCAATAAGATCACCTCTCGTTCCTCTAAACTCCTACGGGTATAGACCCAACCTGTTCAACCTTTCTTCATAAGATAAGCCCTTCATCCCCAGAATGAGTCGAGTGAACCTTCTCTGAACTACTTCTAATGCAGTTTTATCCTTTAAGTAAAGGAGACCAAAACTGTGCACAGTATTCCAGATTTGGTCTTATCAAGGCCCTGTGCAGCTACAGTAATACTTCTCTACTTTTATACTCTATTCCCCTTGCAATAAATGGTAACATTCCATTTGCCTTCCTTATCACTTGCTGTACCTGCACACTAACTTTGTGATTCATGGACCAGGACACCCAAATTCCTCTATCACCAAGTTCCGCAGTCTCACCATTTAAATAGTATACTGCGTTTCTGTTCTTCTTGCCAAAGTGCAAAAATTTATAGTTTCTCACATCTAGCAAATTAATATTTTCCCCATCTACCAAATTTTTGCCACTCGCTTAACCTATCTATATCTCTTTGTAGACTGTTCATGTCCTCTTGACAACTTTCCTTCCTATTTTGGTTTCATCGGCAAATTTATCTACCATACGTTCGGTCCCTTCATCCAAGTCATTGATGTAGATTGTAAATAGTTGAGGCCCCAGCACTGATCCCTGTGGCATTCCACTGGTTACAGTTCCTAACTATCAATATTGTTCTATGACAAAGTCTTTATTTCAGACTCCAGTTTCGTATCAACAATTGTAACTGCTCCTTCCTTGAGTTCAAGTTCGTGAGGTGGCATGCCCATTGGTGTTAGACTGTAGAAACTCTGGAGGGTATAGACTGTTATCATTACTCTCGTCTCTAGAATCAACATTGATATATTCTTTTAATTCATCTTACAGCTTTTCTGACACTTTTTCATTCAAATCTAGTGAATCTTCATTTTTAGCACAAAGAATAGCTTTCGCACAATAAATTATATCAAATCCTTCCCATGCCATTGCACTCTTCCCATGACATTCCTTCTATCCCTCCCATGCCATTCCCATCCCACTCCTGTCATCCCCAACCCTCCCATCAATCCCATCCCTCAAGGAAACAATCTCTCCAGCCAGGGTAACTTTGTGTTGGGTTCCCATTACTTTCCACTGTTTTAGTTCTGCAACAACCCCCTATGCTGTTGCCGCCACCGACCATTGGAAGCAGCACATGTGTCACGTGCTCTGCTCCTCTGCACGCCCCACTTTACACTGCATGCACCAGGCAGCACCCACCAAATAAACCCACCGACAGACATGCCCCTCAAACTGACCAATCAAAACAGTCCAGACAGACAAAAGCTTTATTATAGATAGTGATTTCTGTATTCCATTGCAAATTTTGTCAGCTCCATTGAGGGTAGTTTGCAAAGTTACACATTTGGCTTAGAGTTGTTAAATTGTTTATGGCTAATGTCAATGGAAACTCATGGAATAGCACAAACTTATAAATTTTCTTCAGAATTGAAAACTTTTCAAGTTAAAGATTTTAGTTCAAGTATCCGTATGCTGTGTTGAACCTTCTATTAAACATCTTGAAATTATTTATTTTAGTTACAGGCAGTCTGAGTTGTTTAGGTAAAATGCTACTTCAGCCACTGGAGACTATATTGCAACTGTGGTACTTTAGTTCACTCTTCAGTCAGATTAAAAGGGAACAGCTTCATGCCTATAGAACATGTCCACATAACAAAATGCTGAAACAGCTTTTGTGGGATGGGTTGTTCTTTTCCCAGCATCCACAGTGGCAGAGAAACTGCTCTGTCCTCTGAGTTGAATCTAAATGTACATGTATGGTATACAATGTTAAGTGGCAGGCCTGAGATAATTTGGACACCAGAACCAAGGGGACAGCAAGATAAATGTTGCTGATCCCAACTCTGCTAGTGAATGCAGTCCCATGTTGAGAATTCTTGGGACCCTGGGCTTATGTTTGGAAAGAGTACAAAAGCAACATTCAACTTCAGAAAAAACAGATTTTGATGGGTCAGTTAAGGAAGCTGAACTGGGCAGAACAGTTAGATGAGAAAAGCATAGGAGAAAAGTGGATCATGTTTAGGAATATGTGAACCACAGTCGGCCATTTAGTCCCTCAAGCCTGATTCAGTCAGATCATGGCTGATCTGTGACCTAACTCCACATACTTGCCTTTTCCCCACATCCTTTCATAACTTTGGTTAGCAAAAATCTATTAACATCTGATTTCAAGTTAATAATTGATTATTAACATCAATTGCCATTTGTGAATGAACATACCAAACTGCTACCACCCTTTGTGTCTAAAAGTGTTTGCTAATTTTAGCCCTGAAAGGTTTGGCTCTAATTTTTAGAGCCACCCAACCAGCAGAAATAGTCTCTATCTTATCTATTTCCCCTTAATATCTTGAAAATTTTGATCAAATCACCCTAATTTCTCATAATTTAACCCTTGGAGTCCAGGTATCATTTTGATAAATCTACACTGCACTCCCTCCAAGGCCAGTATATCCTTCCTACGGTGTGGTTCCCAGAACTGTTCTCAGTACTCCAGGTGTGGTTTAACCAGGGCTTTGTATAGCTGTAGCATAACTTCTAACCTGTTGTATTCTAGTCCGCTGGATGTAAAGGTCAGCATTCCATTGGCATATTTGATTATTTTTAGTACCTGCCCATGATTTTAATCTGTGCATGAACCCCCAAGTATGCATGAATTTCCAAGTCTCTTTGGACCTCCACTGTTCTTAACTTTTCATCATTTGGGAAATACTCTGCTCTATCCATTTTAAGTCCAAAGTGGATGACCTCATTTTTGCCTACATTGAAATCTCTTGGCCACAGTTTTGCCCTTTCACTTAATCCATTTGTCTCTCTTTGTAATTTTATGCTTCCATCCACACTGCTTACAATGCCACCTATCTTTGTGTAATTCGCAAACTTGGATATGTGACTTTCTATCCAATCGTCTAAGTCATTATTAAGTACGATGAATAGTTGAGGCCCCAACCTAGATCCTTGTGGGACAGCACGAACCACATCTGCCGATTAAAGTACCTGCCCATTATTCCTGCTTCTCTCCTGCCATTCAGCTAATTTTTTTTAACCAGGTTAATAATTTGACTTTAGTTCCATGTGCTTCAACTTCAGCTAATGAGTCTCTTAGGATGATTTATGAAATGGCTTCTGGATATGGATAGCATCCATAGACAACCCCTGTCCACCACTTTAGTCACCTCTTCAAAAAATGCAGTCAGGTAATTGTCAGGTCATGCCTGACTAACAAATCTATACTGGCTGGCTGGCGCTGATCAGCTGAAAATTTTCAAGGTATTCAGTCACTCTATGCTTAATTATAGATTCTAGTAATTTCCCAACATCAAATGTTAGGCTAACTGGTCTATAAATTCCGTGGTTTCCCTCTGTCACCTCGCTTAAAAAGCAGAGAGACATGCACAATTGCCCAATCTAAAGGAACAGTTCCCAACTGGAGAGAGTTTTGGAAGGTTTTGGGGCATCTATCCTACTCTTTTTCAAATTCTGGCATGGAAAATATCTGGTCCTAGGGATTTGTCATTCTTCAATACCATTATTTTCTTCATTACTGTTTTCTTTACATTAATTTTGGTGAGTCGCTGTCCCTGATTTAATATTAGTTTCTTCAGGATGGCCAGCATGCTAACCTGTTCCTTTGCTGTAAATACTGATAAGTAATTATTCAGCATGTCAGCCATTTCCTTATTTTCAATGTCAATATCACCATGATCAGTTTTCAAGGGGCCCATATTGCTCCTGACCACGCTCTTTTTCCTAATATAATTGTAAAAATGTTTTGTATTGATTTTGATATCCCTCTGGGCAGTCTCCCTAGTACACAACTTGTATTTGGAAGTAGTGAATGGAAGATCTGAGGAAGTACTAAAAGAAATGGGGGAAGTACGGAGAGCTAAGACCTGGATAAACTTTATACAAGGATATTTGAAGAACTATTTTGAGGAAATTAATTCCATAGGCTTAAGGCCTGAGCTTTGTAAAGCAATTATAACAAAAATCTTCAAAAAAAAAAGGGCAGTGGAATGATTGGCTAAAAGAATCATTCAATGAACCTAAGACCGTGTTAGAAACTTGAAAGAGGAGGGAATTGTGAAACACCTGATAGCTGTTGTTTAGTAATGAAGAGGCAACATGGATCTAAGAGAAATGGCTTGCCTAATAAGTTTATTAGAGTTCTATAAGAACAGACCTTGTTGGTAGAATTTCTGAGGATGTATGTTCAGATTTCAGCTTGGGTTTTGATACCATACAAATTTGGGCGTGGCTAGGTCACACATAAAGCCATGAAATTAATTACCAAATCATATGTTTTGGTTGTTGGTGGAGGGATAAATGTTGGCCAAGACACAAAGAGAAGTCCCCTGCTCTTTTTTAAAAATACTGCCATAGCATCTTTTACATCCATCTAAGAGCACAGTTTAACGTCACATCCAAAAGAGAGTGCCTCGGACAGTACCTTGCACCCTCAGTATTACAACAACAAATTGTATTTATGTAGCATCTTTAATGTAATAAAACGTCCAAAGGAGCTTCACAGGAGCATAATAAAGCAAAATCTGACAGCAAGCCACTTAAGTCAATATTAGGGCAAATGACTGAAAGCTTGGTCAAAGAGGCAAGTTTTAAGGAGCATCTTAAAGGAGGAGAGGTTTAGAGATGGAATTCCAAAGCTTCGGGTCCAGTCAGCTGAAGGCACGCCACCAATGGTGAAGCAATTAAAATTGCAATACTCCAGAGGCCAGGATTAGATGAGCATATATCTTGGAGGGTTGTGGGGCTGGAGAAGATTTGAGATAGTGAGGGATGAGGTCATGGAAGAATTTGAAAACAATGAAAATTTAAAATCAAGGCCTAGCTTGACCAGGAGCCAGTTGTAGGTCAGCAAGCACTGGGGTGATGGGTGAATGGGACTTGGTGCAAGTAAAGGACACGGGCAGCAGAGTTTTGGATGACCTCAAGTCCACGGAGAGCAGAATGTGGGAGGCCAGTAGGGAGTGCGTTGGTATAGTTAAGTCTAAAGATAACAAGGCATCCACTAGATTATGTGCTCAAGTCCCAGAAGTGGGATATAGAAATTTGCTGCACAAGGCATCAGAACATCATAGAAAGCCTTCAGGAAAGGTAACGTACCATCCAACATGCTCTTGCCTATATGTAATTCAAATCCACACGATATGGGTTTATTGTTCATTCCCTCTGAAGTGGCCTGACAAGATCTCAATTACAATAAAAATTGCTACTCAAGAAGGTGGCCCACCACTACCTTAGGGCAACTTCCAATGGGCAATAGATACAGCTTTGCGAGCATTATCCAGCTTTTATTTATTTTTTTAAATTAAAAATCCAATTTATTTGAATCTGTGTTTAGCATTTATTTTCTTTCAGGTAGGACAGCAGTCTTTCTCAACTATATCTTTCATATGGGGCCCATTCAATCCATTATGCTTGTGCTGGGTCAGCTCTTTAACTGTAGCTGTTCATTGTCATCTCATTGCCCTGCCCTTTGCCTGAATGCTTTTGTGTTCGCCCTTTACAAATATTTACCCTGTTCCCTTCAAATTATGTTATAGTCTCTGCCCAATGTCTGTGATTCTGTGACCCTTAGTTATCCATTCGCCAATCAGTGGAAATGATCTTTCTCTATTTACGCCCTGAAAACCTACCATAATTTTGAAATTTTTACATCCCTCCACCCCAACCTCTGTTCCAGTAAACAGTAATTGAAAATACATTAACGTGAGTTAAATTTGAGAAATAAACTTTGTTAAACATCCCACCAAACCATAGCCAAAGAAAATGATCGAGCACCAATAAAATTAGTGGTAGTTGATATTTTTAGTAAAGATATATAATTCCTGTCAAAATTGAAAAATGTTGATGTTTTTCAAAGCATGTGAATAGGGAATGTCCTTCATCCAAGTTGTTTTTGCATGGTTCTTAACTCGCTTCAATGCGATTTTCTGTTTCGCTGGATAACGTCCAAATCAAATGCTTGTCTTAGTTCGCATGATTAAGGGTTTAATTTCATGCTGTTTTGTACAAAAGAACAAGCTATGTGGCTTTCTTAATTAGCTTGTATGTTTTAGCTTAATGCCCGTAGATAAAATTATAACTCTACCTAAGAAGTCTGAATGGATGAAGCATCAGTTCAGAATTGTTCTCAATGAACTGAAATATTATTTCTAATTATCAACGTAGGAACTTTTTAAGAAGTGAAATTTTGGAATTTGTTAGTTAACTGAAGAAA
Organism: Heterodontus francisci; assembly: GCF_036365525.1. NCBI lineage: Eukaryota > Metazoa > Chordata > Chondrichthyes > Heterodontiformes > Heterodontidae > Heterodontus > Heterodontus francisci. The sequence goes on along the minus strand of NC_090375.1, from coordinate 155,372,470 downwards.
TGAAGGACATCACAATGAGCCTCGATTAGCCAGTACCCCATAATTTGTACTTTGTCGTCACTGGAATTTTCCCAGAAATTGGAGTTGGCAGCATATTGGTGGGATTTGGCCAAGAAACGAGCAGGACTCTGGACTTAGCTTTTTTTTTAAATTCATTCATGGGTTGTGAGCGTTGCTGGCTAGGCCAGCATTTATTGTCCATCTCTAATTGCCCTTGAGAAGGTGGTGGTGAGCTGCCTTCTTGAACCGCTGCAATCCATGTGAGGTAGGTACACACTAAGAAGGAAAGCCTCCGTTGAAAATAGGAAAGTTCATGAGGACCATTTATTTGTTTGTTTTTATGAAAAACCTATTCTCTGGATGACCCTAGCAAGGCCAGCATTAATTGCCCCTCCTAGCAGTTTGATACAATTGAGTGGCTTGTTAGGCCACTTCAGAGAGCAGTTCAGAGTCAACCACATTGGTGTGGGGCTGGAGTTGCATAGAGGCTATATTGGCAGGTTTCCTTCCCTAAAGGACATTATTGAACCACTTGGGGTTTTACGACAATCTGATGATTAATTATCAATTTTACTGATACTACCTCTTTATTTCCAGATTGTTTAAACTAAATTAAAATTGTTCATGTTCCCTGGGTTATTAGTCTTGGCCTCTGAATGACTTGTCCAAAAGAAAAAGACGCATTTATATAGCCTCTTTCATGACCTCAGGACCAAGGTGCTTTATAATCCTTGAAGTACTTTTGATCTGTTTTCATGTATGAAATGCAGTAGCCAATTTGCACACAGCAAGATCCCACATACAGTAAAAATAGAATTACCAGATAATTTGTTTTAGTGATGTTGCCTGAGTGATGAATATTAGATAGGGCACCAGGAGAAGTCCATTGCTGTTTGGAATAGTGCCGTGGAGTCATTTACGTCCATCTGAGAGGACTCACATTCACAAGGTAGCACCCCAAGCAATGCAGCAGTCCCTCGGTACTGAAGTGGAGTGTCACCCTAGATTCTGTGCTCGAGTCTCAAGCTTGTGGCTTGAATCATCCTCCTTATTCAGAGTATGAGTGCTACTTAGTGAATCACAGTGGCATAACCACTATCCTACCATACCCAGATATAGCTGGTGGAAGATGATTTGGGGACTTTTGATTTTCCATCACCTTCCCTCATCCTCTTGGAGGTGGGTTGAGGTGGGGGTTTGGAGGGAGTGACTCCTGTGTTAATATGGATACATAAGGGCCCACTATACCTCAAGGATTATAATAACACTCAATGTGACTATCTTGGATCACAATAAACCAGTTTGCTCAAAAGCGTTCTATCCGTATGGTGGCACAGGACAAAAATACAGTAGAGCATTTAAAGGATGTTTCAGATGGTGAATGATGTCTGAGACAATGAGAAAGTAATTTACGTCATTCAAAATCATACAATTTTCAACTAAGAATTAACAACTTGCCTGAAAAATCAACAATTTTTACATTCTTTTCCTGAAACATGTACCGGATCATACTCCATTTAAACCCAACTTGAGAATATTTAATGCTTATTCTGGTTGTCATGTAGTCAAAACAGAGTTGTGTGTCCTGAAATTCACTCTTCCTTGTTTCCATGGTAATTACCACAATCTGTCTCTTCCACCTACCAGCCTGCTTCTCGAAATGCAGTTGCAGGGTTGTCAGCAGCGACACTGGCATCACTTGGGGGATCTTCCTCGCGACGTGGGAGCGGGGATACAAGTAGCATGCTGGATCCAGATGTTTCACTCAGTGAATTGCGGGTAAGGTTTATCAAACTATATACTTATGTAGAGCTGATGAACTGTTTTAACTTAATTTAAATACTACTATTGACGGAATTCTTGTAGCATTGTATGCACCAACAATATAACTCTGCAGAATTTCAGCTTGATGTTTTTTGTTCCCTTCCCCCTCCCATTTATCCAATGGTTCATTCCATGTGTCCAACAGGATATCTATGAGCTTAAGGACCAGATACAAGATGTAGAGGGGAGATACATGCAGGGATTAAAAGAACTTAAGGTATCAGGACCATGTCCCCCAGCATGTTTTTTTTCTATTTCCTGTAGCTGTCACTTTGGGAATTTGAGCTGCACTCCTTTAACATGCTAGAGCAGAGTCCCTGTGTAGCATTTGACTAACTTTTGTTTTGGCTGAGTCCTAGATATTTTCGATTCGTATGGCATGTGCTTTTATCTGAATGTAACTCTCACTGCAATTCATGTTATTCTGTAGTATCAGAGTTTGATAAATAACGTTATTGTCTCAAAGCAACTAGCTGCAGAACAGTTGCGATTTAAGTAACATAACTGTGGCCTACAAAGTTGGAAAATGATTACAATTGTTTTATACCTGACCAATGATTTGATTTGGTTTGAATTCCAGCACTTCACTATTTCATGTAATTTACTGTATGTTTAGAACATGAACATAGAACCAGCAATGGGGAGCTCTACATTTTCAGTGTTCGGAAACCTTTGAGAATCTCTTTTGAACTTATCAGAAATGGGTAAAAATTGGGAAATGTCGGGGAGTGGGTGGGATGGGTAAAGTTTAAAATTTTATGGCATTTGGGGTCAAAAATGATCTTGCTCATTTTTTTAAACTGCTTTTCATCATAATTCATTCTTTATGTACTATAAATATAAAGATGCCTTTTGTTAAAGGACCAAAGTATTTTTCTGGGACTCTTGAATAATCAGAATGCACGGTGTGAGGAGAAAGTGCATGTTTTTGGAAAGCCAAAAAGCTGCTTTTGTAGTTCAAATACAGATCAAGCAATTGGAAAAATCAGAATTTTAATCATTGGATACTAAAATGTCAAAAAGGGTAAAAGCCATGCAAAAAACTAACCAAGGGGTAAACTAAAGGAAATTTATCGGACTAAAAGCTGGAAGTGTGGAGCCCCATGAATATTTGACAAGAGTCAAGATGATGCTTCAGTGTTTCTGGATGGGAAAAATAGGCTTTTCTTTTTAACTTCTAAGAATTTCATATCCAGTACCAGTTTAGAAAAAACCATTGGCTTTCATGAAAATGTAAGGGACTATATTCACTTCAATAATCTTTCACATAATTGCTCTTTATTTGTGTAGTAATGTTGTATAAAAATGTCATTAAGGTGTGGCTTGTGCTTCTGCATGGTGAGAATATTAGCAATTTTTTTTAACAAAGTCACAACATTTCCTTTGCCTATATTTAAGTACAGGTTCCGAGTATTAATGTTGCTCATGAGTATAACCTAACTAGTCAAAGACTGTTACTTATGCCTAAGCTATCATTATTAATGGTCTTGTAACCTAATTTTTCAAATTTGTGCCTGCTTCTGTTTGCTTTCTGCTTGCCTGTATTTGTCACTGTTATAGCAGAAGGAAATTCTTTCACCAGACTTGGCAAGACCATGAATGTTAATTAAGTACTTGGGCAAGTGAAAATACTCTCTCTGGTGCTAGGAAGCTAGGTCTCACCACCAAGAGTAGTATAAAACATGGAGGTCAAAAATGTCAAGAGTTAAAAGAAACAGCTAAGAAACTCCTGAAATGTAACTTCCACCAGGAGAAGAGCTGTTTCGCTTAGCTGGTTAAGCTTGCTTTCAGCCACTCGTCGTTTCTATAGAAGTAAATATTTCCTTGTTTGTCCAAACAGGGATGCATTTGGGCGTAGCCTACTCACCAGAGATTCAACTAAAGGATGTTAGAGACTTCACAACTATTAGAGCTTTTTTTCTTTTCCTAAAAATAATTATTGAGTAGCTCACAAATTTAACATTTTTTGTTGAATGTTCTGCAAAATGTAGTGATTGAAAGCTCATGTTAACTTTAATCTAATATTTGGATCCATGAATACCTGTACTTACCAAATTTCACAAGGATCAAGTTGTGTTCATAGATAGCTAGAGAGCAGGTGTTTGAGGGGAGGTTGTTATGTTGACCTGCAGTAGCACATATGTAAAAACAAAACACAAATTGAAATCTAATTTCTAAACAACAGATTTAATTTGAAGATTTTCTATGAGCCCAAATCATGCATTGTTTTCAGAGCTATTTCCAGTATTGTAACCAAGACATGCAGAAAATGTAGTTCGGCTGACTCCAAGACTTTGGAATGCACATGGTAAAACTTTTGCACGCGCTACAGGCTGTTTGTTTGTCTGGTCTTTTTTTAAAAAATGCTTTTAACAGAAAATGGAAAATAAAATTCCGTTCCTGTAGTTCCTTTTGTATTTATTATTGAACTTCTAATTTATAAAAGATCAACTGAAGGAGTAACTGTGGGAACTAATTGATACTTGTTGATCGCAGTGACAAAATTAGTGCAATTTGACATCCTGTAATCATGTTGACTTTTTCTCATCCTCCCGATTACTATCTGATCAGGTTTATACTTGCTGCATGCTCCCTATATTTACAGTTACTTCCAGCATCATTGATCCTGTCACCAGAATATGGGTTATCTTTAAATTGCAGGATTCCTTATCAGAAGTAGAAGAAAAATATAAAAAAGCTATGGTCTCCAATGCACAACTAGACAATGAAAAATCTAACCTCGTCTATCAAGTGGATACACTAAAAGATGTCATTGAAGAAATGGAGGAGCAGATGGCGGAGCTCTATAGAGAGAATGAGGAAAAATCAAAGGTAATTGATCAACTACAGCAATGCTTGGGAGTTACTGTTCGTTTTGCACTTGTAGCATTGCATTGCTCAAAAGGTTCCTTTAGGATAACAATTGCAATATTGTAGCTTTGATTTTTTATTGACGGAACCTATCTGACTTTTGTTGCAACAAGAGCCAAATTTGTTCCATTGCCTCCATTCGAGGAGGTGCGTAGCAGATGGGTTGTGCAAAAAATTAATTCTGGTTGTGTTTTCTAACTTAACAAAGAAATCGTTGCCAAAACACCTTTTGCTAAATAGTTAAATTTGATATCTCTTAAATTACCCAAAGATGCTCCATTTAAGAGATGGTGTTGACGTATTTTACACTAGAGTGAAAAATATTCTAAGCAGTAACTTTGGTTAAAGAGTAGTGACTGAGGAGCAGAGTTCATTTGCACTCGAGCATGTCCATGTCTGATGGCGAAATTAAAGGATTTTTAAATCTAATTCAGAAGGAAGAAAGAATAAACATGATTTTTTTTTTATAGAACCTCATCCTACTTTTCAACGTGTCCCAAAGCATTTGTAACCAATTAGTTACTATTGAAGTACAGTCACTGCTATTAAGTTAATGAATACAGCACCCAGTTTCTTTTTTTTATTCTTTTATGTAATGTGGATGTTACTGGCAAGGCCAGCATTTATTGTCCATCCCTAATTGCTCTTGACAACAGACTAGCTTGCTAGGCCATTTCGGAGGACAGTTAAGAGTCAGCCAAATTGCTGTGTGTTTGGAGTCACTTGTCGGCGAGACGGGGTAAGGACACCAGATTTCATCCCCTAAAGGACATGAGTGAACCAGTTGAGTTTTTATGACAATCAATAGTTTCATTGCACCATTACTGAGACTAGCTTTCAATTCCAGAGCAGCAAATGAGATGACCATTTAATCTATTTTTTGGTCGTGATGTTACAAGAATTCCAAGTCCTCCTTCAGTTAGTGCCATGGGATGCTTTGTGCCCATCTGAATCCCAGGAATTTCCACCTGAATCCTTGCAATCATCATCTAAGTCATTAAAAATACAGTGAATAGTTGAGGCCTCAACATCGATCCTTATGGGGCACCACAGTCAGATCCTGCCAATTCGAGTAGCTGCCCATTATCCCCGCTCAGCCAATTTCCTAACCAGGTAAATAATTTGCCTTCAGTTCTTTTTTATTCGTTCCTGGGATGTGGACATCACTGGCTAAGCCAGTATTTATTGCCCATCCCTCATTGCCCTCGAGAAGGCGGTGGTGAGCTGCCTTCTTGAATCGCTGCAGTCCATGTGGGGTAGGTACATTTGCTGTGCTGTTCGGAAGGGATTTCCAGGATTTTGACCCAGCAACTCTGGGCTTCAACTTTAACTGACAGCCTCTTACGATGGGGAAAATTTTGCTGAATACTTCTTTTGGGCCTCCTTATCTCGAGAGACAATGGATACGCGCCTGGAGGTGGTCAGTGGTTTGTGAAGCAGCGCCTGGAGTGGCTATAAAGGCCAATTCTGGAGTGACAGGCTCTTCCACAGGTGCTGCAGAGAAATTTGTTTGTTGGGGCTGTTGCACAGTTGGCTCTCCCCTTGCGCCTCTGTCTTTTTTCCTGCCAACTACTAAGTCTCTTCGACTCGCCACAATTTAGCCCTGTCTTTATGGCTGCCCGCCAGCTCTGGCGAATGCTGGCAACTGACTCCCACGACTTGTGATCAATGTCACACGATTTCATGTCGCGTTTGCAGACGTCTTTATAACGGAGGCATGGACGGCCGGTGGGTCTGATACCAGTGGCGAGCTCGCTGTACAATGTGTCTTTGGGGATCCTGCCATCTTCCATGCGGCTCACATGGCCAAGCCATCTCAAGCGCCGCTGACTCAGTAGTGTGTATAAGCTGGGGGTGTTGGCCGCTTCAAGGACTTCTGTGTTGGAGATATAGTCCTGCCACCTGATGCCAAGTATTCTCCGAAGGCAGCGAAGATGGAATGAATTGAGACGTCGCTCTTGGCTGGCATACGTTGTCCAGGCCTCGCTGCCGTAGAGCAAGGTACTGAGGACACAGGCCTGATACACTCGGACTTTTGTGTTCCGTGTCAGTGCGCCATTTTCCCACACTCTCTTGGCCAGTCTGGACATAGCAGTGGAAGCCTTACCCATGCGCTTGTTGATTTCTGCATCTAGAGACAGGTTACTGGTGATAGTTGAGCCTAGGTAGGTGAACTCTTGAACCACTTCCAGAGCGTGGTCGCCAATATTGATGGATGGAGCATTTCTGACATCCTGCCCCATGATGTTCGTTTTCTTGAGGCTGATGGTTAGGCCAAATTCATTGCAGGCAGACGCAAACCTGTCGATGAGACTCTGCAGGCATTCTTCAGTGTGAGATGTTAAAGCAGCATCGTCAGCAAAGAGGAGTTCTCTGATGAGGACTTTCCGTACTTTGGACTTCGCTCTTAGACGGGCAAGGTTGAACAACCTGCCCCCTGATCTTGTGTGGAGGAAAATTCCTTCTTCAGAGGATTTGAACGCATGTGAAAGCAGCAGGGAGAAGAAAATCCCAAAAAGTGTGGGTGCGAGAACACAGCCCTGTTTCACACCACTCAGGATAGGAAAGGGCTCTGATGAGGAGCCACCATGTTGAATTGTGCCTTTCATATTGTCATGGAATGAGGTGATGATACTTAGTAGCTTTGGTGGACATCCGATCTTTTCTAGTAGTCTGAAGAGACCACGTCTGCTGACGAGGTCAAAGGCTTTGGTGAGATCAATGAAAGCAATGTAGAGGGGCATCTGTTGTTCACGGCATTTCTCCTGTATCTGACGAAGGGAGAACAGCATGTCAATAGTCGATCTCTCTGCACGAAAGCCACACTGTGCCTCAGGGTGGACGCGCTCGGCCAGCTTCTGGAGCCTGTTCAGAGCGACTCGAGCAAAGACTTTCCCCACTATGCTGAGCAGGGAGATTCCACGGTAGTTGTTGCAGTCACCGCGGTCACCTTTGTTTTTATAGAGGGTGATGATGTTGGCATCGCGCATGTCCTGGGGTACTGCTCCCTCGTCCCAGCACAGGCATAGCAGTTCATGTAGTGCTGAGAGTATAGCAGGCTTGGCACTCTTGATTATTTCAGGGGTAATGCTGTCCTTCCCAGGGGCTTTTCCGCTGGCTAGGGAATCAATGGCATCACTGAGTTCCGATTTGGTTGGCTGTATGTCCAGCTCATCCATGACTGGTAGAGGCTGGGCTGCATTGAGGGCAGTCTCAGTGACAGCATTCTCCCTGGAGTACAGTTCTAGGTAGTGCTCAACCCAGCGGTCCATCTGTTTGCGTTGGTCAGTGATTATGTCCCCCGATTTAGATTTGAGGGGGGTGATCTTCTTGATGGTTGGCCCAAGAGCTCTCTTCATGCCATCATACATTCCTCTGATGTTTCCGGTGTCTGAGGCCAGCTGGATATGACTGCATAGGTGTTGCCAGTAGTCGTTTGCGCAACGCCTAGCTGTTCTTTGTGCAGTACTTCTGGCTGCTTTAAGTGCTGCGGATGTTAAATCGCTGGGGGCTTTCTTGTAGTTCAAAAGTGCAATGCGCTTAGCGGCTATGACAGGTTCCAGCTCTTCATTATGAGATTGAAACCATTTCCCGGCGGAGCAGCAGGAGAAGGTAGCGACTCTTCGGTGGGTGAGTGAAGGCATCAGGAGCTGTGTTTTAAAAGTAAGTACTTACTGTTTTACTTACTGTTTTCCTTGTCTTTGAGTTTCTTTTGGCACCGGAGGAACCGGAAGCTGGTCGGCAGCGAGGACTCCTGGGTAGGTATTTTCCTTAAAGGTGCGGAGCTCCGTGGACTCGGCCTCATTTCCCGGCGGAGCAGCAGGAGAAGGTAGCGACTCTTCGGTGGGTGAGTGAAGGCATCAGGAGCTGTGTTTTAAAAGTAAGTACTTACTGTTTTACTTACTGTTTTCCTTGTCTTTGAGTTTCTTTTGGCACCGGAGGAACCGGAAGCTGGTCGGCAGCGAGGACTCCTGGGTAGGTATTTTCCTTAAAGGTGCGGAGCTGAGTAAACCCGAGCCACTACACATGTAGTGTCTCCCACCCATCCTCCTCCTCTAACCTAATAATAAGACCCTTTTTACCCTCCTCCTGTAACCAAAAAGGACTGAGCAGGTAAGCTATTTACTGTTTTTGTTAATATCTATAGTTGTACTTAACTAAGGGGTAATTGAATAAAAGAAATGGCAGCCAGTGTAGTGTATTGCTCCTCCTGCAGAATGTTCGAGGTGAGGGAAACCTCCGGTGGCCCTGCCGACTTCACCTGCTGGAAGTGCATCCGTCTCCAGCTCCTATCAGACCGTGTTAGGGAATTGGAGCTGGAGCTGGATGAACTGAGGATCATTCGGGAAGCTGAGGGGTTGATAGATAGAAGCTACACGGAGGTCGTTACTCCACAAATCAAAGGCAGCTGGGTAACAGTTAGAGGTGGGAAGAGGTCAGTGCAGGGATCTCCTGTGGTCGTTCCCCTCAACAACAAGTATACAGTTTTAGATACTGTTGGGGGGGACGGCCTATCGGGGGCAGGCTGCAGTGACCGGGCCTCTGGCACGGGGTCCTGCACTGTGGCTCAGAAGGGAAGGAGGGAGAATGGGAGAGCACTAGTCATCGGGGACTCGATGGTGAGGAGTACGGACAGGCGGTTCTGTGGGCGCAGGCGAGACGCACGGATGGTTTGTTGCCTCCCTGGTGCCAGGGTCCGTGATGTTTGTGATCGCGTCTTCAGGATCCTTAAAGGGGAGGGGGAGCAGCCAGAGGTCGTGGTGCACATTGGCACCAACGACGTAGGAAGGAAGGGTGGCACAGATGTTAGAAGTGAGTTTAGGGAGTTAGGCTGGAAGCTGAAAGCTCGGACGGACAGAGTTGTTATCTCTGGTTTGTTGCCGGCGCCACGTGATAGTGAGGCTAGGAATAGGGAGAGAGCACAGCTGAACACGTGGCTGCAGGAATGGTGTAGGAGGGAGGGCTTCCAGTTCTTGGATAATTGGACTGCATTCTGGGGAAGATGGGACCTGTTCAAACAGGACGGGCTGCATCTGAACCAGAGGGGCACCAATATCCTGGGAGGGAGGTTTGCTAGTACTGTTCGGGAGGGTTTAAACTAGTTTGGGAGGGGGATGGGAACCGGACTTGTAATCCAGGGACCAGTGGGTCCACTCAGAAAGACAAAGAGTGTAGTGAGGTATTGGGGAAGGTAGCACTGTCGCAGAGGACAGATGGGCACGGAGAAGGGTTAAAGTGCGTATACTTCAACGCAAGAAGCATCAGGAATAAGGTGAGTGAATTGAAGGCGTGGATGGGCACTTGGGACTACGATGTTGTGGCCATCACTGAAACGTGGATAGGTGAGGGGGAGGAATGGTTTTTGGAGGTACCTGGTTATAGATGTTTTCATAAGATTAGGAATGGTGGTAAAAGAGGTGGGGGGGTGGCATTGTTAGTTAGAAATAGTGTAACAACTGCTGAAAGAATTTTCGAGGAGGATCTGCCGACTGAGGCACTGTGGGTTGAGGTCAGGAACAGGAAAGGAGCAGTCACCTTGATGGGAGTTTTCTATAGGCCCCCCAATAGCAGCAGGGAGGTGGAAGAGCAGATTGGGAAACAGATTTTGGAAAGGAGCAGAAGTCACAGGGTAGTAATTATGGGGGATTTCAACTTCCCAAATATTGATTGGCAACTCTTTAGATCGAATAGTTTGGATGGGGTAGTGTTTGTGCAGTATGTCCAGGAAGCTTTTCTGACTCAGTATGTAGACTGCCCGACCAGAGGGGAGGCAATATTGGATTTGGTACTAGGTAATGAACCAGGGCAAGTGATAGAGCTGTTGGTGGGCGAGCACTTTGGAGATAGTGATCACAATTCTGTAGCATTCACTGTGGTAATGGAGAGGGATAGGTATGTGCAACAGGGCAAGGTTTACAATTGGGGGAAGGGTAGATATGATGCTGTCAGGCAGGAACTGAGGAGCATAAGTTGGGAGCATATGCTGGCAGGGAAGGGCACGGTCGAAATGTGGAACTTTTTCAAGGAGCAGATAGTAGGGGCCATTGATAAGCATGTCCCTGTCAGACAGGGAAGGGATGGTCATGTGAGGGAACCGTGGTTGACAAGAGAGGTTGAGAGTCTTGTTAGGAAGAAGAAGGATGCGTATATAAAGTTGAGGAAAAAGGGCACAGGCATAGCTCTGGAGGGATACAAGATGGCCAGGAAGGATCTGAAGAAAGGGATTAGGAGAGCTAAGAGAGGGCATGAAAAATGCTTGGCGGGTAGGATAAAAGAAAACCCCAAGGCCTTTTACGCGTATGTCAGAAATATGAGGATGACTAGGGGGACCGTAGGTCCGGTCAAGGACAATAGCGGGAGACTGTGTGTTGAGCCGGAAGAGATAAGTGAGGTTTTGAATGAGTACTTCTCTTCGGTATTTACGAATGAGAAGGGGTGTATTACTGAAGAGGACGGTGGGAAGCAGACTGGTAAGCTCGAGGAAGTGCTCGTTAGGAGGGAAGATGTGTTGGGGTTTTTGAATAACTTGAAGATAGACAAGTCTCCCGGGCCTGACGGGGTATATCCAAGGATGTTATGGGAAGCAAGGGATGAAATTGCAGAGCCGCTGGCAATGATCTTTTCATCTTCTCTGCTGACGGGGGTGGTACCAGGTGATTGGAGGGTGGCAAATGTTGTGCCCCTGTTCAAGAAAGGGAATAGGAACAACCCTGGGAATTACAGGCCAGTTAGTCTTACTTCGGTGGTAGGCAAGTTGATGGAAAAGGTGCTGAGGGATAGGATTTCTGAGCATCTGGAAAGACACTGCTTGATTCGGGACAGTCAGCACGGTTTTGTGAGGGGTAGGTCTTGCCTCACAAGCCTGATTGAATTCTTTGAGCAGGTGACCAAGCAAGTGGATGAGGGTAAACCAGTGGATGTGGTGTACATGGATTTTAGTAAGGCATTTGATAAGGTCCCCCATGGTAGACTTATGGAGAAAGTCAGGAGGCATGGGATAGTGGGGAATGTGGCCAGTTGGATTAAGAATTGGCTAACTGATAGAAGGCAGAGAGTGGTCTTAGATGGTAAATACTCAGCCTGGAGCCCAGTTACCAGTGGCGTGCCGCAGGGATCAGTTCTGGGTCCTCTCCTGTTTGTGATTTTTATTAACGACTTGGATGAGGAAGTCGAAGGGTGGGTCAGTAAATTTGCAGATGATACAAAGGTTGGTGGAGTTGTGGATACCGAGGAGGGCTATTGTCGTCTGCAAAGGGACTTGGATAGGTTGCAGTGTTGGGCTGAAAAGTGGCAGATGGAGTTTAACCCTGAAAAGTGTGAGGTCGTCCATTTTGGAAGGACAAACATGAATGCAAAATACTGGGTTAACGGTAGGGTTCTTGGGCATGTGGAGGAGCAGAGAGACCTTGGGGTCTATGTGCATAGATCATTGAAAGTTGCAACTCAAGTGGATAGGGCTGTGAAGAAGGCATATGGGGTGTTAGCGTTCATTAGCAGAGGGATTGAATTTAAGAGCCGTGAGGTGATGATGCAGCTGTACAGGACCTTGGTAAGGCCTCATTTGGAGTACTGTGTGCAGTTCTGGTCGCCTCATTTTAGGAAGGATGTGGAAGCCTTGGAGAGGGTGCAGAGGAGATTTACCAGGATGTTGCCTGGAATGGAGAATAAGTCTTACGAGGAAAGGCTGAACATTCTAGGCCTCTTCTCATTAGAAAGGAGAAGGATGAGGGGTGACATGATAGAGGTTTATAAGATGATCAGGGGAATAGATAGGGTAGACAGTCAGAAACTTTTTCCCCGGGTGGAGCAAAGCGTTACAAGGGGTCATAAATTTAAGGTGAAGGGTGAGAGATATAAGGGGGATGTCAGGGGAAGGTTCTTTACCCAGAGAGTGGTCGAGGCATGGAATGCCTTGCCCGGGGAAGTTGTTGAGTCAGAAACTTTAGGGACTTTCAAAAGGCTTTTGGATAGGTATATGGATAAAGGAGAATGATGGGGTATAGATTAAATTGTCCTTGACAGAGGACAAAGGATCGGCACAACATTGTGGGCCGAAGGGCCTGTTCTGTGCTGTATGTTCTATGTTCTATGTTCTATAAACCAGTCTGCATTTCTCTTCGCACTTTTGCCGTAGGTGGTCAAAGCTGACTCATAGATGGCGTCTCTGATGTGGGCCCACTTGGTCTCAGCATCCCCTGTGGGAGTGTTTTGAAGGGCTGTTACAAGTGAATTTAGAAATTTTTGTAACAGCTGTGGGTGAGAAATTCTGCTCGTGTTGATGCGCGGGTGGCCCTTCTGCTTGGAATGATGCAACTTCTTTGGTCTGAGTCTAACCTTGCTGCACACCAGGGAGTGGTCGGTGTCGCAGTCCGCACTGTGGAAGCTGCGTGTGATTTGAACACTGTTTAAGGCGGCTCGCCTTGTGACAATGAGGTCTAGCTGGTGCCAACGACGTGATCTTGGGTGCCTCCATGAAACCTGGTGACAGGGTTTAGTGTGAAAGAACGAGTTGGTGATGCAGAGGTTATGATAGGTACACAACTCAAGCAGTCTCTGCCCGTTCTCATTCATCCTTCCAACGCCATAGCGCCCAAGGCAGGAGGGCCATGAGTCATGGTCGGCCCCAACCCTGGCATTAAAGTCCCCCAGCAGGAATAGGTGTTCGGTGTTGGGGATGCTGCTAATGATGTTATGGAGTTGTTCATAGAACTGGTCTTTAGCTTCAGGTGCGGAGCAGAGTGTTGGAGCATAGATGCTGAGTAGGTGTACTGGACCAGAGGTGGTGAGCAGTCGGATGGACAGTATGCGTTCCGAGCCATTTGAGGGAGGCTCTAACATGCTGAGCAAGGAGTTTCTGATGGCGAAGCCCACTCCATGCTGTCTTGGTTCTTCAGGATCCCTGCCCTGCCAGAAGAAGGTGTAGTCTTGCTCTGCTAGAGAGCCACTCGCAGGGAGGCGAGTCTCCTGAAGTGCTGCAATGTCCACATTGAATCTACTGAGCTCGTTGTTAATGATGGCGGTCTTCCGAGAATCGTTGATTTGTGTAAGGTCTTCCGACAGGCCAGGACACATAGTTCTGACGTTCCAGCTTGCAAAGCGAAGGGCTGGTACCTTCTTTCCTTTTTTCATGTTGTTTGGTGCGGTGTATCAGTCCACCTTTCGGGCAATGACCCTGAGCTCCAAGCACCCATTGAAGCAGGCAGACTGTGGCGGGACAGAACCTTATTGACCGGGGGCTGCCCGGTTTGAGGCGGGCGGTAGCTGTCCAGTGAGGTGCAATGACCTCTCCCACCGACAAAGGCAATCCGTGGCGCCCAGTTTCTACGCCAATTTATCTGGACTTATAACCCGTAACTGCTGCCTTCCGTGTTGTTTTAGTCGCTGTGAGGCAACTATGGAGTGACCTCTCCATGGCGCATGCCTGGGCAAATTTATGGAGGTTGAGAGTTGCCCAGTCGTCAAAACCCCCCTCTCGGCCTTTCTGGTGGGGTCCAAAGGAGTGCAGGACACGACGTTTGGCACCAGTATGGCTGCAGGAACTGCCGGAAACATGCCAAAGGTGACACATGACCGCCTACGGGGTTCCGCTCCGGATTTTCTGTTAGGGTTTACTCCCTTAGCCTTGGTCTCTCCCGAGACGCCCACAAGGCAGTGGGGTTGTTGGGGCCCCTACACAGGTGTAGGATGGTGCCGGTGGGAGGAGGGGATGCAAGGGGGAGGGGTAGAGGGAGGGGGTGGGGGGGGGTGCAGGGGAAGGGGGTGCGGGGTGAAGATGGTGCGAGGGGGGGGCGGGCTGGGACGGGGTTGTGAGGGGGTGAGCTGAGAGGGTGGAGCAGGGAAGGGGACGGGGGTGGGGGGGGGTGGAAGGGGGGTAAAAGGGGGGGGGAGGGGGGGTGGAATCTGGTGCAGGTAATAAGCCATTTCCTCAGTGCCCACCATCGACGTCCGGAAAGCTCATCCACGTCCTTCGGGAGGTGAAGTTTAGTTGTTCAAGATGGCTCCTGGGCTGGAAGCTCCCTAGGAAGCTCCCTTGCTGTTCAACTCTATCCATGGCCATCTGCTCCCATCCCTAACGTTTTCTCCCCCAATCTGCCCTCTTAAACTGTTTAAATTCCCCTGGCTCTTTAAATCAGTTCATTTTAGCCCTATCTAAAAGTTAACAGTTAGTTTAGTGTATGTTACCTGGGCCCACTGCCCTCCCCCAGCCACACCTGCTCTTTGTTTTCTCAATGAAATTGATCTGGATGAAACTGACGAGCACAGCTGCCGATACTTCAATCTCCGATCCTGCTGTCTTCACAGTCCAGAGTGTCTGCAGCCACGGCATGCGGTAAGTCCATTGAGGTGAAGAAGGAGCTGCGGGACCCGAGAGAAGTCCTGTGAAAAGGTGCCCCGAACACCCAAAACATCCACGAACGGCCCCCCCGGCCGCAACTTCAAAGCGCCCGCGGGAGATGGCTCGGAGAGCATCTGCAGCGCACTGTCGGCAATGCTGCATGCCTTTATTTAAACCACTGCAAAAAAAAACCCTTAGCAAATGTAATCACCTCTAAGTCTGCCAAATGATGCTGAATACTAGGAGTAGGCAAATTGACTTGTCCAGAGTAAAGAACACAATGGTCAAGATTTTGTGGCACAGCAACAACACTCGCCACTGACATCGAATAAATCCCCGCACGATCTACCGCGATCCGGGTAGCAAGAATTTTGGCTGCCTTGACAAAGGATTCCCTGCCAGCATGGGTTGCAGTGAGGCCCAGCTGCGCATCTAGTGCAAGTGAAAATAGTAGGCAGCTGCGGACGTGGCTTGCAGTCACTGGGGGAAAAAAAGATACTGCAGTAAAAAGGTATTGGAAAATCATAGTTTTAAGAGACGTAATACAAAATTAAAAATTAAACATCTTCCAAAATTTAAAAAATGAACATTTTTTGCTAAGTATGATAATTTTGATCAAATTAATTATTTGAAAAAGTGAAAGTAAAGTCTGATTATGCTAAAAAGTCATGGATTTTACTTTTTAAACCAGGTTCATCAGACTTTTAAAAGGTTTCATGTTTTAAAAAAAAAATCAATCCATTTTAACTTTTGATATGGTGTGGGCCTCCTCATTAAATATTCACAAATTGAGAGGAGACCCCTTATGCCTGGAAGTACAAGCGAAAACTTTGAAGTGCGATGTAATTGAAATTAGTGGGCAATTAGCCCAAAATCACATTGGTTCCATACTTGCTCTTTGAAGTAGCGAACCCTCAGGAGTAGCATTGGTTGGCCTATTGCAACTTTCAGATTAGTGCACTATTGTGTGTCTGTGCATACTCCAGAATCTGTGGGGCATCTGGCATCCAATAACGCTCAACGGTGAACATGTCGCAACCACTGGCAGTGCTAGATCTGGCCCAATTTATTATCTCTCGAGTCAAGGAGGCCAAGGAAGAGTGTTTCTGAGCATACTCCAGAATCTGCGGGGCATCTGGCATCCAATAACGCTGAACGGTGAACATGTTGCAGCCACTGGCAGTGATAGATCTGGCCCAATTTATTATCTTTGTTATTACTAACATGGGAGTATTTAGTGCTGATATTGACCACTTTAAAAGTGAAGGAGCTTCATACGCTATCCTGGTCATCCCTCACTTGGCAGAAAAGTTATGATGAGGGGATCTGGTTGAGGAGAGCATGGCTGAGCCACACGTAAGCAAATAAGAAATAGGAGAAGGAGTAGGCTGTCTGGCCCCTCCAGTCTCTCAGATTAATAAGAGCCCAGGTTTTATTTCCAGACTCTTGTTTTGGCTGATGTCAGCCAGGGTGATGATAAGGATGCTGCATTTAGCCTCTGTTCCTCTCGAAGTAAGTTGAAGGGACTTCAGCCAGACTGACCATTATTCAGCAATCCCGTGTGTGCACATCAAATGTAAACAGGATTGGGCTCAGATGTGATGCTCTTCATGGTCAAATAATAGCTAACACACAAAGAAAAATATCATCAGGGAAGGATTCAACATGTTCAGGAAAGGAGGTAGAACCATCGAAAAAGTACAGCACAGAAGAAGACCATTCAGCCCGTCGTATCTGCGCGACCAAATAAACTCTCCGCCCAAATTAATCCCACCTTCCAGCACCTGGTCCCTCGCCCCACAGGTTACAGCACCTCAGGCACATGTCCAGTATCTTTTTAAAAGAATTGAAGGTCTCTGCCTCCACCACCGTTCCTGGCAGCGAATTCCAGACTCCCACCACCTTCTGGGTGAAAATGTTTCCCCCACCATGTCTCCTCTAATCCTTCTACCAATCGCCTTAAATCTGTGCCCCCTGGTAACTGACCTCTCCACCAGGGGAAACAGGTCCTTCCTGTCTGCTTTATCTAGGTCCCTCATAATTTTATACACCTTAATCAAGTCACTCCTCAGCCTCCTCCGTTCCATGGAAAACAACCCTAGCCTATCCAATCTTTCCTCATAGCCCTGGCAACATTCTTGTATATCTCCTCTCTGCACTCTACAGGGATCAGTGCTGCGCCCTCTGTTGTTTGTCATATATATTAATGACTTGGATGTGAATGTAAGGGGCATGATTAGTAAGTTTGCAGATGACAACAAAATTTGTGGTATAGTGGACAGTGAAGCAGGTTGTTTAAGGTTACAACAGGATATAGATCAACTGGGAAAGTGGGCAAGGGATTGGCAAATGGAATTTAACACAGACAAGTGTGAAGTGATGCATTTTGGGAAGTTAAACCAGGGCAGGACATACACAGTGAATGGCAGGGCCCTGGGGAGTGTTGTTGACCAGAGAGACCTTGGGGTGCAAGTACATTGTTCCCTGAAAATGGCAGCACAGGTAGACAGGGTGGTGAAGAAGGCGCATGGCATGCTTGCCTTCATCGGCCGAGGCATTAAGTACAAGGGTTGGGACATTATGTTACAGTTGTACATGACGTTGGTTAGGCCACATTTGGAGTACTGTGTGCAGTTCAGGTCGCTGCACTCCAGGAAAGATGTGATTAAGCTAGAGAGGGCGCAGAAAAGATTCACAAGGATGTTGCCTGGTTTGGAGAGCTTGAGTTATAAAGAGAGATTGGATAGGCTGGATCTGTTTTCCCTGGAGCGAAGGAGGCTGAGAGGGGACATGATAGAGGTATATAAAATTATGAGAGGCATAGACAGGGTAGATAGCCAGAGTCTGTTTCCCATGGTAGGGGTGACTAAAACTAGAAGGCATAGATTTAAGGGGAGAGGGAGGAGGTTTAAAGGGGATCAAAGAGGTAAATTTTTCACACAAAGAATAGTGGGTATCTGGAATGAGCTGCCTGAAGAGATGGTGGAGGCAGGAACAGTAGCGACATTTAAGAGGCATCTGGACAGGTAGTTGAATGAGCAAGGCATAAAGGGATATGGAATTAATGCAGGCAGATGGGATTAGTATAGATAGGCATTATGGTTGGCATGGACGCGGTGGACCGAAGGGCCTGTTTCTATGCTGTACGACTCTATGACTCTCCAGAGCAATTATGTCCTTTCTGTAATGTGGTGACCAGAACTACATACAATTCTCCAACTGTGGCCTAACCAATGCTCTACACAGTTCCAGCATCACATCCCTGCTTTGTACTCTATACCTCAGCCAATAAAGGAGAGCAATCCATATACCTTCTTCACTCTATCCACCTATCCAGCCACTATTAGGGACCTGTGGACATGCACTCCAAGGTCTCACTTCTTTTACCCCTCTCAATATCCTCCAATTTATTGTGTATTCCCTCGCTTTATTTGCCCTCCCCAAATGCAATACCGCACACTTTTCTGGATTGAATTCCATTTGCCATTTTTCCGCCCACTCAACCAAAACATTGATATTCTGGAGTCCACGGCTTTCCTCCTCGCTATTAACTACACAACTAATTTTTGTGTCATCAGCAAATTTTCCAATCATGCCTCCCACATTTAAGTCCAAATCATTAATATACACCATAAACAGCAAGGCCCCAACACTGAGCCCTGTGGAACACCACTGGAAACCGTTTTCCATTCACAAAAACATCTGTCGACTGCTACCCTTTATTTCTTGTTACTGAGCCAATTCTGGATCCAACCTGCCACCTTCCCCTATATCCCATGGGCTTTAATTTTACTGACCAGTCTGCCATGCAGGACCCTGTCAAATGCCTTACTAAAATCCATGTAAACCACATCCACTGCACTACCCTCATCTATCCTCCTTGTCACTTTCTCAAAAAGCTCAATCAAGTTAGTAAGACATGACCTTCCCCCAACAAATCCATGCTGACTATCCTTGATTAATCCATGCCTTTCTAAGTGACAGTTTACCCTGTCCCTCAGAATAGATTCTAACAATTTACCCACCACTGAGGTCAGACTGACTGACCTATAATCACCTGGCTTATCCCTCACGCCCTTTCTAAACCATGATAAACATTCGCAGACCTGCAATCATTTGGTACCTTGCCTGTATCTTGTGACGATTTGAGGATGATCCTCAGCGCATCCACTATTTCCTCCGAGTTTCTTTAACAACCTGGGATGCAATCCATCCGGTCCTGGCGATTTATCCACTTTCAGGGATGTCAGACCCTCAAGCATTTCCTCTCTCATTATGCTTATCGTATCTAATATTTCACACTCCTCCTCTTTAACTACAATGAAAGCATCAACCCCCTCCTTTGTGAAGACAGAGACTAAAACCTCATTAAGAACTCTGCGCACATCTGCATCCACGCATATGTTCCCCTGTACATCTCTGATAGGTCCTACCCTTTCCTTAGTTATCCTGTTGCTCTTAATGTACTAATAAAATATCTTTGGGTTTTCCTTAATTTTTACCTGCCAATAATTTTTCATGTCCTCTCTTTGCTTTTCTAATTTCCTTTTTTACTTCACCCTGCACTTTCTATACTCCTCTAGGCTTTCTAAAGTATGAAGATATTTGTGATGGTCATTAGCTTTTTTTTTTTTTGCTTTAACACCCTGTAAGCTTCTAGATAACCAGGGGCTCTAGATTTGGCAGTACCACCCTTGATCTTTGTGGGGGGACATGCCTACACAGTGCCCGTAGTATCTCGCTCTTGAATATCTCCCACTGGTTTGCCACTGATTTTCCTTCAAGTCGCTGTATCCAGTCCACTTTCGCCAGGTCACCTCTCAGTTTCGTAAAATTTGCCTTCCCCCAATTTAGAACCTTTGCTTCTGCTTTATCTTTGTCCTTTTCAATGATTATGCTAAAACTAATTGTATTATGGTCACTATCTCCAAAATGGTCACCCACTGTTACTTCATCCACTTGCCCAGCTTTATTACCGAAGGCTAAATATAGAATTGCGCCCCCTCTCATTGGGCTTGTTATGTGCTGGCTAAAAAAGTTCTCTTGAACACTGTTCAGGAATTTTGTCCCCTCTGTGCCCTTCACACTGTTTGTATCCCAGTTGATATTGGAGTAGTTGAAATCCCCAACTATTATTGCCCTAAAGTTTTTTTGCTCGGAAATCTGCCAACATTTTTGTTCTTCAATCCCCCTCTCACTATTTGGGACAAGGTGAAGTATGTTGGCTGATAAAGGTGGGAAAAGCAAGAAAAAAAGGACTGGATAATGTTTTGTTGAGCAATGAACACTAATCCGGACATTCAGTCTTGGTCAGCCATAGGAGCACTTTATGTGAGAGTTGTTCTTGTGTACTGGCTACATTTAGATCAGGCCCCAGAATTGAAAGAGTTGTATGGTAGCCCATAGCGCCTCTTAGTTTGCCATGATCTAATCATTAATAGATCAGAAGAAATTATGATAGTGTCTTAACAAAAATATGGAAAGGCAATCTTAACAAATTATGAACAGATTTTAAAAAAAAAACTTGTCCTATTGCTTTTTCTCAGGAACTGGAACGACAAAAACATATGTGTAGTGTGTCGCAACATAAAGTAGAAGAACTAAAAGAGGGTATTCAGCAAAGAGACAAACTTATAGAGGTAAGTGGAGGGCGAAGGCCTGCGTTTTCATCAAAACTGGGTGTTTCCATAAATTGATAAAATAAATTTCTATCATTGGAAGAAAATGGCTCATGATTCTTAGCATCACTGGACTTGGTAATTGTCAGGTTGGAGATTGCTGCTGAAAATTTGATAGCAGCTGCTTTGAGAATATCTTGGTTTTCAGCCATGTGTAGCAATGTGCTGAATATTTGAGTGCTGTGTATTTCAAAAACTAAGAATTCAACCTATATCTTCATATTTCTATCATCAAATTATATATATTTTTACAATATTAAAGCCAAAATCAGATTAATATAGATGATACTAAGAAATCAGTTGTGTCCTCACGATATAATCTGTGCCAGCAAATGAGATGGGTTATTTATATGAACTTGTATTGGACATGTGCACAGCGTTTTTCTTTCATGTTTAATAATAAATTTATACACCACTGCAGGAATCCCTAGTTGTAGGATGTCCTGATGTGTTTTTCTTTTTAGTACTTTAGTTGCTGTCACCTTTAGCTAACAAGTGCAATAGTATCTCAAGTTGATTTGTAGTAATGCTTTTCAGGAATACCTAATAGCTAAGAAAAATTGGGTAAGTTTATGCATTTAATAATATCAGATTCTTGAGCTGTATTAGCTGCATTTTAAATAGGTTTTAAAATGCCCATCACAGGCCAACTGGACACCATTTATATCTATAATCTATACTTGCATCCTATTTGGTCACCCTACTGATTTGTATCACTGAGAAAAACTGAAAAAGCACAGGCAATTGTAACTAGCTTCCTTCTCCATCAGTGAACACTGGCTACTTACATGTGGGAACCTTTATAGTTGGTAGAGTCTAAGGCCATCTGATTTCTAACAGGATCTGCATTTCTTTTTAAAATTTGTATTATTCATCTTTCTGCAGTCCTTTATTTCTAAATCACACACTATTATAATCTGGTTTGTTCATTTTGTACAATGCCTTTATATTCATTTTCCTCTTAACTGTCTAATCTGTCTATTGCTCTAACCAATGCTGAACCTCCCCTCCTCGCCTTCGGCTTTTTCTGTAGGAGAACAAGTGTCTGCAGCAGAGGGTGGACACCCTCACCAGGGATGTGTTTGATCTGCAGGAAACTGTCAACTGGAAAGACAAAAAAATTGGGGTAGGAGGTCAAATTGAGCAGTAGGACTGTGATTGCATGGGGTATTACTTGTTGACTGGTTAGTAAATGTGATGTCCCATTCTACCATTCAGTGTGTTAGAGCATGATACACTTAGTACAGAATTTAAACAAAAGAGGAACAGCTTCATTGAACATTTACGCTAGTTATTTGCAATGTAATTTGTCCTGTTTGTCTTCTGTATATCATGTATGACATAGGTTTATCTTTGTGGTTTGTTTGCTTAATCAAAAATCCCAAAGCATGTGACGGGTTGCAACAGTTGTGCACTGTGAAGTAGGAGAAATGAACCTTGAGAAATTGTAGTTGAAGATGAGATTTTGTTTTTCCAAACTTCATCCCATTGTTTTCTCGCTCCCTACTATCTCATCTGCTATATTCATGTCTTTGTTGCAATTTACATACACTTTCTTTTCTCTGCCATGTTCTTTATCCTGCTTGCTGCTGCCCTTTTCTCAGGCTCTAGAGAGGCAGAAAGACTACTTTGACTGCATTAGGAATGAGCGTGATGAACTGAGAGATGAGTTGGCTGATCTAAGGGAAAAAACAAAGGTAGGAAATGTATGTGACTTAGGCTAAACAGTACTAAAGATTACTTTATTTGGGTTTATGAAGAACACTTGGGAAGAATACAGCAGCAATAAAACGTGTGGTGACTGAAAATTGAATTACAATACATCACTTAATTTAAAAGGGAGCATGAGTTTTTATTTGTTGCAACTTTGAATACAAATTCAATATTAGAGATCAGTTTTTCTCATGACTCAACAGCAGAAGCTTCAGGATGGTTAGTTATTTAGTTCAGTAAATTAATTTGCAATGCTAAAGAATTCTTTCCAAATAAATTTTCCTTTTTGTCTTTGTTGAAATACCTTTAAATTTACAATACCACTTCACCCTCCCCGCACCGAAGAATGTGCTGTTGGGTTAAAAGAGTTAAGATATTATGCAAAAGTAGAATAGAAGTAGCTCTGTGAAAAATAAAGCGCAAAATTAGCATTCTTTTTAAAAAAAAAGCTGTCTTAATCTTTTTGCTTGTCTCACTGAAGTTCACCTTTGTTTTACTGATTCTTCATAGCATATCCATTTAATGCATACTTTTAATTTTTGGGGCCCCAGTACAATAACCTGGGAGAGATAACTTGCTCATCATGCTCCTGTAGCGCTTCATTTGCCCTTTTTTTCTCTTTCCTCATTTAGTGAGGCAGTATCTCTTTGCTACATTGCTTTGCTTTGGCAGCTGAGCTGTCTTTGCTTTCATGATTTAACTATTTCAACTATTTGAAAGATAATGCATCAATCTGGAGATCTCGGTCCTATTTAGTCAAACTTATACATGCTAAATGTAATTTATGTTTTCTAAGATAATGACGCAAATAACCTCCAAGGTTAATAAAATTTGGACAAGCATATCCCATTAAACAGAACAGATCAAACTACGCATACCGCATACAGTGATAGTGACAGTGTTGTGAAGATGAGTGTCACTGTTGCTGAGGATATCTCCTTTAAACAAGTTAAATATTGCTTATTCTCATTTTCAAGCCACATACCCAGATTACTGACCAAAGTCATCTTCACCTCAGAAATGGTCCTATATATCCATTCGGGTATCTACCCAACTATTTTAATCTGATGAAAGTAACTCGTTCAATTTTGGATTTCCTTAATTTGAGGTACCACTCTCAAAATTTTGTGTTAAATTTATAGTGAATCCTTATACTTCATCTTTCTCTGACATGGTGAATTTTGCCTCATCAAGCTCCCAATGCCAGTTCGGTGAGTTACTGAGCTCATTAAGCATTGATACAAATCCTGCAGAACTTAGGTCTGCCACTGGTTCCGAATGGACCTGAGGTAAATTAGTTGTTTAACGATAAAGGTCATTTCTATTAAAGATGAAGATGACATGCAGAGATGGAGAGGATCGTTTCAGCAAACGTTAAACCAAAATGCCCCACTCTCAAGTGCTTCATGATTTTCATCCTGAATAGAATCTTTATGAACTACTGATCAATGCTAAGAATATTGTTACGACCAAGGTGGGAGTAATGCACTGTTAATTCAGTCCCACTGCTCCACAGGTCACAGCATATTCGTAAAGTTTCCACCTACTGGAAAAATAGCCAAATTAATCACTTTATTTATTCCAGAATAAAGCATGCCAAACCAGGTTTCTTTAAACTACAACAAAATTAATTATTTATTAATAAACCAAGTTTTAAACGATAATGGGATGAATCTATTTAACAGTATTTTGCTTTTATATTATTATTATGGGATGAATCTATATGTATGTAAAGATTTTATAACTCGTTAATCATCTTAACCCTCATGTACATACACACATTCAAAAATTAGTTAACTGGGGTGGGGGGGAGGGTGTTTTAAGTTGTATCGGTTTCTTAGGTATAATAAAATGACTGGATTATAACTTCAGGTAGTATTTTCGGAGTGGTGAGGTGTCCCAGAGTCGAATAGTCAGATGCCACTCAGTCTTCAGGTGAAATTGATAAACCGTCTGTTCAAGGTAGTTCATCTGCAGCAAGCGTCACACAAACCTTGCAGCAACAGGTTGTAGCAAAGACTTTCTTGAAATTTTAAAGTAGTAGTCTAACAGTACTAACTTTCTTCAGAGTTCAGGAATTTTCAAACACAAAAGTTAACAGGACTTACTCTCAGCAAAGGAGCCTTCTCCACAGAACAGAACTCACTCTTGAGGCAGGGATTCTTGACTGGAGGCAACAGTAGCCTGCCACCCCTGAAACATAGGCTTCCTTTCTCCAAAGCAGTGTTTCTCCAAGAATGTAGCAATTCCTCTTTTCTCTGGGTCTCATCCTCTCTCTTCAGGCAGGTCAAAACCCCACCTTAAATGTAGCACTTTTTCCCTTGAAATGCAAAGTTCATTTTCAGAGAGAATAGGTGTTTTTCCCTGGTCTATCAGCAAATCAGAGCTCCAGCCACTGCTAGCTGTTCTGTTTCCCTCTGCAGAACTGAAAACTCAAGTCTTTCCACAGAAGTCAATAGACTGTTGTAAAATCTTCCTGTTGCTTGGATACAAGTTTGCAGCCTGCACGTCAAATACCAAATGTCAACAAGTCTCTGAGGTCACTGTCCACTGTCTTTTTTAATCCAGTCTTAAAGGCACGCAGACCTCTTAGTTTTTGAAGAAAAACAAAACTCTTATGACAGTATTCAAAGTGAGGATGTGTGCTAAGCAATGAAGACACTAGAGAATCAAAAAACAATATCTGGAAAAATATGTTGATGACGATCTAGGGAAGAAGGGACTAGCCCAGTTGTTACAGCAGATCATAGAAAAAGAAGTCAACACAACACAAAAGCAAAATACTGCGGATGCTGGAAATCTGAACCAAAACAGAAAATGCTGGAAATACTCAGCAGGTCTGGCAGCACCTGTGGAGTGAAAAGCAGATTTAACGTTTCAGGTTGATGACCTTTCATCAGATCATTTGTGCTGAAAGGTCACCAACCTGAAACGTTAACTCTGTTTTTCCCTCCACAGATGCTGCCTGACCTGAGAATTTCCAGCATTTTCTGGGATGGAAAAAAATTGAGAGGCATAGATAGGGTAGATAGCCAGACTCTGTTTCCCATGTTAGGGGTGACTAAACCGAGAGGGCGTAGATTTAAGGTGAGAGGAAGGAGGTTTAAAAGGGGATCAAAGGGGTAAATTTTTCACACAAAGAATAGTGGGTATCTGGAATGAGAAAGGCATAGAGGGATATGGAATTAATGCAGGCAGGTGGGATTAGTATAGATCGGCATTATGGTCGGCATGGGCACGGTGGGCCAAAGGGCCTGTTCTATGCTATATGACTGTGTGACTCTATGAAAAATAAGTTTCAGCTGCAAACAGGAAATGTGAAATTATTGTGAAAGCTCCAAAGCAGAGCCTTAAGCTAACATGAAAACCAGAGAGGCAATGTTAAATTCAGTTTCTAGTAGTGTCATTAACATGGCACATATTGTAAACACTAGTGATGACCTACTACAAGAGAAATGAAATGGATAGACTTGGGGTTGGGGGACTGATCTCAGCAACATCATTGAGCAGAGTAATGAATGAACTAACTCCATGCAACATTGTTGACTTTAGGGAAATTGTACATTGCAAGTAATTCAAGTACCATGTCTCTTATGGTGCCTTTTTGTTCAAAAGTGTTTGCATGTTTCTGAAGATAAATATGCACAACATACTTTGTACTCAGTGGATTTGATGCTTTTTTCATTTGAAATTGTTTTTTTTTGCACTGGTATAAAACAGTTACATAATGGTGTGTAATTACATTTGAATTGCTTAATTTTTTTTGGTTAAGAATTATTGCGTATAAAGTTTTCCCAAAGAGCAAGATTTAATGTGTGAAAATCATACAGAAGGGTTTTTTTGAAACTGGTTACATGCCTAGATGATCCACCCCTCAAAGTACAGGCAGCTTGGTCCTATTTCGTTTTTAATCTTTTTCATATAATGCTTTCATATTTATATTTTGCTAGCTAGTTCTGTTTATGTGCCTGGATACATGGAAAAGTCTGTTTTTAGCATTCTGGTCTCAACAGATAAATCCTAAAATGGAACATCTCATTCTGTTAGTATCAGTTAGTTAGCAGGAGATATGAGTCTGGATTTTCCAATCTTGTTAATTTAACTCAGTGAATGACGCAATGATAGTGTAAATCTCTGGCAAGAAATGAAACTTTTTGAATGTCTGAAGTATTTGAAGATATCTGATGTTGAAGTTACACCTGTAAACAGAAGCAAATGGTATAACAGCTTCTCCTAAGTTTACTTTGTAGCTATCTTTATCAGATTTGCTTTTTCAAAAAAAGCAGACTAGAGTATTCTGCTTGTGAAGTAAGATATATTTCACAGCTTGCTCAAGCAAACACTTTTGTTTCATTGTGGTTGCCAATTGTTTTGACCATAGAAAATCCAAGAGACTGGCTTCACAGCAGTTGACAATTTAGATAATTTTCTCTTCCAGAAACACGGTTTGGTGATAATCCCAGAAGGCACACCTAATGGCGATGTAAATCATGAACCAGTTGTTGGTGCGATTACAGTTGTGTCTCAAGAGGCTGCTCAAGTGCTTGAAGGTGCAGGAGATGGACCACTAGGTAGTGCTTGTTCAAATGATATTGTGCTAAGTTAATAAACAATACAGTATAACCTTTAACAACTACTCTTGGCTGCTGTCTACTTGAAAAACATTTAATCTGACTTGGATAGCTTGGTTATTTCAGTTCAACCAAGGCAGAATTGTAAATTTTGCCACACTGGCACACACTGAACTTCTCCTTTAAATGCATTTAAACCAGCTGATTGACAGGCTCTCCACAGCAATAGCAACCACAAGAGAAGACTTTTTAATTCATTCATGGGATATGAGCACGCTGGCATGGGCAGCATTGGTTGCCCATCCACAACTGCCCTTCAGAAGGTGGTGGTGACCCACAGTGCTGTTAGGGAGTTCCAGGTTTTTCACCCAGCGACAGTGAAGGAATGGCAAACTAGTTTCAAGTCAGTGTACATTCTGTGCCCTTGCTATGCTCAGCGCTTCTTCCAAGTGATGTTCCGCATAGAGGAACACTGATTCATCAGCTGAGGGAGGACGGTCGGTGATAATCAGCAGGAGGTTTTCTTGCCCATTCTTGACCTGATGCCATGAGGCTTCCTGGGGTCCAAAGTCAATGTTAAGGACTCCCAGGATCACTCTCTCAACTGTATACTGCTGTGTTGCTACCCTTGCTGTGGGAGATGCAAGAGTTCATCTGTGGTACTTTGTATTTGGCTTTCCAGGCCACTTATGGGCTTATGTATGATTATATTCATGCAGCACAGAAGACTTCTGTTGGTAAAGCTTGATCACAATGTCCGTATCATCCCATATTTGATTCTCAGGGCTTGCGTAAATGAACCGTCAGTACCTACCACTCATAGAAGAATCCTACTGATGCATATATCCTGTTGTGCATGAGCCACTGTCAAATCTAAAGCAGAATAAATAGCTTCAAATGTAAAACCAAAGGAATACTGTAGGAAGTTATTTTTAGATTACAATGCACTAGCAGCTGTTTGATGCTCTGGTTGTTATAACTATTAATGAATGTTACTTTTTTCTTTACTCCTTTTTAAATGGTGTGAGCTCAAGCTCTTGAATTCCTCTAATGCAGTGCGAATGAGTTAAGCTGCATACACCAAGGTACATGTACCTCTCAGTCTCCATCTCCAGCGTAGTTTTTTTATATTGGGACTTTGAGATGTTAGGAATATTCTTGTGATCCCGTGGAGATCAACAAACCAATAGAACCAAATTTACCAAACAAACCCCAGTAAAAAAAACAAATTGGCAAGATTTCACTTTTATAACTTTTACTTTGACAATTAAACCAAAATCAACATAAATTAAAAATGAATTCAAAGATAAATCACAGTCAATATATGTTTTCTAAATGTTATGTCAACTATCAGATACAACAAAGATAGAGCTCACGGATTTACTGGACAGTCCACTCAGCATATATGGCACCAATTACAGCCACAAAGTGCTTCAAACCTCTGAAGCTCCTCAGGTAGATCTTCAGATCCCGTCTTACAAGATGCAGCTACCGAGTTTTATCTAATAGCAGTTCTCTTTCACTCCTGAACTCCAAACCAAGGGTATGGTTTGCAGCAAAAACAGCACACTGCTCCAGAACCTCCTCAGCTCTGCTCATGACAGCTGAGATGGCGTAGATCCACCAGTACTACCTTAAGTAACCAAAACAGTTGCAGCAACTTGTATTTGCCTATGCCAGCTCTTGAATCCTGCTTTCACCTCCTTCAGCCTGCTTGCACTGTCTGCAGCCGACTTGCACTCCCTGATCATGTTCTGAGCTTGGGTGGCTCTGAGTCTGCTTTTTATCTGGTTCCAACCAGTTCTATCTCCCCAGGACCCTGAAGCTTCTGGTTTCACATAGGGACTCGCAAGAAAACCAGCTTTCAAACCAGAGTCAGTGTACTTAACAGAACACCCAACAAGTTATTTGTTCAGACAATAGCTTGCACACGCTGCTCCATCGCAATATACAGTCAAAAAATTTACTCTTTTCTGTTGGTTGGGCAAGCCAGATAACTGCTCGAGAGTTGAACTCTGGAACATAGACGTATTGCTGTCATATTTCACAGTTGCACCTCTGGAAAAACTGCAAAGTAATTGCACTAATGCAGCTGGAAATCCATCATTATGCATATATTGAATTACTGCAAGAGCACAGGACATTAAAGTTCTGAAACTGTACTTGTTCAAATCATGAATTCAATAAATTTTTTTTAAATTGAGACTTGCAATTTTTTTGACATGTATTTCCTCATTCTAGATGTGCGGCTAAAGAAACTGGCTGATGAAAAGGAAGAACTACTTGCACAGGTAATTAACTTAAGTACATGCAACTTGGGAGAAAGAAAGCAAAATGCAATAGGAAAAAATCTTGCAGTAATTAAAAAAAAAAAGACTTGTTCTGCTTGGCCTTTCAACTTTGTTACTTAAGTACAGCCCCTAATTTGGCACAGGAGATATGGGAGGAAATGCTATGCTCGCTCAGTCTGAGATTGGGACAAAGTAGAGAAAGTTTTATTTTGTATCTGGCTTTGCTGTATCCGATCTGGTACTGCTTGAAGTTCACGTTTGCTGCCTGAAGTGGGAAGAGTTCCATTCCCCTGCGCCAACATACCTGACGAGACTCTTTTTGCTTTTTCTCATTAAAGTATTTGTGTAATATCTTGCCCATTTTTCTGGAACATCCCAAAGCATTTCAGAGATAATGAATTACTCTGAGATGCATTGGTTGTTTATATATAGATACAGTCATCAAACTATTACTGAAGTATATAATGAATAAATACACTGCTCAAGCAGTACACCCCCATTGATGGGAGTAGGGTTGTGTAAGGTGCTGGACTGGATCTGCAACAACACTCAAGAAGTTTGACACGGTCAGGACAAAGCAGCCTGCTTGATTGGCAGTCCATCTGTCACCTTAAACATCCACTCACTCCACCTTTGGTGCACCATGACTGCAGTGTGTATTACCTATAGGATGGACTGCAGCAACTTGTCGAGGCTTTTTCAACAACACCTCGCACACCTGTAATCTCCTCCACTTAGAAGGGCAAGGGTAGCAGGTGCATGAGAACACCAACATCTCCCAAATTCTCCTCCAAGTCCCACACTAACCTGACTAAACATATATTGCTGTTCCATCATTGTTGCTGTGTCAAAATCTTGAACCTCACTACCTAACAGCATTATGGGAGTAACTGCAGCAGTTCAGCAGAAGGTCCAGCATTTCCAGAGCAACCAGAGGGTAGGCATTAAAAGCCGATCTTCCCAGTGATGCTGTCCTGCATAATAATTTTCTTTCTTGCTCTTTACAACAATGTTATGTTTAAAGTATTATTAAGTGCATGGAGTCTGGTCCTTGCGGATTTAGATGATTTAGTCTAATTAGATGTTATATGGGGATGCCAGCTGACTTACTTCCTTAGTTAGTTCAATAGTTCATACACGCTTGCCTGTGCCATTTCTGAACAGAGTTTTTAAAATTTGAGTAAATATTTTATTCTGTTAAACATAACGGGTAGTCCCGTGGTATTAATTATAAATATTTTATGCTGATGTTAGCAGTGAATTTTCTTCCTGTCAGCATTGATCGTATCCATGTCAGCTTGTGAAATTACACAAGTCCATGTCAAAAAACTTGGTTTTGGAATTCTGCGACTAATAGTGTATTTAAGAGTATGATGTGTAGAATTGACATCAGAAAAGGTGATTTATTTCTCACTGGCTACTCCTTGAAATGTTTCATGGTGAAATGTCCAAAATGACTCGGTGGAGAGCTGGCATGGGCTCGATGGGCCGAATGGCCGCCTCCTGTGCTGTAAATGACACTAAGACAGCTAATTGTGCTTGTACTCTTATGGAGGATGCAGTAACTCATCAGCTCATTTATTGCCATTTTAAGAGTGCCTTTATAGTGGGTGGTTTTATAGGCGGAGGGGTGGTTGGCTTGTAAAACTTATGTTTTATAGCTTGATAGTTGACAAACTATTCTCCTGTTTACCTTAATGGTTGTACCCAACTTAAACATAGAAACATGCAATTTAAGCATTCTTCATGACAAACTTTTCCAGGGTACCCCTGGACCAGGGACCATTCAATTTCTACTCATAAGGTGTCAGTCATTCATTCAAAATCTCCTTTTCCTATAAATGGGCAGGTTTTGCCATATTGCAGCAAGCTTACAATGGCACTTCATACTTCAGTAGTGGAGAACTAATCAGATCAGTCTTTTGCGTGGGGATAGGGAAAGAGACAAAGAAGGAGAAAAGCAGCCTGTTGGAAAACTAAGATCAGTCGCAAACCACAGAAAAAATATGTTGCTACAAGCTGATTACAGGAAGCCAATGATGATTTTCAACATTCCTTTAGTCTAAGATTACAGCCTGACTGAAGAAAGTGGTGTGGTAATGATGTGGTCAATGTTGAACCTATTTCACAGAGAAGCTTTCAGTATTTAAAAGTTTTCCTCATATATAAAATACATATTTATATCCCACAATAAAAGACATTTTACTGTGAGTGACTTACTTAGATGCCCTTTGTCACCTTTCTAAGTATGTGCTCCCAGTGTTTCAATTGCTGGAGCTTATTGGTTGTCCTTTGGTCACTTTGCTTTGGTAGATCAGGAAGCTGAAATTTCAGTTGGAAGAGGAACGACAGAAGAACTCTAAGATTGAGAATGTGCTCACAGATTCTGATCGACTGGAAAATGGAACAGATCTACAAATTCTTGAAATGCAGAGTAAGTTCAGTGCATATTCTGTGTGCATTTCATGGAATCTAAAGCTGACATTCAACTAAAGGATTTAATTATCAATTTGCTCCCCAACCCATCCTCTTCTGAAGGTGCTGACGTGCTGGGATATAGTTCCTCCTGCCATTGCAGATCTCTGGTCCCTTGGCCAAGAGCCAAGCCAATGAGTGTCAACGAGATGCATGAATGCAAAAGGATCCTTGCTCAGTTAGCAGGGATGAGTAAGATCCTTAGCTGTTCTTTCCCCACGATTCATTTACAAACTAGCAAGTTATGTATTGGGTGATTCGACTATCAAATAATAAAAGGCTCTGGACATGTTAGTAGAGGATACATTTTTTGTAGATCAGTGTATTTCTCGCATAAGATATTTTGCATTCCATTTAATAGGTTATCGATGGGAGATTTGAGCCTTGACCTCTGGTCATTGCCGATGACTTGTTACCATCTGCCTAGTACTACTAGCTCTATTGTCAAGTTAAGTTTTAAGTATTTTTTGAGTCCTGTTAGATCCTGCTGAACTCCTCCATGTGTTTTTCCGAGTTGTTTGTATTATATCTCCTCACTGTATGTTTACTTTCAGGAGATGTAAATAGGCAGTTGAGTGAGTACAAGTTTAAACTGTCGAAGGCAGAACAGGACATTGCCACTGTTGAACAAAATGTGAGTACCTTTCATACCATAGACATTTTTAAATGTGATTGGAAATTCTAATAATATCCTCCTTGCAATTGTTCACATATTTATATGTATTGCAGTCGTATACCTGTATTTTCTGTCCACAGACTTCACTTCCTGTTACCGTTTTTGGTTTTGCTTTTGATGTAACATTTAACATTAAAAATGCTTACATAAATAATGAAAATTTGTTACCTAAACATGTCATGGTGATGCAGTAGTTACAGGCCATGGCTACTGTATTGCTTTGTAGCTCCACTAACATACCGTGAGTAATTCAATGGGAGTTCTATTGGTAAATAAATAATGGAAGTGTTACCAATTTTTGTTGGTATCTAAAGAAAGCTATTTAGTGTCTGAGGTTGAAGATATACTTGACTGAGATAAGACTGATAATCATTTTGCTTCGGGGTGCTGAGTGTGGTGGCAGAAAGTTCTTTGAAACATACTTTAGCACAGGCCAGCTTAAAAACTTGTACTTTTACGTATAATTGCAACAAAAAAATTGGTGGATCTACTCCAGCAAACTTCTTGATTGTTCAGTGAGTACTGTATAGTGTGGCACTGAGGCATACAAACTAAAAAGATCCCAGCTTCTCACCTGTGCTGAGGTAGCTGATCTCAGTTGAAGATAGGGAGGGTTGTATATATGTCTCTGTAATCTTTTAAATGTATCTGTATTACATAATTATGTCCTGCATTAACCATCACTTTTTATTTTTCAAATTGAATTTTTGTTCCTTTTCACCACCCCACCCTTTAGGTCACAGGATTTCCATCTTTGGGCCACATGCCTTCCTTCATCCTTGATGATCCACCCAGGATACTTAATCCTATTTGCACGTTTATTCTTAATTGATGGTATCTTGTTTTCTGAGCCTGCATGTTTGGAAAGGGCTATTGCCTCCTTAGTGGATAAATCCTTATCACATAACCAAGTTCTTGAGATACATGGGAAGATGGATTTAAATTTTATATGTCTTCCCCCAAGGCTCCATTGCCCATACCTCTGTGGGCCATGAAGACAAAATTTTGATACCCCTTTTTAAAGTGCCTCCATGACTTCTACCAGCAAAGGTAGGCAAGCTTCTGCCAAAGCTGTCTTGTGGCTGATCATTGGGAGATATCTGAGAGAAATGCAGATTCAATCATTCCAACGTCCTTTTTGTTAAAAGAACTTTGCTTTCATACATTGACTCTCCACTGCCCAGCTGGGGTGTAGGAACCTGCTGTGCTGTTTCCTAATTATCAATGAACTGTAAATTTAAATTCACAGAACACACTTATGATTTACACTCAAATAGCAAACAGAGGAAATCTTTCCTTCCCTGCCTCCCAGCCATGGAGACAACCACCCTGTAACACATGTAGTTATACCAGCCTGCTGTGTTTAAGGTCTCAAATTTTCAAAGAGCAGGTTATTTTTCTATAATGCTCTAGGGAGCTGCTGCTTACAAAGGCAGGTTGTGTCTGCATATTCTCATAACAATGCTTTGTTGTGTAATTATGTTGAATATTTATTACAGACACTATGGACGGAGTGGAGTCTGAAACTTTTGAGCTGTCAGCTGGATTTCAGTGGTAGCACATTTGCTGCTGATTCAGCAGGTCATGGGTTAAAGCCCCAATCCAGAAACTAGTGTGCACAATCTAGGCTGACACTCCAGTGCAGTAGAGTGCTGTACTGTTAAGGGGAGTGGGTGCCTTCTTTCGGATGAGTCGTTAAACCGAGGCCCTGTCTTTTGCAGGTGGGTGTAAAAGTTCCAAGAGCGGATGAATTCACCTGGTGTCGTGGCCAACAACCCTTTTTATTGAAAAAAAGTAAACTGTTGAATTTGTCATTTATCTCAACTGCTGTTTGTGGGACCTTGCATATTGGCTGTCACCTTTTTTTTAGATTAAAAACTTATATAAAGCTTTTCATGACCTCAGGACATCCAAAAGCACTTTACAGCCAATGAAGTACTTTTAAAGTACAGTTATTGCAGGAAACATGGCAGCGAATTTGCTCACAGCGAGCTCCCACAAATAACAATGAAATAACTGACCAGAGGATCTGCTTTAGGCGTTTGTTGAGGGATAAATGTTGGCCAGGATAGCAGGAAAACTCCCTTGCTCTTTGTCGAATTGTGATATCTTCAACACCCAACTGAGACGACAGACATGACCTCGCAGCATTCCCTCAGTAATGCATAGAAGTGCCAGCCTAGATTAACTGCTCAAGTCTCTGAAATGTAGCTTTTGACTCAGCTGTGTGTGCTACCTCTGAGTCAAGGCTGACGCCTATCTGTATTACAAAAGTGACTGTACTTCAAAAGTACTTTTAGTTTTGGGATGTTTTGGGACATCCTGAGGTTGTGAAAGGTGCTATATAAATGCAAACCTGTTCTTTACAGACTGCTAGTACATATTTTCAATGAGTCAAGTACAGTAACCGCTCCCAAATCTGTTATGCTTCTTAATTATTTACTAGACCATATTTGCCAGGTGTGCGATGCAATTTATGAAAAATATTCAATTTGAATGATTTCCTGAATTGCTATAGAAATATCCTCTATTTTTGGATTCATAAAATAAAGAAACATCTGCAACTGCAGTGACTTGATAATCATATTCTCAAACTTGAGCTTAAGTACTTCTCTTCAGTGGCTAACAATTTAAATTTTTGCAGCATTATCTAAAGTATTGAATCATAAATGAGTTGAAAGATTTTAACCCTTGAATATAGTTTTGAATTGTGTGGATGTAACAAATACTAGTTCTTCCAAATTATAATTTTGAATATTAATTCTGTGGAAATATTTTCCTGAAATTTCCTCTGGCAGCAATATTGTAGCTTACATTTCTTGTATGGATTTGCAGGTTGTCAGACTCGAAGGACAGGTGCTTCGTTATAAAATAGCAACAGAAAACTCAGAAAAAATAGAGGATGAATTAAAAGCAGAAAAGAGGAGGCTGCAGCGAGAGGTATGAAAACTGCTTACGAAATACTGCTCTGCTGTTGAGTTACAGAAATAAGTTGCAATAGCAAATGATTCTTTATGGGAGCTAAACCAATAGCTCTTTGAGATCCAGCACAGGCACAGTGGGCTATATGGCCTTTTTCTTTGCCTAAGTGGTCTCTTCCATTCTAGCCTCAGAGTAATGTCATTTTTGACTTCCATTTAATCCTCCTCACTTATATTGCCTGTCGGCTGTTCCAGTGTGAACTATCAAATTGTTGCTCTTAGTGGTGTGCGAATGCACTATTTGAGTATCAAATCCAATACATTCTGTCTTTAAATATTTCTTAAAATGATTTAAGTACAGTGTTTTCATACTTTTGCTCAGCCCCAAGATCCCCCTGCAAAACAAATAAACAGTCAGCTATATTGGCTTTTCTTACTAGGATACCTAAAAATTGCATTTTTAGTTTTGTGTTTTGTTGTGAAGAGACATGATTGATTCCTTAATTTTCTTTTTATTTCCCTGAGACCTCCTCCAGGCTGCTAATACTGATGGTGGCTGTCAGAAATATCTATCCATAATTTAAAAAAAACTTGAATGGACACACACTTCTTAACTACAAAACCTTACTACTTGTGTTTCTGTCACACTATTGTCTACTTTTCATATTTGTTGCGACCGAGGTGGGAGGAGTGCACTGTCTTTTCTAGTTCCACTTCTCCACAGGTCGCAACATACATTTAAAATGTTTACCCAGTTACAGATATGGTCAATCATATACTCTACTCTTTATCACAGAATAAAATACACCAACCAGGTTTCTTCAATAAACAACAAAACTATCAGTTTATTATAAAAGACTTGTCCAGTAACAAAGCAAAGCCTCAAAATAAACTGAAATATGAAAATTCCCTTTTTAAATACCCCCACCAAGACACACACGCCAGTTAACTGAAAAATAGAGACATTCTCTGTAGAGCTTTTTTACCAAAAAAAAACAAAAAAAGGAATACTTTGGCCAAATACTTATAATTTTTGAAGAAAAAAGAGAAGATATGGAAGGATGTCAGTTGTCCCTTTTGGTCTGGCGTCCAGGTATACAGAGACTGATCACTGGGATCTTTGCTGGAGCAGTTCGTTCTGGAGATGTCGAGAAGTAGTCTGGTAGGCTTTCCAGGAGAAATGTGACATCAGTTATCCCACTCTGGATTTGCAGGTTTTTCAAAGTGGTAGAGAAATAGGAGCTGACATACTGCATTTCTCCAGGTCTCTTTGAGACGTGCAAGAAAGATGAGCTGGGTGTTTCTCCCTTGGCAGGTTGATCTCCAACTGCTTTTCAACACAGTCTACACCCCAACCAGAAAGTCAAAAGAATATTTCAGAAGTGAAACCAACTCCTCCCTCATAAATCTCGACAGGCCATTTCTCTGTAAACATCTTCCCCAGGTCACCAAGGTTTCTGTTTACTGAGCTTAAGGTATGTGACAGCCAGTAAAGCTTTGTTTTTAAAGAAGACCCTTGTTAAAAAAAAAACACATCCATGGAGTCTTTTCAGTTTTCCCAAATAAACCAATGTCCATGATTCTAAAATACAAATCCTCAAAAAAAATTTAAAAAGACTTTAATAACACATTATAAATTCCTATGTCCATGTTTTAAGGTGGAACTGCCTGTGCAAACTTGTCATGCTGTAATTACACCATCTTCCCAGTAGTGGCAGTGTAGTGCCTTGGTTTTGCATCTCCCAACTCCTTAACCTCTATTGTGCAAGAGCTCCTATGCTCCAACTGATTCTACTTCTCTGCTTTCTACAATGCCATAAGTCTTTCTAATTAACTATAATATCAAAGCATTATATAAAAATAAGGGCAACTGTATGGCTGAGAAACACTAAAGGGCAAAAAACATTAGCGGGGGTAGTGGTGATGTTGGGAAAGGCATTAAACAGGAAATTAGAGATGCATGCGATAAAGGAACATCTGTAATTATGGGTGATTTTAATCTGCATATAGATTGGGAAAATCAAATTAGTCACAATACCGCAGAGGAGGAATTCTTGGAGTGTATACGGGATGGTTTTCTGGACCAGTACGTTGAGGAACCAACTAGAGAACAGACCATCCTAGACTGGGTATTGTGTGATGAGAGAGGAATAATTGACAGTCTAGTGGTGCAAGACCCCTTGGGGACAAGCAACCATAATATAATAGAATTCTTCATCAAGATGGAGAGTGACATAGTTGATTCTGAGACAAGGGTCCTGAATCTTAGAGAAGGAAACTACGAAGATATGAGGCGCGAGTTGGCCATGATGTATTGGGAAACGTTACTTAAAGGGATGACGGTGGATAGGCAATGGCAAACATTTAAAGAGCGCATGGATGAACTGCAACAATTGTTTATCCCTGTCTGGCGCAAAAGTAAAATGGGAAAGATAGCCAAACCATGGCTTACAAGGGAAATTAGAGATAGCATTAGATCCAAGGAAGAGGCATATAAATTTGCCAGGAAAAACAACAGACCTAAGGATTGGGATCAGTTTAGAATGCAGCAAAGGAGGACCAAGGGATTAATTAAGCAGGGGAAAATAGAGTACGAGAGCAAGCTTGCAGGGAACATAAAAACTGACTGTAAAAGTTTCTGTGGATATGTGAAGGGAAAAAGATTGGTGAAGACAAATGTAGGTCCCTTACAGTCAGAAACAGGTGAATTTATTATGGGGAGTAAAGAAATGACTGACCAACTAAATGCATACTTTGATTCTGTCTTCACAAAGGAGGACACAAATATCATACCAGAAATGTTGGCGAACACAGGGCTTAGTGAGAGAGAGGAACTGAAAGAAATCAGTACTAGTAGAGAAATGGTTTGGGGGAAATTGATGGAAACAAAGAGTAGGGATAAATGGGTCTTTTTCCGAATGGCAGGCAGTGACTAGTGGGGTACCGCAGGGATCGGTGCTAGGACCCCAGCTATTTACAATATACATTAATGATTTAGATGAGGGAACTAAATGTAATATCTCCAAATTTGCAGATGACACAAAACTGGGTGGGAGGGTGAGTTGTAAGGAGGATGCAGAGAGGCTTCATGGTGATTTGGACAAGTTGAGTGAATGGGCTAATGCATGGCAGATGCAGTATAATGTGGATAAATGTGAGATTGTCCACTTTGGTAGCAAAAACAGGAAGGCTGACTTAGTATCTGAACGGCTATAAACAGAGAGAGGGGAATATGCAACGAGACCTGGGTGTTCTCATACACCAGTCGCTGAAGGTAAGCATACAGGTACAACAGGCGGTAAAAAAGGCAAATGGTGTGTTGGCCTTCATAGCAAGAGGGTTCGAGTACAGAAGGAGGGATGTCTTTCTGCAATTATACAGGACCTTGGTGAGGCCACACCTGGAATATTGTGTGCAGTTTTGGTTTCCTTATCTGAGAAAAGATGTTCTTGCTAGAGAGGGAGTGCAGCGAAAGTTTACCAAATTGATTCCTGGGATGGTGGGACTGACATATGAGGAGAGATTAGTCAGTTAGGATTATATTCACTGGAGTTCAGAAGAGTGAGGGGGGGATCTCATAGAAACCTATAAAATTCTAACAGGATTTGACAGGGTAGATGCAGGAATGATGTTCCCGATGGTGGGGGAGTCCAGAACCAGGGGTCATAGTCTAAGGATACGGGGTAAACATTTCAGGACTGAGATGAGGAGAAATTTCTTCACCCAGAGTGGTGAACCTGTGGAATTCGCTACCACAGAGAGCAGTTGAGGCCAAAACATTGAAAAGGAGTTAGATATAGCTCTTGGGTTCAAAGGGTATGGGGCGAAAGCTGGAACAGGCTACTGAGTTGGATGATCAGCCATGATCATTATGAATGGCGGAGCAGGGCCAAATGGCCTACTCCTGCTCCTATTTTCTATGTTTCTGTATTACAGTGCAGACTGAATTATGTCTGTGCACACAATTTAATTATCACTGCCCTCTAACCTCACTTCATTTGAACACTGCAGTCCCTGGGCAAATTTAATTCTCCCTTCGGTAGCGGGCTGGGAGGGAAGACGAGGGACAGAGTGCTTGTAGCCTTCCCAAATCTCTCCCCCCCCCCCCCACAAGAAGTCAGGAGTGGGGAAGACCAAGGACGGCCTTCCTACCTGGAGGCTAATTAAGGCCTTTAAGTGGTCACGAGCGCCTCATATCGCCATTGACATTTAGCCAGTGGTGGAGAGGGTCTTCCACTACGTGGGGAGTCCACCCAGTAACACCAGACAGCCTCAAGCTGGTGGGATGGGGGGTGACCTCCTGCTTGGGCAATCTGTAGCCCTCAGAGGGCTCTCAGTGGCAAAGACTGGCCTCGATGAGCCCACCCCACTCACCTCTCCAGGGCTCCATGGCTGTTCCTAGTACCGGGCCTAGCGCTCCCAGCGGCGCTAGTGGGACTGCTGAGATGCCAGTCCTCTGATTGGTCAGAAGCTCATGGAGGCAGGATTCCCATCCTTAAAGGGACGGGCACCCTGGCGCCAGACAGTTAATTGCCTGAACACTGTTAAATGTGGCAGAGGGTCTCCCAAACAGCCAAAGTGGGGTTCCCCTCACCTTTCTGGCCTGGCATCAGGACCACCACCACTGCATAAAATCCAGCCCCCTATGTGCAAATCAAAGGAGATCGACTAATTTTAAGAGGTTGGCCTAAATAACATTGCTTTTCCAAGATGTGAAAAGTGACTCAACCCTCAACAATGTAGTTGGTTGTAGTTGTGAATGATTTAAGGCAATTGAAACTATGCGCTGCCCCATCTAAAGCTGGTGACTTGTGATTTGTGACTTTTAAACTGTTTGTGATTTTGGTATTTGCATACGAATGTGCATTTTGAATTTTGCATTTGGACCAGGAGGTAAAACAACCTGATGTGTCTGTTTCCTTAGCTGGACTTCTAGTTGTGAACATTTAAGTTTTTAACTGGAATGACAACTTTAATGAGTTATTTATGTGAGTGTTTTCTACTGTGCTTAGTGATAATTACCAAGTGTTTTTATACCTCCTCACAGTTACGATCAGCGTTGGATAAGAATGAGGAGATGGAAATGACTAATAGCCACTTGGTGAAGCGTTTAGAGAAGATGAAAGCCAACCGAAATGCACTACTCTCTCAGCAGTAGAGATGGAAAAGCAGTGCACTGTATCTTAAACTAACAAAACTTCCATGTGTTGCAATTTATAGACCTTTTCCATTGGCACAACCACTTTCAAACACTAAAAGATGTCCTTTATTAAGGCTTCAGTTTTATAAATGTTGGCATAAAGATTTTGTAATTTATGAGAGAATTATGGCATTGTCTAATGTCTACATGTTTGATCATTGTGAATTGTATTGCCGGTTTAGCTCAGTGGGTTAATAGCCTTTGAAGTGGGTTGTGTACTTGGTATGAGTGATTTAGCAGGTAAATACAAATAGATTGATTGTTCATGGCTTTAATACATCAAATTGATTTACATAAACCTTTCTGCTGCTTAGAAATGATAGTGGTTGCTTAAAGACCTTGAACGATTGCATGAACGGAACTGATGCACAAGATAACCTTTCAAGTCCCTTTTGAAAATCTGACTGTTCTCATTTGCCAATAGTTCTGTGCACCCACAATGCAGGAATCCCCACTTCAAGTGCCTTTTATATGGTGCAATGGAGATTATCTTGATTTGGTTGTTCAATCAACAACATTTATGGATCACTCATTTGATCTAAAATATTGCAATCGATGTATTTTAAAAACAAGCTGGGTAAGTTTCTGGGACAAGTATCTGCCAAAAGAGACATACATAATTTTTCATCAAAAATGCAATTTCAAATTTCTTTTTTTGTATTATATACAACTTAATTGAGTAAAGAAATGGATTGTAGATAAGATTGATAAGTTTTGCAAACGTCCCTGTAGTTTAGTTTTAGAACACAAGATCTGGGCATCTCTGCTGCTCACTACATGGAGTTAAAAAAAAAAGTGGAAAGAATTGTTTCCGTTTCTGTATAAAATATTGGACTGCATCTTCAGAATATCACTTGTGTTTGTGTATAAGGGTTTGGTCTTTTTGGAAAAAAAACAGGCTTGTGAATGGGGTTTTGACAATAAATGAAACTGTGGGCACTTTATATAACAAGACCACAGAATTTTTTTTTGTGATTGCTGCATCTCTGTCTTCAAGTGGTAGGAACACATAGCAACATCGTTTGCAGGCTGCATGCAGTCAGTCGCCTTAACATAGCATCTTCAACATTTTCCTAGCCAACCACATAAGTGTTTAAAAAGAGGTTTAACGAGGGAAGACAAACCTAAGAAGCAATTTTGACTATTAAATGTAACAGGTCAGTAGCCAAGTTGATAGCTGCAGACCTACCACAGTTGGCCTGATGTAACTTTATAGCTTTGCACAAGTGATCATTGTTGTAGCTGAGGGCCAAATTTGCCAGAGATGTCAGGGCTAATGTCCCTGCAGTTGCCTTTCCCAAACAGTATGAGGCAGTACATTAGAAGTGTAAAGTGACTGTAGAATCATAATCATGGGAGATTTCAAATACCTCCAGATAAACTGGTAAGGGAAGGTAGTGAAAGGGGAAAAGAAAATGGAGTTTTTATACAGTGTGCAGAACTCCTTTCTCATCCAGTACATAAGCTCAGCAAGAGAGGAATTAATACTGTATCTAGTAATGAGAAAGGAACCAGAGCAGATAAGTGGCGTACATACAGGGGAGCATCTGGGCAATAGCCATCATAATGCAATAAGGTATAAAATGATGAGACAAACATAAGACAAAAGACCAAAGTAATTAGGGGAGGGAGCTAATTTTGGGGGATGAGAATGCAATGAGAGAAGGTAAACTGGATAACAAATTTGACGAGATAAAACAGCAGTAAGAAATATTTAAAACTGCGATCAGTCAAGTTCATGAGACTTAATGGCATTAGGTCAAGCATGGGAAAGGAAACCTCCTGCTGATGACCACCCTCCCTCAATTGATGAATCAGTACACCATTAGATTAAAGCACTGAGAGTGGCAAGGGCCCAGAATGTACTCTTGGAACTTCAGTGTGCATCACGAAGAGTGTCTTGGTAGTACCACTATTGACCAAGACGGCTGAGTCCTCAAGGTCATAGCTGCCAGACTGGGCCTGTGGCAGATGGTGAGAACACAAACAGGAGGGAGAAATCTACTTGATCTCATCCTCACCAATCAACTTGTCACAGATGCATCTGTTCATGCAGCATTGGTAGGAGTGACCACTGCACAAACCTTCTGGAGATGAAGTCCCATCTTCACACTAAGGACACCCGTCGTGTTCACAGAATTACAGCACAAAAGGCAGCTATTCGTCTCATCGTATCTGCACCGGCTTTCCGAGTGAACAATTCACTTGGTGCCATTCCCTCGCCTTCTCTCCATAACGCTGTACATTCTTTCTTTTCAGATACCTATCTAATTCCCTTTTGAATGCCTTGATTGCACTGCCAGCAAGTGCGCTGGAGGCAGGTTCAGTTTTGATCCTAGCCACTTGCTATGTGAAAAGATTTTTTCTCATGTCGCCATTGTTTCTTTTGCCAATTACCTTAAATCTGTGCCTTTTAGTTCTTGATCCTTCCTCGAGTGCGAACAGTTTCTCCCTACCTATTCTGTCCAGCCCCTCATGATTTTGAATACCTCTATCAAATCTCCTCAGCCTTATCTTCTCCAAGGAAAACAGTCCCAACTTCTCCAATCTATTTTCGTAAATGAATTTACTCATTCATGGAACCATTCTCATGTTGTGTGGCACTACCATCGTGCTAAATGGGATAGGTTCAGAACCGATCAAGTAGCTGAAAACTGAGGGCTGTGGGCCATCAGCAGCAGCAGAATTATATTCAACCACAATCTGTAATCTCGTGGCCTAGCATATCCCATACTCTACCATTACCATCAAGCTAGGGGACCAACCCTTCAATGGGGTTTAATGAGGAGTATAGGAGAGCATGCCAGGTGCAGCACCAGGTGTACCTAAAAATGAGGTGCCAACCAGGTGAAGCTGCAATACAGGACTACATGCTTGCTAAACACTAAAAGCAGCATGCTATTGACAGGGCTGAGCAATTCCATAACAAACGGAACAGATCAAAAATCTGCCTACATGCTACATTCAGTT
The DNA here is from genome assembly GCF_036365525.1 of Heterodontus francisci. Lineage (NCBI taxonomy): Eukaryota > Metazoa > Chordata > Chondrichthyes > Heterodontiformes > Heterodontidae > Heterodontus > Heterodontus francisci. The sequence continues at coordinate 155,328,944 of NC_090375.1, read as the reverse complement.
GTGAATGGTGGTGGACAATTCAACAGCTAATGGGAGGAGAAGGTTCTATGAACATCCCCATCCTAAATGATGGAGGAGCCCAGCACATGCAAAAGATGAGGCTGATGTGTTTGTGATCATCTTCAGCCAGAAAAGCTTGCGTTTATATAGCACCTTTCATGACCAACGAATGTCTTAGTGTTTTACAGCTAATGAAGTACTTTTTAAGTGTAGTCACTGTCTTAATGTAGGATATATGACAAGTTATTAATCATATCCATGTCAGCTTGTGAAATTGCACAAGTCCATGTTGAAATTATGCTACTAATAGTGTATTATGGGTATGATGTGTAGAATTGACTTCAGAAAAGATTGCTTATTTCTCGCTGGCTACACCTTGAAATGTTTCTGGTGAAATGTCCTAAATGACTCCGTGGAGAACGGGCATGGACTTGATGGACTGAATGGTGGCCTCCTGTGCCATAAATGACCCTATGATTCCATAATGTGATAATGACCCATGATCTGTTCTTGTGATGTTGATTGAGGGATAAATATTGGCCAGGACTCTAGGGATAACTCCCCTGCTCTTCAAAATAGTGCCATGGGATCTTTTACATTCATCTGAGAGGGCAGATGAGGACTCAGTTTAACACCTCATCTGAAAGACAGTACCTCCACCAGTACAATGCTCCCTAGTACTGCACTAGACTGTCAGTCTTGATTTTTGTGCTCAAGGCCTTTGAACCCACAACCTCTGGCTCAGAGGCCAGAGTGCTATAAACTGAACCACAGCTGACAGAAATGCAGATTGGATGATCCATCTCGGCCTCCTTCTGAGATCCCTCGTGTCACGTGCCACTCTTCAGCCAATTTAATTCACTCCATGTGATATAAAAAAGAGCAAATGCATTGTTTACAGCAAAGGTCGTTGGCCCTGACCACATTCAGGCTGTAGTGTTGAGGACTTGTGCCTCAGAACTAGCTGTGCCCTAGCAAGTTGTTAAAGTACAGCTACAACTATGGCATCTACCCAACAATGTGGAAAATTGCCCGGGTACATGCTGTCTACAAAAACAGGACAAATCCAATATGCCAGCACCACTCGATACCTGACATTATTCAAAGCTTAGTCCAAACATGGACAAAAGAGTTGAATTCCAGAGGTGAGGTGATAGTGACCACCCTCAACATCAGGGAAGCATTTGGCCAAGTGTGGCATCAACGAGTCCCAGTAAAATTGAATGGGAACCAGGAAGAAAACTCTCCATTAGCTGGAGTCATATCTAGCACAAAGGAAGGACATTGCTCCAGGAGTTCCCCAATGCAGTGTCCTCAGCCCAGTCATTTTCAGCTGCTTCATTAATGACCTTCCCACCATCATCAGGTCCGAGATGGGGATGATTGCATAGTGTTCAGTTCTATTTGCAGCTCCTCAGGAAATGAAGCAGTCTGTTTCCGCATGCAGCAAGACCTGAACAACATTCAGACTTTGGCTAATTAAGAGGCAAGTACCATTTGTGCCACACAAGTGCCAGGCAATGAACATCTCCAAAAAGAATCTAATCATCTCCCCTAGACTTTCAGCAGCATTACCATTGTTGAATTCCTCACCATCAAACATCCTGGGGGTTACCATTGACCAGAAACTGAACTGGACCAGCCATATAAATACTGTGGCTACAATAGCAAGTCAGAGGCTGGGAATTATGTGGCAAGTAACTCACCACCTGACTTCCCAAAGCCAGTCCACCATCTACAAGGCACAAGTCAGGAGTGTAATGGAATACTCTCCACTTGCCTGGATGAGTACAGCTCCAACACACAAACTCAGCATCATCCAGACAAAGCAGCCTGCTTGATTGGCACCCCATCCACTTTCTTAAACATTCACTTCTTTCACCACTGGTGCACACTGGCAGTAGTGTGTGCCATCTACAAGATGCACTACAGCAACTCACCAAGCCTCCTTTGACAGGGCCTTCGAAACCTGTGACCTCTACTATCTAGAAGAACACAGGCAGCAGATGCACGGGAACACCACCATCTGCAAATTCCCTTCCAAGTCTCTCACTGTTCTGACTTGAAAATATATTGCCATTCCTTCACTGTTGTTAGGTCAAAGAGCCCAATTTTCATTCTTGTGTAAGTGAATGGGCCCTAAATCCTGGACCTCCCTCCCTAATAGAATTGTGGGTTTACCTCACCACCACTTCTCCAGGACAATTAGGGATGGGCAATAATTGCTGGCCTTCCAACAATGCCCACATCCCATGAACAGATAAAATGTATATGTATATATTGCGAACAAAAAACCAGAACAAACTTATCCTATAATGAAACATCATGGATGAATAAAAAGAATAAGATTAAAATTGAAACAAGAAAAGGCATACCTTAAATACATAGGCAATAAAGGAAAGGATGACAAAAGGCAATATGAAGAGGTTCGGAAGAAAGTAAAATGAACAATTCCGAAAGTACACAGGAACTAAGAAATTAAATTTTCAAAGTATATAAGAAAAGTATTCTACAGACTCACTAGTAAAAGAAAAATCAGGATAGGAAAAGTGCAATTAAAAGATGCACAAGGTAAACTGACAGGTAATGATAGCAAAATGGCAGAAATATTGAATAGTTACTTTGCAGCAGTATTTACTAGGGAAACTGTCAAGCTGGGCACAGCATTAGAAGAAGAGATCAAAGAAGATATAAAGACTTTTAAAGTAGAAAATTGGGGGCAGGGAGATATTTGAGAAAGCCCCTGGTCTGGATGAATTGCCTCTGCACATGGTAAAAAGAAGTTAGGGAAGAGATAGCAGAGGCAGTATTACATGTACAACAATTCATTAGAAAAAGAGAATATTGCCAGGGAGCCTGGTAGACAGTTCATGTAAGCCCTGTACTTAAAATGGGAGATTCAAGAAGTTCCAGGAAATATAGACCAGTTAGCTTAACATCAGTCGAAGGAAAAATAATGGAATCTTCACTCAACGATGTAATAGAAATAATAGAAACCGAAAATACAGATTTCAAATTTCATTCTGGACCAACCGTATTGAATTTTTTGAAATAATAAAGGTTAGGCAAAGGATAATGCAGTAGATGTAATGTATGTGGATTTTCAAAAGCCCTTCGATAAGGTATATAGTAGCCTAGATAGACAGGAAGGACCTGTTTCCCCTAGCGGGAAGGTGAATTACCAGGAAGCACAGATTTCAGGTGATTGATAGAAGGATTAGAGGGTACATGAGGAAAAGCTTTTTCACCCAGAGGGTGGTGGGTGTCTGGAATTTACTGCACAGGTTGGTGTTGGAGGCAGAAACCTTCAACTTTTTTAAAAGTTACCTGGACATGCACCTGAAGTGCTGTAACCTGCAAGACGATGGACCAGGTGCTAGAAGGTGGGATTAGAATGGATGGCTAGTTATTTCAGCCGGCGCAGACACAATGGGCAGAATGACCTCTTTCTGTGCTGTAACTTTTATTTGGTTCTGTGGAGATTCAATAGCTGGTGTTTCCTAGCTTCCCTTGATATTCTGTCCACCACCATGTGCTCAGGCATTGTCTCTGGTTATTTGGTGAAAGCCAATGTGTGATCAATATTTCTGTGCCTATACAGCTTATCCTTTTAAAACACATTGACCCAGAAAGCTGGCCCCATAAATTAGAATTATGATACATCAGGTTTACGGGTTCCTGGGATAAGACACAAATCCTGGGTAGGCATTCCTCCTACCACCACAGTTGAGATGATTACATTTCTGGAAGTCTGTTTTTGCTGCCTTTGCTATTATCATGAAAGTGGCATTTAAAAATAACTCTAATTGTCTAGCTGGGGATGGCAAATGTTGAAGCAGAACAATGTAGCATTATGTTCAGGTTGCTAAAGTAATGAAGTTGTGAAGTTGCAATTTTTAATCAATGTTGTCATGTTTATAATGGATTATTCTACCCTGTGACTGCTGGCATGGCAGCTGGGCACTGAACCTAAACACAGTCTCACCCATCCACCCCACCTGGAGCCACACATGCACATCCGATGTTGTGGCTGCGCATACACCTAACTGGAACCTGCGGCCAGACACACGCTTCCTCTTTACTTGCCTGGAGGTCAGGAGATCGGGGGGATGGGGAAGTGGGTTAGTGTGAGCGCTGTGCATTCTCTGAACTCGGCAGTGTGAGCGGTGTGTTTTCTTAACTCAGCAGTGTCAGCGGTGTGCGTTCTCTGAACTCGGCCGTGTCAGCGCAGTTTGTTTTCTGAACTTGGCAGTATGAGCATTGTGCATTCTCTGATCTCGGCAGTGTGAGCGCTGTGTGTTTTCTGAACTTGGCAGTATGAGCATTGTGCATTCTCTGATCTCGGCAGTGTGAGCGCTGTGTGTTTTCTGAACTTGGCAGTATGAGCATTGTGCATTCTCTGATCTCGGCAGTGTGAGCGCTGTGTGTTTTCTGAACTTGGCAGTATGAGCATTGTGCATTCTCTGATCTCGGCAGTGTGAGCGCTGTGTGTTTTCTAAACTTGGCAGTATGAGCATTGTGCATTCTCTGAACTCGACAGTGTGAGCGTTGTGTGTTTTCTGAACTTTGCAGTATGAGCATTGTGCATTCTCTGAACCCAGCAGTGTGAGCTCTGTGCATTTTCTGAACCTGGCAGTGTGAGTGCTGTGCATTCTCTGAACTCAACAGTATGAGCGCTGTGCATTCTCTGAACGCGGCAGTGTCAGCGCTGTGTGTTTTCTGAACTCGGCAGTTTGAGCGCTGTGTGTTTTCTGAACTTGGCTGTATGAGTATTGTGCGTTCTCTGAACCCAGCAATGTGAGCGCTGTGCATTTTCAGAACCTGGCAGTGTGAGTGTTGTGTGTTCTCTGAACTCGGATATGTAAGCGTTGTCTGTTCTCTGAAAGCAGTAGTGTTAGTACTGTTGTGGTTTTGCTTTAAGTGCTGCAGTATTGCTTTAAGTGGTGTATCTGAAAAGGCTGTCCATCACCAGACAGGATGTGATGCACAGGTCCTCGTGACCTCCAAGCACTTGCTGCAAGCAGCCAGAGGAACAAGAATGTAAATCACCTTCCCAGTATTGCTGTGTACAAGTTAGTATCTTCAATAAAAGAACCTACCTTTAGGATCCACTAATCTCATCTGTGTGATTGGTGTGTCTGCGTGAAAATAGAAAACATAATATGGTGGCAGCTGGTGCTTGTTGAAGAAACTTCAAGTTTCTGCAGACTGGAAAGCTGAACCCATCCGCTTGCTACAGAAGCTTTGGAGTGAAGGTTTGCAAGCTCATCAGGTTGGTCTGCAATCAAGCTGCGATTATGTTTTGCACCGGACGCAATCCGTCAGAAGCCAACTCCGTGAGTTGTGCGCCAGGCAGGAGCACCATTTTTGCTGATGGGTCACTGGATCGGGAGTTCACGGGGGGCAACTGATCTATCGCGACATTCAGGCTGGATTATCCATGTGCAATAGCCCTCAGGCATGTGAGAAGGCCAGAAGACCTTCATAACCATTTCCTGAAGGTCTCAGGTGAGCCATAAAGAAAAAATAATTTTCAGCTCCATTACTGACCTTTTTGTCCATCAGGTAAGCTAAAAAAAAAGTAAAAATAATCACCAACTCTTTCCCCCCACTTCCATTATAGAGTCCTTTTGTGCTAAAATCACTTCATGGGCAGGGCTTCAGGATAGCGCGCGGTCCAGGAGGCAGCCAAGCTTTTCTTTTTCATGCCGAAATTACCCTTCGTGGCAGAGCTTAAAGTCAGCGCACGGCCTGGGAGATAGAAGAAAATGGAGCTAACTCCGAAATAGCCCTTCATGGAGCATGTGGTGATGGGGGGTGGTCTTTGAAACAGCGATCAGCGCCCTTTGTGCCTGGAGCCAGCACCATGGTCACACAGCCCTTCTCCCTCTACCGCTCCACTAGACTGGCAGCCAGTGGTATTCCAGGCAGGAATTTGTTTTAAAAAAACTGCAGTAAGCTTTTTGTTTAAACAGCTGCAGTGTTTTTTTGTCGTTCCATGACAACAAAGCAGTTTTTTTTGGCTACATAGAAAGCCTATACTGCCAGTTAAAGGACCACGTAGTGACCACAGAACTCAACCCCTTAAGGGCTGTCCAAGTTTAAATCTTTATTCCTACCACTGATACTGTTCAACACAAAATGTCAACTAAATTTCCATCCCTGAACTGGAATGCAAAGGACCTCCTCACTGAATTCAAACTATTAAGACAGAAAATGGAACTGTGTTTTCTTGACCTGTCCATTTCCAAACCAGATAGACAAGCAATTAAAAGTCAAAATTGCCATTGGAAATGAAGGCCGACACAGGTTAAATACATCCGGTCTTTTGGAGAAAGACTTTAAGGACCTGAGTAAAATATGGTCCACATTGGAAGACCAGTTGAAAGTCAAGCTCAATATCAGAATACACCAGTTCAAGATTATGTTGTTGAGGCAGCTACCAAAGGTGACGATAGACCAATTTGTGAGCTGATGTAGAGATAAGGGGCGACTCTGATTTTTCTGAGGCTGAGCTCGCTGACGGGATTATGGAGCTTGTGATGGTTTTCACCCCCATTGAAGCATTTCACAAAGACCTCCTTGATCAACCCGAAGGCTACAATTTAGACACCTTGCTTAAAAGCGTTTGTAAATTTGAAGCCATCCTTATGGGTAGGCAGAGCCGACAAGCCCTGTGCACTTCATCTATTATTGGCACCGTTGCCACACATCTAAATGTGGCGAACCATGTAGGCGATGTGGCCTCGTACATTCACCAAGAAATTGTCTGGCTTTCTGTTATATTTGCAAAGCATGTGGCAACAGAGGGCACTGGAAGTACCAGTGCAAGAAACTCAAGGCACAACAAGCCAGTCGGACAACAGTCGGATGCATGGCAAGTACGGCGTCCCAACCAAGAGGGAACAGTCCAAATACTAAAAGCAAAAAATACACGAGATGACCAGTCAGACCAAAAGGTTAGAAGGTGAGCATGACCAAGACACTGACACACAAAGTGAGCAGCCATTTCACACAATTAACCTCGCAAGAGTGTATTGACACAATGGGAACTTCAAAAGCCTTTGCTATCATCCAGATCATTTTCCTGCAAAAGCCTGGCAAACACACATTCTGGACCAAGATCGACACAGGTGCGAGTGCCAGTGTTTTATAAAGGTTCATCATAAACTCCTTGCTTTTGTATTCTATGCCTCTATTTATAAAGCCCAGCATCCCTTATGCTTTTTCAACTACTTTTTCAACCTGCCCTATCACTTTCAACCACTTGTGCATGTTTGCCTCAGGTGTCTCTGTTCCTGCACCCCCTTTAGAATTGCAATCTTTACATTGCCTTTCCTTGTTCTTCCTATCAAAACGTATCACTTCACACTCCTCTGCATTAAATTTCATCTTTTTTTTATTCGTTCATGGGATGTGGAAGTCGCTGGCTCGGCCACCATTTATTGCCTATTCCTAATTGCCCTCGAGAGCTGTCTTCTTAAACCGCTGCAGTCCTTGGGGTGTAAGTACATCCACATCGCTATTAGGATGGGAGTTCCAGGATTTTGACCCAGTGACAATGAAGGAACAGCGATATAGTTCCAAGTCAAGATGGCATGTGGTTTGGAGGGGAACTTGCAGGTGGTGATGTTCCCATGCGTCTGCTGCCCTTGTCCTAGGGGGTTGAGGTCACGGGTTTGGAAGGTGCTGTTGAAGGAGCCTTGGCTCCATTGCTGCAGTGCATCTTGTATATGGCACATGCTGCTGCCACTGTGCATTGGTGGTGAATGGAGAGAATGTTGAAAGTGGTGCATGGTGTGCCAATCAAACAGGCTGCTTTGTCCTGGATGGTGTTGAGCTTCTTGAGTATTTTTGGAACTGCATCCATCCAGGCAAGTGGAGAGTATTCCATCACACTCCTCATTTGTGCCTTGTAGATGGTGGACAGGCATTGGGGAGTCAGGAGGTGAGTTACTCACCGCAGAATTCCCAGCCTCTTGTAGCTACGGTATTTACATGGCTGGGTCCAGTTCACTTTCTGGCCAATGGTGATCCCCAGGATGTTGATAGTAGGGGATTCAGCAATGGTAAGTACCATTGAAAATTAAGGGGAGATGGTTAGATTATCTCTTGTTTGAGATGGTTATTGCCTGGCACTTGTGTGGCACGAATGTTATTTGCCACTTATCAGCCCAAGCCTCAATGTTGTCCAGGTCTTGCTGCATATGGGCACAGGCTACTTCGTTATCTGAGGAGTCGCGAATGGTGCTCAACATTGTGTAATCATCAGTGAACATCCCCACTTCTGACCTGATGATGGAGGGTAGGTCATTGATGAAGCAGCTGAAGATGGTTAGGCCTAGGACACTACCCTGAGGGACCCCTGCAGTGATGTCCTGGGACTGAGATGATTGACCTCCAACAATCACAACCATCTTCCTTTGTGCTAGGTATGACTCCAACCAGTGGAGAATTTTCCCCGTTTTACATTGACTCCAGTTTAGCTAGGTCTCCTTGATATCAAGGGCAGTCACTGTCACCTCTGGAGTTCAGCTCTTCTGTCCATGTTTGGACAAAGGCTGTCATGAGGTCAGGAGCTAAGTGGCCCTGGGGGAACCCAAACTGAGCATCAGTGAGCAGGTTATTGCTGAGCAAGTGCCACTTGATAGCACTGTCAACGATCCCTTCCATCACTTTGCTGATGATCGAGAGTAGACTGATAGGGCAGTAATTGGCTGGGTTGGATTTGTCCTGCTTTTTGTGCACAGGACATACTTGGGCAATTTTCCACATTGCCGGGTAGATGCCAATGTTGTAGCTGTACTGAAACAACTTGGCTAGGGATGTGGCTAGTTGTGTAGCACGTCTTCAGTACTATTGCCAGAATATTGAAAGGGCCCATAGCCATTGCAGTATCCAGTGCTTTCAACCATTTCTTGATATCACACGGAGTAAACTGGATTGGCTGAAGACTGGCATTTGTGATGCTGGGGACCTCAGGAGGCGGCCGAGATGGATCATCCACTCGGCCCTTCTGGCTGAAGATGGATGCAAATGCTTCAGCCTTGTCTTTTGCACTAATATGCTGGGCTCCCCCATTGTTCAGGATGGGGATATTTGTGAAGCCTCCTCCTGTTAGTTGTTTAATTGTCCACCACCATTCACAACTGGATGTGGTAGGACTGCAGAGCTTAGATCTGATCCATTAGTTGTGGGATTGCTTAGCACTGTCTATCCACTGTTTAGCATGCAAGTAGTTCTCCTATGATGTAGCTTCACCAGGCTGACACCTCATTTTCAGGTATGCCTGGTGCTGCTCCTGGCATGCCCTCCTGCACCCTTCATTGAACCAGGCCATGAGGTTACAGATTGTGATTGAACACAATTCTGCTGCTGCAGATGGCCCACAGCGCCTCATGGATGCCCAGTTTTGAGTTGCTAGATCTGTTCAAAATCTATCCCATTCAGCATGGTGGTAGCACCACACAACACAATGGCGGATATCCTCAATGTGAAGACGAGACTTCGTCTCCACAAGGACTCCGTGGTGATCACTCCTACCAAAACTGTCATGGACAGATGCATCTGCAACAGGTAGATTGGTGAGGATCAGGTCAAGTAGGTTGTTCCCTCTTGTTGGTTCCCTCAACACCTGCTGCAGACCCAGTCTAGCAGCTATGTCCTTTAGGACTCAGCCAGCTCGGTGAATAGTGGTGCGACCGAGCCACACTTGGTGATGGACATTGAAGTCCCCAGAGTACATTCTGTACCCGTGCTATCCTTAGTGTTTCTTCCAGTTAGTGTTCAGCATTCTTCCATGCATCTACCCATTGCACCAGCCCATGTCCTCTTGAAGACTATCACTATCCTCCTCAAAGTTCAGAATACTTCCGAGTTTTGTGTCATCTTCAAATTTTGAACTTGCGCCCTGTACACCCAAGTCATATCAAGAAAAGCAGTGGTCCGAGGACTGTTCCCTGGGAAAGCCCCACTATATAACTTCCTTCAATCCGAAAAACAACCATTCGCAACTACTCAGTTTCCTGTCAATCAACAAACTTCGCATCCATGCTGCCACTGTTCCTTTTATTTCGAGGGCTTTAAATCTGCTGACAAGCCTGTTACGCGGCATTTTGGTCAAATGCCTTTTGGAAGTCCATGTACACCATATCAACTGTATTACTCTCATCAATCCTGTTACCTCATCAAAAAACACAATTAAGTTAGTTAAACATGATTTGCCTTTAACAAATCCGTGACAACTCTCCTTAATTAATGCATACTTTTCCAAGTGACTATTAATTTTGTCCTAGATGATCGTTTCTAAAAGCTTTCCCAACACCAAGGTTAAACTGACTGGCCTGCAGTTGCTGGGTTTATCCTTAAACCTTTTTTGAACAAGGAACATTTGCAATTCTCCAGTCCTCTGGCATCACCCCCATATCGAAGGAGGATTGGAAGATTATGGCCAATATCTCCACAATTTCCACCCTTAATTCCCTCAGCATCCTCAAATGCATCTCATCTGGTCCTGGTGACTTATCGTAAGTACAGCAAGCCTTTCTAATACCTCTTTATCAATTTTTAGCCCATCCAGTATCTCAACTCCCTCCTCTTTCACTCTGACTTTGGCAGCAGCATCTTCCTTGGTAAAGACAGGTGCAAAGTGCTCATTTAGGATATCAGCCACGCCTTCTGCCTCCATATGTCGATCCCCTCCTTTGGTCCCTAATCAGCCCCATCCCTCCTCTTACCATCCTTTTACTATTTATATGCCTATAGACGTTAAGTCAATTGGAAAACAATGTGAAATGGTTAGTTCAGGCCTATAATGTGCAATTTATCCCTCACCTTCACATCCAAATTTTAAAATGGGTTTTTGTTTAATTTATTCATGGGATGGCAGTGTCTATTGTTGATTCCTAATTGCCCTTGAGGTGGTGATGGTGAGCCATCTTCTTGGACTGCTGCAGTCCATGTCGTGTAGGTACCCTCACAATGCTTTTAGGGAGGGAGCTCCAGGATTTCGACTCAACAATGAAGGAATAGTGATATATTTCCAAGTCAAGATGGCGTGTGACTTAGAGAGGAACTTGCAGGTGGTCGTGTTACCTTGCATCTTCTGCCCTTGTACTTCTAGATGGTTGAGGTCACATGTTTGAAAGGTGCTGTCGAAGGAACATTGGTGAGTTGCTGCAGTGACTCTTGTAGGTGGTACACACTGAGCCACTGTGTGCTGGAGGTGGAGTGAGTGAATGTTTAAGGTGGATAGGGTGCCATTCAAGCGGGCTGCTTTGTCCTGGATGCTGTCAAGACGCTCGAGTGCTGTTGGAGCTGCAGACTTCAAGGCAAGTGGGGAGTATTCCATCATACCCCTGGCATTGGGGAATCAGGTGGGTTACTTGCCACCGAATTCACAGCCTCTGACCTGCTCTTGCAGCCATGTTTTTTATGTGGCTTGTGCAGTTAAGTTTCTGGTGATTGTAACCGCTCGGATGTTAATGGTGGGGGATTCAGTGATGGTAATGCCATTGAATAGCAAGGGTAGGTTGTTATAGTCTCTTGTCATTGCGTGGCAATTGTGTGGCACAAATGTCACTTGCCCCTTATCAGCCCAAGCCGGAATGTTGTTCAGGTCTTTCTGCATGAGGGCCAACACTGCTTCATTTTCTAAGGAGTTCTGAACATTGTGTAATCATCAGCGAACATCCCCACTTCTAACCTTACAACGGAGGGAAGGTTATGCTGAAAATAGTTGGTCCCAGGACACCGCTCTAAGGAACTCCTGCAGCGAATTCCTGGGGCTGAGATGAATGGCTTCCAATAATGACAACCATCTTCTTTTGTACTAGGTATGACTCTACCCTGTGGAGAATTTTCCTCCTGATTCCTATTACTAGGGCTCCTTAATGTTACACTTAGTCAAATGCTGCCTTGATCTCAGGGGTAGTCATTCTCACCTGATCGCTAGAATTCAGCTTTGTTGTCCATGTTTGGACTGAACTGTAATAAGTTCTGGAGCCAAGTGGTGCTGGCTGAACCCATCAGTGAGCAGGTGAGTTAGTACGGTTTGAATGTACTGTCAATAATATCTTCCATCACTTTGCCAATGATTGAGAGTAGACTGATAGGGGAGTAACTGGCTGGTTTGGATGTGTTCTGCTTTTTGTGGACTGGACATACCTGGCCAATTTTCCACTTTGTTGGGTAGATGTCAGTGTTGTAGCTGAACAGCAACAGCTTGGTTAAGGGTGTGGCTAGTTCTGGAGCATAGTTCTTTAATACTACAGGTAAGCTGATGTCAGGAACTATAGCCTTTGCTGTAGCTGGTGTGCTCATCTGTTTATTAATATCACATAGAGTGAATCAATTTGGCTGAAGAGTGGCATGTGAGATGCTGGGAACCTGAGGAGGAGGACGAGATGAATCATTCACTCGCCACTTCTGGCTGAAGATGGTTGCAAATGCTTCAGCCTTGTTATGCCTGAATTGTGGACCAAACAATTTTCCAGCCGTCGATCAAAACACAAAGTGCTAATATGATCCCCCTATAGCACTTTTGAATTCCTGGTGATTCTGCGCAGGAGAAGTAACTCCCTACACTACATGCTGAGCATTTCTTGTTTTTATTTCAGATTTCCAGCATCTGCAGTATTTTGCTTTTATCCCTACACTACATGCCTGGTTGCAGAAGGCTCAGACCCAAAGGAAATTTATTGCATCAAACTAGGATTACAGCAGAACTTTAAATGATGTAAAACAAGTGCTACTGCATATCCTTGGAATAAAACCATACTTGTGAACCCAAGTTCTGAAGCAAAATAGTCTCATTCATATTAACCAAATTTATGTACAACATGGAAATAATTACGATCTTCTCCTTACGAAGAGAATACAATTTGTTTAAGGGAAGATTTGCAAGGTGATACTGCCAATGTAGAGCTTTAACAGATGCGAGTCCGATCTCAGATTAGCTCTTCTGTCAGAATAAGGTTCGAGCCCAGCAGCAAAGCCTCGGACCTTCTGGCCTTTCATGCGATACAGCCTTTTATACTTTTAACAGTTTCCTTAAAATAAGAATGGTGTAATATTAAACCTTTGCTTTTAACTTTTGTTTGATATGAAGGGTATTATTCGTAGAACTGAGCTAACTAAATGTAGACTGCACACCACAGGCAGTTTGCAGTCCCGTTCCAAGAACTCATTAACATCTCTCAAAGACTTTGTACAGATCAGGCAGATTGGCAAGCTGCAGGATGGATCCATCTTCCGCAAAGTGCTTTGGTGGAAGGAACAGAGTTCTGAAAGCTTTGGAAATTACATGTTCTACAGTCCATTTCCACGACTTGTCACTGCCAAGCTCCTGACTCTGGGGAAGAGGAGACACAGATTCACATACACTATGTAACTGTCAGTTAGTAATGGATTAAAACTAATACATCGCTCAAACATAGAAACCTTTACTGGATTGCTCTCCTACCTTTCCACAAACTTGACTTCTTGGGCTCCAAAATCTGGTCCCTCATCAAAGAGGTCACTGTCCATTGTGAACCTCAACTATCAGTCAACAGATTATCCCAGGTGTGGAAGGGAGATTACAGCTGAACCAAACATAGTAAGCTAAGTTGACACCCATTTGTAGCAGGGAGTCACTGAATAGCAATCAGGAAGAGGGACCCTGACAAGTTTTCCCTTCAGTAACCTGCTGCTCTGTCGTACAGCCAGGGGCTTGTGGGTCTCTTGGACAGACACTGGATAAAATGGAAGCTCAGCTTGATTTATTCGCATACCTGCAATTCTTATTCAAATTAATTTAAAAGAGTAACCTATTTACAGCTTTAAAATTAATAGGATTGCAAACATGTCAGTCTTAGGACTCATCACTTTGAACGTTTGCCTGATTACAGACTGTCCGTATTTATGATTATTTCTCACCATTAATGCCCCTCCTAAAGCCGTACAGGAATTTCAGAAGAATGCAATAAGCATTCATAGGGAATTGGCAACAGTTTAGAAAAGCCACAGCATGTTTGTTCTTTCCAGCCCATCCTCGTGACGGTAGCTGAAGTCACTGATCAGAATGCTGCATCTTAGAATAGATGGTAAATGTTCACATTGTAAAATGTAATCAGCAGCAGTAAGGAGAAAGCAATCTTTTCTCATCAGTTTTGACTTGTAAACCACTTTTCTCACCATACTTTACTGTAAATGCACCCTGGATCTCTGCTTCCTGTCAATTGATCCCCATAATACAGCACTATTTCAAAATACATCTATCAAGAAAAACCACTCATTTCTCATCTGAGTTACTTGTTTCAGTATTATTGCAAAGTTTAGAGATTGGAGAAAATTAATAAAGATATGAGCAAGATTACTCCACCAAATACGGGTAAAAGTATCAAGGAACTTTAGAAAACTATGAAATTTGTTTTGCTGCACTATCTTGTTCGATCTAATTTATTTACATTCAAAATTGAGAGAGAAGCTCAAGGTAACTCAATGCACCGAGGAATATAAAACCTATACAGAGCTCTCCATTTGACTCTTCAGAACATAATTTATCTCTGAGACAATCTATTTGCAGATTTATAGACATCTAAAAAAAGTCTGAGTGTCTTGTCACTTTTCTGTGATTTGATTAGTCTGTCAGTTAAAGGCAACAAGGTAGTCATGTCTTTCTTTGGCCTCCTAGTCTCGAGAGACAATAGGTAAGCGCCTGGTGGTGGTCAGTGGTTTGTGGAGCAGTGCCTGGAGTGGCTATAAAGGCCAATTCTAGAGTGACACAGGCGCTGCAGATAAAATTGTTTGTCGGGGCTGTTACACAGTTGGCTCTCTCCTTGCACTTCTGTCTTTTTTCCTGCCAACTGCTAAGTCTCTTCGACTCACCACTCTGTAGCCACGCCTTTATGGCTGTCCGCCAGCTCAGGCAATCACTGGCAACTGACTCCCACGACTTGTGGTCAATGTCATGTAGTCATGTAGAACTATTAACACAGTGCATATTTTGTTTGATAATCTCAAACCAAAACCCAAGAGTTAGTAATTAGGCATGCTGATATAGTGACAGCCTGACTCTGCATTTTTTGTTTAAAGAAAATCTTAGGCACTGGCTCTATCCCAGAGCCAGCTCCCCCATTCCCTCCTTTACGCCCCTGGCTGGAACTAATCCTCAAGTTAAGTGTGCAGGTTGTAGGCCATCACACTCACACAGCCTCTGCAGGATGATGTCATATGAACCAACACTGCCTCAGACACAGCAGAAGCAAGTGCAATGGCAAGAGGCAACAAGAAGTAGTCACCAAATGGTGGAGTGTCCCTGGTCTCTGATCATTTTTGGACCCACTCCAAGGCATCAGGTTACTCCAAGCTTTGTTCTAAGGCTTGGTGTGCTCTACAGAGCAGCATTTATCAGTACCTTCAGATAACACATTCTACTCCCCTCAGTACTGACATAACACATTAAGTTAACAAACACTTGAATGTTACAGTCAGTACAGAGGGGAGTAGAGTCTCTTATTTCTAAGGATTTGTCATTATTTTAGAATAAACCCAGTTGATCGCATTTGTACCTGCTGACTCGGATGGGGTAACACCTGGGACTCAGTATCCAGCGTGTACTCTTTTCTGATAGAGTAAAACATACCAGATTCCTTGCTCAATTTTTCAAAACACTCCTTCTCTTCATCCCAGTTCACCTATACAATAGTAAGAACACATTACATCTGTGCAATCATGAAAGGTACTTGGAACAAAGGGAAAGTGCAAGTGGATTAGACCCAATGACAGCTACTCGTTTCTTGCATTGTTATCTGGTGTTGTATACAACAATTCGGAACAACTACTAACTGTTGAATGTTGAAGTAAATGTTATACATTATTCATTACTATTGCTATGCATGGCAGGGCGAGATTTTGCCATCCGTGGGGTGGGGGGTCCGAATTTAAGTTTTGGCCAACTTATCAGGAAGGGGACAGAGTGGGGAACTGGGGAAAGTTGTCACTCCTGTTCTGAAAGCCAAAGTGGGAATCTCACAGACTTGCAGACTGAACCTGGAGTCTTCCCAAGCCATGTTGGCCAACCTCAAATGATTGGGGGAGGGTCATGCCTCTTCAATTGTTCCGCTGTCTCCCACATTCTACTCTCTGTAAACCCGAGGTCACTCAAAACTCTGCTGCCCGTGTCTTAACTCACACCAAGTCCCATTCCCCTATCACCCCTGTGCTTGCTGACCTTAACAGGGTCCCGGTCCAGCAACATTTTGATTTTAAAATTCTCATACTTTGTTTTCAAATCACTCCATGGCCTCACCACTCCCTATCTCTGTAACCTCCTCTAGCTCTAAAACCCTCCAAGATAACCTGCACTCCTCTAATTCAAGCCTCTTGAGCACCCTGATTGTAATCCCTCCATCACTGGTGGCCACACCATCAGTTGACCAGGCCCCAAGCTCTGGAGGACTCTCCCTACACCTCTCCATCTCACTTTCCTCCTTTAAGTCACTGCTTAAAACCTACCTCTTTGACCAAACTTTTGGTCATCTGACCTAATATCTCCTTTTGTAGCTTGGCATCATACTTCGTTTTATAACGTGCCTGTGAAGCGCCTTGGGATGTTTTATTACATTAAAGGTGCTATATAAATATAAGTTGTTGTTGACTGCAGTGAAATAAACCAGAGGCAATCGACCAATTGAAGTGCCGGTTATTCGCTTTGACCCATAGCACGCTGTAGTTTCATGATGCCAGTCCTGTGTCATCAAGCTTTCAACACCAATAAAGTGGGAACATTTCATCTCTGTAGAAGGTGCAGAATGCAGATAAATTAATACCCAGGAGCTGCAAAGACAACCTTAAGGAAACTGTGAATATTTACACCGGAGAACAGCAAACTGTGGGAAGATCCAGAGGTACAGATAAACTGAATTTGGATAAACTATGATCACAGATTCTGTCACCAGACTCGAGCTCACAAGAACTGTTGAACTGTTTCGATTGAAGTAACTCACATACAAGGTGACGAATGCTTGCAATGGATTGCCTAGGAACAAAGCAGAGATGGAGACTGTTGGGAACTTCAAGAGAGAACTAGATAATTCTTTCAGTGAAAGTAATAGTCGAGTGGTATGATGGATATTATAAACGGTATTTTCAAGTCCTCAACTGAAGCAAGGTACTGAGCTCCTTGCCTGCGATTTGCCAATTTGTTCTCAGAGCACCAGGTACCTCAATGTGGTCAAGGACTCAGTCTACTTCTTGGTATTGTAAGTTTTGAACTTTGGAGCCGGGTAGATAGGCTGAAATGCTCTTCATCAGTCCTCAACATTTTTATTTTCTTGATACAAAAAGGTACCCACCTCTGTAGCTAGACGTAGGATGAACATCGGCAGCCCCTCCAAAGCTGGAACATAGTTTTCCAACAGCAGAGGTAATCCAGTTAGGTTTCCCTCCTGTGAATGACCACAGCAAATAGATTCTAAGGATAGATTTGTGTTAAGATGTTCTCTAGCATGTCACATGGAAAATAGGTGATATTTGCTGTCACCAGGTGGTCAGTTATATAACTGCAATGACTAGCACTTTTCTATAGCTATCTTCAGTGAGAAATGGACAAACTGCTCTGAACTGTTAAGCTGGTCACTCCAAATTCTAACAATTTTTAGTCACCTTAAATTGTATACTAACCTCATCAATACCAATGGAAAAATAATCTTGCAGCATTTCAGATTTTGATTTCAAAAAATCTACAATATACTCCGCCAATCCCTCTTTGGGACCATCCTCTTCAGTCCAGCCGCTTTCTGGACTGTCCAATGCCAGCATGGCCAGTTCATACAAAGGAGCAGGGTTCTGAATATAAGGAAAGGAATAAACTCGGTGTCTTGTGTTAGTGACCAAATTACTAAGACAAAGAGTAACATCACACACTTACCGACAACCTCAACACTCCAAAATTGCCAAAGTCATAGATTAAGATTTGGTAAAACAATTCTTGACTGAAAGAAAAGCACAAATTGTGGTCAGAAAATTGTGCACAGGCAAGATAGCATTTCAAAAAAGCAGAACTGTGAGAGATCAGTTGGTTCAAACACAATAATACCTATACTAGCTACCATTTGTACAAAAGGAAAATGCTGGAAATACTCAGCATGTGTGAAGAGAAACAGAGCTAATGTTTCAGAGTGAACTGAAAACAGTTTCCAGTTCTGACAAACGGTCATTGAGCTGAAATGTTAACTCTCACTCCACAGATGCTGCCTGACTCATTCAGTATTTCCAGCATGTTCTGTTTTTATTTTAAATATTGCGGTGGACTCCCTTTTTAAAAAAAAAGTTGCAATTGAGCTAAATCAGTACATTTTCAGAGACCCTGCTCCTATCGCAAATTAGAAATAAGGTTCAGAAGTCAGCCCACCCGATTCTCAGCACTTCCTGAGCATGATAATTAATTATAATAACACGATATGGACACTGGGAACCCTGTGCTTAATTCTGCACTCCTTTTGAATGAGACTCCATGCTTGAAACAAAAGTTTGCCCTAATGTGGAAACTGCTCTAAATCACTCTTTGTGAAATCCTGGAGCTACAGAACTCTAACTTCCTCAGTCATTCCTTCCTTAGACAAAACTCAAGCTTGGCGTCACTAATCGCTACTTACTGATTAATCTCGTCACCCCTTTTGCTCTATTTGGCCGAGGTAGTGCCGCTATCATGGACGACTGGCCCTTCAGCTAGAGTCACAATAATAGGTGGTTATTTCTCCAGAGATAGTGGACTTCTGAAACAAGCTGCCAGCTCATGTGGTGGATTCACTGAACTCCTTCAAACGAGAGCTGGACCTGTTTCTGGCTGGGGTAGAGAGCACCTCTCATCAAAACCAGACTGATCTGTTGGACTAGTTTTGATTACCAAAGCAGATAGGAGAGGAATTTACCAGATTTTCCACCCATCCGCGCAGCCCCCCCCGCCTCCCCGAAACTGGCCTGTGTTTTTAACCCCTCCCTGGAGATCACAAAGCTTCTGCATGGGGTGAGGAGTGTATTTATTGTGATGCACTGGGCATCACAGTTGTGCTGGGCAAACTGGATGGACCAGTATATCTTTCCTGTCTATCATTGTTTGTACATTTTTGCATATTGTGAAGCTTTGAGCAAACTTGTTCAATTTGTTCTGTTGTCCACACTAATACCAAACAATCGCAAGAACACTTCCAGCGATGAAATATCCTGGTTTTACTTTAACCTCTTTTTTGCACAGTTGAACTTGATTGTCATTACTGACAAAAACCATAATCCAATAGGCAGCTCACTCAATATTGTGCTCTTTAAGAGGATGAACAAGTTACCTGAGTTTAGTGGTGTTGATCAGGTAAAGTTTAGTCTGGTACTGCACTAGTGCCCACTGAGGGTTCACACAACCAATAAACGAATGATTCTGCAACATATCTTGTAGGCCTTAGAAACAAAATAACAGAATTAGTGTCCTGACCGCAATGATAACATCTTATTGCATCAATTTAAGAGCAAAACCAACAGTGTTTCAAATATATTTCGAGTTTGTAGATGCTTTGGCCCAATTTTGCTTTCACCGGATAATGGCTCGGCTAATGCATCTGTAAATGATGGCAATGGGTACACAAGACCGACGCATCTCAACTTCTGCTTCTCCCCTACTCCTTCTCCTCCGGCAGCAACATATCTCTAATAGCTGGTGCCTGTACCTGTGTGATTTTGACTGCTGATCTCTTCCCGCAGGGTGAGAATACTGGTTAGGTTAATAATGCGTCTCTTTGGAAGATGGGCAGCTGTCATGTCACGATTCGAGTTCACTTCCTTTACTTCATCAGGTGAGTCTGCTCTCGACCGTTTTCTAACAGTAAACAAAATTATGCCTTATACAAATATCAAGTTGCATTACGTTAGATTGATGTGCTGACAACTTTTCAAATGCATTCACCCTATTCTTCTAGCCATCCACTCTCAACTGCAGATTACTTTTGAATCGCCTCCTTATTTAACTTGTCATTTTGTGTGCATGAGAGGAAGAGAGAGGGCGAGTGCTGCGATGGCCAGTTCAACATGAGGCCCAACAGGAAAGGTACAACACTCCAAGGGCTACATGTGGAATTGGGCACTGTTTTTAGCAGGCTCAAAACTGCAATCTAACAAACTCAAACTGTGAACAGAAAGAGAGAGTAAAAGAAAAAGCAACAATGGTTTATACTTATACCACACACACTCCTGGAATTCTGAGGGACACAATCCCAACTGGGAACATGGTAAAGGGATTTTCTATTTTCCTGAAATGTTTCAGGAACAGAATCGCATGCCAAAAAACTGACACATTTTAAATAGAAATCCACCAAGTTATCTTGGTACTTAAAATTCAGCACCATGAATGAATGTAACTGTGCAGCAAGAGAGTCTTAAAGCAGGGCCTGTGAATTACACTGAAGAAAATCACATTTATTTGAAGGAAATGCAAAAAATTGTTTCCCTCTGCCCAGCCAAAAGAATTAAACCATCTTTCCTTCTTTGTCTGAGAACAAAAAACAGTCTCAACATTCAAACATGCTCTTCAAACTCTTCAATGGTGATCTGAGAATACTTAACAAGAGGTGCCCTTCAAGTAGACCAGTGAGTAAACATTGTGCAGAAGTGGTTAATGAGTCCAAATGTCAGTTCATGTTAAGAGTTTGCATTCAAGCCCTTCAGCCTAATTTCCAATGCTTCACCACCAGAATTACAGGCTCAGCACTCAGCAGGATGGAACTTTTAATGGGCTAAATTCACATAACTTGCAAGCAGCTTTTATCTCCTGCTCATTCAAACCAAGAGCCAGGACAAACCTAAACTCAAGTGCAGTTAGGACAAAGCACTAATCAGCTACTCAAATGACATCTGAGGTTCAGTCTCCTGGAACCTAAGTAAGTGGATGAATAAGCTACTTGTCAAACAAATAAAAGAGATGCATCCTCTTACTCCAACATCACGCACAGGCTCCTTCTTGCCAAGAGATGTCCTCTTAACCTACGGGTATGATTCCCCTAATCCCCATTAATTGTGAAACGTTTGTGTACAGAAGATAAGATATTCTGAGTCCCTATGCCAATGGATGCACTTCGCCTTCAGCAGGTGGCTATTGGAAAAAAAAAAATCACAGGCACCACACCTGCTGAATGTGAGGCCCTTCAGGTGGTGTGGGGCCTTGGGAAGTTTTGTCCATTGTCTCCAAATATACATTACCCCCTCCAACTCTCGCACCTTATATGCACTCTCTACACACACCAGATTACATACATCCAGTCCCTTAAGAATTTAACATAAGAATGTTCAGAAATTCATGGGCTTTCAGCCTTGACAGTTATCATTTACCTGGATGGGACATTGAATGAGTTATCATTACAAGGATGTAAGGATTTCTCCACAGTCTTGGCCGAGCTCCCAGCTTTTTCCACAGCTAGTAAGTCAAAGTCACTTAAGTCCTCCATCTCAGAGTCCTGACACCCAGTCCCTCCATCAGCAGAAGCAGTGGTAGGTGGTCCTGCCTGTGGCCTGTTGATTGGCTGAAGGAAGGCATCCATCTTCTGTTCCTTGGAGTCTGTCCGCACCATTTGGTGAGCATATGGTTTGTCACTGGAACCTGGGACTGCAGATGACGATGCTGTTGAAGGTTTGACAAAGTCACTGGAGGATATGGCTGGGCCTGGCATTAAAGTCTGAGGATTTAAAGAGAAATTTCCATTATATACTAGCTGTCATGCAGACCCCCACCTGCCAAGAATGAGGCAGATTAATTTTGTCATATGAACATTAATTTTAAACTGTTGCTGGAGTGAAGAAATGACTTGTTAAAGAGATCACCAGACATTTGGGCTGGAAGGACATTTGCATATTAAGAGACGCCGCAAGGGAGACAAAGAACTATTCCCTGATCCAATTAACCCAAATGGATTTTGATCACCAGACATAGAAGGTGTAAGGAAGCGTGTTCCAGGGACTGCTAAAATAATACAATCCACAAAAGCAGAAGTGGTTAAGCCAGTTAGTCACATGGCTAACCTGCTGGCCAACTTGGTTTTTTGAATTGTGCCACACAGAAAGGAACGGAAGGTAGTTTTGCAACTGAAGTTGGAACAAGTAAGCCTCTCTCCTGGCTGTCTCTCTCTCGCCTTCTCCCAAGCCACCGGACCCACAAAAGACACGTAAACCTCAAGAATGAAAAGACTCCGACATCAAAACAAATTGAAGTGTGAACTGGGCACCAATGAACAGCAGGACTTACCAGCAACCAAAGATTCTACACTGAACTCAAAGGACAGTAAATAACTAACAGATATTGCTTCAAACTTTTCCCCTTTATTCTTTCTACTTTTTCTGTCTCTATCTGCATGTGTGTTTGTCGCGTATGCATGCTAGCGTGGTCGTGTCACATATTCATAGTTGTTAACAGGATTAGAGTTTAAGATTAATAAACTTACACCTTTCTTGTTTAAATCTAAGGAAACCTGTCTGGTTTCTTTGCCTTAAAATTGGGGCAGTGAACAAGGATTCACTGAGGAGGAGCTAAAAACAAAGTGTTTCTAAAGTTAAACCCTGTTACGGTTAAACCAGGCAAAGGCTGAGAGGGAACCCCCTGACACCTTCTCACCTGGTCATAACAGAATTTTGGGGGCTAGTATCCTGGATTTGATCCACAGACAAATTAGAAATTGGAAGTGGGAAGTCAAATTGATCCCAAACAAAAAGAGAAAAGATTACAATATAGGTTTTCTTGTTGTTGTGTGTGCTAGAATACTAACATGTCTGCGACTGAAGCTAGTAGCTCCCTATGCCAGGGTGAAGTAACTTGGGATAAGTTAAAAGCACTGTCTATGGAGGAGTTGAAGAAAATGGTTGAGCAGTGTGGGATCACTGTACATGGCAAGGCTAGGAAGTCTAAACTCCTAAGTCTAATGGCCAACCAAGTAGACTCCGAAAGGGTATTGCTAGAAAAGATACAATTGGAACAGTGGAAACTTGCGAAGTTGGGGAAAGAGAGAGGGAGAGAAAGAGCCTTCCAGAAGGAACATGAAGAAAAAGAGAAAGAGAAAGAACCTTCCGGAAAGAATGCGAAGAGAGAGAGCTAAGGCGGCTTGAGTTAACTGTTGGGGGGTGAGGGCAACAGAGTAACCCCAGTGAAAGCATGGCCAGTATGGAGAAGCGAAATTCAGGTCTGGGTACAGAATTATTAAAACTCTTCCAACTGATCCCAAAATTCAATGAGGGAGACGTGGAAGCGTTTTTTGTGTCTTTTGAAAAACTGGTAAGGCAGTTAAAGTGACCAGCTGAGGCTTGGACTCTGTTGTAACAGAGCAAATTAGTAGGAAAAGCTCATGAGGTTTATTCCATGTTGCCAGATGAGAGTTCATCAGATTATGAACTGAGAAAAAAATGCTATCCTCGGGGCGTATGAGTTAGTAACGGAAGCCTATCACCAGAAGTTTAGAACCCTCAAGAAGCAAGCTGATCAAACTTACCTGGAGTGTCATGGTCCTGTAGTTTTTTTTCAGAATATGTGGTTTGCCTTTAAGGCTTGCAAGGGATCAGTCTTGCTTTAAGAACCAGCAAGCCTCAGGAGTTATAGGAAGGTGCATTTTCGTTGCCTTAGAAACAGCCATTTGGAGACTGCGATTCAAAGGGTGCATTCTCATGACCATAGATATAGCCACTGGGAGTGAGTCTCATGTGATACATTTATTACAATTCAGTTTGAACTAACTTTGTTCAAACAGAACACACAGAAGAGACAGCTGGAAAAGGAGCTTTCAGCCGTTTAAACTGAAGGAATAGGATTTTGAGTCTGTTAATTATTATCTCTCAAAATTCGAAGAAAAAGTCAAGCCAAAACAGAGATCTCTGGTAATTTAAATTGAAGAAAGGTAAGTTAGACTGTGACAATCTTTTAGCCCTCAAAAACTCGAAAGTCAGATTGATTCTGTTGAAAGTGTTTGCAAGTCGTTAATTGTTGAAATTCGCTGAAGAAGGAAAGCAACTTTCTGTGAGGACTTCGAGCAACATTTTGTGAGGACTTCGAGCAACAGTGGACTATAAATTTGCAAGGACTCTAATTTTTTTCTATTTTAAATGTTGTTTATACCGTCAGTGTTTAAGAATTTAGTTCTTCTAATTAAAGAGTTAATTTGTTGATTTAAAGACACCTGGTTTGGTTAGACTCATTTGGGGGGGTTAATAGATGGTACAATTTGGCTGGGTCTTTCTTTAATTTGGAAAGTTTTAAATGATATATTAGGCGATCTGTGGAGCGACGGGATTGAATTAACAGTGCGTCGGTCCCACCACAATCAAAATCATATATTTTGATTGGGGGCTTTGAAAGGAGTGGTCGATCATAACAGGAGTTTGAGAGAAATAAGCAACTGGCTTTTGACCTGTGGCTGAGGGCTCTTACAGTACAGCTCAGCTATGAAAATCTCAGAGAAGTAATTTGTTAGAGGAACTTAAAAACTCTCTTCCACTCTCCATGACCCATGTAGAGGAACAATAGGCTCACAGAGCCCAGCTGGAAGCAGTTCTGGCTGATGAGCTTGCACTCATTTATAAGTCAGTGGGCCCAGGGGAAAACCTTTGCTAATCACCCCCACAAATCCAAAAAGTACAAAGGGTGGGAAGGTGATAGAAGCCCAAGCAGTCCTAGGAGGGAAAGAAAAGCAGGAGACACAGGGGGCCCTCCTCCAGCCAAAAAGGAAGGTGCTATAGGTAGGAGTGAGACCCGGAGACCTGTGTGCTTCCATTGTAATAAAGCAGGGAATTTAAGAGCTGACAGCTGGAAACTAAAGGGAAAACCTGTAGGGTTTATCAGGGCACACCCGCTCAGCAAAGGAGAAGGGACGCTGATGGAGAGCACAGCAGAATAAGCTGTGGCTTTAACTGCAGTAAGACTGAGACCTAGGAAGCTTAATGCTGCAAGTGCAGGAAATTTTAATAGGATTCCTGAAGGTTATTAGGGCTTTGTGTTTGAAGGGAAAGTAACCCCATACTCCTTGAGTGGGGCAAGCATGCCCATAGTGATACACAGGGGCCACTAGATCCCTTTTACTGGGAAAAGCCTGACTTTTCCCTCAGAGAGTGCAGTAAACTCTAGAATGGTGGAAATCGCACTGGAGGGCAGTGTATGTCTGTACCTTTACACCAGGTGCACTTGGAGTGCAACCTAGTTTCGGGACCGGTGACCATAGAGATTGTCTCTAGTTTGCCTGTGGATGGGATTGGCCTGCTCCTAGGTAATGATTTGGCAGGGATGAAGGTGGTAGCTTCCTTAGTAGAGACCGACCACAGGAGGTCAGAGTGACAGGGCAGTGGCAGGAGACGGTCCCCTGCAGTTTCCCTGAATGTGTAATGAATCAGGCCATGGTCAAACAAGCTTCCACAGAGGAGAGTGAATTGGCACTGCAGGCAGATGACCATGAGGTCTGTCTATCCGAGCCTTTCTTTGGAAAGTTAGAAGACCCAGCTGAGGCTCAGCGAGCCAATCCAATATTGAGAGAGTTAGCACAGGCTGCCCAGTCTGAAACTGAAGTAGAGGAAATCCCCGATTGCTACTATTTAAAGAATGAGGTACTGATGAGGAAATGGAGTTCTCCTCACCAGACCTGAGAGCAAGGAGCGGACAGTGGTTTACCAGTTAGTGACACCGCAGAGGTACCGAGAGAAATAGTAAGAATGGCCCATGAGACTGCAGTGGCTCTACATGACAGCAGTTTGACTGGCCAAAACTCAACAAAGATGTGGTGGAGTACTATAGGAGTTGCCACATGTGCCAGGTTGAGAGGAAACCCCAACCTACAGTGAATTCTGCACCCCTAAGTCCTGTATCAGTGTTTGGAGGACCCTCCAGCAGAGTGCTGGTGAACTGTAAGGCACCCCTGCTAAGAACAAAAAAGGACAGACAGGCACAAGGCTGGCAACAGGTTAGAAAGGAACAGGGAAAAAGGGACCAAGAGGGAAGGTTAAAGGAAGTCCGGGAGAAATCCCAAATGGAAACTCCCACTGTCCGGTCAGCCAACACTGAAATATTTGAAGTTAGACCCCACATCCTCCTATGTAAATGCAGACACTAGAAGCACCCCACCAGAGTGATTAACAGCATGTACAGGAACTTGCAGAGACAAAGAAAGTCCTCGAGAGAAAAGAAACAGTGAGGGTGATGCCTAACCTAGTCGAAGTTCCACAGGGGCGTGCAGCAGAATCTGGACAAATACCTGCAAGCAGGAGTGTCCCAGAGGACAAAGGGAAGATTAGCAAAGAATCCCCCCCAACAGTCAGGAGAAAAAAAAGAGAATTAGCCACAAGTGAAAAGCCCTTGCATGACTCATCAAAGCACTCAAAGAGTGTTCAGAGTGGAACTGCCCACTGCCGCCGCCCCGACTAGAACTCCAACCTAGGGCTAATTAAACCTAACCCTCCCCCTACAGACCTCAACAAGAACAAAGACACCTTAGGCAGTCAGAGAAAAGTGCAAACTGGAAAAACTCCCCCAAAAACCACATGTTTATTGGGATGCCAAAAAGTGCCATTTAAAGCAGCACTGCTACCAAGAAAAGACAGGCTATAACAATTGTTAGGGTTCTCAATGAATGAGAGAGATGCATGTGTGCTTTCCTGTCCTTATCATCTCTCCAGTTCCTTTTAATGAAATGCTGTTTTTAAAATTCACATTTCATTCCACTGTATGTGGAGGTGTCATGCAGACCCCACCTGCCAAGAATGAGGCAGATTAAATTTGTCATATGAACATTAATTTTAAACCGTTACTGGAGTGAAGAAATGACTTGTTAATGAGATCACCAGACATTTGGGCTGGAAGGACATTTGCATATTAAGAGATGCTGCTTATGGAGACAATTGTGGAGATAACTCCCAGATCCAATTAAACCAAATGGATTGTGATCACCAGACATTGAAGGTGTAAGGAAGCGCGTTCCAGGGACTGCTAAGATAATACAATCCACAAATGCAGAAGTGGTTAAGCCAGTTAGTCACATGGCTAACCTGCTGGCCAACATGGTTTTTTGAATTGTGCCACACAGAAAGGAACGGAAGGTAGTTTTGCAACTGAACTTGGAACAAGTAAGCCTCTCTCCTGGCTGTCTCTCTCTCACTTTCTCCCAAGCCACCGGATCCACAGAAGACACGTACACCTCAAGAGAGAAAAGACTCAGACATCAAAACAAGCTGAAGCGTGAACTGGGCACCAATGAATAGCAGGACTTACCAGCAACCAAACATTGCACATTGAACTCAAAGGACAGTAAATAACTAACAGATACTGCTTCAAACTTTTCCCCTTGATTCTTTCTACTTTTTCTTTCTCTATCTGCATGTGTGTTTATCACGTATGCATGGTAGCATGGTCGCGTCACATATTTATAGTTGTTAGCCGGATTAGAGTTTAAGATTAATGAACTCCCACCTTTCTTGTTTAAATCTAAGGAAACCTGTCTGATTTCTTTGCCTTAAAATTGGAGCAGTGAAGAAGGATTCACTGAGGGGGAGCTAAAAACAAAGTGTTTCTAAAATTATACCCTGATATGGTTAAACCAGGCAAAGAATGAGAGGGAACCCCCTAAACCCCTTCTCACCTGGTCGTAACATAACACATACAAAATTAGAAATGTTATTGTATCTACTGCTGTCCAATGAAAGTGACCATGGGCAGATTTTGCCCTTTGGTTGGGGCCCCAATATCAGAGTCAAATGGGGGTCACAACACCGCACTGTGTAGGAAACAGTCACCTGGCAGTGATTTTCCCTGAATTGGCCAATTAGTGGCCAGAGGGCAGGATCACCACCCAATTAAGAACAGTGGGCGGGCTCTCTGAGCTGGAGGGCCAATAGGAGGCCCTCCAGCACTGAAGCAGCAGCAGCCTGAGGTCGAGGTGACCTCTCTTCAACTTTTTAAACTTTTAAATTTAAAAATGCCCTCAGCAGCCAGACCACCATTGTGGAACCCCTCCACACAGGGGCCTATGGCTGCAGTTGAGGCCAAGCAGCTGGGGAGGGCCTCAAAGACTGCCAAAGACGCTGGCCCCACCCCCTGGTCTTCTGCCGGGTGGCCACCTCCCAGTAGCTGGCCTCGTCCCCAATGCCTTAAGGGGCCCTGCAGCTGACTGGAAAATTCCAGTTGGCTTCTGCTAAATCTGATCCTACCTTCAGGAAAATGGTCTCGGGACATAATGGAACTGGCAAACCAGCATGCTGGCTGGCGGCACAAATTTTTGCACCAGCCTGCCTTTGCACTGACTCCCATTGGGGCCTAAAAGCCCTGCCCCAGATAACACACTGAAATGAGTTTTCCCATATAAAGCTCTCAAAATAGAGAACATAGCACTCCATGCTATGTTATTAAATATAGAAATAATGCAGCCTACGGTTTCTGATAACTGTTTCTTTATCAGTATTAACATTTATTTTAAACAGGTGAACAATGATCAGAAAATCCAGGCTTGTGCTTTTAGTCAACAATTATATTTATTATATTACTCAACTTGAAATGAGTCAAATGCTAAGGATTTTAACATCTGTAACCCCCTTCACTAGATCCGCCCCAGGCCAAGACCTTGATGCCTCTGGCTCCAACACCAGCCCAGCCTGTCGCTGACTTTGCTGCTTCCCACTGGCCCCAATCTCCTCCTTGTTCCCTCCATGCTCCAGACAGGTTCAGAACCTTTGCTCCCTTCTGCCTGGTTCCAGAAACGCACTGGCCAGCTCATTCACACTCTCCTAGACTCAAATCAGCCCACTCATTCCTCCTTGGTCCAATTTCCCACTTCACACTCTTACCCGTGACCCCAGACTTCGCCATTGCAACCAGTCTTTATGCCCATCCCCTGTAGTTACATTCCAGAAAGGCAGCTGGTGAACTGTATCCAATCTTTACACGCTTTTATATTTATTTACCGAATTACAGATTACAAGCATACACCTCCTAACCCAACAACCACAGTTTCAGTCTGTGTCTACTTATAGGGATTCAAGTGAATCCCCAGTTAATGCCCACCACCTGTATAAAATTAAACAATTAATATCCAATTAACTCCTCTAAGTGTCCACTCCCTCCTGTAAATGTGAAAATATGATAGGATGCCTCAGGCTCCCTTTTCCCAGGAAGTAACAAGGGCCGAGAAATTGGTTTGTCAGAAAAAAGTTTGATGCAAACAAAATAGAGGGGACAGAAAAGTTTTTTGTGAGACAGAGAGAAAGAGTAGAATAAAAACCAAGAGACAGCAAAACTAATAAAGTTAGGGCAGAGATGGAACAACAGGGGAAAAATGTCCATCAGAAATATCACAGAGATTACCTAGTAATTCAGAAGAAAACCCCTGAAGATATGAATGATAAGAGTGAGATGGACCAGGTGATTATTTTTCTTAAAAAAAACATTCACGGGATTGTTATGGACAGGTGGTAAGGGGTGTGGGTAGTTCCCACTGCTCACCTCCCAAATAACCACAACTGTGTTTTGTTAAATTGATGTGTTAGCCCGAGTGTCTTCAGGATCAAATAAACAGACAAATGGCAGATTTTCTTGCAGATAAAAAAAAACTATTTTTAAGTCATTCCCAAAATGGTCGCAATCTCACCTACACACACATTCACAAGAATAGACGGATATAGAGAGAAAAGGGTAGGAGGTAGTTAGAAGTCCAAAGTGAGGCAAGTGTTCGTGGTTTACAGAATATTGTTGAGTCTTCTCAGGAGGAAAAGTCATTTTTAGAAGTTACAGGCATTATCTGAAGTTGCGGAGGCAGCGCTCTCGTGGTTGTAATACAGCCCAAAGCTGTGCAGTTCATTACCTTCACAGATGGTTAGTCTCAAAGACACTTTGTGATGTCTCTGCTATAATTGCTGTTCAATTTCAGTAGGGTTCTTCCCTTGCCTGGCTGGATCCTTCAGACAGCACTTGGCTGGACAAGCTTTCTATGATGTTGGCTTGATATCTCTCTCTCTCCCCCTCTCCAGAGGGCTACTTTTTAAGGTAAACATCTCTCATATTAGAGATTCTGTTCGGAGATACATGGCCCTCTCCCCTCTTGTAACCACACAATGGGCCTGGATATGATAACCATGGCTATCAATTAATATTTGAATGGGTACTATTCTGTTATGATGTTGCTATTACACACCTTTTCATCCTGGTTTTGGCTGCGAGTCAGACTGTCTCCAGCATCCTATGTTAATCCATTCATGTTGATAAGTCATTAATATGTGATACAGCTCCTTTCAATTTAAAAGCAGTTTCTCCCCAGAGCTATTTCATACAAGGTTAATGAGTTCCATCTTTGCAGACAAGTTTATTTCCAGTACAGGAGGGGTCACGTGGCCGCTACTCCATTTTGACTGTGGTTCAAGTGTCCAATTCTTGAGAGTTAATTTTAACAATTGACTTTTTACACTTCATAATTCCTCCATTTCATTGTTTATTTCATCATAGCTCCTTCTATGCATGACAGCATGTTGACGTCATTGGCAAGAACAGCATTTATTGTCCGTCCCTAATTGCACTTGAGAAGATTGGTGGTGGTGAGCTGACTTCTTGAACTCCTGCTGTCCATGTGGTGCAGGTACTGTTATGACCAAGGTGGGAGGAGTGCACTGTCTTTTCGAGTCCCACTTCTCCACAGGTCACGACATATATTTAAAAAATGTTAACCCAGTTACCGATTCAATCATATACTATACTCTTTATCCCAGAATAAAATACACCAACCAGGTTTCTTTAACAAACAATATTATCAGTTTATCAAACAAGACTTATCAGTAACAAAGCAAAGCATTAGCACACAGATTGAAATATGAAAGTTCCCTTTTTACCTTCCCCACCCACAAACTCACACACACACACTGAAAAAAATACAGAAATTCTCTCTTCAGATGTCTGTTACAAAAATGACTTCTTTGGCCAAATACTTCCTAACTCTTAAAGAAAAAAAAAGATATGGAAAGATGTCAGTTGTCCCTTTTTGGTCTGGCATCCCAAATATGCGTGGACGGCTGTCACTGGGATCTTTCTAGAGCAGTTATTTTCTGGTGACGTTGAGGATCAATTTGGCAGGCTTTCTAGGAGAAATGCAGCATCAGAGGTTTCTGGCGGGTTTTTCAGGAGAAATGCAGCATCGGTTTCTCTATTTCTAACACTTGATTCTCAGTAAGTTCTCAAAGAGATGGAAGAGGGTAAGCTGATAGTAGCTGCTCTCTTGGCTGGTTTTCTCCAACTTTTAAAAACAGTTTACACCCCAGCACACTGTCCAAAGCGAAACCAAAAACATATCTCAAGAGTCAAGCCTCCTGACCCCTATAAATCTTGACCTGTCACTTCTCTGTAAACATCTTCCCCAGGTCACCAAGGTTTCTGTTGTTTATTGCTTAAAGCAAGGTTATTTTTAAACATCTCCATGCCCTTTCAACGAACTGTCAACAACAAAGCAAAGTCCAGTTTCTATGAAATCTTCAGCCTTCCAATGACTCCATCTCCACAATTTAAATACAGGTCCTCAAAAATATATACTTAACAAAAAAAAGCACTTTTGTAACAGTACACCCACAGTGCTGTTAGGAAGAGAGTTCCAGGATTTTGATACAGCAACAGTGAAGGAATGGTGATATATTTCCAAGTCAGAACAGGGCATGACTTGAAGTGGAACTTGCAGGTGGTGGTGTTCTCATGTGCCTGCTGCCCTTGTCCTTCAAGGTAGTAGAAATCATGGGTTGGGAGGTGCTGTTAAAGAAGCCTTGGTGAACTGTTGCTGTGCATCGTGTAAATGATACACATTGCAGTCATTGTGTGCCAGTGGTGGAGGGATGAATGCTTAAGGTGGTAGCTGGGGTGCCAATCAAGCAGATCCTGGATGATGCCGAGTTTCTTGAATTGTTGGAACTGCACTCATCGAGGTAAGTGGTGAGTATTCCATCACACTCCTGACTTATACCTTGTAGATGGTGGACAGACTTTGGGGAGTCAGAAAGTGAGCTAATTGTCGCAGAATACCCACCTTCTGACCTGCCTTTGTAGCCACAGTGATTTGTGGTTGGTCCAGTGAAGTTTCTGGCCAGTGGTGACCCTCAGGATGTTAATGGTAGAGGAATGCGGTGAAAATAGTGCCACTGAATGTCAAGGGGAGGTGGCTAGACTCTCTCTTATTGGAGATGATCAATGCCTGGCACTTGTGTAGCACGAATGTTACTTGCTACTTAATCAGCCCAAGCCTGAATGTAGTCCAGGTCCTACTGCATGCGGGCACAGTCTGCTTTTGTATCCGAGGAATTGTGAATGGAAGTGAACACTGTGAAATCACCAGCTAACATCCCCACTTATGAAATAAAAACAAAACATACTGGAAATACTCAGCAGGTCTGGCAACATCTATGGACCATCCTCACAACTGGAAGAACTTTGAGATGTAACAGTTTTTAAGCAAGGCAGGCAAAGAGGGGAGGGGTGGTAAGAACAAAAGGAAAGCTCTGTGATTGGGTGGAAGTCAGGAGAGATTAAATGACAAAAGGGATAATGGTTAAAGGCAAAAGTAATGGGAGATGTAAAGAATAAAAAGATGCGTCTAGAGGACAAGTAAATGTGAAGAGCAGAATCATTAACAACTGCCGTCCAAAAAAAAAGGGGCAGAGGTTACAATCTAAAATTGTTGAACTCAATGTTAAGTCTGAAAGACTGTAACGTGTTTAATCGAAAGATGAGGTTCCATTGAGCTTCATTGGAACAGTATTCGAGGCCAAGGACAGAAAAAGTCAGATTGTGAGTGGATTGGAGAATTAAAATGACAGGCGACCGGAAGCTCAGGGTCATGCTTGTGGACTGAACAGCTTCTGCAAAGCTGTCACCCAATCTGCATTTGGTCTTCCCAATGTACAGGAGACCGCATTGTGAACAGCGAATACAGTACAGTAAATTGAAAGTACAAATAAATCACTTTCACTTGGAAGGAGTGTTTGGGGCCTTGGACGGTGAGAAGGACGATGGTAAAAGGGTAGGTGTTGCATTTCCTGCACTTGCATGCGAAAGTGCCATGGGAAGGGGAGGGGTTATTGAGGGCGATTGAGGAATGGACCAAGGTGTCCAAACTTCCTCTAAAGCTTCCTCCCTGCACTGACCCTGAACTTGTTTCTTTCTCTAGTTTTTCTTCTATCTCCCCTTATTGCCCTCTCTAAGCTCATCTTGTCCATGAGACCCACCTCCTGCTTCCTCAACCCTATTTCCACTAAACTGCTGACCACCCAAATTCCCCTCCTGGTCCCTGTGTTAGCTGATAGTGTTAATGTTTCTCTCTCTTCAGGTGCTGTCCTTCTCTCCTTTAAATCTGCTGTCATCCCTCCTCTCAAAAAAAACAACCTTTGACCCCACCACCCTTGCAAACTACTGCCCCACCTCCAACCTCCCTTTCCTCTCTAAAATCCATGAATGTGTTCTTATCTCCCAAATCCATGCCCATCTTTCCCAGAATTCCATGTTTGAAATCCTCCAATCAGATTTCTGCCACCTCCATCCCCCACCAGTAACACCGTCCCGCCCAACTACAGTACCAAAATGGCTATTATCAAAGTCAAAAACAACATCCTATGTGACAAAGGCAAAGTATCCCTCCTCGTCCTTTTTGACTGGTCAGCCTTTGACATGGTTGACCCCATTCTCCTGTCTCTCCACTGCTGTCCAGCTGAGTGGGACTGCTCTCACCTGGCTCCATTCTTATCTATCTAATTGTGGCCAGAGTATCACTTGCAATGGCTTCTCTCCCTGCTCCCACACCGTTACCTGTGATGTCCCCCAAGGATTTATCCTTGCCCACCTCCTATTTCGCATCTACATGCCCCTTGGTGACTTCATCCAACAGCACAGAAGGAGGCCATTTGACCCATCATGTCTGTGCTGGCTCTCTAAGAGCTACTCAGCTTGTCCCACTCCCCGAAGCCCTGCAAATTTCTTCTCTTCAGGTAATTGATTAATCAATTCCCTTTCGAAAACCACAACTGAATTTGCCTCTACCATACTCAGTGCATTCCAGATCCTAACCACTCACTGTGTAATGAAGTATTTCCTCATGTTGCCTCTGGTTCTTTTGCCAATCACCTTAAATCAGAGCCTTCTGGTTGTTGCCCTTCCGCCAATGGGAACAGTTTCTCCCTTTCTACTCTATCTAGACTTCTCATGATTTTGAACACTTCTATCAAATCTCCTCTCAACGGTATTCACATGTAGACTGATGACACCCAGCTCTAGCTCACCACCACCTCTCTCAACTCTTCCACCTTTGCTAACTTATCAGACTACGTATCCGAGATCCAGAACTGGAGCAGCAGAAATTTCCTCCAATTAAATACTGGAAAGACTGAAGCCATTGTCTTCGGTCCCCCCACTCCTTTGCTACCTACTCCACCGTCTCCCTGGCAACAAATCTGAGACTAAACCAGGCTGTTTGCAAGCTTGGTGTCATATTTGACCCCAAGATGAGCTTCTGACAACACATCTGCTCCATCACTAAACTTACCTATATACACCTCCACAATGGCACACAATTCACCCCTGCCTCAGTTCATCTGCTGCTGAAACCCTCATTCATGCCTTTGTTACCTTTAGGCTTGACTATTCCAACACATTCCCGGCTGACTTATGCACATTTTACCCACCATAATCTTGACGTCATCCAAAATTATGCTGCCTCTGTTCCCACTCACACCAAGCCCCATTCACTTATCACCCCCATGCTCACTAACCTACATTGGCTCCCGTTCAAGCAGCACCTTGATTTTAAAATTCTCATCCTAGTTTTCAAATTCCTCCAGGGTCTTGGCCCTCCCTACACCAGCAATCTTCTCCAGCCCCAGAACCCTAATGAGATATCTGCACTCATCTAATTACGGTCTCTGCAGCATCCCAAATTTTAATTGCTCCACCATTGGTGGCCATGCCTTCAGTTGCCTAAAGCTCTCCACTTCTCTTTCTTCCTTTTAAGATGCTCCTTAAAACCTATTTCTTTGATCAAGCTTTTGGTCACCTGTCCTAATATCGCCTAATGTGGATTGGTGTCTAATTTTCCTTTATAACGCTTCTTTGAAGTGCCTTGGGATGTTTTATTACATTAAAGGTACCATATAAGTTGTTGTTACCGTCAATGTAGGCTGTGGGCTTATTGTGAATATTGGTCAACAGCTTTTCACAGAAATGGAGACAGAGAAGTCGAGGAAGGGAAGTCAAGAGTCAGAGATGGACCATGTGGAGGAGAAGGAAGGGTGAAAATTGGAACCAAAGTTCATGAAACTTTCCAGTTCAGGGCAGGAGCAGGAAACGCCACCGATACAGTCATCAATGTACTGGAAAAAGAGGTGAGGAGGGAACTCAAGTAGAACAAAGAATGTGCCACATACCCAATGAAAAGACAGGCATAAGTAGAATCTAGGCGGAGGAGGGTGGTGCTGGATAGCGACTTGTTGAGCCTCCATTCAAGAAAGAAGGAAAAAGCCCTCAAAGTCCT
This sequence comes from Heterodontus francisci, assembly GCF_036365525.1. NCBI lineage: Eukaryota > Metazoa > Chordata > Chondrichthyes > Heterodontiformes > Heterodontidae > Heterodontus > Heterodontus francisci. The sequence continues at coordinate 155,293,425 of NC_090375.1, read as the reverse complement.
GGTAGGGGATGAAGGTGTAGAGAGATTGGACATCCCTAGTGAAAAGGAAACAGTTAGGATCAGGAAACAGGAAACTGCTGAAGTGGCAGAGAGCATCGGAAGAGTCACAGATGTAAGTGGAAAGAGACTGGACAGGGAAGAAATAGTTGAGATAGGAAACAAAATCAGTTCATTGGGGCAGGAACAGGCAGAAACAATGGGTCCTGTTTGTGGGTTTTGGGAAGGCGGCAGAAATAGTCTGTTCAAGGCTGAGAGACTATAAGATTGGAGGCCATGGAGGGAAGATCTCTAGAGGAGATGAGGTCTGTGACAGTCTTGGAAATGATGGTTTGATGTTCGATGGTGGAGTAATGGTTCGGGAGGTAGAAGGAGGTGTCAGAGGGTTGGTGTTCGGCCTCTGCTAGGTCGAGGTCTGTTCGTCAAACAACAACAGCAGGTTTGATGACAATGTTAGAGTTGGACCTGAGAGAATGGAGTACGGCAAGTTCCACAGCGAATGAGGGGAGCAGGGAAATTAAGATGACTGACGTCATGCCAGCAGTCCTCAATGAAAAAAGATCTAGGCAGCGTAAGAGACCAAATGAAAGGGGAATTCTGAAGACAGGAAAAGGGGTCCGCTGCACAGGGGGTAGACTCCTGGGCAAACAAATGGGGGCAGAGGCAATGGAAGAAGAGCTCAGCATCATGCCAGGCTCGAAATTCACTGAGGTGGGGCGTATGGGGATAAAGCTGAGGCCTTTGCTAACGACTGATCATTCAGGATCAGAAAGTGAAAGGTCAGAGGGGATCATAAAAACACAGCAAGGGGTCAGTTTAGAAGAAGGGATCAGGTCAGAGGAAAAGAAAAGAAAAGGTTCCAGAAGGGTGCTGGCATCCATGATGGTTTCAGCTTGTGATCCTTGACACCTGAAAGAAAGAAAAAAGCTTTTTGTTAAAGCGCAGGATGAGGTGAAGGATGAAATGGAACTGTTGAGATACTTCTAACTTCTCACCTTATGAAAAGGGAAGGTCATTGATGGAACAGCTGAAGATAGTTGGGCCTAGGGCACTGCCCTGAGGAATTTCTGCCGTGATATCCTAGGGCTCAGATGATTGACCTCCAGTAACCATAATCATCTTCCTTTGTGCTAGGTATGATTCCAGTCGAGAGAGCTTTCCCCCATCCCACCAACCCAACGATTCCCACTGACTTCAATTTTACTCGGGCGCCTTGCTGCCACACTCATTCAAATGCTGCCTTGAAGTCAAGGGCAGTCACTCTTATCTCATCTCTGGAAGTCAGCTCTTTTGTCCATGTTGGACCAAGATTATAATGAGGTCCAAGTGGGCCTGGGAACCCAAATTGAGCATCGTCAATAAGTACCGCTTGCTGGCATTGCCGAAGACATCTTCCATCGCTTTGCTCATTATTGAGAGTAGATTGATGGGGCAGTAGTTGGCCGGATTGGATTTGTCCTCCTTTTTTGTGGACTGAACGTACCTGGGCAATTTTTCACATTGTCAGGTAGATTCTAGTGTTGTAGCTGTACTGCAACAGCTTGGTTACAAATGCGGCTAGTTCTGGAGCACAAGTCTTCAGCACTACATTTGGGATGTTGTTAGGACCTTTTCTCAATATAGTGCCTTCAGCCATTTCTTGACATCACGTGGAGTGAATCGGATTGGCCGAAGACTGGCATCTGTGATGCTGGGGATCTCAGGAGAAGGCCAAGATGATCATCCACTCGGCATTTCTGGCTGAAAATGGTTGCAAATGCTTCAGCCTCGTCTTCTGCACTGATTTGCTAGCCTCTGCCAGCATTGAGGGTGGGGTTGCTCATGGAGAGCCACTTCTTCCAGTTAGCTGTTTAATTGTCCACCACTACTCATGACAGGATATGGCAAGACTGCAGAGGTTTGATCTGATCCACTTGTAGCTTCACTGAGTTTCTCATTTTTTTTTTAAGGTATGCTTGGTGCTGCTCCTGGCATGCTGTTCTATAATCCTCATTGAATCGGGGTGGGTGCCCTGGCTTGACAGTAATGGTAGAGTTGGATGCCGAGCCATGAGGTTACAGATTGTGCTGGAATACAATTCTGCTACTGCTGATGGCCAACAGCATCTTATGGATGCTCAGTTTTGAGTTGCTAGATCTGAACCTACCCCATTTAGCACAGTAGTAGTGTCAGACAACATGATGTAGGGTATCCTCAGTATGAAGACTGGGATTTGTCTCCACAATGGCTGTGCAGTGGTCACTCCTACTAATACTGTTATGGACACATGCATCTGCGACAGACAGAATGAAGAGGACAAGATCGAGATGTAGATGATAAGAGTGAGCTGGAGCATGTGAACAAACTTCCCCTAGCCAGATTTTCATTTTGAATCTGAAAGTGTAAAAATCTACAAACTGTGAGAGAAACACAGGCTCCACATGAAGGGAAAGAGAAAATCAGTTGTCATGCTAGGCCCCCACCTGCCAAAAATGAGGCACATTAATTTTGTCATGAACACTGATTTTAAACTGTGACTGGAGTGAAGAAAGGACTTGTTAAACAGATCAGCCATGGCTGGAAAAGACATTTGCATATTTCAGAGGTGATTGGAAGGACAAAGGACCATTCCCTGACACATTCAACCCACAATGGGCCTTGACCACCTTGATTGTGTGTAAGAGGAGCATTCCAGAGACTGCTAAGGTGATACAATCCAAGACATCGTCAGACCAGTTAGTCACCTGACTAAACTGCTTGGCAACCTGGGTTTTTCAGAATTTTACAAACAGTTTGAACTGAGAGAAGTCTGTTTGCTCCTGGACTGAGAAGATCTCTCCTATCTGCTCCCATCTCTTTCTCACAAGCCTCTGAATCCACTGAAGACACATGAACTCCAAGAGAGAAAAGCCTCCTACAGCGAACAAGGTTTAAGAAGAATACTGGGCTGCAACAAAAAGCAAGGTCTACCTACAATCAAGGACTCTATAGTGAGCTCGAAGAACCGTAACAAAAACTCTTCAGATATTGCCTCAAATTTTTCCACTTTATTTTTCTTCTGCTCTTTTCTGTCTCTATGCATGTGTGTATCGCATATGCATGCTAGCGTGGGCGCGTGTATCCGTAGGTGTTAACCGAATTAGAGTTTAAGTTAAAGAAATTTAAACTTTTCTCCTTTAAACCTAAGAAAGCCTGTTTGTGCTGGTTTCTTTCCCTTATAATTGGAAAGCGGTGAACAAGGATTCACCAAGGGGGAGCTAAAAACACAGTGTGCTTAAAATTAAACCCTGTTACGGTAAGATCAGGTGAAGGCTGAGAGGGACCCCTAGACCCCTTTCTCACCTGGTCATAACAGTTTACTCCGCGTGTACGAATTTTGAGTGAGCTGGCCATCTTAAACTGGATATTTAATGTTCCACTATGTAATGCTCAGCCATGATCACAGTGAAGGGCAGAACAGACTCGAAGGGCTAAATGGCCTTTCTCTGTTCCTATGTTCCTAAACTGAAGTGGCACGCTGTCAAAAGGAGGGATTCCTGTTACCCATTCCCTTCTATCAACTGGTAAGCAGTTTAAAGAAAAATAATTTAAGAGGTTTATTTGTAAGGAATACCTATAACTGAGATTATACGTTGTGCCCGAACAACAGTTTCTGGAAAAGAAAGAAACTTGCATTCATCATTTCCCACAGATGCCCCAAAGTGCTTCACAGCCAATGGATTACAATCTGAAATGCAGGCACTGGGATATGTAGGCAAATACATTTTTCTTTGCAAATTTGGGTTTAAGAGTAGCTCTTTCATCTGAGTTGCTGAGTAGAAGGGCAGATTACCTCAACTTAGGTCATTACGGGAGCAGCCAATTACTGGTGGGGACTGAATGCTCACTCAATGTTACCAAAACTGTTGTGTGATTCCCAATAATTAAAAGTAGACAAATAGCTTATGGTGATTATTTCTTTTTGCTGCTTAGGGTAAATTTCACTCACTCCTGCAGTGGAACTGCTTCACCTGTTGGACAATCTAGCACAGAAATCAGCATGCCCAAATCGCACGGTCCCAACTTGTTATTCATAAAAAAGCAATAATTGGAAATTGGTACTGCCAGAAATCAGGCACCTCTGCACCTAAACTCCTGAATCATGCAATAGGAAAAGTTACAAATTAAGTATTTTCCATGAAGGAAAAAAAGGAGTGCATTGAAGGTTCGTGAATAACTAGGGAGATTAGTTTACATTTGAAACCAAAGAAAGCAGCATTTACCAATTACAGGGACAGATAATAAAACAAAATCCATCAAATAGAGAGTCGAGGAAATCTACAAAAAGGAGAATAGAAAGGCTTATGAGGGAAATAGCAAAAGAATGAATGAACAACACAAAGCATCGAAAGGACACATTTGTATTAGGATGATAGCAAGGGTAGGGGTAGGGCCACTCACTAAAAAGCAATCTTGAAGGAGAGAATGAAGGAATAGTTGAAATACAACTGTTCTTGAGGCAGAGTCCAAAAATTCCTTGAAAAGGAACTGGGATCGTTGCTTGACAAAGAGGAACATTACAGGGATATAGGGAGTGAGGAGATTGGGACAAGCCTAAGGAGTTTATGTGAGGAAAAACACCAGTGCAGATTGGATAGGCCAAACAGCCCATTTCTGTGAAGAACATTCTAATATTCGAACAGCATAAACAAATGAAGGAATATTTTGAATGATCAGTAGTTCTAATTAAAACATAAGTCTGTTCATTGACAACAATTATATAATCCCACTAGAAATACAGATTAGAGAAACCAGGTCATGTTTATTTGGAACGTTGGTTGTAAGCACGATACTTACCTGAGTGAAGTAGGTTCTGGAGGAGTTGGAGCCAAGCAGCTTACTCTCGACATGTTGCTGCACACTCTCGATGATACTGTCTTCATGTAGAAAATGTACTTCGTGCTTCGTGGGATGGACATTGACGTCTACATTCTGTGGCAATATTTCAAGGCTTAGAGAAAAGGAAAACAGTCCTGAATATTGCAAATACACTGACAATAACTGGACAGATGTCCCTTTTAATCTACCACATTTACCTGAGATATAGGAAAGGGTGTGTATTTTTGGGAAGGTAGGCCACATAGACCGTCTCAATTGCTTTCCGTAAAGCACTGGATTCCACCAAGCGATCTTTAAAATAATTGAAAGAAAAATTAGATGTGAGGGATCAACGGCAGGTCTTCCAGTATATTCAAATATGTAAACAGTATGGCAGAACTACATTCAACTGCAGCAAGGACATGCAGGATCTCAGCACCATCAAACTGCATGTTAGAGATAGAAGCCAGACTTGCACAGGCACCAATCACTGCAAATAGCTTTCTTTTCTCAGGGACGGGTAAGAGAAACAAGAAACCTGGGTAAAACTGAAAGGCCAGTTTAACCTACTTTTCCTTGTTAAACATGAACTCTGTAACTGGGATCACCACACACCAGAGGGATAATTTTACTACACTGTGCTCCAGACAGGGAGCCTGGAGTAGTTTCCAATGGATGGAACAAGGTGGGATTCACACAGCTAAATTCCTGATATACACTCCCAGCAAGTGAGGCTCTCTGTTTGGAACACCAGTTGGTAAAAAAAACAAGTAACACCTTCCATCGGAGAAAAACATAGCTGAAGAGGGGCAAGGAAGTGAAGTCCTGTAACATACAGCTTAAAAACGGACCAGATGAGCAAGGGCCCAATTCAAACTGTGTACATTGCTATGTCTATAATACTCATCTAAAATGTCAGTAAATGTTTTGTCCACAGGGAAACTGGAGGCAATAATTTGCAGCAAGGAGCCAGATGTAGTAGGGATAACAGAAATATGGTTTAATAAAGAACAGGACTGGCAGTTAAATATTGTAAGATACAATGTATTTAGAAAAGATAGGGAAGGAAGGGGGAGGTATAAGAGGTGTACTAATTAGAGATAACACAACGGCAGTAGGAAAAGGGGACATAATTAACACCAAGATAGAAACAGAATCCATATTTTTTTTTATTCATTCATGGGATGTAGGCGTCACTGGCTAGGCCAGCATTTATTGCCCATCCCTAATTGCCCTTGAGAAGGTGGTGGTGAGCTGCCTTCTTGAACTGCTGCAGTCCATTTGGGGTAGGTATACCACAGTGCTGTTAGGAAGGGAGTTCCAGGATTTTGACCCAGCGACAGTGAAGGAACGGCGATATAGTTCCAAGTCAGGATGGTGTGTGACTTGGAGGAAAACTTGCAGGTGGTGGTGTTCCCATGCATTTGCTGCCCTTGTCCTTCTAGTTGGTAGAGGTCGAGGGTTTGGAAGGTGCTGTCTAAGGATACTTTGTGCATTGCTGCCATGCATCTTGTAGATGGTACACACTGCTGCCACTGTGCGTCGGTGGTGGAGGGAGTGAATGTTTGTAGATGGGGTGCCAATCAAGCGGGCTGCTTTGTCCTGGATGGTGTCGAGCTTCTTGAGTGTTGTTGGAGCTGCACCTATCCAGGCAAGTGGAGAGTATTCCATCACACTCCTGACTTGTGCCTTGAGCATATGGATTGAGTCAAAGGATAGGATGGGATCGATCCCATTAATAGGGATATTATACAGAACACATAAAAGTGGAAGGGAAATGGAGGAAGAAATAGGTAGGCAGATCTATGAAAAGAGTAAAAGAAATAGAATAACAACCAGTGGAGATTTCAACTACCCCCAAGTAAACTGGTAAAAGGAGGTAGGGAGAGGGGAAAAGGAAGTGGAGTTTTTACAGTGTGTGCAGGACTCTTCTTAACCAGTACTTGTCTTTGGGCCTCCTTATCTCGAGAGACAATGGATATGCGCCTGGAGGTGGTCAGCGGTTTGTGAAGCAGCGCCTGGAGTGGCTATAAAGGCCAATTCTGGAGTGACAGGCTCTTCCACAGGTGCTGCAAAGAAATTTGTTTGTCGGGGCTGTTGCACAGTTGGCTCTCCCCTTGCGCCTCTGTCTTTTTTCCTGCCAACTACTAAGTCTCTTCGACTCGCCACAATTTAGCCCTGTCTTTATGGCTGCCCGCCAGCTCTGGCGAATGCTGGCAACTGACTCCCACGACTTGTGATCAATGTCACACGATTTCATGTCGCGTTTGGAGACGTCTTTATAGCGGAGACATGGACGGCCGGTGGGTCTGATACCAGTGGCGAGCTCGCTGTACAATGTGTCTTTGGGGATCCTGCCATCTTCCATGCGGCTCACATGGCCAAGCCATCTCAAGCGCCGCTGACTCAGTAGTGTGTATAAGCTGGGGGTGTTGGCCGCTTCAAGGACTTCTGTGTTGGAGATATAGTCCTGCCACCTGATGCCAAGTATTCTCCGAAGGCAGCGAAGATGGAATGAATTGAGACGTCGCTCTTGGCTGGCATACGTTGTCCAGGCCTCGCTGCCGTAGAGCAAGGTACTGAGGACACAGGCCTGATACACTCGGACTTTTGTGTTCCGTGTCAGTGCGCCATTTTCCCACACTCTCTTGGCCAGTCTGGACATAGCAGTGGAAGCCTTACCCATGCGCTTGTTGATTTCTGCATCTAGAGACAGGTTACTGGTGATAGTTGAGCCTAGGTAGGTGAACTCTTGAACCACTTCCAGAGCGTGGTCGCCAATATTGATGGATGGAGCATTTCTGACGTCCTGCCCCATGATGTTCGTTTTCTTGAGGCTGATGGTTAGGCCAAATTCATTGCAGGCAGACGCAAACCTGTCGATGAGACTCTGCAGGCACTCTTCAGTGTGAGATGTTAAAGCAGCATCGTCAGCAAAGAGGAGTTCTCTGATGAGGACTTTCCATACTTTGGACTTCGCTTTTAGACGGGCAAGGTTGAACAACCTGCCCCCTGATCTTGTGTGGAGGAAAATTCCTTCTTCAGAGGATTTGAACACATGTGAAAGCAGCAGGGAGAAGAAAATCCCAAAAAGTGTGGGTGCGAGAACACAGCCCTGTTTCACACCACTCAGGATAGGAAAGGGCTCTGATGAGGAGCCACCATGTTGAATTGTGCCTTTCATATTGTCATGGAATGAGGTGATGATACTTAGTAGCTTTGGTGGACATCCGATCCACCAAATTAACCAGTACTGAAGAAGCATAATACAATAAGATTTAAATTAAGACATAAGTATCACAAAGCCCAAAGTAACTGATTAGAAAAAGGCTAATTTTGAGGATGAGAATGGAACTAAGAAAGATAAACTGGAAAACAAAATTGACAAAGAGATAGGGGAGCAGTGGGAAATATTCAAAACAGTGATCAATAGAGCTCAGGAGAAATATATTTTGCTAAACAAACTAGAACAAATTAGCCAATAATAAAACAGCATGGATGAACAGAGCTAAGGGTAAAATTGAAACTGAGGAAAAGACTAAGTACACAGACAACAACAGAGGATGGGAAATATGAAGCGGTTCGGAAAAAAGTCAAAAAACAGCAAGTAGGAAAGCAAACAAGAACTATAAAATTAAATTATTGAGGACTATAAAAAGAAATAGTAAAGTATTTTACAGGCACATAAATAACAAAAGAAAAATGAGGATAGGTAGGGCCACTAAGGGACACACATGATACACTCACAGGTAATGGCGGCAAAATGGCAGAAATCTTGTATAGTAACTTGGTCTCAGTATTTACGAGAGAGACGAACATGCTGGGCATGGCATTAGAAGAACAGATCAAAAAAGATATCAGGTACACAAGAAGTGCCTCTATGCTTGATCTCGAGCTCAGGGTTTGTGAGGAGCAGTTGGAGTCATTTCAAGGCATATAGAAGGCTGAGAATTTCCTGGAGTGGACGTTCCAGGAGATGGTCGCCGCATGGCTACAGAGAGTTCAGAATAGTAAGTGGGTGGCCAGCTGGCAGGGTAGGAAGTGTTGGGCAGTTCACGAATCCTCTGCGAGTGTGGCACTCTCAAACCAGTTTTCAGCCATGGATATCAGTGAGGGAGACTGTATATCTTGAACATAGAGCACTGAGGGGCAAAGGATTGCACATGGGTGCACAGCAAGTTGTAAAAAGAGATTTGATACGCAGGGGGAAGAGAGAGGAATATCTGTAACTGCCGAAGTGAATCCCACATTGTATGTTGCCTCTCTGGTTCCAGGATAAAGGACAGCACTGAGAGCAACCAGAATATTTCAGGCAAGGCGGCAGCTGGTGCGGGGGGGGGGGGGGGGGTGGTGGGAGGGGGTGGAGAGGCACCAACCAAAAGTCGTGATCCACATGGGAACCAATGACATAGGAAGGAGGGTTGAGGTCCTGCCATCAGAATTTCAGCCGCTAGAAAGAAGTTAAAAAGCAGGACCTCGAAAGGTAGTAATCTCTAGATTATTCCCAGTACCACATGCTAGTATGTATAGCAATAGCAGGATAAAACAGGTTAAACAGGAGGCTGGAGGCATAGTGCAAGAGTGACAGCTTCAGATTCCTGGGGAATTGGGGCCAATTCTGGGGCAGGAGGGACATATTCAAGGTGGAAAGGTTGGACCTCATCAGAGCTGGAACCAATGTCCTCACGGGAAAATTAACTGGTACTTTTGGAGAAGATTTAAACTAATTTGGCAGAGGGATGGGCACCAGGATAAAATATTAGAGAGCAACAACAATAGGACTGCACATTGGATAGGGAAAGACAAATAGCAATAAAGAGCAATTCAAAAATTGGAGAGATCAGACAGAGGTTAAATGCGAAGCAATCCAAGATGAGTTTGGAGTGCATGTACATGGTAAATAAAGTTAGTGAGCTGCAGACACAAGTTGGCACATGGGCTATGATATAGCACCAACAACCGTGACCTGGCTCAAAGAAAGGGAGGATTGGGAACTTAACATTCCTAGCTACAGGGTATTCAGGACAGATAGGCAAGGAAGAAAAGGAGGGGTGGCAGCAAACTGGATCAAAGAAACTATTGTAACCCTGGAGAGGGGTGATGAAGTTGAGCAGCAGAAGACAGTCTATTCGGTTAGGATTAAGGATCAATAGAGGAGCTATTATGCTACTGAGTGTATACTATAGGCCACCAAATAGTGGAAAGGAGATACAGGAGCAGATTAGTAGGCAAATTACAGAAATATTCAAAAACTACAGAGCAGTGATAACGGAGGACTTCAATAATCCTAATATAGACTGGGATAGTAACAGTGCAAAGAGCACAGGGCAGGAGGAACTCCTGAAACATATATGTTAAGATAAAAGCAAAATACTGCGGATGCTGGAAATCTGAAACAAAAACAAGAAATACTGGAATCACTCAGCAGGTCTGGCAGCATCTGTGGAAAGAGAAGCAGAGTTAACGTTTCGGGTCAGTGACCCTTCTTCGGAACTATGTTAAGATGCCAGCCATGGCTCAGTTGGTAGCTGACACTCCAGTGCAGTACTGAAGGAGTGTTGCAAAGTTGGAGGCGCTGCCTTTTGGATGAGTCATCAAAACAGTGGCCTCATCTGCCTGCTAGGGTAGATGCAAAAGATCCCATGGCACTATTTTGATAAACAGCAGTGGAGTTATTCCTGGTGTCCTGGCCAATATCAACATCATACAAAAAAAACCCAGATTATCTGGTCATTACCACATTGCTGTTTGCTATATGTAAATTGGCTGCTGCATTTCCAACCTTACAACAGTGCCTACACTTCAAGAGTACTTTACTAGCTGTGAAGTGCTTTGAGACATCCAGTGGTCATGAAAAGCGTTATATAAACGCAAGTCTTTCTTTTTTGTCTAGCTGCAGTACACTCAGGCCCAATGACCCACCATTTGCTGATCCCAACTCCATACTAGCCTTAAAGGTATGTGCAGTGCCAGTATCAGAGCTGGTGATCGAGAGTTCTAGATCATGTGATGAGGCTGTGCTGTTGCTCTCGCTCTCTCTATTTTCCTGATGGGGCAGCTGGAGCTGGATAGGTGGCAGTTCCTGAGTGTCAAAGCAGAAAATCAGAAGGGGAAGGTTCAGATCAGGGAAGGAGGCTGGGGAGGGAAGCAAGAGGTCCATGATAACAACATCAGCAGCTTGCTTATCATTCCAGATAGCAGAACGTATTCATTGGCCTTGACCAGCCACATGAGGTCATTAGACTTCTTGAGCCACTGCTGTCAGGTCCTTGGGTTCAGACTCCCTGCCCACCTGCTCCCACTCCCTTCTGAGGTGGTCTTTTAGTGTCTTCTGCCCGCCACCCCCCTCCCCCAACCATGGCTTCTCTCCTCCTGCCCACCTGCATCACTAATGCCTCCAGTGCCGCATCCTTTACCCTGGAACCCTCTCCCCAGTTCTGATGTTCACTTTTATTTAAATTGCAGCAATATTCTTCAGTGCAGCTTCCCTTTAAGATTGGCAGCATGCCTTTAAGAACAGCATGCTGGTTGCACCATGTAGTTTAGACACTACATGCTACTAGGCATCTCTGATGATGGCACTATCTGCAGCTTGTTCATCCTGCAAGATGGCAGGATGAAGAACAGCTGGAAGTTGAAAAGGGCATAAGGTTGGAACATACCACCATCCTCAATTTTTTCAGCGACACAGGATGTCACGGGCTCTGTTGCAGCTGGCCCCATGATGCAGAGAACCATCTCCTCTGTAGGGTTCAGGAGATGCTGGCATCCTTTATCTCCACCAGCTATGCTCCACTCTATTGTGTGCCATCTTGTCCTTCAAGAGAGAGGGAAGAATGTCAGTGAATGTGTTCGGGTGATGTTCCTGCCATAACTGAATTGCTGGAGTTTTGTGCAGGCAGCAAGAGGTGGGTGTGAGGCTAGCAGCACTGATAGGTGTGTGAGTATCTGAATGTTATGTGTGAGTCCTGAGTGTCAGGGACTGATGCTGAGTGAGTGATGAGAGTGTGGTGCATTGATCAGTGTGAGAGGTTGGTGTGGTGGTAGGAGATATCATTTGAAGATGCATTGACTGACCTTGACCACCCACGTAAGGTCATTAGGTTTCTTGTGGCACCGCTGCCAGGTCCTGATGCTGGGAACTGACTTCCCTGACCGCCTGCTCCCAATTCCTTCTGCAGGGATGTTCTTGAGGGCCTCCTGGCTCCCTGCAGAACCATGGCATCTCTTCTCCTGTTCAGCTCCACACTAAGGCTTCCAGAGCTGTGAACCTGGAGCACTCTCTCTGCCCTGGTGCTCAATAATCCTCAGTTAGAATTACAGCAATATTATTCAGCAGCAGCCTCCTGAAATTCAGTGCAGCTTCCCTTTGAGAGGAACAGACTGTCTTTAAAAACAGCTGGCTGCACCACGTGCTATTAGCACAACACTGCTCAGCTCCCTGCTGTGTGCAGAGGCAGCTAGCAGCACGGCAGGTGCTCAGAACTGCACTACAAATAGGTCAGTGAGGTGGCAGCACCAAATTTGTTTGCGGCCTACCTCCACCGGAATTGGCGCAGGCAGATCACGAATAACTGTGCAGACCAATTTTTAGTCAATGCATCCACTTGCGATGGTGCCCAAAATTAGAAGCCATAAATATAAGATATCTGCTAATAAATCCTATAGGGAATTCAAGAGAGTGGTTAGAATGCTGATGCAAATAGTATAGAAGTAAACATGAAGGAGAAACAAGATAAAGGATATGCTGAAGAATGGTACAAAGAGGCTTGTGTGGAGCATAAATGGTGGCATTGACACGTTGGGCCTGTTTCTGTACTGTAGACTATGTAATTCTACGTAATCTTAGCTGAAGCAAAGCTTGGGAAGAGGACATTAAGTATTACAGCAGTGAAAGAAGTGACTTACTCCCATAATCTGACACTTAAGTCCTGAAATGCAAATTCATATGCCAGACGGGTGTTCTGATGACCTGGGATAATGTAATCTTGTATGGTATGAAATTTAGGACTGCAACTGGTGCTCTCACAATCCATCCCGTTCATTAAAACATTAGGAACCAGCTTACCTATCACAGCAGACCCCAATGTCCAGATCCGTTCTGTGGCCCTCTTCCGCTAAATGTTTCTCAGGTGGAAGATGTTATTTTACTGAACGGTTCTCCAGACAGAGAGCCTCACTGGGTGGCAGTGTATACTGGGAATTTGGGTGCATACTTCCCATCTTCCAGCAGTTAATCACACCTTGGGAGTACAATGACTCAAAAATAAGAGTAGGTGTCTGCAGGTCAAACTTCATACTTGATGTTTTTTTTTTCCATGATGAATACTTTTATTTCCATATACAGCAAGAGATGAGAAAACTAGGAATTAACTAGAAAGCATTCAGCAAGTATAGAATTAATAGTTGCAGAACCCCAATCAACTCAGCGTGAGCTTGTCAAACAGGTACTCTCCCATGCCACTGTCAGGGGCTCCCAGTCTCTTCAGGTTGGTGATTGGTTAAGGGCATTTAGAATCAGTCATTACAGCACAAAAGGCCGCCATTTGGCCCATCGAGTCCATTTTCAACAATGGAACAAGTAACAGCGTGCAAGACTCAGGGAGGGACATTAGAAGACCCTGCCTGCTCAATAAAATCCTTTGGAAAGCTGTGGGCAAACAGCAAGTGCAGCTTTCTTGACAGTGTGAAGTCAGAAACTGTGAGCCATCTCCATGTCCAGGAAAAGCTAGGTGCTGAGATCTAATGGCAGAAACAAAATCAAGACGTAGAGACTGGAGACACAGGAATAAATCACTGAGCAAATTGCCGACAATCAGTTTTCAATGTTCACTCACAAGGATCAGTATAACATGCGATGTACAAGAGGTCAACCACTGGCCTGTGCAGCCAGCTGGAAGGTTTGATGAGTTCACACTTGCAGTGTGCAGCTTGCTCCACCAGTAAGGAATTCAGGCACATGCTCCACATGAGTAACAAGTGAGAAGCATTGTGCTGGAAGTCTCGTCTTCCAGGTGGATGAAGCTTCAAATTTGGAAAAGTTATCCCTCACGTCCCAACCTGAGTCAATGCCTCAGCAGAGGTGAGGAGGAAGTGGGCAGGGGAGTAGGAACTGGACAACTAAATTCATCTGAAAGGTGTTGGACTGGAAGTGGGGCTCCAGATACCCACTCTGTGCATCCACATGGTAGGAGCAACTCACCGCTGTCCCAGGGGAGGCGATCAGACAGTAATAGAGTCATAGAGTGATATAGCACAGAAACAGGCCAATCGGTTTCTTCCTATCTAACCTATCAATGTCCCTCATAATTTTGTATACCTCAATCATGTCCACCCTCAGCCTTCTCTGCTCTAAGGAAAACAACCCTAGCCTTTTCAGTTTCTCTTCATAACTGAAATGCTCCAGCCCAGGCAACATCCTGGTGAATCTGGCAGCATCTGTGGAAAGAGAAGCAGAGTTAACGTTTCGGGTCAGTGACCCTTCTTCGGAACTGACAAATATTAGAAAAGTCACAGGTTATAAGCAAGTGAGGTGAGGGTGGGGCAAGAGATAACAAAGGAGGTCTAGATTGGACCAGGCCACATAGCTGACCAAAAGGTCACGGAGCAAAGGCAAACAATATGTTAATGGTGTGTTGAAAGACAAAGCATTAGTACAGATTAGGTGTAAATACACTGAATATTGAACAGCAGCAAGAGCAAACCTGAAAAAAAACAGTGGGTAAGCAAACTGAACAAACTAAGATGAAATGAAATAAATGCTATGTGGCCTGGTCCAATCTAGACCTCCTTTGTTATCTCTTGCCCCACCCTCACCTCACTTGCTTATAACCTGTGACTTTTCTAATATTTGTCAGTTCCGAAGAAGGGTCACTGACCCGAAACGTTAACTCTGCTTCTCTTTCCACAGATGCTGCCAGACCTGCTGAGTGGTTCCAGCATTTCATGTTTTTATTTCAAATTTCCAGCATCACAGTATTTTGCTTTTATTATCCTGGTGAATCTCCTCTGCACCCTCTCCAGTGCAATCACATCCTTCCTATAGTGTGGTGCCCAGAACTGTACACAGTACTCCAGCTGTGGCCTAACTAGCATTTTATACAGCTCCATCAAAACCTCCCTGTTCTTATATTCTATGCCTCGGCTAATAATATCCCATTTAAGTGCAGCAAATGGATGTCAGATTTACATATTAATGGCACCAAATTATTTAACACCTGGAGCTCGACCCTGGGTACAGATTGCTCGTCAAAATGTGTCTCTGAAGTTCGAAGAATTTAATTTTAAGAAAGCAAGGGAAAGACTGCAATAGAAGTAGTCTCATTTACATAATACATGTCAATTTAGTGTCACAAGACATTAAATACCAAAGATCCACAAAAAGTATTCATTCCATCAATTTCATAAACTGTCTCATGTATAAATTAAAATAAATAATAATTAGTCAGGATGGGGACACGGTCTGCCTCCACTCCTACCTCACCTCCATAACTATCAAAAGCCTTGCCCATGCTTTTGTAATCTCTAGACCCAGCTCACTAGATCCAACACCCAGCTCACCAGTCTCCCTATGTCCACAAACTCCAAATTGTCCATAATTGTGCTGCCTGTATCCTATCCATTGCAAAGTCCCACTCAACCCTCACCCAGGTTCTTGCTGACCTACAATGGCTCCCTGTTCCCCAACATATTGGTCTAGAGTTTCTACAGAAAGGAGGGAGAAAGAAAACAGGGAACTACAGACCTGTTAGCCTGACATCAGCAGTAGGGAAATGCTAGAATCAATTATAAAGGATGTTATAACTTAGAAAACAATGGTAGAGTTTGGCACAGTCAACATGGATTTATGAAAGGGAAATCATTTTTGACAAACCTGTTATAGTTTTTTGAGGATGTAACGAGGAGAATAGATAAGGGGGAAACAGTGGATGTGGTGTATTTGGATTTTCAGAAGGCTTTCGATAAGGTCCCACACGTAAGCAAAATTAGGACGCATGGGATTAGGGGTAATATACTGGCATGGATTGAGAATTGGTTAACGGACAGAAAACCGAGAGTAGGAATAAACAGGTCATTCTCAGGTTGGCAGGCTGTGACTAGTGGGATCAGTGCTTGAGCCCCAGCTGTTCACAAACTCTATCAATGATTTGGAAGTGGGGACCAAAGGTAATATTTCCAAGTTGGCTAATGACACAAAACTAGGTGGGAGTGGGAGTTGTGAGGAGAATGCAAAGAGGCTTCAAGGGGATTTAGACAGGCTAAGTGAGTGGGCAAGAACATGGCAGATGGAATATAATGTGGAAAAATGTGAAGTTATCCACTTTGGTAGGAAAAACAGAAATGCAGAGTATTTCTTAAATGGAGAGAAATTGGGAAATGTTGATGTCCAAAGGGACCTGGATATCCTTGTTCAGAAGTCACTGAAAGCTAACAAGACGGTGCAGCAAGCAATTGTTGGCCTTTATTGCAAAAGGAGCCTTGGTGACACCGCACCTGGAGTATTGTGTACAGTTTTGGTCTCCTTACCTAAGGAAGGATATACTTGCCATAGAGGGAGTGCAACAAAGGTTCACCAGACTGACTCCTGGGATGGGAGCATTGTCCTATGAGCAGAGATTGAGGAGACTGGGCCTGTATTCTCTGGAATTTAGAAGAATGAGAGGTGATCCCATTGAAGCATACAAAATTCTTACAGGGCTTGACAAGTTTGATGCAGGAAGGATATTCCTCCTGGCTGAGGGGTCTAGAACCAGTGGACACAGTCTCAGAGTAAGAGGTAGGCCATTTAGGACTGAGATGAAGAGGAATTCCTTCACTTAGAGGATGGTGACTCTGTGGCATTCTCTACCCCAGAGGGCTGTGGAGGCTCAGTTATTGAGTATGTTCAAGACAGAGATCAAGAGATTTATAGATATTAAAGATATCAAGGAATAAGGGAATAGTACTGGAAAATGGAGTTGAGGTAGAAGATCAGCCATGATCTAGTTGAATGGCGGAGCAAGCTCAAGGGGCTGAATGGCATACTGTTGCTCCTATTTCCTATGTAATTCACCGAAATCGGCCAAACTAGCACAGAAGGTCGAGGATTTTCAAGCACAAATTAGGTCCAGCACAAATAGAGTTTCCATGATCTTTTACACTAGCTTCAAAAGCAATCAGACTAGAAGCCAGTTCTGCCCACAACACTGACCATGTCCCCAGAACAAATAATCACCATTGCAATTTTCTACTAATTGCACCTGTTTGCGGGCATTTGAGGAGGCTCTTAAAATTAAGCTGCTATTTTTAGGTCCATGGGCAGTGATGTACACATTTTAAAAATTTTTATTTTTTTTACACCATTATAATGAGCAAATGATTCTGTATGGTTTTTTTAAAAGTCATTTTCAGTTATTTAAAATCGATTCCTCACAGATCATGGACTAGACACTGATTTAAAAAAATGCTTGTTTTTTGTGATACACCTATTTTCATCTGTATTAATAAAACTGCACCATATTACCACTCTTAATGCAAAATTTCTTTTTAAATTACATTCTAAAATGCTGCCCCAATGCACTTGTCAATGGCAGATTTTGTGTTTGGCTATATGCAAATAAGTTGAGCAAAAAAAAACTTCTCAAAACTAGCACAACTTCGAGCACAATTTACCTGGATTGCTGATTGGTCAAGAGTTTCTGCTTTGGACACAATGAATTTAAAATCCTTGTCATCATGTACAAATCCTTTCATGGCCTCGCCCCACTCTACTTCAGCAACCTCGACACCCATGCCCTTAGGCCAACTGATGCTGACCTCCTATGCTCTTCCAATCTCTCTGCTCCACTACTGACAGCAAAGCCCCCAGTTGCCTCAAGTCTGCTCTTTGCAGGTAGAATGAGATTATAGTTAGAGATTAGAGATACAGCACTGAAACAGGCCCTTTGGCCCACCGAGTCTGTGCCGACCATCAACCACCCATTTATACTAATCCTACACTAATCCCATATTCCTACCAAACATCCTCACCTGTCCCTATATTTCCCTACCACCTACCTATACTAGTGACAATTTATAATGGCCAATTTACCTATCAACCTGCAAGTCTTTTGGCTTGTGGGAGGAAACCAGAGCACCCAGAGAAAACCCACGCAGACACAGGGAGAACTTGCAAACTCCACACAGGCAGTACCCAGAATCGAACCCGGGTCCCTGGAGCTGTGAGGCTGCAGTGCTAACCACTGCGCCACTGTGCCGCCCTTAGTTTATCAGCAGCAGTTGGGACCATTTCCAGGTCCTAACCCTGATAGTTACTCTTTCTGGAGATGGCTGATTAAAAGGCCGCCTCCGGAAGTCCCATTCAATTAAGGACGGTAGATGGACAGCGCAGGCAGGAGGGCCAATGGGAACGTCCGAGGCTCTGGGCTGCTGGCAGCCGCACCAAGACTGCAAAAAATTATGAAAATAAATTGTCGCCAAGGCTGCCAGGCCATCACTGTAGAGGGGAAACCCCTCCACAGGATGGCCTGCGGCTGCAGCGGTCGCCCTCTACCACCCATGGCTCTGGGATGGGGAGGGAAATTAGAGGAGGACTCACTGGCCCCTCCGGCCTGCCCCAGGTGTCCATCTCCAGCCACCTGCTAGGCTTCAACCTCAGTATGGGGCCCATATGTCGCCAGCAAGATCGCGGCAGTGTGACCAATTGTCCCCTAAGTGGATACCTAATTGCTGCTGATTAGCTACCCGCCGCTACTGGGCGGGTAGCTGATGCCAGTCTCACCCTTCCTCTGGCAAGGTCACTCGGAGGTGGATTTTAATTCTGCCCCCTCCCTACAAGATTCTGCCCTGCACCTCCTGCCCCAAGCCCACACCCTGTACTTTTCTCTCTGACTTTAAAAGCAATAGGAAATCCCACCTCTCCAACCAGCTACCCTGCAAGGGCGCAGTACCCATTCCTCTTGGAGCATCTTTCTGTGTTAAAACTGTATATGAGATTATAAAAACACACAATTGCAGAGGTGTCAGATGTTTGTGCAAGAACCCTGCTAGGTCACCCTAAAACTTGCCTCGGGGGCCAGAGAGGGTGCCTGTATTCAAATCCTATGTTATTTAATATGCATTTTTAAAGTAAGTTTTCTGAAAAATCCCATCAGAACGCTCCGCCATCCAGTAAGTTATACAATGGATGCACAGTCTAAGCAGGAATAAATAAAATGAGGGATACATAATGTAGCAGCCATTTTGTAAAATTCTATTTTACAAGATTTTTTGCATTGACAAAGATAACCCCCAAGCCTCCTCCCAGGATCAGACTGCCCCTTCCTCTTCCCCATATTTATTTTGACTGCTTTGCCAGTTTTCTTGGTCAAGTTCCACTGGTAAACTGGAGCAACCTAGGTGGCCAGCAAAATCAGACAAGGAGTTGTTCTGCTACTTCTGAGATTTTCCACTGGGCACTGCTGCTGGGCATGGAATTCAGCTGCCTAAATATGGGCAGGTGCATTATCCGATGTAAATGATGCTGCATCATCATGCAACATATTTCCTTTCAATTGGTCCTTAATGCTGCACGCATGGAACGCTTGTGTGATATTGGCATCGAGTATTGCTGTGGGATGAAACTAAATTTTAAATGCACACTTTTCCTCATAGAGTGACCGTCTGCTGAAGGCAAAGCGGCAGATTGGAATTTCCCAAACTTCAGCCAGTGTCACCAACCACACCACACTGTAGCAATATTCCCGCCATCACCACCGAACAGTCCCCATGCTAATTACTCAAATTACTCTGATCCTGGGAAATTGACCTGGGCCACTGTTGGGTGCAAGTCCAAATCCATCAAAGACCCACTACTGACACAAGAATGCAGTTACCATCTTGTGACATACTACCCTAGTTGTGACTACACAGAACCAAGCCTCAAGCCTGAGGTCACCTCATTAGTAGCAACAAAGCCAGAGTGCAATCTGCCATGG
Source organism: Heterodontus francisci (assembly GCF_036365525.1). NCBI lineage: Eukaryota > Metazoa > Chordata > Chondrichthyes > Heterodontiformes > Heterodontidae > Heterodontus > Heterodontus francisci. Next base: position 155,273,638 of record NC_090375.1, on the reverse strand, counting down.
AGGATCCTGGCCTCAGTACCTTGATGGAGGCAAGTCACAAAATTGAGATTCTTTTCTAGGTACAGAGTCCCATTCTGATTGTCCGAGACGTGCTCCAATCAGGTGAGGAGGTCACCGTGCCCAATTTGTTGGACACTCTATTTTCTATTAATGGGCAGAAAATCCAGAGACCTGGACATATTGCACTCTGAGCTCCTTGTCTAAATCTTTGATCTATACCCTACTCCAGTAAGACATCAGGCTAGGAACAGAGTCTCAATTTCAAGTTTGTGCTAGACAAGGGCATGGTTGGATATGAATCAAAAGGATGGGAGCAATGGGTTAGTAAAACAGATTGAAGTGTAGTTAGAAAAATAAACCACTTCCAGTAAGTAACCAGTTAAAAGGTTCACTTACGATTGATGAACAGTAAAAAGATACACTTCTTCACTGAATAATTTGCATTTGATATATAACCTTTCATTTTGAAAGCAAATTTTGGGTCTTCAAGGCACACTTCAATTAATTCCCTGCAGTGGAAACAAAAATACAGCATGAAATTCATAATCTTTTCAAGGTTATTAAAGCATTTCTCGATCTCAAGTGCCTTGTGGCTCTATACCACTGACAGAGTAACATCCTTTGCCAGTTTTGTCAGGAAATGCTTCATCTGAGGAGCATGTGTGCAGTCAATGATGTCCCACACCTTGTCATCATCAGGAAACTTTTCTGGATCTCTGGTGCTGTGGGTTAGTACCCAAGTACACAGTCGGCTGCAAGGTTCGGCACAGCCTCAACAGTGCAGTTCCCACTGCATAAAGCAGGCGCATTTGTGCCAGCAGTCTGCCTGCTATACATGGTTGACTGTAAAATTATAACAGGTTGCAGCAATTTGACCCACATTATTATGCTAACTATACTTCAAAATTACTTAACAGGCTATAAAGTGCTTTGCGATGTCCTGAGGTTTTGAAAGGCACTATATGAATGCAAGTTCTTTTTCAATTACATCATCATAACTTCCATAGTTGTTAACAAGTGTAAACAGTTAATTGCCTGAACTGAATTGCTTGAAGCTGCCTCAAGTCTCCACTTTTTAAACTGTTGTTAACAATGTGAAGCTGCCTGATTTTGCCTGAAATCAGTGAAGCTTTTAAAAATCGGAAAGTACTGAACTGAACAAAATAGCTGGCGTGCTTAAGTAACGTTTCAAACAACGTCTTTGTAATCGACTCCTGCTGTAATGACATCTGGTTAACACCGTTTGCCTGATATAGGCGATTGTACGGGATAAGCACAGACTGTGTAAGTGGTGGGGACTGTAGTACACTGAGGAATGACTTGTTGCTTTCAAATCCTGTTCCAGCTTTGATGGGGCTGTGAAGCACAAAGGTTCATGGCTGTAGTCACTTGAAAGGCTACATGTGAGCTGTGCTCATGGCAGACTGCCCACCAGCTTTCGTGCCACAAATATGGTGACCAATGTAATTGCTCGTGGTGCTTTGTAGTCCCATCTCGGTAGCATGTCACAAGATGGTAAGTTCAATCCTGTGGCAGTCCAATGTCAGGGTCTGTTGTTCTTCTATGAGATCTGTGTTCCCCTTTAGATCTCTGCATCCTAGACTTAACACAAACATTGGCAGCGCTGGGCATGCTGCAAAAAAAAAAAACCAGCAGCACTTGCTGCAATGCTGTTATTTTAACTCTAGTTGGAAGGGCAGGCAGCAACATGAGTATTTAAATAGAAGCCAGCAGTGGCAGAAGCATCAGTCTCACAACAGGCCTTAAAAAGCCTGACACCAGAAAAGAAATTCCCACGACAGATTTCAACTCCAGTTTCAAACCCATTGGGAAATCCAACTTTCATCCTCAGCAGCTCCAGCTGCAGCTTCCTCAGCAGTCAAAAAGTGGAGATATATGCAGTTGCAACACTTCCTCTACTAGCTCATGCAGGGTTAATTTCTCGACTAGTGCCCGCTACTGTATGCCCTAAACCTGGCAGAGAGCATAAAATACTGAGGAAGCTGAAAGCAGTGAGTCATTCCTCAGTGTCCGACAGCACTCACCACTTATACTGTCTGTGCTTATCACGTTGAGCTGCTTATATCAGGCAAACAGCGTTAACCAGTCATCATGACTGTAGGAGTTGTTTTGCCTATATCAGGCAAACATATATGATGAAAGGTCACAGACATAAAACGTTAACTCTTTTTCTCTCTCCACAGATGCTGCCAGACCTACTGAGTATTTCTAGCATTTTCTGATTTTATTTCAGAGTTCCAACATCTGCAGTATTTTGCTTTTGCACATATCTTTTTTTCTTTTTTATTCGTTCGTGGGATGTGGGCATTGCTATCTAGGCCAGCATTTTATTGCCCATCCCTAATTGCCCTCGAGAAGGTGGTGGTGAGCTGCCATCTTGAACCACTGCAGTCCCTGGGGTATAGGGACACCCACAGTGCTGTTATGAAGGGAGTTCCAGCATTTTGACCCAGCGACAGTGAAGGAACGGCAATACAGTTCCAAGTCAGGATGGTGTGTGGCTTGGAGGGGAACTTGCAGGTGGTGGTGTTCCCATGCATCTGCTGCCTTGTCCTTCTAGGTGGCAGAAGTCGCGGATTTAGAAGGTGCTGTCGAAGGAGCCTTGGTGTGTTGCCGCAGTGCATCTTGTAGATGGTACACACTGCTGCCACTGTGCGTCAGTGGTGGAGGGAGTGAATGTTTGAAGATGGGTGCCAATCAAGCAGGCTGCTTTGTCCTGGATGCTGTGGAACTTCTTGAGTGTTGCTGGAGCTGCACCCATCCAGGCAAGTGGCAAGTATTGCATCACATTCCTGACTTGTGACTTGTAGATGGTGAACAGGCACTGGGGAGACAGGAGGTGAGTTAGAATTGCCAGTCTCTGACCTGCTCTTGTAGCCACATTTATGTGGCTTGTCCAGTTCAGTTTCTGGTCAATTGTAACCCCCCAAGATGTTGATAGTGGGGGATTCAGCAATGATAATGCCATTGAATATCAAGGGGAGATGGTTAGATTCTCTCTTGTTTGAGATGGTCATTGCCTGGCACTTGTGTCAAATATCTACTTGTATCTAGTTCGCTCCTACCCTCAGTTTAAAACCCAAGATATAAATGTGCATTCTGATCTCGTCATACCTGCTAACAGCATTCCCAAAGATTGTTCGAATATTGTCCAAGGTCGAGGCATTAGGCAAAGTTCTTACATCAGCAACAGTTTCTCCTTGCTAGAAATAACAAACCAAATACACACAATTAATTATTACTAACAAGTGTTTCTCGTAAATTTAGATAGCAGTCTAATAGAGGCATTTAAAATGTTTCCACTGTTTTGATGCTTAGTGTAAGTTAATGTGTCGAAAAAGAAAATAAAAACTTACAACAAACTAAACAGCAGTTATAAATAACATAATAAATCTAGATTAAGATATGGCAGAGCAGGCTGTTTGTCTGGACTACAGTATGTGGTCGTTTGTGGACAGTGAGACAGTCCTGAGCAAACACATCGGCAATTGATGTCTACATTGCAAATCTCTCCAGTTCAGAGTCATTGAGTTGAAGTGTGGATGGGAGGCACTCCGATACAGAAGGGAGGGTGAGCTGTATCTGAACAGTTTGTTCCAGACTTTGGTCACACCTCAGAGAGGTGCAGGTTCAGAACAGGGTTGGTGTGACCAATAGTGTGCAGAGTAAGGGAAACCTACGTGAGACAAAGAACAAGGATCTACAGAAATTGATCCTTTCCAGCAGGTACAATGTACTTTCTACCAGAATGACTATCAGAAGGACAACCAGAATGCAGACCTAGGAGCAGGAGGCTGTCTAAAGAAGGAGGAAGAGGGGAAGTGTAAGGTGATAGTTGCAGGGGATTCAATAATTAGGGGGACATATAGAATCCTACATAGGTAGAATCAAGAGTCCTATCTGGTTTATTGCCTACCGGGTGCCAGGGTCCAGCATGAAAGGATAATAATAGTAAAAGTCTTAAAACGTGAAATCTTGTTATGTGATCGGTCTGGGAAGTTCATATCTCTTGCTTCTAAAATTAACAGTCTCAACTGAGGTCGCAACACAACTAACAACTAAGCTGCAACTTATTTACTAGATTTTATGATCGTTCCACCTGTATGGGGTTAATAACTTGTTTGGAATATTTACTGGGGTTGACTTAATAAACTAGCACGCCCAGCGCACGATTTTGCAGGATGGAAACACAGACCATTAACCTGGAAAGTTATCAGGACAGATTCACGGCATGGAGTTTAGGATGGAATGGATCCAAATTCTCAATATGCAGTCTGTTGCTTGGCACCTGTAGCAAGAATTCATAAAATCTATCCCAGTATTTCCAATAGGACTTCTTTTTAGGAGAAGAGCTCCTTGAGACTCACTTAAGAAATGTTTCAGGAACAAGAAAAGATCCTGTCAACTCATTCAGCACTCACCTTCTTCACAGCAAAGCTCACTCCCGAATTATGAATTGCATACCTGGAAGGAGAGATTATGGAACATAATGACCAAATATAACCATGGTCTTTGGAAATTAGAAAATTCTGCAAAGAATTACTTGGTGCTTCTATTAATTAAGATAACCATGGAAATACAGAGTGCTCCTCGGCCAAGCACAGTATGCATCTCTCAATCCAGATATACATCAGCAAATACAACTGTTAAAACAAATGCAACACTGGATTACCACATAAACCTCGATTTCTCCTTATGGTATTACATGGGCACACAAGTGAAGATTATATTTGAAGCTGGGGAGAGAGAGGCCCAGATATTGACAAGAGCAGATTTTGTGAGCAGGTAAGCGGGTCGAGTTTCCATTGGGCCCACATTAACTGACAGGCTCGACTCCCTGTCGGGCGGGGAGCACACTGGAGAAGGCCACAGGCACAGGAGTAAGAAAGGATCCTGCTGCTGCGTTCGTGGAAGTTAGCAGGGTTTGATCCTCCATCTCAGAAGGGAGGGTGGGGAAGGACAGATCCTCATGATGGTGGTGGTGGTGATGGTGATGCGGGGGGGAGGGGGGGGCCGGGCGGGGGGCGCCAATGGCAGTAAAGTTTGGGGTTGGGGACGGGAGCGCAAGCAAATCTGCTCCACCTAGCCCTCAGGCAGTGTCATAGAGTCATAGTGTTTTAAAGAACAGAAACAGGCCCTTCGGCCCAACGTGCCTGCGCCGACCATCAAGCAGCCGTCCAATCTAATCCCATTTTCCCGCACTTGGCCCATAGCCTTGTATGCTATGGCGTTTCAAGTGCTCATCTAAATACGTCTTAAATGTTGTGAGGGTTCCTGCCTCTACCACCCCTTCAGGCAGTGTGTTCCAGATTCCAACCACCCTCTGGGTGAAAAAATTCTTCCTCAAATCTTCTCTAAACCTCCTGCCCCTTACCTTAAATCTATGCCCCCTGGTTATTGACCCCGCCGCGAAGGGAAAAAGTTTCTTCCTATCTATCCTATCAATGCTCCTCATAATTTTGTATACCTCAATCAGGTCCACCCTCAACCTTTTCCGCTCCAAGAAAAACAATCCCAGCCTACCCAGTCTCTCTTCATAACTGAAATGCTCCAACCCAGGCAACTTCCTGATGAATCCCCTCTGCACCCTCTCCAGTGCAATCACATCTTTCCTATAGTGTGATGACCAGAACTGTACACAGTACTCCAGCTGTGGCCTAACCAGCGGTTCATACAGATAACATAGCCTCCCTGCTCTTATATTCTATGCCTCGGCTAATAAAGGCAAGTATCCCGTATGCCTTCCTAACCAACTTATCTACCTGTGCTGCTGCCTTCAGTGATCTATGGACAAGCACCCAAAGGTCCCTCTGTACACCCTCGCGTCCTACCATCCATTGTATATTCCCTTGCCTTGTTAGTCCTCCCAAAGTGCATCACCTTGTGGAAGTGAGCAGAAAGGTATGGCACTATGCTTAATGGGAAATATAGCCAAGTTAGGAATAGTAGCTTTGCTGAGCTTTGATTTTAAGTGGCAGAAACCACAATGAAATAGTTAAAAGTAAAGGCAGAGTGTGTGAGACAGTAAAGACTAGCCGACACTGGTAATTGCAAGGACATCTGTTCTTTATGGCCTGATTGTGTGACTCCCTCTGGTTTGGAACAAATGGACTCCTGTGAATCAAATGATGCCCATCCCTGTGTGAGTGATAAGGAGTGCTAGGCCCCTCTTATCTTCGTGAGCTGCCACTACTTGATGTAGCTGCAGATGGCACGAAACACTCAGGAACATAAACCTAATAAAGATAGCAGGATGCTCTGCAATTACTTGTCACAAGGTAGAGACAGACTCATGATCCATGTAGGGAGTGAGACTAGAATGATTATTGATGATTCCTATGCTCTTGCTAATTAGCTTGCTTGTCCGCTTTGTTTTATCTTGCTGGTACAAAACAATATTTTATTAGTAACAAGTATGTATTGAGAATGGAGTGTATTGTAACCTCAGTAACAGATGTACTGCATGTCACCACGTGGGTGAAGTCGAATTGTAACACACTGATTGGTTAAACAAGGAGGTGTAGCATGAATCTTAATGTATAAACAGTAGTACCTGTATCACAAACTTTACTTACTCTGGGGGGGGGGGGGGGACCCGACAGACTCTGGTGGAGTCAGTGCGCTGTTCTCAGAGTAAGTCCGCTGGCGAATGCGCAAATAAAGTAATTGATTTTACCTACACATCCGACTCGGTATATTTACTGAACCAGACTGAAGGCAAAAAGAACTCAGATTCACAACCTCACACTTCTCAGGATTAAATTCCATCTGCCACTGCTCCGCCCATCTTACCAGCCCATCTATATCGTCCTGTAATCTAAGGCTTTCCTTCTCACTATTTACAACACCACCAATTTTCGTGTCATCTGCAAACTTACTGATCATACCTCTTATATTCACGTCTAAATCATTAATGTACACTACAAACAGTAAGGGTCCCAGCACCGATCCCTGCGATACCCCACTGGTCACAGGCCTCCATTCACAAAAACAACCCTCGACCATCATCCTCTGCCTCCTGCCACTAAGCCAATTTTGGATCCAATTTGCCAAATTACCCTGGATCCCATGGGCTCTTACCTTCTTAACCAATCTCCCATGCGGGACCTTATCAAAAGCCTTACTGAAGTCCATGTAGATGACATCAGCTGCTTTACCCTCATCTACACATCTAGTTATCACCTCGAAAAATTCAATCAAATTTGTTGGACACGATCTCCCCCTGACAAAGACATGCTGCAAGTGGAGATTAATCCTGTCTCACAGAATTTTTTCCAATAATTTCCCTACCACTGACGTCAGACTCACAGGCCTATAATTACCTGGTTTATCCCTGCTACCCTTCTTGAATAATGGTACCACATTCGCTGTCCTCCAGTCCTCTGGACCTCTCCTGTGGCCAGATAGGATTTGAAAATTTGTGCCAAAGCACCTGCTATCTCCTCCCTTGCCTCACATTACGGCCTGGGTTACATCTCATCCGGGCCTGGGGATTTATCCATCTTTAAGCCTGCTAATACAGCTAATACTTCCTCTTTTTCAATGCTAATTTGATCAAATATATCACAATCCCCCTCCCTGATCACTACACCGACATCGTCCCTCTCCATAGTGAACACAGATGAAAAGTAATCATTCAAAACCTCACCCATGTCCTCCGACTCCACACACAGATTGCCTCTTTGATCCTTAATGGGCCCTACTCTTTCCCTGGTTATCCTCTTGCCCTTAACATACTTATAAAACACCTTGGGATTTTACTTTATCGTCTGTCAGTGATTTTTCATGCCCCCTCTTCACTCTCCTAATTACTTTTTTTTTTAAGTACCCCCTCTACCCCTCTTGGGCCTCTGCTGTTTTCAGCACTCTGAATCTGCCATAAACCTCTTTTTTTTTCCCTTATCCAATCCTCTATATCCCTTGACATCCAGGGTTCCCTGGACTTGTTGGTCCTACTCTTCACCTTTATAGAACATGTTGGACTTCAACCCTCACTATTTCCCTTCTAAATGACTCCCACTGGTCTGATGTAGACTTTCCTGTAAGAAGCTGCTCCCAGTCCACTTTGGCCAGATCCTGTTTTATCATATCGAAATTTGCCTTCCCCCAATTCAGTACTTTTATTTCTGGTCCATCTTTGTCCTTTTCCATAACTACCTTAGATTTTACAGAGATATGGTCACTATCCCCAAAATGCTCCCCCACTACCACTTGTCCGGCTTCATTCCCTAGGATTAAGTCCAGTACCACTCCTCCTCTTGTAGGACTCTACGTGCTGGCTGAAAAAGCTCTCCTGAATGCACTTGAAGAATTCCTCCCCCTTCAAGCCTTTTGCACTAAAACTATCCTCTCTAATATAGTGCTGCAAGGGCATTTACCTTCTCCTCAAAGCTGTCCTCTCCTCCCTTGAGTCTCCCTGGGGAAACCCTTCCAGCCATGGTTAAACATGTAAGACAGGTTTAATCTGAGACTCCCAGCCTTATAACATTTAAATGGACAACCCACCTCTTGAGAGGGGTTTGGCATCCCCTGTCCCACCTGTTAAACCCAGAAGTGGGCAGATTGGGGGTCAGTTTGAGATTTTTAAAATTTTAAATCTTATGTACTCCAAACTCACCCATTTTTGGAGGTTAAAATTACCCTGAATTTCAAACTTTGACAAACTGAGTAAAAAAATAAATGCAAGTACAGGTTACCGTATGTTGTCTGTTAAATGATGAACTTTAATTTCTTCTCCCTCCTTTATCCTTCAAGCAGTATGTTCCATTCAAGTACTTCCATTCAAACATACAGAATCAATGCCAATTCCTTCAGTCTAAGAAAATGACCCTCCCACCTAGCACCTATCAACTACACTTACCTATGAGCTGCTCTGTTTACTTATCTCAATTATGGCTCAAAGTCAGTTTACGGATATAAGTATTATCTTACTATTTCACTAGAGAACGTACGACCACAGATAGAGGCCACTCAGCCAGTCCAGTCTGTGTCAGTGTTTTTCTCTATTAGCCACTTAATCTAATCCTACTGTTTTGCTCCTTCCCCAGACCCTTCAAGCAACCAATTCCCTTTTAAAAGAATTGATGTGTTCGGTTTCAACCACAAAACAGAACAGATGATACTAACAAAGAGTCGCAGCAGAAGAATTTAGACAGGAAGGTTAAAGGTTATTATTAAAACTGCAACTACCTGCTCATAACTTCCACAATTCTGGAATACTCATCACTAGGATTTTTCAGAGCCTTCCTTCTTGTGGCAATATTGTAGAAAAGATCTTCCACCTGAAAGCAGATGTCAACATCAAGAACACCGCACTAAAAAATCCAGGAGCCAAGCAGAACAAGAGCCACTACAGCAGCCACAGCACCGAGAAACAACAGCTCGTTTTTCTTATATTGGTTAAGGGTAGCAAGGTGTCACATGAATCAAAAGCAGGTAAAATGGATTTGAGACCAGTTTAGTTATGATCTAACTGAATGGCATTACAGGCTTAAAAGACTAAATGATCTCCTCCTATTCTTATAAATTCCAGCCCTCATGTAAAATAAAGATAAAAACATTACATGGATATTTCAAACACGTTTCCCTACATTCCAGCAGTAACCACACTACAATAAAGTATTCCATTCATTGAAAAGCGCTTTGGGACATCCCGAGGCTGTGAAAGGCTCTTATTTGAAGTCTGTCTTGTTAATTGTATATTAATTGTGTTTACTTGTATTGTGATAAAATATAGGTATAATAGGAATAATTAGGAAAGAATATATAATTAATACATTACACTTTAGGAATAAAGATTCATTTAATACAATTAAAGATTGAATAAATTGTCAGTTTTCAAGATTCCCTGGATTCCCTTTTAAAATCAGGGTTAAAAATCCATCTCAATATCTCTGCTACATTGGAATGTGTAAAATAAAAGTTCACCTTTAGGCTAAACAGGCCTAGGAATAACATATTGATGTCCACATGCACTATTAATAAATTAATGGAATTGAGACACACTGTACATGGCACACACTAATACCTATAATCCTGATGAGCTGGCTTTTTAATACATAGCTAGGTCGTCTTAAGGTGGTGATACAGGATAGTACTAGAGGACCATTATCTGAATGATCAATCACAAATTGGAACATCACCTTTAAGAAACAGATGTTATGTGACCCCTGAGCTAACCCAAAAGAAAAAAAAGGTTACTGAAATGATCTGTTGACAAAAAGCTTTTAAGAATAAAACACAATTATGAAAATAAGTAACCAATAAACCAGTCATAGTGTTACTATAAAACACTACAAATATTTTGACCAGGTAAAAGCTCACAACTTCATAAGGGAATTCTCAACAATTAAATAATTAATAATAGTGAATGATACAACTTTATAAGGATAATGAAAAAGGAACATTCAAGGAGAGGCAACACCCACATTTGCAAGGGATGACCTAATCCTACTAGAAACAGTAAGCCACTTGTTTCATCTCATATCCGGCTGGGGATGTGTTGCTTCAACAATTGAATGTGCACGCTCCCCAGGCTGGTGCGCAGCAAACGTGCTTCTGCAAAGAAGTGTCCGCCCACCTTGGCTCCATTGAAGCCAGAGAGTGCATTATCTTCGTGGGAGATTTCAAATGCACCCTACAGGTGAGGGACCACTCTCGGATCCTGCACCGCCTGGCGGCAATGGTGAAATTAAGGGCCCTGGTCGGATTCTACAATTCAGTGGACGTCTGGTGAAATCTTCATCTCGACTCCAGCATTTTCACTTTTGAGATGTCTGGAGGAGGAAGGTCCAGAATTGACCACCTTTACATTTCTTAGGCAAACGTCTTCTGTGTCCCAGCGTTTTCCCTGCAGCCAGTGCCACGCGCAGACCACCGCCTGGTGAGGGCAGAGCTGACTCCATTCTGCGCACAGACAGGGTCTGCGTACTGGCATTTTAATAACCTGCTGCTGGAGGAGGAACAGTTCCGGGATATATTCCGTTGATTTTGGGCCAAGTGGAGAAGGAAGCAGGGATGCATCTGCTCCTTGAGGCTATGGTGGGATGTGGGCAAGGCTGAAGTCCGCATCTTCTGTCAGGAATACATGAGGGGGTCAACCAGGAGGCAGAAGGCGAAGGTCGGGAGGTTGGAGCAGGAGTTGCTCAACCTAAAGTCCAGTCTCACTCAGGCCATCGAAGACCCAGCCATGTGGAAGGTGTACAAAGAGAAAAAGGGCAGGACCCACAGCTTGTCGAGTCCAGAGGTGAGTTTGTGAAGTCACAGATCCTGTCCTTCCAAACCTGGACTGTGGCTCCCCCTTCTTCTATCGAGGGAAAAAAGGTAGGGGGTCCGTAAGCAGATCCTGGGGCTGCGGTCCAACAATGGATCCCTAGTCTTGGATCCAGAAGGCATCAGTGCTGAGGCCCAGGCCAATTATGGTGCTCTGCTTTCTCCGGATCTGTCCAGCAAGGATATTCACACAGTTTTGTGGGACAACCTGCCAAAGGCTCTGCTCAGCCTCGGGGAGCTGATGGATGCCATCAAGCGGCTCTAAAGCACCAAGTTCCCAGGGCTGGATGGGCTGTGGAGTTCCACTGGGCATTCTCGGATGTGTTGGGGGGGTAAATGTGTGTGGGTCCTGGAGGAAGGTCTGGCACAGGGCTATCTGCCCTGCTGCCCAAGAGGAGCGATTTGCGCCTGCTTAAAAGCTGGCACCCGGCGTCTCTCCTCAACTTTGCCAAGGTCACGTCTTCTTGCCTTGGCACCGTGCTGACCCTCCTGATCCACCCTGACCTGTCCGAAAAAGTCCAGGACCAGACAATCCACAACATCTATTTGTTCCGGGATCTGACCCACCATTCCCAGAGGACTGGCCTCTTTACCTGGACCAGGGGAAGGCGTTCAACAGGGAGGATCACGAATATTTGTTCAGGACTCTGCGGGCATTGGGATTCAGGTCACATTTCATCGCCTGGATCCGACATCTGTACAATGCTGCAGAGTGTCTAAGTAAGGTTAATGGGTCTTTGATGGTGCCCCTTCACTTCGGGAGAGGAGTTCATCAGGGGTGTCCCATGTCTGACCACTTATATACCATCTGCATAGAACCTTGCCTGTGCCTCTTGTGGAGCAGGCTGACAGTACCTGGCTCTGCACAGGCCAAGCTTGGAGATCGTCCTCTCAGCTCACGCTGATGACATGCTCCTCATGGTCACAGATCCCGTTGACCTGCGGAGGATGCACGAGTGCCAGCAAGTCTACTCCATGGCATCCTCCACCAGGATCAACTTGGAGAAATGTTCTGGACTCTTGGTGGGTCACTGGCGGCTGGACTCCCTGCCGGAAGAGCTCAGGCCGTTTTCTTAGACCACCTTCCACCTCCTCTACCTGGGAGTCTATCTTAAGCCTGGTCGGTGAACTGGCAAGAGCTGGAGGCCAAGGTCACCAATTGCCTAGGGCACTAGGCAGGATTGATCCTATAGGGGTTGAGTGCTGGTCATAAACCAACTGGTGTACATTTAGGCACTTTGAATCTCCCCCCGAGTTTATCACCAAGATACAGAAGAAACTAGTTGACTTCTTCTGTGACAAAAGGCAGCATTGGGTCTCTGCCACAGTGCTGAGTCTCCGGCTTAGGGAGGGTGGTCAGGTGCTGGAGTACCTTCGCACCCAAGCAGCAATTTTCCATCCTCAGACTCTGCAGAAATACCTGAATGTCAAACCTCCTCTTAGATGGTGTGCGCTGGCGACGTACTTCTTCCGCCAGCTGCATGGCCTCAACTACACACACAGTTCCTGTTTATAAATCTGCAGTGTCTCTGCGTCTCCTTGCAGAAGCTGCCTGTCTTTTACCAGGTACTGATCAGGGTCTGGAACATGGTCGCATCCAGCCGGAGGCCTCCCCATCAGGACTGGCAGCTATACCCCAGAAGCCGCTGCTCAGGAATCTGCACCTTGAGCAGTACAGGTTTGCATGGCTGGCGAGGGCGCTGGCTGCCAAGGTGACCAGAGTCAGGAACGTTCTGGATGGTGGAGGAATGGGCTGGATGTCACCGGAGGAGCTGACACAATGTGCATCTTTGTGTAGCGTCCAGCTTGCAGCCAAAGCCATTGAGAACCTTAAAAATATGGTGCTTGCCCTGCCTGCGTTCATGGTGTTGAAGTAGCTCAGGCATGTGGAAAGTCCCTTCCAAGCTGTCCTCCGTTCAGACTGGATTTCTCATCGGTGCCAGGCTCCAAAACCCCTCTCGGGACTCAGCCTCACAACCTCTCTTGCAAATCCTTTTCGTGTCATTCCACTCTGCACGGAGGGGTTGCCTGTACGAGCTGCTCTTGTAAACCCTCTACTTCCACGCCCCCACCGTCTGTCCAGACATGCCATGGTGCTCTATCCTGCTGTCCAGAGGAGATGGTAGCGGGGGTGGGGAGGGGGCTGGGGGGAGGTACTCTATGCGGAGTCCTCCCTTTGTCCATTGGGGATTTAGCGAGGGTGTTGCATGCAGCAGTTCTCTGCAATAGATTGTTAAGTCGATGCACCGACTCCCGGGCCACCTATAATTTCTGCAGCCTGGAGGAATCCGTGTTTCGCATTTATATAGAATGCACAAGATTGCAGCCCCTAATTGACTATCTGAGGGGGCTGCTCCTCAGGTTTTGGCTGTACTTCAGTCCCACACTCCTGATCTTTGGCCATCTAGTGCAGAGGGAGAGTGGGCAGATCAAGGGACTTCCTCATGGTACTGCTCCTGGGCCTGGCCAAGGTGACCATCAACAGGTCCAGACAGTGGGCAATCAAGGAGGTCTTTTGGCCCGATTGCCTGCCTCTCTTCCGCGGCTACAACCACGCCCAAGTGTCCCTAGAGAGGGAGCACGCAGTGTCCGCCGGTACACTTAAGGCCTTCTGCGACCAGTGTCCGCCAGGGGGACGGGAGTGCATCATCACCCCAGGGAATGTTATTTTAATTTGCATTGTTAAATTTCCTTTAAAGTTTTTGTTACCTTAAATTACTGGTGTCCCTTCAATATGGGCACTTAGTCCCTCCTGTTAACAGTAGGTTCAAAAGAGATACAAATAGACACAGACTAAAACTTAAGTTAGGAAGTATGCATTTGTAACATATAACTCTGTAAATAAGCATAAAAGTGTGTACAGATTGGCTCCAGCTCTATCCTTCACCAACTGGCTTTCTAGAATAGAACATGTCTTCCTAGAGATCCCTCAGAGGCTGATTGGTGTGACAGGGACTATCTTTCTATACATGTGCAACTTAATTGCAAAACAAAGATTTCCTAAGATAGAGAGAAAAGGGAGTTTAATACCATTTGAACATGGATCATTATTTAAAATGGCTGGAAATGGGAGTAAGCAGAGTCAGTTCTGTGGGCCTGAAATGGGTGTTCTTTGTACCACATGTGAAAACTGATACATTGGCCCAGCTGGCAGGTTTACCAGGCCAGAACAGGAGGCAGAAACTTGAAGGAAAATGCACTGACAGTCAATGGCACTGCAATAAGCTTAAAGGAGTATATAGACCTACCCCTAAGGTGGAACAGCAGAACTTTATATTTTTATAAAGACTTTACACACAAGTGACATAATCTGTCATCAGGTAGAGTATAAAGGCAAATAAATTCTCCTGAGCGTGAGCAAGTCAGCAGTCAATTTTGCATTCCAACTAATTTTCTTTGCCAATGGAAAAACAGATGCTCTGGCTACAACTGGATAGATAAAAGAGCAGAAGCAAGCGACAGCGATCCCACTCAGCTAGACAACAGAAGAGGTGATGGATGATGTGGGCAACTCTGTCAAAGGCTGCAAAGACAAGCTAGAAGGCTGGAAGGCCAATTCACCATGGGCACAGTCACAAAGGATGTAATTTATCACTGATTAAGGCTGATTCAGTGCTGTTGCAGAGCCAGAAACTTGATTGGAGAGATTCAAACAAGCTGTTGCAGGAAAAATGGACATGGATTTGGGAGCTGACAAGAGGACTTTGGAAGGGAAAGGGAGGTTGGAGATAGGGCAGTAGTTTGCAAGGACAGAAGGGTTGAGTTGGATTATGAAGGTAGTTTTGAAAGGGAGGGTTACATTACCAGAGAGGAAACAACAGGAACTGCATTGAGTAGTAAAACAAGCATATGAATAATCAAGGAAAAAAAAACCTGCAAGTTAAAATATTGAAGAAGGACTTACTGTGATTTGTGTACCTTGGTTTCCAGCACATGGTTTTGGAGAAGCCTTTAATCTCCCATCACAGTAGCTAGCTCTGAAGAACAAAGATTTTTTTTTTACAAAGGTAAGGTTTTACGTATTTTAAAAATGCATGCCCCATGCCTCATCATTGCCTCAAGCAAAAGAGCAGTTCAGAAACACTGGCTCAGATTTTATCACTCCATGCACCTGGCACACAGCTGCACCAGCTGTGGATACATATTGGGGATTTGGGTGTGGGAGGGGCAGCGGAGGTTCATGTGGCCTCTAATGCTATGTGCTGCTATTGTGCAAAGCTCCATATCTGGAGGTTAAGTTCTAAAATCTACCCTACTGTATCTTCATTGTTAAATGTGGTAATAAAGACACAACCACAAATAGCTCACTTTGACAACCAAGTGCTAAAAATAAAGGTGACTGAATGGTATAACGTTAACAGAAGGAAGATTTAAGGGCATATGACAAGGAAAGCCATTATGCAATGTAGTTGTTCACATTTTGGAAATATAGCGATTTTCAATGCTCTATATAAAGCCCTGTTGATCAGCCTGCCTGGATCACGTGTAGCTGCACGAGACTGTCCTGTGAGTACGTCATCACCACATCCTCATCTTCAGGTGGTGTGTGCGCGACAAAGGGTTGTGAAAAATAAATGCACAGATACTGGTGCCCTGAGATCACAAATTGGGAAACTACTGAAACGAACCCAATGATTTTCTGGCCATTCCCAGTGGGAATGCTCTGAAGGGCACTCATTTGTAAGCTGCACCCCAAAAAAAGTGAGTCACGAAACCATTTACCTGAATGCACATTTCCCATCAGCAGTTTTGGTTGTTACGGTGACATGTGCCACATGGCTTATGCTGGCAAGAGCCTAAAAAAAAATGAGCAAGTAGAATATTCTAATAAGATAATGCAATTCACTCTTAATATTTGTGTCAGCAGGCCACTTCACTGTATAATCATAACTCTAAAGGCTTTTAAGTTCAATAGCTAATATTAGGTACCCTAGAAATGTTTCAATAGACTTAACTGCCCATGATGTTCCTCAGCAAGATAATGAACAAAGATTTTTTCCAATGCACAAGATAGCAATGGACTTTAGAAACTCACTCCATACAGCCATCTAATGGTGCAAGCCCACAACTACACACAGTTGGTATAGAAAAATTGAGTGGGAATTGTTGCCATGGCAATTTACAATGCTAAATATTAGCACAAAAAAGTAACCCAAAAAAATGACAACAGGAAGCAAGATTTGGGGACAGAACGTGCAAGATTAACAGTAGCAGTTAGTATGGGTTATGCACTTCTTTCAGCCCAAGACTAATAGATATAAAGTTCCTTTTATGTCGTTCTTCAGCCACCAGCTCCTGTGGGGATACGGTGGCTTAGTGGTAATGTCACTGGACTAGTAATCTAGAGGTCCAAGCTAATATGCTGGGGATTATGGGTTCAAATCTCACTATTAAATTCCACCTGGTGGAATTTAAATTCCATCAATCAACAAAAAATCTGGAATTGAAAGCCAGTCGCAGTATTGGTGCCGTGAAGCTATCACTGATTGTCGTAAAAACCCATCTAATTCACTAATGTCCTTTAGGGAAGGAAATCTGCCGTCCTTTCCTGGTCTGGCCTACATGTGACTCCAGATCCACATCAATGTGGTTGACTCTTAGCTGCCCTCTGAAATGGCCTAGCAAGCCATTCAGTTTAAGGGCAATTAGGGATGGGCAACAAATGCTGGCCTTGCCAGCGATGCCCACATCCCATCAAAGAATTTTTTAAAAATGGGTCTTGCCAGTGGCCACATACTCACAAACTTCTCGATATTTTTTAAGCTTGCCCACCATCATATTCTGTAATGACATAACATCACAACATCGCTACGCCATGCTGCCTGCTAGTTAAAATGTCACAGCCAGTTTATGTATGCACAGAATGTTGGACCCCACAGTGCAACTGGTTTGCCAGAAGACCAGCTGCATATTAAATAGGGGAAAGCAGTGAAGTTAACTCGCTCTCCTGAGACCTAGACAGCTATGCAAATACAATTCAAGGATGCAGCATACCACTTCCAGAAATGATGGTGAACATGCCTTGCTTAACTGTGACACTAATCAAATCACTAGTATTTGCAGACCATAGAATCATGGAATGATACAGCGCAGGAGGTGGCAATTTGACCGATGGTGCATTTGCCAGTTGTTTGCTGCAGCTATCCAATTAGTTCTACTCACCCGCTCTTTCCCTATAGCCCTGTAATTTTTTTTTCATTTAATTATTTATCCAATTCTCTTTTTAATCTGCTTCCTCCACCCTTTCAGGCAGTGCACTCTAAATCACAACAACTCGCTCCCTAAAAAAATCTGCATGTCACCTTTGGATTCTTTTGCCAATCACTTTAAATCTGTGTCCTCTGCCCTTCTGCTAATAGAAACAGTTTCTTTTTATTTATTCTATTAAACCCATTCATGGTTTTGAACAGATAAATCAAGTACCACAATGGGCTAAAGATACTCAAGTTCTACGGCAGAATAAATGTTATAGCAAATTTTGTATATATTTCACTCATTTTGTGCTGACCATTTAATTCATCTACTTTAATATTCAGGCTAAGAGTGTGTTCACATTGAGACTGGTGCTTAGCTATTTTCATCCCCTTCTCCAATAGAAGAATTGTAGGATTAGAATTGGCCCATTAACTACAACAGCTTCTGTTCTTCCTAAACTTGACTTAGGCTAGAGGGCAAAACAAAGACACTGAGGGGAAAAAATTGGGCCAAGGGTTTAAAAGTAGCTGCAAAGGCCTGCTAAAAATGGACTGATTGTCTGCCCCCTCCTCCTGGTGAGCTGGGCTAACTCAGCATCAGCTTGACAATTGGAACATCTGAGGTTCATCAGAATAACAATACTGAGAGAAGGCTGCAGATGTTCAACTGAAATTGTGAATTCTGCAAAGCAATTGTGGAGGGCCCAGAGGAACAATTTACAGCAAACATTTAATTCACTGAGAAAGGAAAACATGCATTTTTAGAATGCTTTATCACATCAGGATTTCTCAAAATGCTTCACAAACAGTGCTGTCATTGTTGTAGGCAAACACAGCAGTCAATTTTCAGGACCACTTAGTCTGTTTTTGGCAGTATTGGTTGAGGGAAGAACGTTAGCCAGCACACCTGTGAAAAGTGCAATGGGACCTTTTACATCTACCAGAACGGGCAGATGGGGTCTCAGTTTAATGTGTCACCTGACAAGACAGAAACCTATAATTATTAAGATGGTCATGTAAACAAGTTATAACCAAGTGCAGAAATAACACTTCCTCCAAATACTCTTCCCTTCAAAACAACATTTCCTCAAAAGGAAAACATTTGTAAGATGTCAGACAGGAGATCCTACACAACTAGGTCAAGAATAAATTCTTCCTCTTTTTTAAGCTGCAAGTTGTGCCATTTGTACAATTCCAAAGGTGTTGCATCAAAAAAAGAGGCTAGCTGTTCAAAATGTGAGGTAAATTTACATGGTTTATAAAGACAGACCCAATAAAGTTAGGTAGACAAGTGGCAATGCTGGTAAGAAAAAAAAAGACTTGCATTTATATATTGTTTTTCACAACCACCGGAGGTCTCAAAGCGCTTTACAGTCAATGAATAAAGTACTTCTGAAGTGTAGTCACTGTCATAATGCAGAAAACGCAGCAGCCAATTTTGCGCACAGCAAACTCCCACAAGTAGCAATGTGATAATGACCAGATAATCTGTTTCGATGATGTTGATTGAGGGATAAATATTGGCCGGGACACCAGGAATAACTCCCCTTCTCTTCTGCAAAATAGTGCCATAGGATATTTTACACCCACCACAGCAGGCAGATGGGGCCTCAGTTTAACATCACATCTGAAAGACGGCACCTCCGACAGTGCAGCACACCCTCAGTTTTGCACTGGAGTGACAGCCCTATTTTTTGGGCTCAATTCCTGGAGTGGGATTTGAATCCCGAACCTTAGGACTCAGAGGCAAAAGTGCTATTAACTGAGCCACAGCTGACAGTGTGATTGCAAGATTAGAGAACATAATAGTTAAGCCTTCTTTGGAGTTTACTTGTGTTTAATTGTCTTCCTCAGGAAACTGAAATACGTTAGGAAGAGGCCATGAAATGCAGGTTGCTCACGAGATACTGGGGAATGAATTTAATAGCCTGGATGGCCTTTTCCCTTCCACACTTTACTGTACACTACAACTATAACAGTTTTCAAATTTATTTTAATCATAGAAGAACAATCAATTTCCACACATACCTCTCCTCTAAATCCATAAGTAGCAATGCTAGCGAGATCTTCAAATTTCTGTAGCTTGCTTGTGGTAAATCTTTCACAAAGTATTTCCAAATCTTCCTTCTATTTATGGATAAAAGACAAGTTGGGAAGGGGAAACCCAAATGAAAAACACATTGTGCTGACATGTGTAAATTGTCCAGGCCAAAACTGATACAGACTTGTGAGCCAACTATCTGGTTCTACAAGGTGGGAGGAGGGTGTCAAAGACTACATTGCTAACATGGCAAGAACCACCTCCTAGCATCTTGTAATAATCAGCTGTCTTCGTTCTACTCCCAATCTTCCTCCCTAAACCTTTCTACCTCTCTCGCGAACTTTTACATATGATTCCCTTCTTTCCACTTTGTGCAGTCACTGTAGCATGCAACCTACCAGCCCAAGAGGGCAAACTAAGATATTGCCAAAAATAACCCAGTGGAATTGGTGCACTAACTTTCTTTCTGACCATGAAGAAAACAATTTGTAATCCATTCTACAACTTGTGTGTGGAAAGGACTATGGGTATAATCCTGTTCTCTTGCACAGCATGATGTTTGCCTTTTTAAAGCTACAATAATCAACCTTTTTAATTGTAAACCACTCCTTCAAGTGACTGTAAATTGATTTATTTTGTCCATTTACAGATCAGCTTTTCATTAGTAACATAGCATGATGTAAACTTGGTTCCATTTGTTTTAAAGCCACTATAAAATGGCATCATACCAACATCAACAATTAACAGTCTTCGAAAAAGTGTTAGGACCAAGCTTACACCAGGACCATGGTTTCACCGATGGCATTTAATGGTATCTGAAATCTATCCTAAAAACAGACAAAACATTGTCCTACACAACAGCCACCCAGATGGCTATAATTATGCCACTGTTCCCATTTACTTCAGCAGTAGCTTGAAGGGGCAAATGAGGGAATAGACAGGACAAAGAAGGAAAGGGTGGGAGAGAAAAGGAAAAAACAAACCGTCAGTTGTCCTGGTCCTGTAGTTTTTTTTTCCGGGAATATGCAGTTTGCCTTTAAGGCTTGCAAGGAATCAGTATTGCTTTAAGAACCAGCAAGCCTCAGGAGTTATAGGAAAGTGCATTTTCGTTGCCTTAGAAACAGCCATATGGAGACTGCGATTCAAAGGGTGCATTCTCGTTACCATAGAAACAGCCACTGGGAGTGAGTCTCATGCGATACATTTGTTACAATTCAATTTTGAACTGGCTTTTTAGTTGAAGACAGTTTGTTCTAACAGAACACACAGACACAGAGGACACAGCTGTGATAAGCACACCTGAAAAAGAGCTCGCAACCATTTAAACTGAAGGAAGAAGATTTTAGTCTGTTTAATTATTATCTCTCAAAATTCTAAAACATCAAGCCAAAGCAGAGATCTCTGGTAATTTAAACTGAAGAAAGGGAATTTAGACTGTGGCAATCTTTTATCCCTCAAAAACTCGAAAGTCAGATTGATTCTGTTGAAAGTGCTTGCAAGTCGTTAGTTGTTGAAATTCGCTGCAGAAGGAAAGCAACATTCTGTGAGGACTTCCAGCAACATTCTGTGAGGGCTTCAAGCACCATTGGACTGTAAATTTGCAAGGACTCTAATTTTTTCTCTTTTAAATGTTTAGATCTTCATAGTGTTTAAGAATTTAGTTCTTCTAATTAAAGAGTTAATTTGTTGATTTAAAGACACCTGGTTTGGCTAGCCTCATTCGGGGGTTAATAGATGGTATAATTTGGCTGGGTCTTTCTTTAATTTGGAAAGTTGTAAATGATATGTTAGGCGATCTGTGGAGCAACGGGATTGAATTATCAGTGCGTTTCTCCCACCACAATCAGAATCATATATTTTGATTGGGGGCTTTGATTGGAGCGGTCTGTCGTAACACAGTTTACAAAGAGAAAAAGCCTGAAGCGAACATAAAAGATTGAAAACAGAAAATGAATGATTACAAGGAACAAAGTAATCAAAAGCTGGAAAATACAAGAAAAGGAAATGAAAAACTAATATTTGGGGCAAAGGAGAGAGGATTAGAAAGAGAATGTAGTCAACAGTGTAGTTTTTAATAGATGCTGGCCCTGCAATATTAAGCTAGTAAATCTTTCTGTCCCACCCTTGTGTAGATTGATGGACACATAAGTGACTATAATGGAGGCGTCTTTTAGGGTTAAAGAGTGACAAAGTTACATTGCTGCAAGGGCTGTGTCTATAAGCCAGGCTTGATGAGGAGAGGGATCAAATATTTGCCAGAACCTGGAAAGTGCAGTCAACAATCAAATTTACTACATCCTGAAGGCAACATGTACTTTCAATGGGGGTAAATGTTTGACAAACTATAGTGGTTGTACTGGGAAAAAGTACACAACAATGATTGTTCCATTAGTTATAGATATCAGTTACCAGAGACGAGCAGTTATAGCAACCTTCTTACAATGCAATGGCCTGTTAACTCAATCACAGGCCCTTTGTAGCTCAGACAATCCAAGTCCTATGCACATGTCTTATTCGCTGGTTAATGCTGTTTGAACTTAGTGGGCCTGGATGTTAATTAAAGACTGGTCTTCACCCTGCTGCTTCACAATATTATCAAATTGAGAGATATGGAACGAAAATTTTAAGTTTCTACACTGCCCACAGATACAAAATGTTTGGACATTCACTGTGCTTGCCAATCAGTTTAACATGCATGATATCTTCTTGTTGAAATTGTTATTACTTCAGGAAGACCCAGGGAGGAATTCTACACTTCATGAACCAATGTCCAAACAGAAACTAACTTCTATTACAGTAATTGGACAGATTAGAGTGGGTGGGGGTGAGGCAGTTGTCACACTGTTGTACTCAATACTGCATGCAATGCTGTATCCTTACTCTGACCTGGATCCTCGTGTTGCTTTCAAGGTGCACATTCCCACTAGTATACAGAATCACAGACATTTACAGCATTGAAGGAGGCCGTTCAGCCCATCGTGTCCACGCCGGCCGACTGCAGCCATCCAGCCTAATCCCACCTTCCAGCTCTTGATACGTAGCCTTGTAGCTTACGGTACTTCAAGTGCACATCCAAGTACTTTTCAGATGCTGTTATGAGGGTCTCTGCCTGTACCACCCTTTCAGGCAATGAGTTCCAGATCCCCACCATCCTCTGGGTGAAAAAGAAATTCCCCTTGACTCCCCTCTAAACCTCCTACCTTTTACCCTAAATCTATATGCCCTGCTTTAGACCCTCAACATAGTAGAATAGGCCCTTCCTATCCATTCTATCTAGACCGCTCATAATTTTATACACTTCAATTAGGTCTCCAGTCAGCCTCCTTTGTTCCAAAGCAAACAACCCGAGCCTATCCAATATTTCCTCATAACGAAAATTCTCCAGTCCAGGCAACATCCTCATAAATTTTCCCACCACTGAGGTTAGCCTGACTAACCTGTAATCACTCGGTCTATCCCTTTCCCCTTTTTAAAACAACGGTACAAGGTTAGTTGTCCTCCAGTCCTCTGGCAGCACACATGTAGTCAGAGGGGACTGGAAAGTGATGGTCAAAGCCTCCGCTATTTCTTCTCTTGCTTCCCTTCCCTTCATCCAGGTGTGGGGATTTATCCACTTTCAAAGAATACATTTTAAGAATTCCGCACCCTCCGTGCCTTTCACACTAATTCTATCCAGTTAATATTAGAGTAGAGGAAATTCCCTCACTATTACTGCCCTATTGTTTTTGCACTTCCCGGGGATTTGCCTCCATATTTGCTCTATCTTCCTCTGACTTTTGGGTGTCTATTGTACACTCCCAGTTGTGTGACTGCCCATTTTTTGTTCTTCAGTTCAACCTATATGATCTCATTTGATGATCCTTCTACCATATCATCACTCCTCACAGCTAAATTGTCTCTTTACTAAATATTGCAAACTCTGCCCACCCCCCCCCCCCCCACCCCGCTTTTTATCCCCCTCTCTGTCTTGTCTGAAAACCCTGGAAGCAGTAATGTTGAGCAGCCATTCCTGCCCATCTTTCAGCCATAAGAACATAAGAAATAGGATGTCTCAACAATTGCTACATCATACTCCCATGTGTCAATCTGTGCTCTCAGCTCATCTGCCTTATTCCCTAGACTTCTCGCAGTGAAGTATATGTCATTTAGCACTGCCAAAGTCCTCTGTTCCCTCTGTCTTCCAAACATGCTTACAAATCTTCTGCTTTCCATTTCCAACTTTTCTTCTCCTCCTTCTGAATCTACCCTAGGTTCCCAATCCCTTTCTCAGCTCTCCCCAACAGCATTAGCAAAACCGCCTGCAAGGATATTAGTCCCGGTCCTATTGAGTTGCAACCCATCTGGCTTGTACAGGTCCCACATTCCCCAGAGGTGGTCCCAATCCCTCAGGAATCTAAAGCCCTCCCTCCTGCACCATCTCTCCAGCCACGTATTCAAAGCTCTTCCTTCCTATTTCTGTACTCACTAGCATGTGGCACCAGAAGTAATCCAGCATTAATTCAGGTCCTGCTTTTCACTCTCTCTCCTCGCTCCCTAAACTTTGGCTTCAGAACCTCATCACTCTTTCTGCCTGTGTCATTGGTGCCGATAAGGACCACGACCTCTAGCTGTTCACCCTCCCGCCTTAGAATGTCCTGCAGCCGCTCAGTGATATCCTTGACCCTGGCACCAGGGTGGCAACTGTCTGTTCCCCTCACTATCAAATCTCCTACCACTGTTACTTTTCCACTCTTCTTCCTCTCCCACCCACCCTGTGCAACTGAGACACCCATGGTGCCATGGAAATGGCTCTGCCTGCGTTCCCTAGAGGAACCATCATTCTCACCAGTATTCAGAACTGAAGACCGGTTGGACAGCGAGATGCACTCATGGGAACCCTGCCCTGCCATTCCTTCTGGCGATCAGGCATTCCCTTTCTGGCTCCACATTTTTAAGCTGCAGGATGACCACCTCCAGAAATGTGCTATCCACGAAGCTCTCAGCCTCGCAGGTGCCCCGTAGTGACTGCAGCCACCAATCAAGCTCAGAAACCTGGAGCTCGAGCAGCTTTAGATGACGACACTTCCTGCACATGTGGTTGTCCAGGTCACGAGAAGGATTCAGGATTTCCCACATGGCACAGAATGTGCACTCCACAGCTGAGGTACCCTGCCATACCTCTATTTTCTAGAACACACCAGCTACTTACCAATCGGCTCCTTCCCTGGTTGTGATGTCACTAAAGCTCTTTTGCAGATGTTGCTTTTGTTGTTGGTGATTTCGCTGAAGGCTCTCCACCCCCTCCAACCACCAGCCCCCACCGCGCTTTAACTCCTTGCTTGCTGAACTCAGTCTCCACCCAGGTCCGCTGCCGCTGTTGTCAGTGAATCTCTCAAGAATATAGATAAACACCCCCTTGCCCACCTAATTAATGCTTCTAGGCTTCAATTCTCAGGTCTCGCTGTTTCCCATTCCCTCATTGGACCGCTCATTGTTTTGTAAAAGACCAGAACAGCAACTCTTCCCTCATTGTGCCAATTTCCCTCACTCACCAAATTCCCCAAGTTAAGTACTCTGTTGAAGCAGTACACCATTGAGCTGGGCTCCATGCTACTTAATTCCTTGGCATTTTTATGTAATGTTTGTGAAATTTCATGTCAGATGGCTGTAAACAGATGCAAGATTCTTTTGCCTACTTGTTAAGAGATCTTACCCTGACACCGGTCCCATTATCCTGGATCTGAATCAACTTCAGTCCACCGTCCTTTACAGTGACTTGAATATTTGTAGATTTGGCATCCAAACTGTCAACAAAAAATGACCCTGTTATCACATCACACCCAAGATAATTAGTTAATTCTGGACAAAACTAATTTTGTCCTGAATTAACCCTGAACATGCAAGTGAGTTACAATACTATTCACCAGACAAGCCATAGATTGTAACTATCACAGAGGCAAGGCACATGCAAGATAGATATCTCAGACTGATTTCCCCCCTACTTATCATAGGACTTATTCTGCAATTATCTTAGGATTCTTGATGCACCAAAATCTAACTTATTTATATTGTGGAGCAAATCTCACAGTGGTGGTAGCAATCACAAGCTTATTTAAAATTTCCATTTCCAACTTCACCTGGTTATTACTGTTATGAGAGTGCTTCAATTATTTAAAAAAAAAGTTTTTAGGGCTCATTTAAATAGTGGAAATCGATTCATTTGGAAGTCTGAAGAAATGCTGGACTTTGTTTTTTCACTGGGGTCATTGAAAGGACAAATGACTGTGAAAACAATTACTGGAAGAACCAAGGAGTGCTGAAAACAACCTTTACTGGAGATCACCTGCCTTAAGATAAATAAACAACAGGAACCTTGAACTAAAGGGAGATGTTTACAGAGAAGCCACATGTCAAGGTTTATGGAGGTCAGGAGGTTAACTTTCTGTTTGGGGTTTGGATATTGTTTTCTGTTCAGTTGGGGTGTGAACTGTTTTGAAGACGGTTGAAGATCAGCCTGTCAAGGAGAAAACACCCAATTGATTTCTTTCCTCCTGTCGCTGAAAAAACCCAGCGTATTGTGTGATAACCAAAACCCTTGATGCCACATTTCTCCTGAGAAGCTGGAAAAAACCTGTCAGATTAATTCACGATGCCGCCTGAAAAGAACTGCCCCAGAAAAAATCCCAGTGACCTCTCTACACATACTCAGCCGCCAGACCAAAAGGGACAACTGGCATCTTTCCATATCTTAAAAGCAAAATACTGCGGATGCTGGAAATCTGAAATAAAAACAAGAAATGCTGGAAATACCTGAAACGTTAACTCTGCTTCCCTCTCCACAGATGCTGCCAGACCTGCTGGGTATTTCCAGCATTTCTTCTTTCCATATCTTTTTTTCTCTTCAAGAATTAGCAAGTATTTGGCCAGAGTGTTCTTTTTTGTGTTTGTTTTTGTAACAGAGCTCTACAGAGAGAATTTCTTCATTTTTTTCAGTGTGTGTGTATGCTTGTGTGTGGAGGATTTAAACGAGGAAGTTTCACATTTCAATCTGTGTGCTAATGCTTTGCTTCATTACTGGATAAGTCTTGTTTTTATAATAAACTGCTAATTTTGTTGTTTATTAAAGAAACCTGGTTGGTGTATTTTATTCTGGGATAAAGAGTACATGATTGACCGTATCAGTAACTGGGTAAACATTTTAAATATATATGTTGTGACCTGTGGAGAAGTGGGACTAGAAAAGACAGTGCACTCCTCCCACTACTAACTTTCTGTAGGTTACGAAGTATACACATTTTGTCGATATACAGATACCTCAGGAAAAGACAGAGGTAGTTCAGTACAGGATACTTAATATGAAGAGTTGATTTCAGCCATAACTCCTGAATAGGGACCCATTCAAAGTGTTTGGAACAGATCAATGAGGTTTGTTACTTAATTCAAACAAAAACATCCTGTTTACAGTACTTAATTGTTTGACAGCTGGATGCGTGTTTGTCAAATACCATTTTCAGTCCTGCAGGTGGCTCACGACCTCATCCAGTAATAAAACATGCAATGTTAGATCCTCTGGTTTTGAGGCATCGTCAGAGTTTGTTTGTTGGGACTCAACAAATCTACAAAATGACACTTTCAGCCAGTCACAGAAAGAATTCACACTTCTGTTTGGGGGTTAGGATTTATGCAAGTGAGTAAATTGTTCCAGAGCACAATTAATATACGAGTGGGGGTACTGCTCTGGTTACTAGATGTAGTTATGTCAGAAAATATTATTTTTAAAGACATTTATAACATTGATCTCACTAATTATGTTCAGGATGTGATGTGGAGATTGTGGAATACAGAATACTTCCAAATATCTCTGAGCTGGGAACTGTCTGTCTTCCTCAAGTGTAGGAACAGCTATTTAACACATTCCCATTGAGTATGTGATTTGTATTCACTACACGAAAAGAAATTAAAATCTATCTACTCTTAAAAAAATGAAAAAAAAATTTTTTTTTGACATATTTGTAGTGATATCGGTCTTTCTCTCTCTCTGTGCAACATGACCTTTGAAGCAGGACACCAGACGTGCTGCATGATGTCAAGATGTCTCGATCAAAAAGGAACAACTGAGAGGGTATGAATATTACATTAGCACCTTGACAGCAGAACACAAAATCAAAAGGTGACATTTCCTCATGGCGTGCGTACAATTATACCCCACAGTGTCCAACATTCCACAACTCACGGGGAAAATGGGTGACTAATTTCCAAGGTCGATTAATGCCATTTTGTAACAAGCTACTGTTAGCTATGGAGAATGGTGGCGCAACTGTGTTTGAAATGGGAGGGTGGGGGTGGAAAATATATATTTGGGGAAATTACAGAATTTGGAGCAAAAAGCAGAATCCATACCAAAAGAAAAATGGGGCTGGGGTGGAGTCAGCACATCCCAGCAAGTAGTTGCACCTGTAAGAACAAGTAATGGCAACTGACTACTAGACATTGTATCTATAGGAAAGGAAACATGTTACAGCCTGTACCAGTGTAATTCAAAGTTGACTATGCAAATATAGGGTAAATACAGATACAGAGCTGGCTCACATTATTTATTCAGCTGTCTCTTCACCATGCCCTTTCTCTTGCAGTACTAATAGTGACAAAGTATATAGTTAACAGATGAGATGCTCTGTGACGACAACTCTGCCTGGTAAGAGGAGACTGTTGAATTTTAAAGTTTTATTTCTAATGGCTGAAAACATGACTGTGTACAAAATCCAATTTGAGCTTTATGATACAAGTCCTATTCCTGATGGCCACAGACTGCAGCCAGTGCCCAGACATATTTCCATCTGAACCTGGTAACAGGAGGTGGTCCACCTCCCGTTGTGTCCTAAATTGGCAAAGTTGATGGCAGGACATCATTCCCTCTTGCAAACTCACAGCAGCAACACATCTGACTGCACCACCTAGACTCACATATACAAACAATACGTTTTAGATGGGTATTCAGCCCTTCTTGGCTGTCCCAAATTTTAGCCTATTTTATATTATATTATATAAATATTGTATATGTACACACTTGTTTCGAGAGAGTACATGTGCAGGCTCATTTCTCTATCCTACATTTCACACTCATCAGGATTAAATTTCAAATGCAACACTTTGTTCCACTCTTCCTGTGATAGTGCAACCTCCTCCAATTCCACTGCACCTCCTGGTTTAGTAGTATCAGCAAATGGACCCCTTTGTATCAGGTTTCTGAGTCCAGGTAAACTAGTAACAACAATGATCCATGCTCCAATCCCTGGAACACTCACTCACTGTTACTCGCAAATAACACAATATGTATGTGGATAGATGAAGATGAAGCGCAGATACTGCCAATAACAGATTTAAAAATCTACACACACAAAAATAGCCCAAATTGCAAACAGTTTCACATTCCACAAGTTGAGTCTTAGAATAAAAATATCCCAATGACGATATGATTCATTCAACAAGAGGAGGCAGGTCTGTTGCAACATCTCTCATAGGTGGGAGGCTGTTGAAACTAATGTGCATGTAAACAGCCCCTCGCTCTGGACAGAGAGTTGTTGCATCTGTGGGGAGGCTCTCTCCGGATCAGAACCCACCTGTTCTCCACCATTTCTTTAATGGCATTAGCAGGCCTCTGGATCACCTCACCGGCGGCAATCCTGTTAACAACCGTCTCCTCCAATCTGCGGATCACCCCGGGAGCTGCCATGTCGCACCACTCAATAAGAAAAGTAAACCCCAGAATCAGCAGCAAGCCACCAACAAAACGTGCCAGCACAACCCGCTCGAGCCCTGCGCCTCACAGCCCAGAGGAACTCCTGCCCTCAATGGTGGGTCCAACTGTCAATCGCCACGTCACGCCGCGCCACTCTCAATGGCGGGTCTAGCTGTCAATCAGCGGGCTGGGCTACCCTCAATGGACCAGCCAGCTGTCAATCACCAGGGCGGACCGTCCTCAATGGTGGTTCTGGCTGTCAATCAGCGGACCGAACCGTCCTCAATGGAAGGTCCATCTGCCAACCACCAGATCGGGCTATCCTCATTGGTGCGTCCAGCTGTCAGGCACTGGGCCGAGCCGCCCTCAATGGAGGGTCCAGCTGTCAATCACCTCAGCCCCGGCCCAAGCAGCGGGACCTGCTCCTTACAGTTGTAGCAGACCAGTTTTTGTTGCCTCTTTGCAGGTACCGCCCAGGGGACTGGCAATCCGCTTGGTTACAATCGGCGGAAGAGGTTGGTGGCAGTGAAATTGAGCAAAGGATTTGTCTCCCAGTGCGAACGATCGGTACGGTAACAGGAAAGTCTTTTTTTTGCCACCTACATTATTATTATTGATGGTGCAAAGCTCAAAAGAGCCCTATACTTGGAAGTGTTCCGGCTGCAAAAACCATGCTTTGCAATGTGAAGATCACCATTTTGCAAAATGAAAGGGCAAGGGGAAAGAAACCGAGGAACAGAGAATTTCTGTCTCAGTGGGATTTAAAATCCTATGAAAATCTTTTTACTTTTGAGTTTTGAAAAAAAAACTAGCATTTGTATGACGTCTTTCCCGACGTAGGATGTGCCGCCAATGAAGTGCAAAGAAATTTTCAAATTCGGAATACCACCATTTTCAGAGATGGTACTTTTGGATTGGATTATGTCACACGTTATTAGTGTTAGAAGGTATTACACCCAGAGTCAGAATTTTCCTTTTATACACACGCGGGGATATACTGCAATGTTATAACACGAGTATATTTTCCAGTAGATAGGCATTGTGCATTATTAAAGGAAAATGAAGGTGTAAGAGGAAATACCAAGGACTGTCTTTTTATACTGTTAAATATTTCTACAACTTGAGTTTCAATTGTAACACCGATCGTTGCGATGGGTTTGTTTCTGTTGGCCTGGGCGCTGGGAGTTTCACACTGCTCTGGTGAAAAGTTACAGACCTGAAACGTTAACTCTGTTTCTCTCTCCACAGATGCTGCCAGACCTGCTGAGTATAGCATTGTCTGTTCTTTCTTCACATTGTAAGGTTATTTACCCAGTCTGTGTAATGTTTTCTCAGAGACAGGTGGCTGCACACGTTGGCCTGCTGTGAAGTTGCACGCACATCTAGTCACGTGCAAAAATGCGGAAATGGTCAGTGCATTAAACATCTGGAGTTGTGTGAGGAGGAATGATATCCAGAAAGAGTATAATTTTGTTGCATAACAAGAGTGAGTACTTTGAACGAATACTGTCACTACACTTTTGTTCCCCTTTAAGGAGTGACATGAATTATGTAGCAGGAATGCAAATGTTAAGAAGACTCAACGTGCTTTACAGCCGATGAAGTACTTATTGAAGCGTGGTCACTGACAGGAAACACAGCAGCCTGTATGCACACAGCAAACTCTCATGACCAGCAATGTGACATGACCAGAACATCTGTTTTTGTGATGTTAATTGAAGGATAAATATTGGCCTGGACACCACGGGTAACTGCCCTGCTTTTCTGCGAAATACTGCGATGAGATCTTTTGCATCCAGCTGAAGAAGTAAATAGGGCCTCAGTTTAAAATCTCATCTGAAATGACGGCACTGTTGACAATGCAGCACTCCCTCAGTACTACCCTGGAGTGTTAGCCTTGATTTTTGTGCTCAAGCCATGGAGTGGTACTTAACCCCAGGCGAGAGTGCTACCAACTGAGCCACAACTCAACTAATTATTAGAAGCAATTGCTTGGATTTTAAATAAAGTGCAACAGAAATAGCAAGCAAGATGGTAAAGGTTTGAGGGATGAATTGAAGGCAGGGAAGAACAGATTTGTTGAGATGTTTAACCTAGAGGTGGAGGCACCTTATCACTGAGGGAATGCTGCACTGTTGGAGGTGCTGTCTTTCAGATGAGGCATTAAACTGGGGCCCTGTCTGCTGTCTTGGATGGACATAATAGATTCCATGGCACGATTTGAAAGAGAGTGGCGTGATCTTCCTGGTGTCCTTGCCAATATTTGTCCCTCAGCCAATGTAACAAAAACCGCTTATCTGGTAATTATCTAATTATTTTTCCTGGGGCCTTCTGTGCCTGCCGTGTTTCCTATATTTCAGCAGTCTGTGTGTGTGTGTATATATATATATATATATATATGTATATATATATATCAAATATACTTATTTGCCATAAAGCACTTTGGGATGACCTGAGGTAGTGAAAGATGCTATATAATTGTCAGTGTTTCTTTCAGTAGGGAGTTCGAGTGCAGGGCCGAGGATGGTGTGATCAACAAAGGGACACATGCAGGAGTTAAAAAAAACAAATAGTTTGAAAGGGAGGGTAGGTCTGGAGGAGATTGCAGGGGTCGATTAAGCAAGGCCACGGACTTGAAAACAAGTGTTCTTAACTTGATATAAATACAGGAAATTCTGGAAATACTCAGCTGGTCTGGCTGTATCTATGGAGTGAGAAACAAAGAAAGTGTTCAGCTGATTGGAGAGAACCAGCATAGATTTGTAAAGGGTAGGTCATGCCTGACGAACCTGATTGAATTTTTTGGAAGCGGTGACTAAAATAGTGGACAACGGAATGTCTATGGATGTTATTTATGTGGACTTTCACAAGGCATTTGATAAAGTCCCTCAGAAGAGACTGTTAGCTAAAGTGAAGCACATGGAATTGAAGGCAAATTATCGACCCGATTAGGAAATTGGCTAAGCAGCAGGAGACAGAGTCACTTATCAAAATTTGCCAATGACACAGAGATAGGCGGTATTGTACGCAGCCTAGATGGAAGTGTAAAATTACGAACAGATATTGTCATGCAAGCCCCCACCGGCCAAGAATGAGGCACATATTTCACCACATGAACATTGATTTTTAAACTGTTACTGGAGTAAAGAAAAAACTTGCTTTAAAAAAAAACACCAGCCCCTTGACTGGAAAGACATTTGCATAGTAACAGACAGTGCTTGGAAAGGACAAAGGAGCCACTCCCTGCTCCAATTTAATCCGCAATGGACTTTTGATTACCAGACATTGAAGGTGGAGAAGCTAGCATTCCAGGTTAACTGCTCAGATGGCCAAATACACAAACACATGTGGTCAGACTAGTTTAGTCACATGACTAACTGACTGTTGGAGTTTTTTAAATTTTAACTGGCCACAGAGAATTTGAACTCAAAAAGCTGTTTGCTTCTGGACTGGAAAAGACCTCTCCTGTCTGCTCTCATCTTGCTCTCACTAGCTTCGGAAACCATTGAAGACACATGAACCCCAAGAGAGAAATGTCTCCTACAGTGAGCAAGGTTTAAGAAGAATACTGGGCCCCAACGAAAAGCAAGATCTACCTACAATCCAGGACTCTACAGTGAGCTTGAAGCGCACTTTAAAAAAAAACCTCTTTAGAGATTGCTTCAAACCTCTCCATTATTTTTCTTCTCTTTTCTGTCTCTATTTGCATGTGCGTATCGCGTATGTTTGCTAGTGTGGGGTGCGGCGTGTATCCGTAGGCGTTAACAGAATTAGAGTTTAAGTTTTAAGCTTTAATAAATTTCACTTTTCTTCTTTAAACCTAAGAAGGCCTGTTTGTGCTCTTTTCTTTGCCTTATAATTGGAAAGCGGTGAACAAGGATTCACCAAGGGGGAGCTCAAAACACGGTGTGTCTAAAATCAAACCCTGATACAATAAGACCAGGTGAAGGCTGAGAAGGACCCCCTAGACATTTTTCCCACCTGGCCGTAACAATATTGATAGATTAAGTGAATGGGCAAAACAGTGGAAAATTGATTTTAATATGCCTTGTAGATGGTGGACAGGCTTTGGGGAGTCAGGAGGTGGGTTATTCGCCACAGAATTCCCAGTCTCTGATCTCTCTTGCAGCCTCAGTATTTAAATGGCTGGTCTCGTTTAGTTGCTGGTCAATGATAACCGCCAGGATGTTGATGGTAGATTCAGCGATGGTAATGCGTTGAGTGTCAAGAGGATCTTGTTGGAAATGATCATTGCCTGGCACTTGTGTGGTATGAATGCCACTTATCAGCCCAAGCCTGAATGTTGTCCAAGTCTTGCTGCATATAAGCAGGAACTCCTTCTTTATCTGAGGGGTTCTGAATGCACAGTGTTCAGCACCAATCATCAACCAACATCCCCACTTTTGAACTTATGATGGGAAGGTCATTGAGGTAGCAGCTTAAGATGGTTGGGCCTAGGACACTACCCTGAGGAACATTTGCAGCAATGTCTTTGGGCTAAGATGATTGGATTCCAACATCCACACCCATGTTCCAGTGGGCATAGGGTCAAGCAGATTAGAGAATTAAACATGTGACTCAAAGAGTGGAGTGGGAGGAATGGTTTCGATTCGTGGGACACTGGCACGAATGCTTGGGAAAGAAGGAGCTGTTCCGTTGGGATGGGCTCTGCTTAAACCGGTTTGGAGTTTGTATAACTTGGGCAGATTTAAAGGAGAAGGACAACGTCTGAAGAGAGAAGAGTTTACAATATCGGCTAACATAGGGACCAGGAGGAGAAGTTGGGTGATCAGTTTAGTGGGAATAGGATCGAGGGAGCAAGAGGTGGGTCACATGAACAATATGAGTTCAGAGAGGGCATGAGGGGAGATAAGTGAGAAACTAGAGAAAGATGCGAGTTCAGGGCTAGGGCATGGGGGTGCATTATAGCCAGATGGGCAAGTGGAAAGGAGAGACATGGCAGAGGCAACTGATCAAATGGTCTCGATCTTAGTGACAAAGACATCCATGAGCTCCTCGCACTTATTGTTGGAGGGGAGAGAGGTTTAAGAAGACAGTTTGCAGTACAGCAAAGAAGCCAGGTGGTATCTTGGCATCCCAACATGATCCTGGAATAGTGAGCAGTTACAACAGATTACAGCAGGACCTGATAGTGCGTTATGTGGTGCAGTCACATCTGGCAGTGGATGGCTAAACCAGTTGCCCACTATACCCTTTCAAGTCTGCCTCCTTGGACTTAGGGAGTGGAGTTGAGGGCCGCACTAGGGGGAATGGCCAGGTGAGAGAGAGGGACTCGGGCATCAAAGGTGGAGGTGAGGGTGAAGTTGAGCAAATCAGTAGCTGCAGGAATGTGACCAACAGAGGGCCAAAGGTTGGATAGTTGAGATTTCGTAAGCATAGTTGTAAGTGAACAGAGGGATAGTATTTTCCAAGGATGGATTTAGAATGAAGTAGGGTTAGCGTGTGGAAGGGGGATGTGGATGGCAAGGATACAAGGAAGTGATCAGAGATGACCTTATCTGCAATTGATACAATGGGAATAGCAAGACCACATTGGATGGCAAGGTCATGGGGGTGGCCATGAATATGGATTGGGAAGTGTACATGTAGGGAGAGATTTAGGGAGGATAAGAGGACAAACTCGGGAGAGAGAAACTGATGAGTTGAGATGGAGATTGCAATCACCGAGCATAAGAAGTTGTTCAATGCAGAGGCTGAGGGAGGAGAGCAGCAAAGATAAAAGCAAAATACTGCGGATGCTGGAAATCTGAAATAAAAACAAGAAATGCTGGAACCACTCAGCAGGTCTGGCAGCATCTGTGGAAAGAGAAGCAGAGTTAACGTTTCGGGTCAGTGACCCTTCATCGGAACTGACAAATATTAGAAAAGCCACAGGTTATAAGCAAGTGAGGTGGGGGTGGGGCAAGAGATAACAAAGGAGGTCTAGATTGGACCAGGCCACATAGCTGACGAAAAGGTCACGGAGCAAAGGCAAACAATATGTTAATGGTGTGT
Organism: Heterodontus francisci; assembly: GCF_036365525.1. Taxonomy (NCBI): domain Eukaryota; kingdom Metazoa; phylum Chordata; class Chondrichthyes; order Heterodontiformes; family Heterodontidae; genus Heterodontus; species Heterodontus francisci. The sequence continues at coordinate 155,238,378 of NC_090375.1, read as the reverse complement.
TGAAAGACAAAGCATTAGTACAGATTAGGTGTAAATACACTGAATATTGAACAGCAGCAAGTGCAAACCTGAAAAAAAAACAGTGGGTAAGCAAACTGAACAAACTAAGATGAAATGAAATAAATGCAAAAAAAAAGGATTGTAAAAAAGATTGTAAAAAAAAAAGGAAGAAAAAATAACTAAAAATGAAAGTAAAATTGGGGGGCTGTCATGCTCTGAAATGATTGAACTCAATGTTCAGTCCGGCAGGCTGCAGTGTGCCTAATCGGTAAATGAGATGCTGTTCCTCGAGCTTGCGTTGATGTTCACAGTGATGTTTGCAGTAAAGATATCTCGGTGATAAAATTTTTATCGTACTTGAGTAGTCCTAACGGTAAAGAATCAGGACAGTGGGTAAAAGGATCTTGGCTCAAAAGATCAGGAAGTAGAATTGGTATTGGTGGACGTTAGGAATAGCAAGGGTCTGAAAACGCTGCTGGGAGTAGTTTATAGGCCCCCTAACAGTCGTTATACCGTTGGATGTAGCATTAAGAAAGAAATAATTGGAGCTGGTAACAAAGGCAGCATAATATTTGTAGGGGACTTTCATATTCTTATAGACTGGACCAATCAAATTTGCAAAGGTGGTTAGGAAGATGAATTTGTAGAATGTTTTTGTGACAGTTTCCTGAAACAATACATTGTGGAACCAAACAGGGATAAAACTATTTTAGGTCTAGTATTGTGCAATGAGACAGGGTTAATTAGTAATCTCATAGTAAAAGATCCACTGGGAAAAAGTGATGGTGATGCAATGGAATACCATATTAAATTTCAAAGCGACACAATCCAGTCCCAAACAAGAATTGTAAACTTAAAACCAATTACATAGGTATAAGGGGCGAGCTGGCTAAGGTTGATTGGGTAAATAGACTAAAAGGTATGGTAGTAAATACAGTGGAAAACATTTAAAGAAACAATTCAAAATGTTCAACAAAAATACATTCCATTTTAAAAAAATACTCAGCAAGAAAGATCCATCATTGGCTTACTAGGGTAGTTTCAAATAGTATTAAATTAAAACAAGAGGCTTATGATGTTGCGAAGAATAGTAGCAAGCCTCAGGATTGGGAGAGTCTTCGAAACCAGCAAAAGGCGACCAAAATGTTGATGAAAAGAAAAAAAATAGATTGAGAGTAAACTAGCCAGGAATATAAAAACACATTGTAAGAGCTTTTACAAGTATATAAAAAGGAGAGTAGCTAAAGTAAATGTTGGTCCCTTAATGGCAGAGACAGGAGAAATGATCATGTGGAATGAAGAAATGGCAAAGACATTGTACAATATTTTTTGTCTGTCTTCACAGTCGAAGATACGTTACAAAGAACAGTACAGCACAGGAACAGGCCATTCGGCCCTCCAAGCCTGCGCCGATCTTGATGCCTGCCTAAACTAACACCTTCTGCACTTCCGGGGCCTATATCCCTCTATTCCCTTCCTATTCATGTATTTGTCAAGATGTCTCTTAAACGTCGCTATCGCATCTGCTTCCACCACCTCCCCTGGCAGCAAGTTCCAGGCACTCACCACCCTCTGTGTAAAAAAACTTGCCTCGCACATCCCCTCTAAACTTTGCCCGTCGCACCTTAAACCTATGTCCCCTAGTAACTGACTCTTCCACCCTGGGGAAAAGCTTCTGACTATCCACTCTGTCCATGCCGCTCATAACTTTGTAAACCTCTATCATGTCGCCCCTCCACCTCCGTCGTTCCAGTGACATACCAGAAGTAAAGGTTAACAAAGGGTTTAATGCGAGTAAGGAAATTAAAGTAATTAATATCAAAAGAGAAAAAGTATTGGAGAAACTTAAGGGACTAAAATCCAACAAATGCCCAGGAGCTGATGGCCAACATCCTAGGGTCCTAAAAGAGGTAACTGCAGAGATAGTGGTTATGATTTTCCAACATTTCTTAGAGCCTGGAAGGGTCCTGACGGATTGGAAGTGAGCAAATATAACACTACTATTCAAAAAAGGATTGTGAGAGAAAACAGGGAACTACAGGCCAGTTCGCCCAACATCAGTCATCAGGAAAATGCTGAAATCTATTATTAAGCAGTCTTAACAATGCACTTAGAAAATCATGGTATGATCAGACGAAGTCAACATGGTTTCACAAAAGGGAAAACATGTTTGACAAATTATTTAGAGTTTTTTGAGGATGCAGCTAGTTGAGGTAGATAAAGGGGAACCAGTAAATGTAGTATACTTGGATTTCCAAAAGGCATTCAATAAGGTGCCACAAAAAAAGGTTATTATGCAAGATGCGTTCCTTCACTGTCGCTGGGTCAAAATCCTGGAACTCCCTTCCTAACAGCACTGTTGTTGTACCTACGTCCCAAGGACTGCAGCGATTCAAGAAGACACCTTCTTGCCTCACCACCACTTTCTCCAGGGCAATGAGGATGGGCAATAAATGCTGGCTTAGGCAGCAACACCCACATCCCCCAAACTAATATAAAAAAAAGTTGCAGTTTGGGGTAATATATTAGCATGAATAGAGGATTTGTTAACAGACAAGAAGCAAAGAGTAGGGATAAACGGGGCATTTTCAAGTTGGCAGGCTGTGACTAGTGGAGTGCCGCAAGGATCAGTGCTGGGACCTCAACTATTTACAATCTATATAAATGACTTAAACGAAGAGACCAAGAGTAATGTACCTAAGTGTGTTGACGATACAAAGCTAGGTGGGAATGTGAATTGTGAGGAGGACACAAAGAGATATAGACAGGTTAAGTGAGTGGGCAACAAGATGGCAGATGGAGTATAATGTGGGGAAGTGTGAGGTGATTCACTTTGGTAGTAAGAAGAGAAAAGCAGAATATTTTTAAAAGGTGTAAAATGTGGAATGTTGATGTTCAGAGAGACCTGGGTGTGCTAATACAAGGAACACAAAGTTAGCATGCAGGTACAGCAAGAATTAGGAAGACAAATAGTATTTTGGCCTTTATTACAAGGAGATTGGAGTACAAGAATAAGGAAGTCTTGCTACAATTGTACAGGGCTTTGGTGAGACCATTCCTGGATTACAGTGTGCAGTTTTGGTCCCCATATCTAAGGAAGGTTATACTTGCCTTGGAGGTGGTACAGCAAAGGTTCACTAGATTGGTTCCTGGGATAAAAGGGTTGTCCTATGATGAAAGGCTGAGTAAATTGAGTTTATATTCTGTGGTGTTTAGAAGAATGAGAGGTGATCTCATTGAAACATACAAGATTCTGAAGGAGTTTGACAGGTTAGACACTGAGGGGTTGTTTTCTCTGGCTGTGGAATCTAGAACATGGGGGCACAGTCTCTTGGTAAGGGGATGATCATTTAGAACAGAGAAGGGAGAAATTACTTCACTGAAAGGGTTCTAAATCTTTGGAATTCTCTACCTCGAGAGGGTTGTGGATGTTCCATCGTTGAATATATTCAAGGCTGAGATGGACAGATGTTTGGTCTCTACGAGAATCAAGGGATATGGGGAGCAGGAGGGAAAGTGGAGAATAGGTGGAAGATCAGCCATGATTGTATTAAAATGGTGGAGCAGGCTTGAGGGGCCTAATAGTCTACTCTTGCTCCTATTTCTTATGTTCTTGTGTTCCTTTGCACTAGGTATAACTCCAACCAGTGGACAATTTTCCCCCGATTCCCATTGACTCCAGTTTTGCTAGGGCTCCTTAATGCCACACTGGTCAAATGCTATCTTGATGTCAAGGGCAGTCACTCTCATCTCACCTCTGGAATTCATCTCTTTTGTCCATGTTTGGATGAAGGCTGTAATGAGGTCTGGAGCCGAGTGCCCCTGGTGGAACCCGAACTGAGCATCAGTGAGCAGGTTCTTGCTGAGTAAGTGACGCTTAATAGCACTGTCGACGCCACCTTCCATTACTTTGCTGATGATGCAGAATAGACTGATGGGGCCAGATTGGATTTGTCCTTTTAGAGAACAGGACATATCTGGACAATTTTTGACAGTCAGGTAGATGCCTGTGTTGTAGCTGTACTGGAACAGCTCGGGTAGGACGCAGCTACTTCTGGAGAAACGAAAGAAGAAAAAAAGACTTGCATTTATATAGTGCCTTTCATGACCACCGGACGTCTCAAAGCGCTTTACAGCCAGTGAAGTATTGTCTGAAGTGTAGTCACTGTTGTAATGCAGGAAACACAGCAGCTAATTTGCACACTGCAAACTCCCACAAACAGCAATGTGATAACTAGATAATCTGTTTATATGATGTTGATTGAGGGATAAATATTAGCCAGGATGTCAGGGATACCTCCCCTGCTCTTCAAAATAGTGCCATGGGATATTTTACATCCACCTGAGCAAGCAGATGGGGCCTTGGTTTAACGTCTCATCCAAAAGATGACACCTCTGACAGTGCAGCACTCCCTCGGTACTGCGCTAGAATGTCAGCCTTGATTTTTGTGCCCAAGCCCTAGAGTCAGACTTGAACCTGGAACCTTGTGACTAAGAGACAAGAGCGCTACCAACTGAACCACAACTGACACTGGCACAAGCCTTCAGTACTATAGGTGGGATTTTGCAGGCTCTATTAAAATATTTGTAATATAGCCTTTGTAGTGCGTGCAGCCATTTCTTGATATCATCTGGAGTAAATCGAATTGGCTGAAGACTGGCATCTGTGATCCTGGGACCTCAGGAGGAGGCCGGGATGGATCATCCACAAGGTATTTCTGGCTGAAGTTGTTTGTAAATACTTAAGCCTTGTCTTTTGCAATGACGCGCTTGGCTCTGTCATCGTTCGGGATGAGGATGTTTGTAGAGCTGCCTCTTCCTGTTAGTTTTATAATTATCCACCAGCATTCACAACTGAATGTGGCAGGACTGCAGAGCTTTGATTTGATCCATTGGTTGTGGGATTGCTTAATTCTGTCTATATATGCTTCCAGTGTTCAGCATGCATGTAGTCCTGTGTTGTAGCTTCACCAGGTTGGCACCTCATTTTTAGGTATGCCTGGTGCTGCCCCGGCATGCTTCCTTGCATTCCTCATTGAATCAGGGTTGCTCCCCTGGCTTGATGGTGGTAGAGTGAGGGATACACTGGGCCATGAGGTTGCAGATTGTGGTTGAATACAATTCTGTTACTGCTGACGCCCAGTTTTCAGCTGCTGGATTTTTTTGAGTCCATCCCATTTAGTATGGTGGGAGTGCCACACAACATGATGGAGGGTGCCTCAGTGTGAAAACAGGACTTTGTCTATGCCTGTGCCTCTTCTGAAGATTGTTTCTGAAGTTCATCTGCACCTGGAAAATCTACCTCCATTGTTCTTTCCACTTGCTTGTGTAGTGAAGTGTGGAATTCTACTTCGTGGATGCCAATAGCCCTTCTCATGTTGATGGCGCCAAACAACTTTGTAAAGTGTAATAGTAGGAACTGGCCAGAATTGGTTCAGGTAACAGTGTATTGCAATGCCCAGTTTGACCATGGAATCATACACATATTGACTCAATTGAAGACATGCAGCCATTATTTGAAAGAAAGACAGGCAGACTTGCATTTGTATAGCACCTTTCACAACCTCAGGACATCCGAAAGCACTTTACAGCCAATGATGTACTTTTGGAGTGTTGTAATGTAGGAAAAATGGAAGCCAAGCTCTGTCCAGCAGACTCCCAGAAACAAAGTGATAATGAGCAGATAATCTTTTGAATGTGATGCTGATTGAGAGATAAATATTCAGCAGGACACAGGGAATAACTCCCCTGTTCTTCAAAATGGGATCTTTTACATCCACCCAGTAGGCAGATGGGGCCTCAGTTTAATATCTCATCTGAAAGATAGCACCTCCAACAGTGCAGCCTACCCTTAGTACTGCACTGGAATATCGGCCTTGATTTTTGTGTTCAATCCCTGGAGTTGGACTTGAACCTGGAATGTTGTGACTCTGAGGCAAGAGTGCTACCAACTGAGCTATGCATGACACTGCCCATTTACCAATTTGCTATTTTAACCAGTCCAATCATCTTTTATTTCTACAAAATTGTTCATTTCTGTATTTAATTGAAAGTTAGCATATTGCATGATATCTGCATAACAGCTTCAAGACTTTAATTTTTAAAAGGTAGGCAATGCCTGGTTTTAATCTTTGCTACCAGTGCAGATGAAGAGTTAAATAACATGGGCTGAATTTGAAATGCCCAGTATAGAAATATGAACCCAAGTCAACAGCAAAATCAAGATGGTTCCTCAAACCAAGCTCAGAAACTTATTTGAATAGCTTTATTGGTCAGTTCCTGATGCTTGCTAGTTTGAGATGTGGATGGGGATTAAATAAGTTGCATGTCCTGTTGTTACGAATTCTTTATTGGTATTTGCGGGTTGAATTAACTGCTTTTGATACGTTCTTGTTTACCCAGTTATGTACTTGGAATCTTGATAGGCAAATTACTGTTTGTCATTGATTTTTGCCTGAGGCCATACTTGAAAGCATAATGCCTTTGAAAGAAATTCTGTGTCGGAAACATAAGAAATAGGAGCAGGAGTAGGCCATGCGGCCCCTCGATCCTGCTCCACCATTTCGTAAGATTATGGCAGACCCCTTTCCCTAGAACCAGATCCGGATCCAGCAATGCCTCCTTTCTCATTGGGCTGGAAACACTAATCTAAAAAATTCTCCTGAACACACTTCAGAAACTCTTGCCCTTTTTCCTTTATACTGTTACTATCACAGTCTATATTAGGATGATTGAAGTCCCCCCTTATAACCATTTTATCATTTTTTTGCAACTCTCTAAGTTTCTTGCAAATTTGTTCCTCTTTATCTATCCCGTTCGTTGGTGGCCTATAGAATACACCCAGTAGTGTAATGACAGCACTATTGTTTCTTAGCTCTCACCAAATCGATTCTGTCCTTGATCCCACTAGGATATCCTCTTTCTCCAGCACTGTAATATTCTCCTTAATCAATACTGCCACCTCTCCTCCTTCTTTTTCTTCCCTATCTTTCCTGAACACCTCGTATCCAGGAATATTTAGTCCTCAGTCCTGCCCTTTTTTGAGCCAGGTTTCCGTTATCGCCATGAAATCAGTTTTGCACGTGGTTACCTGCACCTGCAGCTCACCAACCTTATTGACCTCACTCAGATCTTATTGCATTCCCTCTTACTCTGACTCCACCTAATACTTAATCATTTCTTAGTCTCGTGCTATCTGTCTCTCCCACTTCTTTGTGCACCTTGTTTTTCCTCTCTTATGTTACATCCTTGTTCCCACCCCATGCCTCCCTGCCAAGTTAGTTTAAATCCTCCCCAATAGCACTAGCAAAAAGCAACACCTCCACCCCGTCCCAGTGTTCCAGGAATCTAAAACCCTCTTTCCTGCACCATCTTACCAGCCATGCATTCATCTGCTCTATCTTTCCATTTTTTTACTCACTTGCACATGGTACTGGGAGTAATCCAGAGATTACCACCTTTGCAGTCCTTCTTGCTAGTTTCTTTCCTAGCCCCCTAAAGTCTGTTTGCAGGACCTCATCCTTATTTTTACCTATGTTGTTGATACTGATGTGGACCATTAGCGCTGGTTGTTTATCCTCTCCCCTCAGTGTTCTGCAGCCACTCAATGGCATCATTGACCCTGGCACCAGGGTGGCAACATATCATCCTGGATTCACATCTGCGGCCACAGAAATATCTGTCTGTTCCCCTAACTATAGAATCCCTTATCACTATTGCTTTCCCAATCTTCCTCCTAACACTGCAACACCCCCACCCCCCGCACCTGTCCCCGCCCCCATATAGCTGAGCCAGCTTTGGTGCCATGGACTTGGCTCTGGCTGCACTCCCCAGAGGAACAATTACTCCCACCAACATTCAGAACTCCACCTGTCACCTTCTTGTCCACTGACTTAACCTGTCTATGTCCTTTGTGTCCTCCTCACAGTCTGCTTTCCCGTCTAGCTTCGTATTGTCAGCAAACTTGGATACATTATACTTGGTCCCTTCATCTAAGGCATGAATATAGACTGTAAATAGTTGAGGCCCCAGCACCTTATTAATAAAAGCCTGCCAACCTGAAAACGACACATTTATTCCTATTCTGTTTTTTGCCCTTTAACCAATCCTCTGTCTATGCTAATATATTACCCTCAACCCCATAAATTCTTGTAAAGGAACCTTTTGTGTGGCACCTTACTGAATGCCTTTTTAAAAATACAAATGTCCAACATCCACTGGTTCTCCTTTATTTACCGAACATGTTTATCCTCAAAAAACTATAATAGATTTGTCAAACACAATTTCCTTTTCATAAAAAACGTGTTGACTCTGCGTAATCTCATGATTTTCTAAGTGCCGGGTTACCCTTCTAATCTAAGAGTACAAATCTAAGAGTAAATCAACAGATAAGGCTAGAGGTTACAAAAATAATAAAAGGACACAACTCAATGCACGTAGCATTGAAAAACAGATGACTTGAGAGCACAAATAGAAATAAATAAGTATGATCTGATAGCCATTACAGAGACATAGCTGCAGGACGACATAGATTGGGACCTGAATATTGAAGGGTATATGGCATTTAGGAAGGACAGGAAGCTAGGAAAAGGTGGAGGGGTAGCTCTGTTAATTAATGATGGTATTAGCGCAATAGAGAGGGATGACCCAAGTTCAGGAGACCAGGATGTAGAAGCAGTTTGGGTAGACATTAGAAATCATAAAGGCAAGAAGTCACTTCTGGGAGTGGTGTACAAGCCACCTAACATGAACCACACTGTGGGATAGGGTATAAAGGAAGAAATAATGGCAGCTTGTCAGAAAGGTACAGTGATAATTATGGGTGATTTTAACCTACATATAGACTGGAAAAATCAGGTGGGCAGAGGTAGCCAAGATGAGGAGTACATAGAATGTTTTCGGGATAATTTCTTGGAACAATGCGTTCTGGAGCCAATCTATACTAGACCTGGTATTGTGCAATGAGATAGGATTAATTAATGATTTCATGGTTAAGGCATCCCTAGGTAGCAGCGATCATAATATGATTGAATTTTACATTCAGTTTGAGGGAGAGAAGAGTGGCTCCAAGACTAGTATTTTAAACTTAAGTAAGGGCAATTATGAGGGCATGAAAGCGAGCTAGCTAAAGTGAACTAGCAAATTAGTTTAAGGGATAGGTCAATAGAGTGGTAGACATTTAAGGAGATATTTCAGAAAACACAGAATAGATACATTTCAACGAGAAAAAAAAATTCCAAGGGTGGGACCTGTCATCCGTGGTTAACCAAAACAGTTAAAGATAGTATCAAACTTAAAGAAAAAGCCTATAATTGCGTAAAGATGGGAGGCAGGTCAGAAGATTGGACAGAATATAAAAAACAGCAAAGAATGACTAAAAGATTGATAAGGTAAAATTAGAGTACGAGAGAAAGCTAGCTAGAAATATAAAGACAGATATTAGTTTCTATAGATATTTTAAAAAGAAAAGAGTTAACGAAGTGAGCGTTGGTCCTATAAAAAGTGAGTCTGGGAATTAATAATGGATAATTGTTAGCGGGAATGAATCTAGAAGAATCACTCGACATTCAGGTCTGCTCCAATGTCAAACAGTTTATTTAGTTACACCAGCGGGGAGCAGGTCACTGGGCTGTCCAGATGCCTCTCCACTGAACAAAGGAAAATCATCCATACTTATACGTTTTCAAACAGTTACACAGCCCATCCCAGCCGGACATGGTCCAATCACAACGATTATATACACAGGGCGGCACAGTGGCGCAGTGGTTAGCACCGCAGCCTCACAGCTCCAGCAACCCGGGTTCAATTCTGGGTACTGCCTGTGTGGAGTTTGCAAGTTCTCCCTGTGTCTGCGTGGGTTTTCTCCGGGTGCTCCGGTTTCCTCCCGGAGTCCTTCCTGCCAAAAGACTTGCAAGTTGATAGGTAAATTGGCCATTATAAATTGCTCCGAGTATAGGTAGGTGGTAGGGAAATATAGGGACAGGTGGGGATGTGGTAGGAATATGGGATTAGTGTAGGATTAGTATAAATGGGTGGTTGATGGTCGGCACAGACTCGGTGGGCCGAAGGGCCTGTTTCAGTGCTGTATCTCTAAATTATTCGAGCCAATAGAAGCGGTTACTAGGCATAGAGGGGCTGCATGACCGGCCCATACACAGATAGGGGATTACTCATGATGTTTTCCATACCCCCTTATCTTCACCTCGTTACCGGCCCATACACAGATAGGGGATTACTCATGATGTTTTCACCTCGTTACAGGCGAGCACCTTTGTCAGCATTCCACAAGGGTGTCTGCTTTTCATTTTAATTAGCCTTTTGTTTGAGATTGGATTACTCAGCTCCTGTGGAATGTGGTCAAGTTCACTGAGCCCCATGGTGCTTTGCAACCTCCTCACTGTTCACTGATATTATATGTTACTGGTTACTCAAATAATATTTAAACAGTATGATATTTACTGCAGGTCCCTCTGCGCTTGGGAATACCCTACAACAATCCCCCCTTTCGGTAGGAGACTAACCCTAGTCTTCCCAACCGACACTATTTATTATTGTTGTTGTTTTTTTTTTTAACCCTTTAAACTCGCCTGGTATTCCCTGCCTCGGACGTGCTGGCCAGTCACGTGATTTCAGGAATTCCGGTTGTACTATATCACATTAATATGATCCAAATGACTTATTCCCCTGGATAGACAAATTGTCTGTCTTGCTTTTGCTCTAGTTTTCACCCTCCTTCGCTGCCCATATCGCCTGCATGATCGGCAGGCCAGTATGCCCCATGTTATGGCCAGTATCAACTGTACTCCGACTAGCACATGAGAAATTATCCTAATCCAAGGGTGGATATTCACATTCATCCCCCAATCCCAAATCTTCTCCTACCAACTCCGGTCCTGCAATTCTGTGTCCGTATCTTTCTCTAGCTTTTTGATTTTTGTCTGTAGTTGGTGGTAGAGTTTTACGGATTGGCCCACCCTGAGCCTTAATTCCCTTAGTACTTCGGCCAGGTGTGGGATGGGGACTGGTTCTGGTTCCTTGTAATCCTGTAGGTGGTCATGGAGATAATCAGTGACGTTAATGATCTTGGTACCTCTACGCCGAACCTGGATAATTCGGGCTTGCCCTATAGTGACTGGTCGTAAGGGCATAAAGCAAAAATTAGAAAATGGGATAGGGCATTGTAGATTATTGTAGCGGTAGGAACTTTCTGTGGTGGAAACGCAGTATTTCCCTTTACCTCCGTAGCCTGTTCTTGCACAATGCTTTGGGGCAGGTATGATCTCTACGACACAACCATCAGTTCGATTAAACCCACATTCATCCAATTCTCCCTGTCCCAATGGGTGGGGACATACTGAAATATCTCCTCTCTGCTTGCATCCCGTAAGGGAAATTCCATATAGCGTGTTATTCCTAAGTATGGCAGAGGCTTCAGTTAGATAGTATCGAAGGGAGGTGTTGCCCCGTACAACTCCAATATTTTCCAATTGGTAGTAGGGAAATGGCGCAGAATCCCGTGTGACTACAGGGATCAACATGACTACCCCCACTCGAGTAGCTTTGCCCAATTCGCAGTCTGGGATCACTGGATATACTCTGGTAAGTCCTTTCAGCGTACAGTTGTCCAGTTTCCCTTTACTCTCTGCTAGTCGAGCTAAATGTGAGCTGTCTATCCAGTCGGGCACCTCCCCCCTTTGGATCTGATCGAGATTGTGTCGTATCTGTCCCACCATCCATAATCCATAAGCGTGACCGAGTTGTCCCTGCCTTAGCTTTGTGGCATCTTCCCGTTCTCTATCTATGAGGTGGTTGACGGTTCTGGCATGTGCCTCTAATATCGTAATTCTGTCTAATTGTATCTCCGTGCCCTCTTCTCCCAGATTGGTCTGATCCTCCTGATTTTTCTCTGCTCTCTTTAAGAGTCCCTCCATTACTCCTTTAAGGTGTTCCATCTTTTCATTCAGGCCTTGTATATCTAATTAGTTTAATATGGAGGCACCGGTATTGAATCCGGTAGCAACGTCATTAACTATCCCCCTCTTTGTTCTATAAAGCTGATCCTGGCCTCTAAATCTAGTGGCACCCATGGCATCGGCAGCCTGCTGCATTACAATCTTACTTAATACACTATACATATTTCTTGCCTGTTCCGTACAATATCCTGGCATTTGCATCCCTGAGATATTGACCAGGACAGGCACAATCTCATGTTTAACATTATCATACAACGCTTCCCCTGGGCTCGATGTACCCACACACATCCATGTTCCTTTCAACTTTCCTTATCATCTGTTGCCCAATGGGAGGGGCACAAACAATTCCAAAGACACAGCTCTCAGTTACCCCTTCCCCGTTCTGTCTGGTCACGCAGTTAGCACGGTCATCTGTGGAACACCGTACACATACTGCATCTTTGCCCGGATTCACCGTACGCCATGCAGTCAAGTAGGTTTACTCGCCGTTATACACTTCCCATCCAACATGTTGTGCAATGCCCCATAGTTCATATAGTCCATATTAATACTCCTTTCATTAATCCGTTGTGCATCCATTACCGGGTCTTTGTTCTTCCTCTCCGGATATTAGCATCAGGCCCCACAGCCACTGCAGTCTGGTTCTTTCCCATTCGCCACTAGTGGTTATATCTGTAATTTAAACACACTGCCCTGGTGGTCACCATGTGTTAGTACTTGTCCATGTTGTGAGTATCCCCCGATGAGGGATACATGTCTACTTGTGGGGACCGAACATGTCCTGGGGAATCCAGGAGTTAATTTATATTCTTATCATCTCTACTCTTTCGAAATTATCTATATGGTCCCATCACGCTCGGGCTTCGTTCCCCACAATCCTTGCCCAGTTAGTAGCCCATCTAATAATAATCCAAATGCCTGTCAACACTACCATTATTCCCAGTCCCCCGAGTAGTCCATTCTCAAGTGTATTCTTCCATTCCCGGTATCTCTTTGCGTACCAGGTGGTTATTTCGGAGTCCATCATTTGCTGTTGTCTTTATATACCTTCAGTTGGGACCAATGTTTCCATCGGCCCTTCCCTTTACCATTACTTTGTCTCCCATAACAGGCACCTTTGTCTGTTCCTCTTTCATGTTTCTATAGAACATCCTGCCTCACCTTGTGCAGTTGTCTGCACAACTCCTTCAAAAATCTTTTAACCCTTTCTCTTGCGGGTCCTATTTCCTCACTACCTGCTACGACATCCCCTGGCAACCTCATTGCCCTTCCTGTCATTATTAAGGTGTTTAATTTATGCTGATTATTATAAAGTCATTTTCTCTATGTGAGTTGTCTCACTGCACTGGCTGCATTAAAGATTTCATGCTGTTTCTCAAGTCAGTAAACATGTTTGAGACCCGTTCGTCAGGTGATCTTATCAAAAGATCAAAAATGGCCAGACTTTCAAATGTAGCTCTCCTAAAAACTCATATCTCCAAGAGAAAACTAACAATTGCCAGTCTTATCTACACTTTCCTGACTTTCACTGGAAAATTCTAGACTTCTTGGAAATTTCACACGATATTATTTTAGCTGTTTGAATTCTAATTTCACCATTTGTTTATACCCAGAATTCCTTTATTAGCTCTTGCATCAGCCAGATCTAATTGCCAATTCCTATTAATTATAATTCTATTTCATTTTGAGCCCTGGAGAACCTTTACAATCAATATTCATAATTCCTTAAAACAGAAATCAAACATTTCCATTTGATTCCAGGCATTACTATATATTGTTTTTTTTACCTTAGATGACATTTTAATTCCTTAAATAACTTGCCAAATTTAAACTAGATTTTCGACATCTCAGATTATTCCAAATTCAAATAACAGTAAATTTCCCTTTGAATGCTTTAAATAACCACTCATATCAATTTAATTTTGTTTATCGATTCCAATTTCTTATGCCCAGACTTCGTGATATTGCATTTTTTTTAGTAAAGACAGAAGTGCTTGCAACTATTTCTCCTTCTCAAGCACTTTGTCTCATTGATAAAGATAGTTGCAGCAAGGTTAATTTCTTGCTTGTCTCCAAATGGGCGGAGCAAAGCATTCTCCGCTGCGTCGCTTTACGTAACCCTTTTTTTTAAATAGAAAAGAACTAAACTCCATTTTAAATGTTTTTTGGTATCCTTAGGATTTTCAAACAACAAAATCTTTAGTAACATTATCAACTTCAAAGGAAACCATCTCCATCAGGAAAGACAGCATTTTAGATTAAATTCCAATTGTTTCCAAACTTTTAGCATCTTTTGTAAGAGGTTTCTAATCCAAGGATTTTTTTTATAACAAAGATGATTCCAAATTCCAATTCACTGCAATAAATATTTAAAAATCAAAACTGCCGATGTTATATGAGTGAGTCCTATGTCCGGAACTTAAGACTCCCCCAAAACTTGACATGCTAAACTTGAAAGTTCATTGTGGTTGCCATTGACATTTCCAGTTTTTTTTTTCAACTGAACAGGTCAATTAACCTTAACAGTATTAATTTAATTCAGACTTATTAACTTATAATACTTATTTACTACACACAGAACAGAATAGCACGTGCTTTTTTTTTAAAGATAGGTAAGTTACGTCATTTTTTTCTTGTTCTTCGGGCGCCTTTTCAAATGACTGTAATAAAACCAAAAACTAAAGAAAAAGTTATTTAACATTCTTACAACAAAAGACTTAACACCAGCTCCTTACACAAACTTTAATCTTTCCCATTATCTCCTTTGCTTATACTTCTCTCCCTTAGAACCAATATCCAATTCCTGGCATTTGCTACTTAAAACAGTCAGTAAAACATGTCTTTAATTTAAACTCCAGAAAACTAGAACAGATTTTAAACTGGAACTCCAATTAAAGCAGGAGTTGTAAACTTCAAATTGGATTTCTGCCAAACATCTTCAGACCTTCAAGGCTGAAGCTTATCTCTTAGAAAATTGTTCATTGCCTTTTCACAGTTGCAAAACCAACTTTTAAAATAATAAAACTTTAACTTAAAATATAATTCAAGTTTATATCCCATTCCTGGGTGCACAATCTTAAATCGAAATGAACACACTCAACAATCACTTTTCACACTCATTCAATTCCAAACAACTTAATAGACTCATGCTTTCAACATTAAAGCCAGACAACAAAGAGTTAACGACAGTCAGTTCTACAGAACCCAAGCTGCACATCCCAGACATTCAATTCATTCGTGGACGCTTCCAACATTCTCAGTCGAATCAAAGACAGTAACTTGTTTTTACTCTAAAACATAGTCTTTTATGTCGCTCTGCCATAAACTTAGTGAATGCTTTTCTTCTTTTTGTCACAACTCCCTTTGTTTTGCGGCAGGGTCGTGGGGATTCCAATTAGATTTAATCATCTTATCGATCAGCCTTTTATGTTTCTCTGCCAGGTGGCAGGTAAGGGATCCCTCTGGTCCCCGCTCGAGCTCTATCTTTTCACTGGCCAGGCTTGGGTAGGATTAGAACCGTTAGAATCTACTCTGAGGTCCGCTTTTAACCTAGCGCAACTTGTAGTAGACTGTCTCCTAGCTAACTGTCGGGTCACAAGTCTGTCCGTATTTCATACAACAAGCTTATGATATATATACGCATACATATGTTCCAAACCCTCCCTGACAGTGCCTACATCTCTTAACGAACTACCTACCACCGTTTGACCATTGTTCAGATCCTGTTCACAAACTTGGCATTCGTCGCTCGCGAAACACCACCCGGCCCCAGGATAAGCTTTAAAGATACTCACCCGGTATTCCTGATCGCATTAACGACCGCCGAATCCTGTTCTCAAGTTCGGGATCAGGCTTCAGCCAACTCCCCCTTGCCCCCTTCGTTCCCTTCGCCCATTTAATTCCTGGCCTTAACGTGGGACTCAGTCCTCTTAATTTCCGGCTCAGGCTGGGTGATTGGGATATCAGGGTCGCAGAAGAGTTGACTTACACCTGATCCTGCCGACTACGCCAATTGTTAGCGGGAATTAATCTAGAAGAATCACTCGTCACTCAGGTCTGCTCCAATGTCACACAGTTTATTTAGTTACGCCAGCGGGGAGCAGGTCACTGGGCTGTCCAGATGCCTCTCCACTGAACAAAGGAAAATCATCCATACTTATACATTTTCAAACAGTTACACAGCCCATCCCAGCCGGACATGGTCCAATCACAACGATTATCGATTATATACATTGAATATTCGAGCCAATAGAAGCGGTTACTAGGCATAGAGGGGCTGCATGACCGGCCCATACACAAATAGGGGATTACTCATGATGTTTTCCATACCCCCTTATCTTCACCTCGTTACCGGCCCATACACAGATAGGGGATTACTCATGATGTTTTCACCTCGTTACAGGCGAGCACCTTTGTCAGCATTCCACAAGGGTGTCTGCTTTTCATTTTAATTAGCCTTTTGTTTGAGATTGGATTACTCAGCTCCTGTGGAATGTGGTCAAGTTCACTGAGCTCCATGGTGCTTTGCAATCTCCTCACTGTTCACTGATATTATATGTTACTGGTTACTCAAATAATATTTAAACAGTATGATATTTACTGCAGGTCCCTCTGCGCTTGGGAATACCCTAATTTCATGGTTAAGGCATCCCTAGGTAGCAGCGATCATAATATGATTGAATTTTACATTCAGTTTGAGGGAGAGAAGAGTGGCTCCAAGACTAGTATTTTAAACTTAAGTAAGGGCAATTATGAGGGCATGAAAACGAGCTAGCTAAAATGAACTAGCAAATTAGTTTAAGGGATAGGTCAATAGAGTGGTAGACATTTAAGGAGATATTTCAGAAAACACAGAATAGATACATTTCAACGAGAAAAAAACATTCCAAGGGTGGGACCTGTCATCCGTGGTTAACCAAAACAGTTAAAGATAGTATCAAACTTAAAGAAAAAGCCTATAATTGTGCAAAGATGGGAGGCAGGTCAGAAGATTAGACAGAATATAAAAAACAGCAAAGAATGACTAAAAGATTGATAAGGTAAAATTAGAGTACGAGAGAAAGCTAGCTAGAAATATAAAGACAGATATTAGTTTCTATAGATATTTAAAAAAGAAAAGAGTTAACGAAGTGAGCGTTGGTCCTATAAAAAGTGAGTCTGGGAATTAATAATGGATAATAAAGAGATGGCAGATGAATTGAACAAATATTTTGCATCGGTCTTCACTATTGAGGATACAAGTAACATCCCAGTATTAGCTGTAAGTCAGGAAATGGAAGAGAGGGAGGAAGTCAAGAAAATTGCAATCACCAGGGAAGTGGTACTGAACAAGTTGTTGGAGCTGTGGGCTGACAAGTCCCCGGGTCCTGATGTACTTCATCCTAGGATGTTAAAAGAAGTGGCTTGTGAGATAGTTGATGTGTTAGTTTTAATTTTCCAAAATTCCCTAAATTTGGGGAAGGTTCCTTTAGATTGGAAAATAGCGAATGTAACTCCTTTATTCAAAAAGGCAGGGAGACAGAAAGCAGGAAACTACAGGCCAGTTAGCTTAACATCTGTCATAGGGAAAATGTTAGAAGCTGTTATTAAAGATGTTACAGCAGGTCATTTAGAAATTTCAAGGTAATCAGGCAGAGTCAACATGGTTTTATGAAAGGGAAATCATGTTTGATCAATTTATTAGAGTTCTTTGAGGGAGTTACATGTGCTGTGGATAAAGGGGAACCAGTGGATGTATTGTACTTGGATTTCCAGAAGGCATTTGATAAGGTGCCACATCAAAGGTTATTGCAGAAAATAAAAGCTCATGGTGTAGGGGGTAACATATTGGCTTGGATAGAAGATTGGCTAGCTAACAGGAAAGGGAGAGTCGGCATAAATGGGTCATTTTCTGGTTGGCAAGATGTAGCAAGTGGTGTGCCACAGGGATCTATGCTGGGGCCTCAACTTTTTACAATTTATATAAATGACCGGAGAAAAGACTGAAGGTATGGATGCTAAATTGGTAATATGATAGGTAAATTGGCCGTTGTAAATTGCCCCTAGTGTAGGGAGGTGATAGGGAATATGGGATTACTGTAGGGTTAGTATAAATGGGTGGTTGTTGGTCGGCACAGACTCGGTGGGCCGAAGGGCCTGTTTCAGTGCTGTATCTCTAAATAAATAAATTTGCTGATGACACAAAGATAGGTAGGAAAGTAACTTTTGAAGAGGACATGAGGCTACAAAGGGATATGGATAGATTAAGTGAGTGGGCAAAGACCTGGCAAATGGAGTATAATGTGGAAAAGTGAAATTGTCCACTTTGGTAGGAAGAATAAAAAAACATATTTGAATGGTGACAGATTGCAGAGCTGTGAGATGCAGATCTGGGTGTCCTAGTGCATGAATCGCAAAAGGTTAGTATGCAGGTACAGCACGTAATTAGTAAAGTTAAAATTAGTAAATGTTATTGTTTATCGTGAGGGGAATTGAATACAAAAGTAAGGAGGTTATGCTTCAGTTATACAGGGCATTGGTGAGGCCACATCTGGAGTACTGTGTACAGTACTTGTCTCCTTATTTAAGGAAGGATGTAAATGTGTTGGAGGCAGTACAGAGAAGGTTTACTAGACTAATACCTGGAATGGGTGGGCTGTCTTATGAGGAAAGGTTGGACAGGCTAGGCTTGTATCCGCTGGAATTTAGAAGAGTAAGAGGCGACTTGATTGAGACATGTAAGATCCTGAGGGGTCTTGACAGGGTGGATGTGGAAAGGATGTTTTCCCTTGTGGGAGAATTTCGAACTAGGGGTCGCTGTTTAAAAATAAGGGGTCGCCCATTTAAGACCGAGATGAGCAGAAATTTTTTTTCTCAGAGGGTCGTGAGTCTTTGGAATTCTCTTCCTCAAAAGGCGGTAGAAGTAGCGTCTTTGAATATTTTTAAGGCAGAGGTAGAAAGATATGTCTTCCTTTTTCCTCAACCGAGGATTCTCCCCCCCTCCCCCAACCCTCCACTGTGGTTGACAGGGCCCTCAACCATGTCCGGCCCATTTCCCACACCTCTACCCTCACCCCTTCCCCTCCCTCCCAGAACTGCGACAGGGTTCCCTTTGTCCTCACTTTCCACCCCACCAGCCTCCACATCCAAAGCATCATCCTTCGCCATTTCTGCCATGTCCAGCATGATGCCACGACCCAATACATCTTCCCCTCCCTTCCCCTGTCAACATTCCGAAAGAATCATTCCCTCGGCAACACCCTTGTCCACTCCTCCATTACCCCCACCACCTTGTTCCCTTCCCAAGGCACCTTTCCCTGCAATCGCGGGAGGTGTAATACCTGCCCATTTACCTCCTCTCCTCAGTATCCAAGGCCCCAAACACTCCTTTCAGGTGAAGCAGCTATTTACTTGTACTTCTTTCAATGTAGTATACTGTATTCACTGCTCACAATGTGGTCTCCTCTTCTACACTGGAGAGACCAAACGCAGATTGGGTGACCGCTTTGCGGAACACCTCTGCTCAGTCCGTAAACATGACAACGAGCTTCCGTTTGCTGGCCATTTCTACACCCCCATCCCCCGCTCTCATGCTCACATCTCTGTCGTGGGATTGCTGCAGTGTTCCAGCGAACATCAGCCCAACCTCAAGGAACAGCATCTCATTTACCGATTAGGCAGGCTCTAGCCTGCCGGACTGAACATTGAATTCAGTAATTTCAGAGCATGACAGGCCCCCCTTTTTATGTATAGTTTTTTTTTAATTTGGTTATTTTATTTTAGTTTTTTTTGTTTCTACTGTGCCTACCCACTGTTTCTGTTTTTGTAATTTTTTTTAATGTTTGTGTTTGGAGTGCTTTGTGCTTTACAGTCAATTCGCACCCTCTCTGTACTAATGCTTTGTCTTTCAGCACACCATTAACATATTGTTTGCCATTGTTCCTTGACCTTCTGGTCAGTTATTCTCTGTGACCTTGTCCTATCAACACCTTCTCTTTTGTTATCTCTTGCCCCAAACCCCGCTTTACTTGCTTAAAACCTTTTACATTTCTAATATTTATCAGTTCTGAAGAAGGGTCATTGACCTGAAACGTTAACTCTGCTTCTCTCTCCACAGATGCTGCCAGACCTGTTGAGTATTTCCAGCATTGCTTGTTTTTATTTCAGATTTCTAGCATCTTCAGTATTTTGCTTTTATATTATTGTAGATAGATTCTTGATAAGCAAGGGGTGGAAGGTTATCGGGGGTAGGTGGAAATGTGGAGTAATCAGTTCAGCCATGAACTTATTGAATGGCGGAGCAGGTTCGAGGTTTTGAGTGGCCTACTCTTGCTCCTAATTCGTATGTTTGTATGTTCCTTAACAATGGATTCCAGCATCTTCCCAACCATGCAATCACGTCTCTGTAATGGCTATGAGGTCAAACCCATTTATTTCTATTTGTACAATTAATTCATCTATCTTGTTAGGAATGCTTCCTGCATTCTGATAAAATGCCTTTAATTTTAACTTTTTACAATTTTTCCCTGATTTGATCTTATTTACTGATGCACTATTACCATTTAAAATTTTTGTCTTTTCCTGTCACACTCTGTTTATCTTTACCCAGAACACTCCACTGCTCTGTGGCTCTGACCTTTCTCTTTAGATTTATAAATGTCCCCTAACCTGAACCCTCTGCGCCTCTTTTAGTTTAAAGCGCTATCTATAACCCTAGTTATTCAATTCAGCAGGACACTGATCCCAGCCTGGTTTAAGTGGAATAAAAACAAGAAATGCTGGAACCACTCAGCAGGTCTGGCAGCATCTGTGGAAAGAGAAGCAGAGTTAACGTTTCAGGTTCTTCCGAAGAAGGGTCACTGACCCGGACCGTTAACTCTGCTTCTCTTTCCACAGATGCTGCCAGACCTGCTGAGTGGTTCCAGCATTTCTTGTTTTTATTTCAGATTTCCAGCATCCGCAGTATTTTGCTTTTATTCTGGTTTAATTGGAGCCCATCCCAATGGAATAGCTTCCTCTTTCCCCGTTATTGGTGTGAGAGCCCTATGAATTGAAACCCCCTATCTCCCACATCACTCTTGAAGCCATTCATTCAACTCTCTGTTCTGTTTGATCCTATGCCAATTTGCACTGGTCATAATCCTAAGAATCTTTTAGGCTCTGTGTTTAATTTGGACCTTAGCTCCTCAAACTCCCTTAGCTGAATCTCAATCCTCATTCTATCTATGTCATCGGTTCCTATGTGGGCAACAACAATTCTTCCCTCTCCCACTCCAAGTTCTTTACCAGCCAGAGGGAAACATCCCGAACCCCGGCACCAAGCAGGCATCACAACCTTTGGAACTTCCAGTTGCAGCTCCAGAGAACAGTATCTATCCCCCTACCTGCACTGTCCCATACTACTACCACATTCTTTTTCACTCCACCCACTTGAATGGCCTATTGTACTATGGTGCTGTGGCCAGTTTGCTCATTGTCTCTGCAGACTTTGCCACTATCCACACAGGCAGCAAGTACACGTTGGATAAGGGCAAAGGTTGAGGCTGTTCTTGCACAACACCTGGGATTCCCTTACCTACCTGATTCACAGTCAATTCCTGTGACTTTTAAGGGTGCATTTAGAATCGGAGCTATAGTATCAATGTGCTTCAGTTAGAGTGTAAATGTAGAGTAAAAAGAACAGACTCCCTGGATGGCTGTCACATTCCACTTAGCGCTTGGTGCAGACTGGGCCAGAATGCTGCACAAATTTAGTGTCCATGTAAAAGGCAACTGCACTTTACATCATCGACTTATAGTGAAATTATGCCCAAACTTATTCAAAAAGAGGATGGCATTTAGGAGATAGTTAGTGGCTATACTTTCAGCTGCCTAAGCCCTGAGCTTTAGAATTCTCTCCTTAAACCTCAGTGCTTCTCCTAAGATGCTGTTTAAAAGCTACCTCTGACCAAGCTTTTTGTTATCTCAGGATAATATTTCCATATGTGGCTGGGTGTCAAATTTAGCCCCATAGGCTTCTGTGAAGCAGCTGGGGATGTTTTACTGAGCGGAAGGCGCGATACAAATGCAAGTAGCAGTTGTGATGGGCCGAAGTAGATGATGTTCTCTCCTTTGGGTGGATGTATATTTTCAGTTAGAAGAGCATATTTTTCCTGAAAGTGTGTGGGAGGGAGAAGAACTATGTGTGGTTGTAATATAACTAGCTGACGTGATGCCGATTTTCAATGTGCTGAACCTGCCAGCTTTATTTCACAACACATTGAGCAGTTTTAACTACTGCTTTCGGGGCTGAATTGGAAAGTGAAACCGTGTACAAAGTTTAGAGTTCCTGTATTAAACGCAACGATTGCAAAGTGACAGGTCGCCTGCGGGGTGTGGCGTTTCGTTTTATATTTCTGAATCGGAAGTTGCACGTGTAGTTTATGTTGGTCTTGTTTTTAAGTTTTGTTTTCCTGGGAGTGACGTGTATTACCGAGTGCTGTATGCATCCTGGCTGAGCAGCACATACACTCGCTCTCCGAGCGCTGCAAGGAGCAGCAGAGGCTTTGTACAGGACACACTCGGGCTATTAAACCCCCTCCACTGGCCCCCAGTGCGGCTCCGGCTCTCGCTACCAGCCTAGGAGTGGGGGGAGGTCGATGTTGCCAAGTGTCGGCTCTGCACCGCCCCTCTCCTTCCAGCTGCTTGTAAATGCCACCGAGAAGGATACCCTGCACTTTAAACCAACTTCCGCCCCCACTTTACAACGCTGCTGCTGAATTTCCTGGTAAGTTGCTGATTATGTTTTGGTGTCTTAAAAGCTCCAAGTGGCCCAGCTTTTGTTTTCGTTGCCCTGCGACTTGAGACCACGTTACCAAATCCAGCACTGGTGGTAGGGGGGGTTATTACCCTTTCCCTAGCAGATATTTTGGACATTGAGAGGGGGTTTAGTGCCCCTCAACTGAATCCTGGACCATTTAAAACGCACGCTTATGTTGATTTTTTTCCCTGTAGTTCCATTTGCTGATACTAAGATATCTCGGTATTCTGATTTATCCAGCAGTGAGCCAGTAGTGCTGAGAACAACCCTTTCTAAATCTCCAGGTCCAAGAAAATCAAACACAAGACAGTGCTTAAGAAATATAAGCACAAAAGGACTAAAACCTTGGGCTTTGAGAGCTCGGACGGCATGTGGTCTTAAGACTCCAGGTTCCAGACTGACCTTGAGGTAATTAGCATTTTTTTCTTAGTGTAAATATTTCGACAGCATTTTTTTTAAAAACATTGGCAGGTTGCCGTTTTTGAGCTGATGCCCTGTCTCCAAACTGAATGCAAGTGGAGAGGAGGCTACGTATGGGTAGATTGCTTGTTGGTAATGCAAGTTTGTTGAGGCCTGTTGCATGCATGTTTGGCAAAGAGATGAGGTGAATCATGAAGCTGTGATTGTGATGCTGGGTTTGTTTTTTAAAAGCCTGAAGATTAGAGGAGGAGTGGAAGACTGAGGGAAGTTAGGAGTTGCACAGTTTTGAAGTCTTGGGTGAAAGGTTAGAGGTGGAAACAACCCAGCAGGAAGGTAGGAAGGAGAAAGAACAGCAGGGATGGTGGCACATTTGAAGGTTTCTTGAAGCTTCAACAGGAACATTGCCCCAAACAGGGAAAAAAAAAGTTGCAGTGGGGAGAGGTTGGTTAATGGAGGTTGTTGACTGATTTCTTGTACAGATTTTGTGTGTTTATAATTTGGTTCTGAACTCTCAATGAGGGCACTCTACACCCAACCTGAATGATGGCTGAGTCCAGCACATCAGTGCAAGAGACAAGGTTGAAACGTTTTCAGCCAGAAGTGCAGAGTGTGAGTGGCTGCTTTTGAGGTCCCCAGCATCACAGATGTCAGTCTTCAGCTAATTCGATTCACTCCACCTGATATCAAGAAACGGCTGCAGATACTGGATACTGCAAAGATTATGGGCCCTGACAACATCCCGGCTGTGCTCTACAACAAGCTGCATCCCTAGCTAACCTGTTCCAGTATAGCTACAACACTGCTGTCTACCCGATAATGTGGAAAATTGCCCAGGTATGTCCTGTCCACAAAAAGCAAGACAAATCCAATCAGACCAATCACTATCTCATCAGCCTGCTCTCGATCATCAGTCAAGTGATGGAAGGTGTCATCAACAGTGCCATCAAGCGGCACTTGCTTAGCAATAACCTGCTCAGTGACGCTCAGTTTGGGTTCTGCCAGGGCCACTGAACTCCTGACTTCATTACAGTCTTGGTCCAAACATGGACAAAAGAGCTGAACTCCAGAGGTGAGGTGAGAGTGACTGCCCTTGACATCAAGGCAGCATTTGACTGGGTGTGTCATCAAGGAACTCGAGCAAAACTGGAGTCAATGTGAATCAGGGGGAAAACCCTCCACTGGCTGGACTCATACCTAGCGCAAAGGAAAATGGTTATGGTTATTGGAGGTCAATCATCTCTGTCCCAGGACATCACTACAGGAGTTCCTCAGGTTAGTGTCCTGGGCCCAACCATCTTCAGCTGCTTCATCAGTTACCTTCCCTCTATCACAAGGTCAGAAGTGGGATGTTCGCTGGTGATTGGTACACAACACAGTGCATTCACGACTCATACTGAAGCAGTCCTTGCCCGCATGCAACAAGACCTAGGCAACTTTCGGGCTTTGACTGATAAGTGGTAAGTAACATTTACGCCACACAAGTGCTAGCCAATGACCATCTCCAACAAGAGAGAATCTAACCATTTCCCCTGATGTTCAACAGCATTACCGTCTCTGAATCCCCACCAACAACATCGTGGGGGTTACCATTGATCAGAAATTTAACTGGACCAGCCATATAAATATTGTGGCTATAAGGTCAAAGGCTGGGTATTCTGCAGTGAGTGACTCATCTTCGGGTGCCCCAGAGCCTGTCCACCATCTACAAGGCACAAGTCAGGAGTGTGATGGAATACTCTCCTCTTGCCTGGATGGGTGCACCTCCAGTAATACTTGAGAAGCTGAACACCATCCAGGACAAACCAGCCCGCTTGATCAGCACCCCATCCATCACCTTCAAAATTCACTCCCTTCATCACCAATGCACAGTGGCAGCAGTATATACCATCTGTAAGATGCAGTGCAGCAACTCCGCAAACCTCATTCAACAGCAGCTTCCAAACCCGCGACCTTTACCACCTGGAAGGACAAGGGCAGCAGATACATGGAAACAGCAAGTTCGCTTTCAAGTCGTGCACGATGCTGACTTGGAATTATATCGCTGTTCCTTAACTGTTGCTGGGTCAATCTGGAACTCCCTTCCTAACAGCACTGTGGGTGTACCTACCCCACATGGACTGCAGTGGTTCAAGAAGGCTGCTCGCCCAACACTTTTTTCAAGATTATGGTTGGGTAGCAAATGCTGGCCTAGCCAGTGACAGATATCCCAGGAACATCTATGTGATATATTAAAAGTTATACATTTGTACAGATTTCAGGTCAACATTTTATTTGTCCATATTTATAATGTAAACTGCTAATGAAAACTCCACAACACAGTCCTCTTTGATAAGATTTATTGATAAGTCAAAGATTCAACTGAGAAACAGAGTTTAAAGTCCTGTAACCAAACTTGTTTTCAATAGAACAAAACAACCAGATCATATATTGATTTGCCAACCAGTTACCTTCACCCCTTACTGTCTCAGAATTGTCATGATTCTGAAAACCTCCATTAGATCCCTCCCTTTTCTGTTTAACTAAAACAAGGCTGCATTTTTTGAGTTTCAGCCTGACAAAAATAGCAGCTGCAATGGACAGAATTTTTGAGATGGCAAACAGCCAATGGTGAATATCACTGGGTAGTGAGAGATATAATGGGATAAGTACAGCATAACATTTTACCAAATAACACCGTAGAGTTGTCAACTTGATTTTTTTTGATCATACATGGACCAATTTTTTTTAGTAAAGTAAGCATTGATCTATGTTTTTGATTAATATTGTGCTTCAAAATATAGAGGATTTAATTCTTCTGAAAAATTCTATTAAAGAGCCACCATTCCTCTCTGAGGCTGATTATCAGAAATTAACTATGTTCATTATGATGGTGACAAGTTTTTGAGTTCCAGGCGAAGTCTGTAACACTGAGTGAGTTTGCCAGGTAACTTGCACAGTACTGCTGCTGGAATTTATGCAAAGTCTGAAGCATGTGACATTGTAGAGGCCTCTGCTTATTAGAATCCCTATAAAACATAAGGGTTGACACGTGACATTTTGTAATATACTAGCAGATTTCCCATGGCATTGCTCACTGTGCCAGAAGATACAGTAAACCGCAACAGGAACTAAGTGGAATGTTTACATGAAGTGTATGCTTTATGCAAAGCTTTCAATGTGTGCCTAGTCAATCCCCCCGGAATTGTACAGTGTCAACATCCAGTGTTGTCTTGGGTGTCGCAGGTGGGAATTGAGCCAAAGCACGTAGATATAATTCAATCCCTATTTTTAAGTTATACATTCCTAATTTTTATATTTCCATGATAGATTCATAGGTCTACATTTATAATGGAAATTGCTTATGTAAATTCTTCCTGCTGTAATTTTAACTTTCCTCCAGTTGAAGTATTATATCAGTTCATTGACAGGAAAATGCATTGTGATAAGTTTTCATTAGCAGTTTACATAATAAATGTGGACACAGAAAAAGTTGACCTGAAATCTGTACAAATGTATAACTTTTAATATATCACATAGATGTTCAGTTTAACTGTTGAAAAATATCTATTGACTTTGTTTGCCAACACTTGGTTTGTGTTTGAAGAGAATCTTTTTAAGTTGATGGTGTTGGACTCTTCTGAGAGAATCCTTTTATAGCTGCTAACTAATAGATCCAATTGAAACACTCCACAATATAAGGTATTTTTGTGAGCTATATTCAATAGACATAAACACATTGAAAGTTATCATGATCTGGGAGGTACCAGTATTCTCACATTTGTTCTTCACAAGATCGTATCAAGGAGAGAGGGAGACGCTCCCATATAAGGCACTAACAGACCTATCTCTGTCCAGAGTACAATCATTAAAATAAACAACTGCTCTGATCTTGTTTATCTTGTCCTTGACTTATCACATTTTATATTCTGCAGCTGATATAGTTTAGACTGTACTGCTGTATCTTCAGTTCTGTGTTCCTTCAGTGGGATCACTTTAAGATGATAAATTAAAAGCATATTAGCATACCATTGGAACTTGTTGGCTTCCCTGATTTCTAAGTAAGTAGCAACCTCTCTGTTGAGAATTTCACCTCTAGCACTGTGCTGTGCTCCTGCAACTAATTGCAGCATTCTTTACTGGCCATTCCCACCATGGAGCTGGAGTGATGTCATCGGGCTGTCCAAGCAGCCAGTCACATTCAAGGATTTTCACCAGACGCACAAACACAAAACAAAAAGCAGCAAAATGAAATCATTTCTAAAAATTTTGACATGGAGCAAATTAAAGATTGGGCCGCAGACATGGTGTGAAAGTAGAAGGTAAAATGTGCTAGAAAAATTTTTTTTTTAAAGAAAATTATTTGTAAAAATTTAGTAGAAAAAATCGACTAATTACTCATTTAACAGCACTCCACAAATATAAAATTAGTTTTAGGGTTGATTCTGTTCATAAAATTTTATTCATCCCAGTGCTGCTAAAAACCCAGTTACACCTGACTGAACAAGTTGTAGGGCTTTCTAACAGCAATCTGGGAACGGGCAAGTTGAAGTTCTCACTGATACCGTGATTACTGGTTCTGGCAGGGTAGAGAGAGCCACCGCGTAGCCTGTAATGGTGCACTGAGTGACACCGCAACTTCAGGATTTCCCTGCTAATCTGTGCAGCTGCTTCCATCCTGAAGTTGGGGTCAGTTTGAGGGGTAATGAACGCAAGCACTGAAAGTTCACCACCAACTCCCCAACCTCCACAAAATCGAGGTTGTTCTAATTGCAATGCTCCTTTTTAACCTTCCATCATGTTGATAACAGTACACTAATTTGAGTGACGATCCTGTTGAACTTACTCTCTTTGCCAGTTTCAGATTTTTCTTTTAATATGTTTATAGATTGCAGATAGTTTGATTATTTTGACTTGGAAGCATTTTTAAGGGAGTTAATAGTAGGCAAATCATTTGTGAAGTCTTCAGTATTTTCCTGCTATCTCCAAAAGAGACAATAAGAACATCACGTATAAGGCCAGCTCTGATCACTTCATTGTAAGACTGTGCACCCACATCCCCCTTCTATTCCCCAACCCTACTTCTTTCTCTATCCACCTTAGAAAAAAAAACTATCCCCCAATTCACAGAGCTGCACTTTCAAAATCCTAACTGTCTAGCCTTTGGCCCTCCATTTTCCACAACATTTCTGCAGCTGTTGATTTGCTCAACTGCACCCTCACCTCCACCTTTGATGCCCTAGTCCCAATAAAACCATTTCTCTCTCACCCTAGCCATTCCCCCTGGTATAGTCCTTATTTCTGCTGTCAAGTCCGAGGGACACAGACTTGAAAGGATATAGCAGACGACTGGTTTAGCCATCCACCACCAGATCTGGTTGGACCATATAAAGCACTATCAGATCCTACTGTCACCTGCTGAAACTGCTCGCTATTCCAGGATCATGTTGGAATGCAAAGATAACACCTGGCTTCTTTTCTCCACTACAAACCGTCGTCTTAAATTCCTCTCCCCATCTCCTCCACTCTCACCTCCAACAATAAGTGCAAGGAGTTCATGGACCTCTTCGTAACTAAGATTGAAACAATCTGATCAGCTGCCTTTGCCGTGTGCCTCCCTTCCACTAGCCCACCAGTCTAAAGTTCCCTGCTGCCCTAGCCCTGAACTCGCTGCTTTTTCTAGTTTCTCTCCTATCTCCCCTCATGCTCTCTCCACACTCATCTTGTCCATGAGACCCACCTCTTGCTCCCTTGACCCCATTCCTACTAAACTGCTGATCACTCAACTTCTGCTCCTAATCCCCATTTTAGCCAATATTGTTAACGGTTCTCTCTTCAGGTGTTGTCCCTCTCTCCTTTAAATCAGCCGTCATCACCCCTCTCAAAAAAACACTGGACTCCATTATTCTTACAATCTACCACTCAATGTCCAACTTCCCTTCCCTGTCCAAGGTTCTTGAATGTGTTGTCGCCTCCCAAATCAGTACCCAACTTTCCTCGATCGTCATGTTTGAATCCCTCCAATCAATACAAGTCACAAATGACATCCTATGTGACTCTGACAAAGGTAAACTTTCCCTCCTCTTCTTTCTCTGCTTGTCTGCACCCTTTGAATACATGTCCTCCTCCAAAGCCTTTCCACTGTCGTCCAGTTGGGTGGGATTGCTCTATCTGGTTCCGTTCTAGTAATAGTAGCCAGAAAATCGCTTGCAATAGCATCTCTTCCTGCTCCTGCACCGTTACATCTGGTGTCCCCCGAGGATCTGTCTTTGGCTCCTTCATATTTCTCATTTACATGCTGCTGCTTGGCGACAACATCCAAAAGCACAACGTTAGTTTTCACATGTGTACTGACGACACCCAGCTCTACCTCACCACCACCTCTCTCGACTGCTCCATTGCTGCTAAATTATCAGACTGCTTACCTGACATCTGGTACTGGATGAACAGAAATTTCCTCCAATTAAATATTGGGAAGACTGAAGCATTTGTTTTCGGTCCCTGCTTCAAACTCTGTTCCCTGACTACTGACTCCATTCCTCTCCCTGGCAACTGTCTGAGACTAAACCAGACTGTTCGTAACCTCTGTCATGATTGACAGGAAGATAAGCTTCCGACCACATATTCACGCCATTACTAAGAGCGCCTATTTCCACACTGCTATTTTATCAGTGGCAGGGGAGGTGGCAAACGGCCAGGCCGCCCTTAGGCCACTTGAGACCCTTAAGTGGCTAATTAATTGCCGCTTAAGAGCCATTTCCCACCACCACTGGTATTTTCGGCAAACGGGTATTTTGGCACCTGAGGAGGCTGCCTAGTAATACATGGTCTCCTTGTGGATTGGGGTGGGGGCGTGCCCTCCTGATCGGACACCCTTTGTCCCAGGGAACGTTCCACCCCTGCCAGCAGCATAGGCTGCTCCCACTAAAACACACCCCCCCTCGGCCTCCACTCCGACTCTGGGACTGAAGAGCTACTGGCTTTCTGATTGGCTGGCAACTCTTGGAGGTGGGACTTCTTGCCTCAGAGGCATGAAAGCCCCAACTGAAGCCAGTTAGGGGCCTGAGACACACAAAGCTGCATGGCTTTCAGGCCCAGCGTGGGTGGACTCGCTCCCAGCTTTCCAGCCATTAGGTGGGGCCACTGCCTCACCGTTAAATTCTGGACAAAGAGCAGAAACTCGAGAGGAGGGAAGAGAAACTTGACACACAGTAGAAACTGGAGGGAGTAAGAAGACATGATGGAAATTGAGCAAGTGGGAGCAGTGGGAAGGAAATTAGAGAGGGGAGAGAGAATAAAGACATCTTGGAAAGAGAACAAGACCGGATGAAAAATAAGAGAGGAAGGGGCTCGATAGTCAAAGGATGGAAATGGGGGTGGGGGGGCGAGTGAGAGGAGGGTAGAAACAGGCTGCAAGATATCTGAACAAATGTTAGAAACGCATAGTTGGTCGGGCAGCATCTGTGGCGATAACAGATGTGTTAACTTTTCGAGTGCAGACTCTTTCAAACTGGGGAGGGAAAAGGTATATTGAAACAGCCACCAAACTGAAAGGAATCATAAATGGTATGATGTAACAGATTATCATGGTCTTGGCAGTAATACAGTAAAGAAATAAAAAGGATATTATAGATAAATAACATTTGTAAATGTAAATTTAAAAGGGAAACAAAGGGGAGAGGAAAGATATCTGAAATAGAGCAAACAAATAAATGAAAATTTAAAAAGATGGAAGCAAGAAGGGTTCAAAGAATGTTGAAGATTGGGGAATTAGAAGAGGAAAAAGAGTAATTAAGAATGGAGATAGGAGGAATGGTCCGTGGTAGACACTAGGAAAGATAAACAACAGTGGAGAGCAAAAGGAAACTGAAACAGAAACTGGGTCTGACATGATGTTGTACTTGTTGATTCACATTTTTCTTTCAGCTTTGTTTATTTAAAAATAATTAATCACCAGAAGCTCAGGGAATTGACCCAAGTTCCATGGATCACACACCATTGACAAGAGCCCAGTCTTGCCAAATTTATCCTTGGATATTTCACGTTGAGACTCAAATCATCAGTCTCATTGCTGAAACTGTTGCCAGTGCTGGTTTGATTAGTATTTGGTTGTAATTCTTGTAATCTTTCTCAATATTTGGGACATTCAAGAACTTACTCCACGATGGTACTCTGACAGCTGTTGTAATTGGAACTAATTTTTACATTCTTTTTGAAGTTGAGCCTAGTTGGCCCAATTTAAGGACCTAAAAATAAAAATAGTTGAGACTAGCTTCACCTAAGACAGTCATTCAAACTTATGATTTTTAGCTGAGTGCAAAGAAATGATTGGAGCTGGAGGGAGATAACCACAGCAAATCAGTTGCACTAACATTCGTATCAGAATTCCCAGCAAATGTTCCCATCATGCAAAAATTTGTCCTTTATCCCAGATGTGCAAAATTGTCCCCCCCCACTGCCCCACCAGTGTGATTCTCCAAATAGAGGTGCGGGAATCCTTTGGTTTTGAAATTTATTGTAATTGGCATTTTCCAGTCTAAGAGCATGTTGGATTTAATTTTAATTTTATTTTGTCCTGATTTAATTGTTTGCAAATGCTGGAAAAGTAGGCTGAATTTTACCAGCCCCTCAACGCGGCGGGTTGCAGGGCCAGTAAAATGCAGCGGAGAGAGGCCTGCCTCGACCCGTGATGTCAAGAAGAGCCCACCGCATATTACTGGCGGTGGGGGGGACCTCAGTGCAGCCTCCCCCCGCTGCCTGGCGGCGGGCTCTTCATAATATTCAAATTAACAATAAAGAGATGTAAATTAACTTACCTGCAGGCACAGCACAGGTGAGGTTCTGTTGCTTGAGCCAGGTCTGTTCTCTCTGGTACGATTCAAAGGAGATCAGGGGTGTTTTACAAGTGTCCCGGTTAATGCATTATCTGCCAATCGACACCACCAGATTATCTGGTCATTTATCTCATTGTTGTTTGTGGGACCTAACTGTTTGCAAATTAGCTGCCACATTTGCCTGCATAACATAGTGGCTGTACTTCAAAATAAATTAATTGGTTGTGAAGTGGTTTGGCATTTCCTTAGCATGTGAAAATCTCTATGTAAATTGAATTTTGTTCTTTTCTCTGTGTTTCACTGCCTGTCTTTTTATGTTGTCTGATTTGGGATATCATGGAAAATAACTGATTCCCATTGAACAAATCATCTCATTTCACAAGAAGTGAAAGGCCACAACAGCATTTTGTATTTATACAGATCTTCACCATTATCCACTAGATAAAAAACTGTCTTCCTGGCTGCTGATTTTTGAGTGTCCTGGCAGTTATATATTTAGTTGTGTAATGCTCACCCATCCATACTCAGGAACCCAGCAGAACCAGCACATGTCTCGAGCAATGTAAAAATCCCGCTAAAGGATCCAAAACCTTTATTGTAGTCTTCCAGGAGGTTGTGTTGCAGTTACATAGTTTAAATGTATTCATTTATTTTCTGTTAGAGAATGGAACTGAATGTACTTGCACATCAGCTGAAAGATGTTGGAAATGAAGCATTTAAACAACGGCATTACACTATTGCAATCCAGAAATATGATGAAGCTTTGCACATCCTGCATAGTTTGCAGCCATTTGGGAGGTAAGAATTGTTTGAGTTTATAAATGTTGCACAGGATTCCCATAGTGTAGCCCTTCCCATCAATGTCCTTCCTCTAGGTTTCAGAAAAGTGCTGAGGAGAGTCGATATAAAATGAGTTGCAGTGCTGTGATTTCTATTTTGGGATCAAACTCCTTATTGGGCATGAGGTAGGAGGCTAAGCACACATTTCGCTCCTTGCTTGCACCATTGACCGAGCTGGCCACTCAGTTGCATATTGTTTAACTTTTCCTTTCTTCATTCCCCAATCTCAGAACTTGATATTTCTGGTGCATTACTGTGAGAAAACAGAGATGTTCCTGAAGTACATTTTTGAGCAGAGAGATGTCTTGATGTGGTGTTAGGGATACATGCTTCAACACATTGCATAGTTTTTCTAAAATGTGAGTGTGAACATTTGGGTGAAATTTGTAATAATTAATACGTCTTTCAGTTAATTGAACAGCATTAAAATGAAGCACACCTTGGCCAGGTATAAGTTCAAGATTCCTAGAAACAGTGCTCCAAAAATGTGTTGTAACTGCAAGATAAGATTATCACTTAACAATTCCTGCTGTACCACTTGACAGGTGCATTTCCCACAGCCTGAACTGAGATTGACAATTGACAAAAGAACAACATTTCAGTATGCATATGTACATGTAGATGTGTTCACTTTGGCACACCTTCTCTCATCTGATATTTTTGTACAGTAGTTATAACCTTTAATACCTATAATATATTAAAAAGTTAACACCTGCATGCGCTTTCTGTCTACAGAAACTTGCTTCCCATTGTCACATTTTTGTTAGACTTTTGTGCCAACATTTTCCACAATGAATTTCTGTGTCTACGTTTAGAACTGCCACGTAAACCTGTCACGTTGTAATTACACCCTTCCTATGGTAGTGGTGTTTTAACACCTGTTCTGCATCTCTCACCTCTTCAACCTGCACTGCAGTCAACTCTACCTCCCTGCTTCCCAAATGGCCTAAAGCTTTTCTCATTTAACATCATAGATCAAAATGTTCTTTGAAAATAAGTATAGAATGATTTTGAAAGGAGGTCTATATTCTTTGCACCCTGGTTCAATTGTCGCTCTTGCTTCCCTTGAAGTCTGGATTTGTCTTGACTCCCGTAGTACTGCCACTGGAAGTCAACTATTGCATAACTGATCTGGTGAAGGCAGGATGAATCCTGGTTGTGATGTTCTCCACTATTAAATAATCTGTTGAGGCTCACTGAATAACGGCCCTCCCTGCAGCAGCAATTATTCGACCAGTTCAACTCCGGCTGCTGCTAATGCTCAAATTTCAGTTCACTCCGCTCTAGAAAGCATTGATTCGCACAGTAAAATAAATTACTAATGAGCTATAACACACAAACACGGACAATCTTTTACCAGTCAGAAATAAAAATGCTTTTTTTAACTAGCAGAAACAAGATTTCCGCAGAATTGTAGGACTATCCTTTTGCCTGAGCAATGTAAATCTTTCCGTGGCCCCATTCCTCCCTGTCTCTGTAACCCCCTTCAACCCAACAGTTACCTCCCTCCCACTACCCCATATCTTTCAGTTCCTCTTAGGTGAGGGGAATTCACAAGTTACCCATCACCTACAGCCTGGAGTTGCCATCTCTGGTTTGGTGTATTCCTGGAGCTTTGATCACATGACATTCAATCATGTGACACCATGCGTGGTGCTTAATTGATTACATTTGATTATATGGCATTTGCCCACTGTTTGCAAATGTTATTGCATTTACCTTAATTGTGTGTCTTAATGTCACCAAGCTCCCCAAAAAAATGACTTTTTTGTAGTGAGCTGAATAATCATCGATATAATTAACTTCTAATCAAAGTTTTCATGCAATTTTCTGACTTTTCACATTACACAGGAAGTTATAAAATCAATAAATAAATCCAAACCTAATCCAATTCACTGAGTCTCACACTCCACCATTGAAGCATGGCTTCAGGGATGTAAGGCTCAGTTCTCAGAGAGAAGCACCAAACTCTCTCCCTCCCCCAATTGTGCTCTCAAGAGTCATAGAATTTCCAGGTGATTTTTGTTTGTCCTGATGCTCCATCCTTACAACCGGTTAGGAAGTGATACTTTCTGAATAGTTAGGGCGGGGAGGAGTGATGCAGGGAAAACACCAGTGCCAAGACAGCACGAATTAACTGAAAACCACAACAGTCAAGGTACTGTGCATGAGCAAAATGCACATACAAGGACCGAGCTGCCAGCAGCAGTGTTCAGAAGACCCAATTGCCCAAACCCCTAAATGCCACTCCACTTCCCCTGCTCCTTTAAGACTATATTAAAACTCATCACTGTAGTCACCACTGCTGCCATCTCCTCCGATGGCTTCAAAACTATTTTTTCTCTTACGCCCCTGAAGTGTCTCAGGATGTATTTCCACGTTATAGCTTGTGTCTATGCAACATATATCATTAATCATAGTCTCTACATTTTTCTGCTATTTCTGGACAAATGGGTAGAGTGTACTGTGCTAGTGGAGTATTAATGGAGTATAGGTGCTAATCATTTCAACATTTTTCAAACAGTTTGGTTTATAATGTGCATAGAAGCTAGACTGTGAGGAAAGGAAAGGCATCAGGTGGTGTGATACTGATTGGGCTGCAGTTCACTTTATACCTCTGACCTCTGTGATATTTAACCAATTAATGTTCAGAAATGTCACTGGCAAGAGATGAGAGAAATTGGGCATTGCTTGGCCTACTGATGTCTGTTATGATTAGAATCGTTGTATCATACAGCATGCACGCAAGGAGGCCATTTGGCCCATTGTGCATGTGCTGGCTCTTTTAAAGAGCTGTAGCATTAGTCCCACTCCCTGCTCTTTCTCCATGGCCCTGCACATTTTTCCTTTTTCTGGTATATATCCTGTTTCCTTCTTCAAGATACCGTTGAAACTGATTTCATTACCCTTTCAGGTAGTGCATTCCAGATCATAACAACTTGTTGCCTTAAAAAAAATCTCTCCTTTGGCTCTTTTGCCAATTACCTTAAAGCTGTGTCCTCTGGTTTCCGACCTTCCTGCCAGTGGAAACAGCTTTTCTCTATCTACTCTATCAAAATTCTTCAACAACATAATTCATTAAAGATCTTGAACTAAAAGCAGTTAATGAAAATCAGTCCTTTGTACCACAGGAAATGTCATAATTGATGAAAGCAAAAGTGGATGCCAGTGGATAGAAGCATCTCACAAGATCTTGCTATGGGACCTCCGCTGTTCACTGTGTACATCAGTGATGGGATAAAGTGTGAGGCTGTTGTGTCTAAATTTGCATAGTAAATAATTCTGAGGACCAATGAAAGCTGCACGGGAATATTGATAAGGTGGAATAGGCAAAAACAGTGGCAGGTGGAATTCAGTGTCAGTAAATGTAAGGTGATACATTTGGGCTTTTAAAAGAAAGTAGTAATTGTATTTTGGCAGCAGTTGCGTCATAAGAAAGAGCAGAGGGATATTAGAGTTCAGGTTCATAAGATATTGAAAACATTACCTTAAATGGTTAAGGCCATAAGAAAGCGAGTGAAATAGCTGAGTTTCATGATGAAGTATGGAATATAAAAGGTGAGATGTAAAGATAAATCTTTATTTTTAAAAAACCTTAGACAACACTTAGTACTGTGTACAATTTTGAACTTCACACTATAGAAAAGATGTTGAAGCAATCGAGAGGATGTAGCACAGATTCACTGGGATTTATGGAACACCTCCTTTCCATCCACAAGTATGACGCTGAGCTTGTCATTTTAATTCTCCATTTTGTTCCCTCTCTGTCATCAGCCTCCTGCAGTGTTCCAATGAAGCTCAACTCAAGTTCGAGGAACAGCATTTCATCTCTCATTCAGGCACTTTACAACCTCTTGGATTCAACACTTGAGTTCAACAATTTCAGACCTAATCTCTGCCTGCATTTAGTTTCCTTTTTCTTTGCTGGTTTTGGTTTTTCACGTGTTTTTCTCTTGTTTTGCTTTTGGATGGCAACTGTTCATTATTCTGCCATTAACACCTCCTCTAGACATATTTTGTTTCTGTACTTGTTCCATTACCACTCCCTTTGGCCTTGCTGCACCAATCCCTTTGTCATTTAATCTCTCCTGCCTTCCACCCAATCACACACCTTCTCTTTTGTTCTTCCCCCTCCCCCCCCCCCCCCCCCCCACCTTTCTCTTGCTTAAAACCTATTACATTTCTAACTTTTCTCAGTTCTGATGAAAGGTCACTGACCTCTAATGTTAACTCTGTTTCTCCCTCTCCAGATGCTGCCTGGCCTGCTGAGTATTTCTAGCATTTTCTGTTCTAATTTCACTAGGATGCTGCCTGATATCAGTAAATACAAAAAGACGTGGAAAAATTGTGGGTAATCTCATTGAAATGGAGGAGGTTAAAGGGTAACTAGATGGAGGTATTTAAAATATGAAAGGAGTAGTACAGGGTAGATAGGAGCAGACTGTTTTGGCTGCGATGTCTAGAATGAGGTGACAGATGTGAGATTTAGGGCAGAGTGCCAGAATAACTATTTTTACACAGTATTGTGAGGCTGTGGAATGCACAACTGGAGTTGGTGATTGAAGCGAAAACTATGTCAATATTTACAAATAGATGAGTTAGCTGGTTGCAGGGGAGGGGAATAAAGGGACATGGTATTAGGACTACTGCTCTTGTGGAGGATAAATATCAACACAAGCTGGTTGAGTCTAATGATCTGTTTCCTTATTGTACATATTCTACATAATTGAAAGTCTAAACTAGGAGACAAACTTACCGAAGAGCCTCTGTTTGTAGGGAATTGGCTGTGCTTTACTGCAACAGATCGAATGCCCTGTATAACCTGAAAATGTGGGAACATGCTTTTGAGTCTGCACGTTGTGCTACTACAATGGACCATACTTTTATCAAGGTAAATATGTATATCTACGTCTCAATGCTTTGATTGTGGTGCATGCTTTGAAGTGTGAAGCTTGTGATATGCACAAGGTTGTTAATATAGGTTGCATGGTTCTCTGTGTTTCCTAACCACAACTGTGTACTACTGTTAATACATAAAAACGCCCCAAGACTTTTTACAGAAGTGTAATCAGACAAAAACGGGTAAAAGCTCTACCACATTGAAGCCGTTTGCATTATAATATTTAAATTGAGCCTACCTTCTCAATGGACTGGAATTATCTTACATTTTTATGTTGCCGTAATCTCACATAAACCTTGTTTTCTAACATAGGGCTACTACTGGGCTGGCAATGCCTTACTGAAGCTGCACAATCACATTGGAGCATATCAGTTTTTCCATGAAGGGCTAAATATCTTGGACACAGATCGAGATCAATCTCCTTATCAGATTGCAGATTTCGTAGTGGGAATCCTGACAGCTGACGGTGCGTTGAATTTTGTGCAGTGTACTCCAAAACCTCTGTTAATTAATTTAAAAGTTAACACATCTGCTTGTTAACTGGCAAGCTTGGAATCCGTATGAGAAATGAATATGAAAATAGAACATAAAAGCAAAGAAATCACGCTAGAACTCTAGAACTGGCTAACCCTTGACTCTATTGCCCTTGCAAGTTACCATCCCATCTCCGAGCTCCTTTCCTTCTCCAAAGTCCTTGAATGTGTTGTCACCTCCCATTTCTGTGCCCATCTTTCCTAGAGCTCCATGTTTGAATCCCTCCAATCAGGTTTCTGCCCCATCACAGTACCAAAACCACACATCCTCCTCCAACACCTCTCCACTGTCAGCCAGTTGGGTGGGACTGCTCTCGCCTGGTTCCATTTTTCTCTATCTAATTGTAGCCAGAGAATCACTAGCAATGACCTCTCTTCCCACTCCTACACCGTTACCTCTGGTTTCCCCCAAGGATCTATCCTTGGCCCCCGCCTGTTTCTCATCTGCATGCTGCCCTTCGGCGACAGCATCTAAAAGCACATTACTTTTCACATGTACGCGACGACCCCCAGCTCCACTTCACCACCACTTCTCTCAATTGCTCCACTGTTGTTAAACTATCAGTCGGCTGAACTGACATCCAATACTGGATGAGCAGAAATTTCCTCCAATTAAATATTGGGAAGACTGAAGCCACTGTTTTAGGTCCCCGTTCCAAATTCTGTTCCCCAGCTACCAACTTCATTCCTCTCCCTGGCAACAGTATGACCCCAAGATGAGCTTCTGACCTCTCATTCATGCCATCACTAAGATTGCCTATTTCGACATGCATAACTTCACCCAACTGCACCCTGTCTCAGGCATATGTAACTAAAACCCTCATTCATGCCTTCGTTACCTCTAGACTTGACTATTCCAGCGTATCCTGGCTGGTCTCCCACATTCTACACTCCATAAACTGGGGTTGATGTAAAATTCTGTTGCTCGTGTCTTAACTTGCACCAAGTCCCATTCCCCTATTACCCCTGTGCTCACTGTCCTACATTGACTCCTGTCAAGCAATGCCTTGATTTTAAATTCTCATCTTTGTTTTCAAATCCCTCTATGGCCTCTCCCCTCCCTATCTCTGTAATCTCCTCCAGCCTCACAACCCTCCAAGATATCTGTGCTTCTCTAATTCTGGCCTTTTGAGCATCCCTTATTTTAATCGCACCACCATTTGTGGCTGCACCTTCACTTGCCTCGGACCCAAGCTCTGGAATACCCTCCTTGCACCTCTCCACCTTGCTTTCCTCCTTTAAGACACTCCATAGAACCTACCTCGTTGACCAAGCTTTTGTCATCTGACCCAATATCTGCTTTTGTGGCTTCGTGTTCTGCTTTGTTTAGTAATGCTTGTAAAGCTCCTTGGAATGTTTTATTACATTAAAGGTGCTATATAGATATAAGTTGTTATTGCTAGACCTCAGCTTTTTTTTTCTGACAATTCTTTTTTATTTGTTTATGGGATGTGGGCATTGCTGGCTAGGCCAGCATTTATTGCCCATCCTAATTGCCCTTGAGAAGGTGGTGGTCAGCTGCCTTCAACTGCTGCAGTCCATGTGGTGTAGGTACACCCACAGTGCTGTTAGGAAGGGAGTACCAGGATTTTGACCCAGCGACAGTGAAGGAATAGTTCCAAGTCAAATGGTGTGTGACTTGGAGGGGAACTTGCAGGTGGTGATGTTCCCGTGCATCTGATAGCCTTGTCCTTCTAGGTGGTTTGGAAGGTGCTATTGAAGAAGCCTTGGTGAGTTGCTGCCGTGCATTTTGTAGATGGTACACACTGCTGCCACTGTGCGTCGATGATGAAGGGAGTTAATGTTGAAGGTGGTGGATGGGGTCAATGTTTGTAGATGGGGTGCCAATCAAGCGGGTAGCTTTGTCCTGGATGGTGTGGAGCTTCTTGAGTGTTGTTGGAGCTGCATCCATCCTGGCAAATGGAGAGTATTCCATCACACAGGTGGGAACACCAAATGCTGGCCTTGCCAGTGAGGCCCACATCCCATGAATGAATAAAATAAAAACTCCTGACTTGTGCTTTGTTGATGGTGGACAGGCACTGGGGAGTCAGGAGGTGAGTTACTCACTACAGAATTCCCAGCCTCTGACCTGCTCTAGTAGCCACAGTATTTATGTAGCTGGTCCAGTTCAGTTTCTGGTCAATGGTAAATCAGTAGGGCCTGAAGCTCCTCCAAATGGGAACCTGAGCAGCAAACCAACAGCAAGATGAGTCAGAAGACTTGGATATCTCTGTTGTAGCCCTTTGCCTCGCCTAGTGTAATCACAGGCACCCTGTCCTCCACCAATCCCAGGGCAGCGTAAAGGGGTCAGAGACTAGATTTTGTGTTTCTGAACATCTTTATCCATTGGAAATAAGTGTTGTCAAGCACAAAATTTGCCCTATATATGCTCATAACTGCAGCAAATCTACTGTTTGAGTTGCTTTGTGCAACTTTGCTGAAATGAATCGCTGTTAGCTTTCTTCCTGTTTCGTGTGATTTCAATAAGTTTTCCTTTCTACTTTATGGTCGAGTAAATAACTAATGTGGCAATGTTATATTATCACCAGCAAGCACCACAAAATAAGAATAAAACAAATTATGCCTGCATGTCAACATATATTAATGACAAGCTTAAGATTTGAGAGTTTCAGATCACTGTTTTAACCGCTAACCTTATCTTCACAGGGACTAGAGATAGCAGCTCTTTTGAGATCCTAAAATGGAAAAATTACAGCTCCCAGATTTGGCAAATAGCTATCGAAAAAGCTGCAAAAAAAAACTTATGGATGGTAAGCAGTCACTCAAAGTGATGGTGATTAAAATTGTAACATAGCTGAACCAGATATTTGAATTAGAACACTTAGTACATCATAGAAACTAGAACCATAGAATTTTACAGCACAGAAAGAGGCCATTCAGCCCTTCACACCAGGGCAGGTGTCCTGCAAGAGCTATCCAATTGGCCTCATTCCCGTTAGCATAACGTTTTCAATGAGGCTTTTGAACATTGAAGTTAGGTGTCATAGGTGTATTAATACAGTATATGCAGCAGTACTTAGACACTTAAATGGTCATACCTAACAATCACACCTGGCGATGCAAACATGTTAGGATTATGAGCTCAGTCTTGGGTTTTTAGGAATCCAAATACTCCTTACAAACGAAAAGCAAATACTGCTGATGCTGGAAATCTGAAATAAAAACAGAAAGGGCTGGAAATACTCAGCAGGTCAGGCAGCATCTCTGAAGACGTTTCAGGTCTGTTTTTACTCCTTGCAAACTGCCAGTTTTTATACATTTCTCTCACCTCCTGTACATGATAATCCATACGTTTCATGATAATACCAAAGTTAAAACACAACTCTATGGGGAATTGAATTGATTTATGCCTATCAATAATTTTAATTTTCCTTACTTGTCAAATTCTTTTTCTGTTGGGCTAACAAGATTACAATAACTCACTTTGTCAGCTTATCACTAGTTTCACTATTCCATATAATTGATGTTCTACCAAGTGAAAACTTTCATTTTAAATGAAAACAGAAAATGCTGGAATACTCAGCAGGTCAGGCAGCGTCTGTGAA
This sequence comes from Heterodontus francisci, assembly GCF_036365525.1. Taxonomy (NCBI): domain Eukaryota; kingdom Metazoa; phylum Chordata; class Chondrichthyes; order Heterodontiformes; family Heterodontidae; genus Heterodontus; species Heterodontus francisci. Next base: position 155,196,557 of record NC_090375.1, on the reverse strand, counting down.
GAGAGAATCTGTTAATGTTTCAGATCAATGACATTTCATCAGAGGTAGCAATTAAAAAGGGTGATGTTTTCCTTCGCAGAACTACCTATTTTCCAACATTTACAAAATGATTTAAGGTTTTTAAGTACTGATATGCAGTAACAGGACTTTGATTAAATCTCTTATTACTTGATCCTGAAACTGACTATTGCTGCTGGGTCAAGCTTGGTCCAAGAGCCCAGTGGTCACCATTCCAAACTGACTCAAATTTCCCTGCTTGACAAGTAAAGGCTAAAGGTTAACATAACTACAATGTTAAAAAAAACTAATATAAAATTAGTAGACCAGGCCCGTCTGATAACCATTTCCTTGCTCTATTTCCTTATACCCTTTTAAGTTTCTTTTATTTTTTCAAATACTTGTCCACTTAACTTTATTTTGAAATCTACTTCTACCACTGTTTCTGATAAGACATTCTATATCCTCACAAACCTCTGCACAAAAATAAATTTAAACACTTTTCCCTTATTTTCATTGTTTTAATGATGCTATTAAATTTGTCGTTTCTAGTTACCAACACACCAGCCAGTGGAAATAGTTTTTCCCAATTTTGTTTATCAAAACCTTTTATCGTTTTGAACACCTCTATCAAACCTCCTTTTAACTCTCTCTGTTCCAGTGAACAGAACCACAATGTCTCCTCAAAATTAGTAACTCTCTTCTGCATCTTCTTTACAGCATTGTCTTCTTTCTTAAAGTAGAGTGACCAAACTATAGATATCATATTCTAATGGTAGTCTGAAGATTGAATTATGAGGACGGGTTGCATCAACCTGGCCTCGATACCCTTGACTGCAGATGGTTAATGGGTGTTTGTTTTAAATGCTAAAGGGATTTGGTAGGGTAGATACAGAGAAGTTATTCCCTCTGGTGGAAGAATTCAAAGCAAGGGAACATAATCTTAAATTTTGAGCTAGACTATTTTGTTAGGTAAAGGATATTACGGGGTATAGATAAAAGACAAATGTAATTGAGGTAAAAATCAGCTACAATTTGACAGAATGGCAGAGCAGGCACAAGAGGCTGAATAGCCTACTCGTGTTCCTGTGTTCCAAACCCAACGAAATATATAAATGTAGCATTACCTCTTTGGGTTTATACTCTGTTCCCCTTTTCATAGGATCCCACAGGTTTTTATTACAGATTTGTCATCTTGTCTTCCAACTTCTAAAGATTTATGTGTCCAGACTGCTAAAGCTCTCTGCTTATCTGACATTTTACCATTTAATGTATATGTCCTCTCCTTACTCTTCCTACAAAAATACATCACTTCATGAAATGTGTTGGATAGTAGAGTTTGTAATGTGACAGTTGTCTCCTGGTGAGAAGCCTGGTCAGTCGATTGCAACAAATTGGGAAATAATAGACAATCTTCCTCCTCTCCTCTCTCCCGCCCATCTTTCTTTGTGGATGAAAAATAATGGGGAGCGTCTGTACCTTTAGAAAATCAACCCTATTCCATTGAGAACAAAAATAACAATAGCAATACATGAAGGATCTTAAATCACACAAGTGTTTTGCCACTATTTGATGAATTCATAACAAGGGGGCATAGACTCAGGATTAACATTGAGAGATAAAGAGGGAAGTTGAAAGAAATGTTTTAGACAAAACGTGAAGGTAGATTTTCACCTTGCCATCTGGGTATAAATTTCTGTCCATTATAAAAACCACCTAATCTTTGTGAAATCCGACAGCAGAAAGATTCCAAGTTTTGATCCCAGTCAGTCGAGCTCAGCCTCGGAAGTGATTGACATGTTGTAATTGTCACCGAGGCTGAGGAGGTGAGTGTTTGTTGGAGACTAGAACCCTCCCTGACCCCACCCCCCTTAATCCCCAAAGGGCGAAGACAAAAGAAAATTATTTTATTATGAAAGGCGTAGTTATCTCCATGGTAATACTAAGCAATGCAGTTAATTAATTTATATCACTCACACGGAACTGATAAGTACACAGACTTCATTTTTAATACACTTTCCTCCCCAGGCTCTTTACTTTGTTCTTTGTGAATGGAAACTCGCCCCTGGAAACCAGTACAGTGCTGCACAAATCTCGCTTAAGGAACTAGTTGCGGTATGCATTTCAACATGGAATTTATTGCTGGAAATGTATTATACTTACTAGTTGATTTCCTGCATCATGTGGAAGTGAGAGGATTTGTTTTTTCATAACAAAGTGGATCTGATGTGGCATTAGAAAGAAAGACTTGCATTTATATAGCGCCTTTCGCAACCACAGGACTTCCCAAAGCACTTTACAGCCAATGAAGTACTTTTGACATGTCGTCACCATTGTCATCTAGGAAACCCAGCAGGCAATTTACACACAGCAACTTCTCACAGACAGCAATGTGATAATGACCAGATAATTTGTTTTTGTGATATTGATTGAGGGATAATAATTGGCCAGGACATCAGGGATAACTCCGATTCCCTTGATCGAAGTAGTGCCGTGGGAACGTTTCTGTCCACCTGAGAGGCCAGATGGGGCCTCTGTTTAATGTATATTAGGTGAGACAGTGTGTTTTGTGGGAACAGGTTATTTGATTTGTATGGATTTGGAAGAGTTGAGCTGAATGAGTGTGTTTGGGAACATTTATGGTAATGGCAAGCTGGTTGTATGGTGTGGGCTACCAGAAATTTGGATTGCTAACTGGAGAGAAAAAGATAATGGTGAACAGGATATTTGAAAAAATAACTGTGCTTAATGCACATAGTTTATCGAGCTCAGCAAAATCTGCAATAGGTGTGTAATCTGTACAGTGTCACCTCACACACTCTCGCACTCACTTTCCCACACTCTTCAGGTTGGATTTTAAGAGCCCGTCGCTGCTCTTGGCGGCAAACTAAAAAAATGGCGGCCCGCATGTCGTTGAGCTGCCGCGACCTACTGCACGGTAGCTCATTTAAATACCGGGATCGGCCCACCTCCTCCCGCCACAATCACATGGAGGGGGCTGGCTGTCCAACGCCGGCAATAACTTTTCAGCTGCCTGTATGTAGGCTCTGCCGCTATTTTTAAAGGGCAGCCAGCCCTGCCCGTGAACTTACATTTTTGAATTTTTGAAGTCATACGCACGCTCCACCCCCACCCCCACCCTTACTGTTGCAATAAAAATTCCCTCGCCCCTTTCCCACACCCCCCCCCCATACCAATAACCTTAAATATTTGCCCTTCCACCCCCCGCAAAGCACTTACCTTTGAAATATGACCTTTCCTCTCCCCCATACTGTACAAAGTTTAAAGTTCACCCCTTCCCACCATTCCCTACGCTCATGATTGTTTGACCCCATCCGCTCCCCACGCACTGAAAATCTTAAACCCCCCCCCCCACCCTTCCACCAGTGTCACACCTGCTTTCCCCAAATGAGGAAGTGAGGGCCTGGGAGTGACAGCCGCCGCTCCGAAGATTGCGGCGGGCCCATAAGATCTCCGGTAAGTGCCTGTTAATGTATTCATTTCAATCATTTACATATTTAGATGCAGGTTCCATCGCCCAGCAGCGGGGGTGCCGCCAAGGAGCCTCGCCGCCACCGGCAGGATTGGGCCCGGCCCTCCCAGTATTGGGCTCCGTGGCAGACCACTGACGGAACGATTTTCCGGCCCCTGCCTCATGGAGCCCGACGTCGAGAGCTCAGTAAAATCCAGCTCTTAGTCTCATGCACCCACTTGTTCATTCCCGTGCTTGCATTTTGCCCACATAACTTCCTAATAAAAAAAAAATAAACAAACTTCAGCTGAAATTTCTGCTCTTAGCTTCTAGTAGCTTCTGCTCAGTTGAAGAAAAGCTAAGAAAAATTATTCCATCTCTACAGTTAACTGGTGCTGATGCATCCTGGGAAATGAGGTACACGGCACATGCTTAAACTGCACGATTCAAATTGAACTAACAGTTAGCACTGGGCAGAAATCAAGTTCAAGTGTAAGCTTTTGGTAGAGGAGTGAGGCCTTCAAATAAAGGCATTAAAAGATGTGAGACAATTCAATGGGTAATTTAATCGTTATTATAGAATATGTATTTTATTATTGAGGAAAAAAATGGCAGAGAAAAATATTTATATGAAAAATTCTCTGAAGGTATTTTTGGGCAATATACGCAGTTAAAAGGAGACAGATTTAGGTATGAGGTTTCCATTAACTAAAGTCTTTGGAGCCGGGATGTTTGTGCAGCCAGAAGATTTTTAATGAGCTAGTTTGTGAAATGTCGTTTTTTAAAAATAATTATTGTTTTTTAACTCTTAAGACAAGTGGAGGAGTATGTGCAAACGGTTAGAACAGATGACTTGTTGAATTCTGTTAGGTGCACTGACTCTGGTTTCAAAAACTTTTTTTGAGACAAACCCTAACTTGAAAGTAAAACTAGAGCTGGAATTTTATGCCACCCCAGCGAGCTGGATGGTGGTGGGGAAAGTGGCGTAAAATTGAGTGGGAGGCTCCGAGAGGCCTTCCCAACCCACTCCTGCCTCCGCCCCACTTTATATGGGCCTGGGAGGGGGGGGGGGATGGTGGCGAGAAACTGGCCGCCCGCCCCAGGCCAGTCAAGGCCCTCACGTGGCCACTTAACTGCCTTCGCCCACCTCCACGGGGATTTTACCCATGGCAAGTGGCGTCTGGGATACCTAAAAGGCCACCCAGTGAAACCTGGCGGCCTCTCAGCACACCGGGGGCGGGCCTGGACAAACGGGCACAGGGTGCCCAATTGAGGGCCACCCATGCTTCCCCAACCAACCCCAGGACCTGAGACGCCCCTTTCCCCCAAAATGACCATCTTTGCCTCGCCGGGGCGCGACCGATTAGCCCAGCGAGGCAAACCCCAACTTAGTGGACTCCTGGCTCCATGTCCTCGGCTGGGCTGCAGTCCGCTCCCGGTGGCACTGCTGGGTCTAAGAGCTGCCGGCCCAAGCGGGTGGAAGTCCCACCTTGAAACAAAGCCCAGGGACCTGTAAAATATGTCAGATCCCCAGGTTGGGCGGAAGCAGGTTCGCCCCCAACCTTTACATTGGTGGCCAGCTCCCGTCCGCCCGACATAAAATCCAGCCCTAGGAGCTTCAGGTTTCTGGGGAAGTTGAAACTGCAACTGGTTGGAACCAGATAAGAGACATGTGACAAGAACTATCCAAACTCAGACTTGAAGATTGAAGAGTTCAAGGAGGCTGCAGACTTTGTGGCAGCGAAGCTTCAGAGAGAGAAAACTGATTCTGGGAGCTAGCCATTGGCAAACATGAGTTGCGGTAGCTGCTTTCAGTGACTTAAAGAAATAGTGGTGGAACCACGGCATCAGAACTTGTGAGCAGGGCCAAGGTTGTTCGAGAGGCGACAAGACCAAAGCGTTGAAGGGAAGACCGCCCCCCTTACTGTCGACAAGAATGCATTACATCAGTGTCTGTATCTTGGAGGATAGGAGCTAGAAATCTACCTGAAGAAGTTCAAAGTTGTGAAGAACTTTGAGGCTGTTCGGTGCCATCTTTGTTGGGAGGACTGCCCAGTAAATCTGTGAAATCTATCTTTGTTGCATCTGATAATTAACTTGTAATCTGTAAACTATATATATATTGACTGTGATTTGTCTGTTATTTCATGCTCAAGTTAGTTTGATTTTGGTTTGATTGTCGAAGTAAATTTAGAAAAGTGAAATCTCCCTTCTTTGGGTTTTCTATTGTGCTAGGTCAGTAACTTCGATTCTCTTGGTTTGTTGATCTCCACCGGGTTCATAACAAACCCTTATTTTGTATTTTATGAAGCTTAGTTGCCATAGAAAAAAGACAACTGGAAGGTTTTTTTTGAAGGTTTTGGATTGATTTGTGGGGTGAATACAGAATTGTCCAGTGGCCAAATCATGCACTTGCAGGGTCATGAGTTTACATAGACTGGTTCCATTCTCCAGGTGGACATAAGAACTTATAATGAAAAATTGACGTGAAAATGTGACAACAGGAAGTAAGATTTAGTAGACAGGAATTGCACACCGTTGTAAGATTTTAATAAAATACTAGTTGACTTGTTGCACATGAGAAGTCAAGTTCAAATGTAGTTTTTATGTGAAGTTGTTTTTGGGGATGGGAGATAAATATACTAAAGCATACAGTTGTAATTTTGTCACCGCTTAGCAAGCAGAAATTATTTGGATACAGGAAGTTTGTTTGCATTCATATGAAGCAGTTCAGAAACTCAAAACTAAGGCCCAGCAATATCACAGCTGGCAGGAGAATATTATTACAGTATGATAACATTTACAAGAGCAGCTTCTATTGTAAATGTGGAGATAAAAATTTATAGTGGAAAGAGTGGACAGGAAGTGCAGGCAGATGTAAGACCTTTAATTAGATATGATGGGCCTGGAGTTTCCACTCGATTGCATTAGTTAACTCGGCTGAAGTCGGCATATGGGACACAGAAGATGGTGAAATTTTAAGCGCAATTTGAATTTGGCACAACTGTTTCTGCGATGATTTTCAAAAATCTTTAAAAATCTTTGCGCTAGAAGCTAGCCTCACCACAATAGACCACGGCCCTGGATGAATTAATCACCATTGGGAGTTTCTGCTAATTACGCCCGTTGGCAAGTCTTTAGGGAGGATATAAAAATAAATCTGGTTCTTTTGGATGCAAGGACACTAAAAGGGAAGTATTAAAAGCTTTTAAATATGATTTTTTGGGTTTAATTTACTAAGAAGCTGACCAATGTACCCCGATATAACTAGAAAATAGTTTTATGTATTTCTTAAAAGTGATTTTCAGTGAATTAAAAGTGGGTTACTTAGAGATGGTGGATTGACTGATTAAAAGTGCTTTTTTTGTGATAAACCTATTTTCAGCTGCTTTAATCAAACTTCATGTTACCACTTTTAAACAGATGTTGGGAAATTATTGAAAGCAACGTAAAAAGAAAAGTTAGGTTCAAAAATGTTGCCCAATTGCACTGCTTCATGGCAGATTTTGCATTCGGCTGAGAGGCCACATCTAATGAAATGCTGTGCGTGATGAGCCTTTTAGATAGCTCTTAAGAATCATTGGTTCATAGTTGTCTCGCAACTGATGATCTAAAGTTTATTGTGTCTAAATCAATTTTGCTTTGATATTTCGCTGTATATCTGACTAACAAACCATTCGAAGATAAGTTAGATTTTTGTATCTACAATTTTCCCCTCCTCACCCCTCACCCCAGTGAATTTATTTTGGGTTTTTAAAAAAAAGTCCTTGGCAAATAGTTCTAACAAAACCTGTTGCTGAATTATTTCAATCTTTTTAAATCAGAAATATTTTCACTTCTATTCACAATGTATAGAGAAATTGCTTGTGAGGTTTATGTTTATATTTCCCCCTCTTTTTTTCCAGTGTGTCCCTCAATTATATAGACCATTCCATCATGATAAATGGATAACAACGCTATTACGTACCTTAGTATCTCATACAGGAAACCTTGAAAGTATTGGACCATTCCCACTTCATTCCATCCTCAAACTTGCTGGAAGGACCAGTAAGTAGCTTCGCTTTCAAAAAACCTATTGTATTGCAGTTATTTATTGTAGGTAACTTGGCTCAGTGGTGGCACTCCTGCCTATGAGTCAGCAGTTCGTGGGTTCAAGCCCTATTGTCGAGAGGTGCTCACATAATTTTGACTGACACTCTGATCTAGTACTGAGAGAGTGCTGCACTGTTCAAGTTGCCACCTTTCGGAGGAGACATTAACAAAAGCTCCCTATCTACCGTCTCGGGCAAACATAAAAGATCACATGGCACTATTCAAAGAAAAGCAAGGGAATCTTGGCCTGGTCAACACTTAAGCCTTCGCAAGCACCAACAAAAACAGATTTTCTGGTCATTTATCTTATTTGTGTTGAAATTAACTACAGTGCAACCCTTTATTACTATAGTAACTGTACTTCAAAATATTTATTTGGCAGTGATGCAATTTGGGAAGTCACGAGGTCGTGAAAGGTGTTATTTAAATGTAATTTATTTATTTCTTTGTTTTTCTGTTTTTGGTCTGTCTTGCCCTCAAAATATGTTGTTAACTCTCCACCTGGATGTTGGTACCAAGGTTAATAAAGTAAGATTAATCTGGAGAGTTACTCCGTTATCACGAGCCTGATTGCATGTTTGAGGCTCTTCAGAGATTTTGCTAATTATGATGGGGTAAATGCTGTTGACCCTGAAATTACAGCATTGTTTTCAAAGGATTAATGTTGTGATTAGCTAGAGGTTAAATGCAGGTGAAAAACCTCTCCATGCTCCTCATGCCACAGATGCAGTGAACTTCCCTAATGATTTCTGTAGACTTGGGCCATTTTATTTTTAAAAGCACATTTGATTTTTTTTATATATGTATTATATAGAGTGGTTACTGTCTAAGGCTGAAGCAAACTATTCACAGCCTTGGTGTCCTGTGTGACCCTGAGATGGGCTTCCAACCACATCCTAAGATAGCCTACTTTCAATATCTGTAACACTGCTGGTCTCATCCCACCTCAGTTCATTTGCTGATGAAGCTCTTGTTCTTGCTTTTGTTACCTGTAGACTTAACTATTCCAGTATTCCCCCGGCTGGCCTCCCATTTTCCACCCTCCGTAAATTTGAACTCATCCAAAACTCCTCTGCCGGTATCCTAACTCGCACCCATGTCCCGTTCACTCATCCTCGCTGTGCTCACTGAGGTACATTGGCTCACGGTCCAGAAAAACCTCAATTTTTAAATTCCTATACTTGTTTTCAAATCCCTCCCTAGCCTCGCCCCTCCCTATCTCTACAGCCTCCTCCACACCTCCTGTGCTCTGCCAATTCCAGCCTCTTGGGCATTCCATCATTGGAGGCCCTGAGCCTCTACGCTTCTCTATCTCTCTCCCTTTCATGATGCCCCTTAAAACCTACCTCTTGGCCGAGCTTTTGATCACCTGTTCTAGGATCTCCTTATGTGGCTCGGTGTTTGACATCAGTCCTGCAGTCCTCTGAAGTGCCTTGGGGTGTTTTACTATGTTAACAGCGCTATTTAAATGCACATTATATATTGTGTGTGTATGTGTATATAATATATAAATATAGAATAAGGAATATGATATAGCCCAAGCTCCATCACATGCACTGTCAATGAGAGAACAAATTTGCATTTATATAGTGCCTTTCATCTCAGGCTTTCATTGAGGGTCAAAGAAGTACTTCTGAAGTGTAGTTACAAATTTTGCTCATTTTGCTTTGGTTTGTGCCATTTCTTGTGTGTGATAAGTCAACTAGTAAGGTTAGTATTGGTAGCGGTTTGTTATTAACAAACGTTTTGTCCAAGGATGTTGGATGTAGTAACTCAAAAAGGACATACTTGCCCTAGAGGGAGTGCAGCAAAGGTTCAGTAGACTGACCCCTGGTATGAGGGGATTGTCCAATGAGCAGAGATGGAGAAGACTAAGCCTGGAGTTTAGAAGAATAAGAGGTGTTATAATTCAAACATATAAATTTCTTAAGGGGCTTGACGTGGTAGATGCTGAGAAAATGTTTTCCCTGGCTGGGAAATCTAGAACATGGGGTCACAGTCTCAGAATAAGGAGTCAGCCATTTAGGACTGAGTTGAGCATACATTTCTTCACTCAAAGGATTCCAGATCTTTGTAACTTCAGTACCACAAAGGGCAGTGGATGCTCAATCATTAAAAATATTCAAGACAGAGGTTGATAGATTTTTTTGTACTAAGGGAATTAAGAGATATGGGGATAGTGCAGGAGTTGGAGTTGAGGTAGAAGATCAGCCATGATCTTGTTCAATGGAGGGGCAGGATCGAAGGTCCAAATGGCCTGCTCCAGTTCCTATTCTTAGGTTCTTATGTAAGACTGTATTCAGATAGAGTAGAGAGGTGAGATTGGATGTCCTGCTGCTGTGTTTACTGATCTATTCTTTACATTTTAGATGACAGAAAACTTCTTAAATGGATTTTTGCACAAAAGCCATATCTACAGGACCAAATTAACCAACAAGATGAAGATGGTCATTCCCTTTTACATGTGGTGGCTTCCTGGCGGACAGGGTCCGATGGATATACTCGGAGTTGTAAGTAACAGCTGGTATTGCAATATCCTCACACGTCTTACTCTTCCAAATCTTTTCCTAATTATCTTTGAGAATTAAAAAAAAATCAGTGTTCCATCAGTGTTCAGGTGTATATGATGAGAGCTATATTTTTAAGGTGTATGTAGTAAGTTCTATGTTTTAAAATTGGTGACATCCCCAAATTGGGCTAAGAATGCTGACTTGTGCAAACTGCTGCTCAGTAATGTTGGACTGAGCTACTCTATTTCACTAGTATCTCCAGGAAATTTAACCAAGGAGATTAAATTTAACATGCCTAATGAATTTTACCTTTTCCTTCTACAAATTAACTAAAAATTAGATTACTTTCAAATTGTAAGAATACCCTTTTTGCAAGTAGCTAATGATATGAAAATGAGTGAGATAAATGGAGGGATAAAGCAGAGAGAAGTCTGTGTGTTGGAGCATGTGCATATAGGTAGCAAAAGAGTTCAAATATCCAAGATTTTAACATAAGTACAGTATATGGGTCAGCAACTGAAATTAAGACCAATTCAGTTTTTTTTCCCTCCCAAATTTTCTGTCCTCCACTGAAGCCAGTAACACTCATGACGTATCATTTTGCAGGCACCTTCTGTGATATGATCGCTCAGACACCAGCTTCAGAGGCATTATGTGTAAGCTGCACACATTGTGTGTCTGGATTGGTGTGTCGATCAGACTGTGTAGGGTGAAAGACATCTTTCCCTGAGCAGTTTGCATTTATTTTTTTTAACAACAATCTGGCAAGACCTCATTTTGTTCCTAGTTGCTCTGAGTACACTTGAATTACACTGTGCATTGCAAAATAGATTAAAGTCCATGAGTGATGCCCAGTGGCAGGAAGTAGATACTGCATCAATTTTGCTTACAGCTTACAAGAAGCTAGATTCTGCTCCCTAACTCACTAAAATCAAATTACTACTTTGCTAGGTACCAACATGACTTTAAATTTCTAAGAAATCTGTCTGAGTAAAACTACAACACAACAATGAAGCTAATTTCAAAATCCTGCTGTGTTCACAACCAGTCTAGAAAGATCTTCTGAAAATGTATTGTCGACAGGGATGATAGCTGTGTGGTTACCGTTTTCTGGTGCCAGCCCACAAATAACCAGAATTACAGAGTCGAGTTTCCAACATGCCATGGTGGAGTTTCAACTCTTGACCTCTGGGCTGAAACAAAAAAATTTATGACACATGATGAGGCCATTCAGGCCATCATGTCTGTCCTGGCTTAATCCCACCTTCCAGCCCTTGGTCTGTAGACCTGTAAGTTACGGTATCTCAAGTGCATATCCAGGTGTTTTTTAAATGTGATGAGGGTTTCTGCCTCTACCACCCATCCAGACAGTGAGTTCACCTCCCTCTGGGTGAAACAAATTCTCCTCAGCTCCCCTCTGATCCTTTACCAATTACTTAAAATTTATGCCTCTTGTTTATTGACTTCTGCGAACAGAAATAGGTCCTTCCTACCCACTCTGTCCAGGGCCCTCATGATTTTAGCAAAGTGATTCTTGACAACGCAGCCAGCCGCTGACGTCATCTGGCTACGCCAACCTGCACGCATGCGCAAATGGGCTCCTGCTCTCTGCGCGTGTGTGGCGTTCTGCATTGCCAGGACCAGTTGGCGCATACGCAGATGACGTCATCGCATAATGCGGGCGAGAGAGCAAGCGGAGAAGCTGGCCAAGAGAGTGGGAGGAAGCGGGGAGAGAGCAGCCGGAGACTCTGGTGGCGACGGGTGCGCTCTTCTCCTCGCCTCCCCCCCCCCCGCCTACACTCTCCGAGAATTCCCCTCCCTTCCCCCCCACCGGCCCTCTCGGAAATTCGCCCCCCCCCCCCCCCCACCCGATCTCTCCTGCCATGTGTTTATGTTGCCATTGTGTGATTATTTGAGCAGCGCCATCTTTAGTCCTGGCAGCTGCCTGAACGTCGCCGACTGTGACGTTTTATTTGAACACGCTGCATTTGCGCATGTGTCAGTGCAGCGACACCTAGTGGTTGCATTGTCAGCAAATGCAGCCTAATTTTATACACCTCAATTAAATCTCTACTCACTTTCTCCTGCTGCAAAGAAAACAACCTGGTCACAACCTGGTTGTTGATGCAGTACCATAACCGCTCAGCTACCATTCCTATCAACCACATATTTTCAAAGGGTCTTTGGGTGGGTGTGAGTGAGTGCAGGCAAATTACTTCGTAGAGGGGGTCAGATAGTATCACATGCGATAAGAATCGTCGAATCTCACAGCACAGAAGGAAGCCATTCTGTCCATCGTGCCTTTGCTGGCTTTTTGAAAGTGTTGTCCAGTTAGTCTTCCTCCCTTTCTCTTTCTTCATCACCCTGCAATTTCCCCCCATTCAAGTATTTATCAATTCCCTTTTCAAAGTTAGTAGTCAATCTGCTTCCACCACACTTTCAAGTCATGCATTCCAGATCATAACACTGCATTAAAAAAATTCCCCCATTTCACCTGTGGCTCTTTGCCAATTGACTGAAATATGTATCCTCTGGTTACCTACCTCCAGCTGGTGGAAACAGTTTCCCCTTATTTACTCTATCAAACCCCATCATGATTTTTTTATCGCCTCTAGTAAATCTCCCCTTAAACTTCACAGTTCTAAGGTGAGGTGAGAGTGACATCAAGGCAGCATTTGACCGAGAATGGCATCGAGGAGCTCCAGCAAAACTGGAGTCAATGGGGATTTTGGAGTCTGACCTAGCACAAAGGAAGATGGTTGTGGTTGTTGGAGCTCAATCATCTCAGTTCCAGGACATCACTGCAGGAGTTCCTCAGGGCAGTGTCCTGTGCTCAACCATCTTAAGCTGCTTCATGAATGACAGTCCCTCCATCATGAGGTCAGAAGTGGGGATGTTCGCTGATGATTGCACAATGTTCAGCACCATTTGCGACTCCTCAGATACTGAAGCAGTCCCACGTCCATATGCAGCAAGCCCTTTTTTTTTTTTATTCGTTTATGGGGATGTGTGTGTCTCCGACCAGGCCAGCATTTATTGCCCATCCCTAATTGCCCTTGAGAAGGTGGTGGTGAGATGCCATCTTGAACCGCTGCAGTCCATGTGGGGTAGATACACCCACAGTGCTGTTAGGAAGGGAGTTCCAGGATTTTGACCCAGCAATAGTGAAGGAACGGTGATATAGTTCCACGTCAGGATGGTGTGCGGCTTGGAGGGGAACTTGCAGATGGTGCTGTTCCCCTGCATCTGCTGCTGTTGTCCTTCTAGGTGGTAGAGGTCATGGGTTTGGAGGATGCTGTTGAAGGAGCCTTGGTGAGTGGCTTCAGTGCATCTTGTAGATGGTACATACTGTTGCCACTGTGCGTCGGTGGTAGAGGAAGTGAATGTTAGTGGATGGTGTGCCAATCAAGCGGGCTGCTTTATCCTGGATGGTGTCAAGCTTCTTGAGTGTTGTTGGAGCTGCACCCATCCAGGCAAGTGGAGAGTATTCCATCATACTCCTGACTTGTGCCTTGTAGCTGGTGGACAGATTTTGTGGAGTCACGAAGTGAGTTACTCGCCGCAGGATTCTTAGCCTCTCACCTGCTCATGTAGCCATGGTATTTATATGGCTACTCCAGTTCAGTCTCTGGTCAATGGTAACCCCCCCAGGATGTTGATAGTGGGGGATTCAGCGATCGTAATGTCATTGAATGTCAAGGGGAGATGATCAGATTCTCTCTTGCTGGCGATGGTCATTGCCTGGCACTTGTGTGGTGCGAATGTTACTTGAATGACCTGGAGAATATCCAGCTTGGGCTGATAAGTGGCAAGTTACGACCTCTACTACCTAGAAGGACAAAGGCAGCAGACGCATGGGAACGCCACCACCTGCAAGTTCCCCTCCAAGCCACACACCATCCTGACGTGGAACTATATCTCCGTTCCTTCACTGTCGCTGGGTCAAAATCCTGGAACTCCCTTCCTAACAGCACTGTGGGTGTGCCTACCCCACATGGTCTGTAGCGGTTCAAGAAGGCATTTAACCACCACCTTCTCAAGGGCGATTAGGAACGGGCAATCAATGCTGGCCTAGCCAGCGATGCCCACATCCCATGAAAAAATAAAAAAAACAATCCTCGCAGCTCTAGTCATTCCACGTAACTGAAGATCTTCATCCCTGGTAACATTCTAGCAAATTGTAGTGCAAGTCTTTAATCTGATGTGAAAGGTGAGCTTATTTTTATTTAAATTATCCTCATGTAATATTTTTGTGGTCGCCTCAGTGTTCATAACACCTTCTCAAAAGCGAGACATTTGGAGTTTAAACCGCAGTTTGATGGGAAAAATGCAGCATTCAATTCCATTTTATGAATAAATTAATTGGTTTTGTTTATCAGAATTTACCATTAAAACAGAAAATATCTTTTTCAAATGATTCTATGGCAAGAAACTGTTGGAGTCTGTCCTTTGATCTCTGGTACATGGGTTCAAATCCAATCTACACTGATTAAAATCTCCTGCTGGCTGTTAGTCCTATGTGAACTGAGTTTTGGCAGCCTTCTAATATGCATAGGCCTACAGCACCAAATTGCCCCTAATTTGACGCTTGTTGGCAGTGTCAGTCTTGACTTCACAGGATGAACAGTATAGAAAATGGAAAAAATGGTCTGAGTACTGCTCTGAGCTTGGTGCTGAAGTACGTTGTTAGGGCAAAGTAGAGGGAGCTTTGACCTGCTCTTCAGCGCCACAACTGGGCGTTTTTGCTGCCACGGAGTACCTGAAATAGATGCGCATCAAAATTTTAAAGGTATTCAGTGGAATTAATTTTGACAGCTCTGATTACAAAGGGTTTAATGACTTGGAGCTGATCATGGTACATCCCTTTTTCCTGTCAGATGCAGTTGAGGAGTTTACACATTTTCCAGACTCCAAAGACAAGGGAAATGTTCACTTTTTCCAATCTCTTGCTTCTTCATTGTAGGTCAGACTGAAGATGTGCGTTTACTTCTGCAGTCAGGAGCTGATCCCAGTATTCTTGATAGAAGGAACAAGCTTCCAGCTGACTACCTGAAGAAGAGTAAAAACTTTAGAGCAGTTGATCTTATCGATAAACATTGCTTAGCAACAGCTACAAACCCAGCATTCCAAGGTACCGACCTGCTGAATAACTGGCATCCTCTTTCTCATTAAAATAATTTGAAGTGCCGCAATTACAAATTATTATTTAAATTTGATCATTTATACAGAAGCAGCAAACCAGACGGAGGAGAGCAAGTCTGTTTGTGCAGCTGTCACATTTGAAGAGGCTGCTGAGCAGCTTGTGCAGTTTTGCAACTCGGAAAGAGAGGAGTCTTGTAAGGACTTACTGGCCAAAGCACAGGTCCAGGTGTTTGTACAGCAGCTGTCCACCCTGACAGGTAGGTCATCCTTTAGAAATATAAACCAAGAGTCAAAGAGCAAATAAAACAAACTGATTTACAATTTTTAATTTTTTTACAATGTCTCGACTTTGTGACGGGGGAGCCAGAGCAAATAGCAGCTAAGACAGCAGATCAAATTCTCTCGCTCTGTTCTGTTCACACTTGAGGTCGTGCTTGCTGTTTTCTTCTCTCACTCATTTTCTCTTGTATATTTTATTAACAGTAGGTGGCAAAATTCAGGATTATTACCTTTTTTTATCTAGCAGGGATTTTGGTTTTAAGCTCCATCGGGTTTCTGGTTCGGGACTTTAAGGGTTAATTTACAACAATATCACCTCCTTTTGGGAATTGCGAAATTCTGGAGCTGCTGGGACGAGCATGGGATTGGTATGTCAGCAATGTAGCAGGCCTCCATGTATCATATGAGATGGCGTTTTGCTTATGTGTGTCCACTAACAATCCGCTGTTGGGAGGCCAGAAATGTTAAAATAATACTGTTGCCGAAACTGACCCTGATGAAGGTAAGCCATTTTTTTTCTAGCAAAATTTTTTTTTTTATTTGTTCTTGGGATGTGAGCATCACAAGCAAGATCAGCATTTATTGCCCATCCCTAATTGCCCTTGAGAAGGTGTTGGTGAGCTTCCTTCTTGAACCACTGCAGTCCTTGGGGTGTAGGCACACCCACAGTGCTGTTAGGAAGGGATTTCCAGGATTTTGACCCAGCAACGGCGAAGGATCGGCGATGTAGTTCCAAGTCAGGATGGTGTTTGACTTGGAGGGGAACTTGCAGGTGGTGATCCCATGCATCTGCTGCCCTTGTCTTCTAGGTGATAGAAGTCGTGGGTTTGGAAGTTGCTGTTGAAGAACACTTGCCGAGTTGCTGCAGTGCATCTTGTGCTGGTGGTGGAGGGAGTAAGTGTTTAAGGTGAAGTGATACTGCATTTTTTTTAAGGAAAGCATGCATACAATTGGAACAAACTAATGATTTATTACTGTACCTTTCCATAGAACAATAAGAGAGGCTCCTGTCATGCATTAAGTAGAATTTATTAGTGCGAATATTTAGATCGAGAGGCCTGGGAGGGAGCTTATATATATGTATAGACTGACATAGTTGAATGAAATGTGGGTATTTTTCCACCTAAAATAAAAGTGGAGAGTGGTCACAAAAGGCAGAATGGGATGGACCCTGGCTGCTGGTGTTTTAACTGCACTATAGAGTGGAGATATTGTGGTGGTGAGATTAATGAATTAATTGCTTTTATGCTGATTACTGAGAATTAGATGAACATAAGAAATAGAGGCTGGAGTAGGCCATTCGGTAAGATCATGGCTGATCTTCAACCTTAACTCCACCTTCCTGTCCCATCCCCGTTTTCCTTGATTTGCTTATTTCAAAAATCTATCCATCTCAGCATTGAGTATACTCAGCAACAGAGCATCCACAACCCTCTGGGGTATAGAGTTCCAATGCTCTTGAGTGAAGTACTTTCTCCTCATCTCAGTCCTAAATGGCTGACCCCTTATCCTGAGACTGTGACCCTGATTCTAGACTGTCCAGCCAGGGGACACAGTGCCTCAGCATCTATCCTGTCAAGCTTTCAGAATCTTATATATTTCAATGAGATCACCTCTCATTTTTCTAAACTCCAGAGAGTAGTTTCAATCTACTCTATCCCTCCTTGTAGGACAAACCTCTCATCCCAGGAATCAGTCCATTGAACCTTTGTTTCACCCCTTCTAAGGTAAGTATATCCTTCCTCGCCTCCCTAACCTAGAGATAGTGAGGCCATGATACTGGAACTTGGCATCTTCTCACTTTGCATTAGCTGGTAACATCGTGCCTTAACCAGCTGAGTCATTGGTCAAGTATTTCACCTAACCTGTAAAGCAATAGCTTACCAGTAATACAAAATGTCAAATACATTTTTGTAGTGCAGTTGAGAATAATGAGAAGACACAGGTCTTCTAATTGAAGAGAAAAATGGACCTATCTGAACTGTGGATATTGGAAGAGGTGGAATGTGCAATCAACTAATTTCACATGTGTAAGTTAATATGGGTGGTTTCATCCATGTAGCCCTTTGATTTAGTACAGCTCTGCCACCTCCATGGAACAGCGATGCGAGGTGAGGTTTTACTTTGGGAAGGAAGGATTAATGTGTAAAGTGTCAAATGGAGATTGACTATGCTTACCATTTAGAGGTGTTTACTGAACTTAAAGTTCACCAGAGAGAAGTAAACTCTAATTATTTTGGTCTTCGTTATTTTGAGGTATCTGCATTTGGTTTCTTGTCGCCAGTTGAATAGCCTTCAATACTTGTTTTGCAGAGATTAACACAGCCATTTTATGGAATGTTGAGTGTAAGGTTGCAAGCCACTTGATCAAGCAGCTTCTTCACAGACGTAGATGGCATGAGGCTTTGCTCTTACTAACTGGGAGAAGTAATGAAAAGCAAAGTAAGCAGCCTGTTCTGAGGTGCAACCTCTCCGGTCTGGATCTTTGCACCGTTATTGTTGATCTTGACCAGCATGAGAGCAGGGAATGGCTTCTGCAGAATTTAATAGACCATGGAGGTAAGTCAGCAAGGTATTCATTGCCTTTTATTGTAAAGCTACAACACACCCACTTTTTCTATAGCTCCCTATATTACAACAGTGACTACACAATAGAAGTATTTCATTGGCTTTAAAGGGCATTTGGGACATCCTGTGGTCAAAAAAGGCACTATATAAATGCAAGATTTTCTTTCCTTGCCTTTTTGTATTTGTTCAAGGGATGTGAGTGGTGCTGGCAAGGCCAGCATTTATTGCTCATGCCCAATTGCCCTTGAAGGTGTGGTGGTGAGCTACCTTCCTGAACTGTTGCAGTCCATATGGTGTAGGTACACCCACAGTGCTTTTTTTTTCTCCAGCAGTTTGATACAACTGACTGGCTTGCTAGGCAATTTCTCAGGACATTTAAGAGTCAACAACATTCTTGTGGATCTGGAGTCACATGTAGGCCAGATTGGGTAAGGCTGTCAGATTTCCACCCCTGAAGGACATTTAGTGAACCAGTTATGTTTTTGTGACAATCCAGTACAAAGAAAGAACAAAGAACAAAGAAAATTACATCACAAAAACAGGCCCTTCAGCCCTCCAAGCCTGCGCCGATCCAGATCCTCTATCTAAACATGTCGCCTATTTTCTAAGGGTCTGTATCTCTTTGCTTCCTGCCCATTCATGTATCTGTCTAGATACATCTTAAAAGACGCTATCGTGCCTGCGTCTACCACCTCCGCTGGCAACGCGTTCCAGGCACCCACCACCCTCTGCGTAAAGAACTTTCCACGCATATCCCCCCTAAACTTTACCCCTCTCACTTTGAACTCGTGACCCCTAGTAATTGAATCCCCCACTCTGGGGAAAAAGCTTCTTGCTATCCACCCTGTCTATACCTCTCATGATTTTGTACACCTCAATCAGGTCCCCCCTCAACCTCCATCTTTCTAATGAAAATAATCCTAATCTGCTCAACCTCTCTTCACAGCTAGCGCCCTCCATACCAGGCAACATCCTGGTGAACCTCCTCTGCACCCTCTCCAAAGCATCTACATCCTTTTGGTAATGTGGCGACCAGAACTGCACGCAGTATTCCAAATGTGGCCGAACCAAAGTCTTATACAACTGTAACATGACCTGCCAGCTCTTGTACTCAATACCCCGTCCGATGAAGGAAAGCATGCCGTATACCTTCTTGACCACTCTATTGATCTGCGTTGCCACCTTCAGGGAACAATGGACCTGAACACCCAAATCTCTCTGGACATCAATTTTCCCCAGGACTTTTCCATTTACTGTATAATTCACTCTTGAATTGGATCTTCCAAAATGCATCACCTCGCATTTGCCCTGATTGAACTCCATCTGCCATTTCTCTGCCCAACTCTCCAATCTATCTATATTCTGCTGTCTTCTCTGACAGTCCCCTTCACTATCTGCTACTCCACCAATCTTAGTGTCGTCTGCAAACTTGCTAATCAGACCACCTATACTTTCCTCCAAATCATTTATGTATATCACAAACAACAGTGGTCCCAGCACGGATCCCTGTGGGACACCACTGGCCACGCGTCTCCATCTTGAGAAACTCCCTTCCACTTCTACTCTCTGTCTCCTGTTGCCCAGCCAGTTCTTTATCCATCTAGCTAGTACACCCTGGACCCCATGCGACTTCACTTTCTCCATCAGCCTACCATGGGGAACCTTATCAAACGCCTTACTGAAGTCCATGTATATGACATCTACAGCCCTTCCCTCATCAATCAACTTTGTCACTTCCTCAAAGAATTCTATTAAGTTGGTAAGACATGACCTTCCCTGCACAAAACCATGTTGCCTATCACTGATAAGCCCATTTTCTTCCAAATGGGAATAGATCCTATCCCTCAGTATCTTCTCCAGCAGCTTCCCTACCACTGACGTCAGGCTCACCGGTCTATAATTACCTGGATTTTCCCTGCTACCCTTCTTAAACAAGGGGACAACATTAGCAATTCTCCAGTCCTCCGGGACCTCACCCGTGTTTAAGGATGCTGCAAAGATATCTGTTAAGGCCCCAGCTATTTCCTCTCTCGCTTCCCTCGGTAACCTGGGATAGATCCCATCCGGACCTGGGGACTTGTCCACCTTAATGCCTTTTAGAATACCCAACACTTCCTCCCTCCTTATGCCGACTTGACCTAGAGTAATCAAACATCTGTCCCTAACCTCAACATCCGTCATGTCCCTCTCCTCGGTGAATACCGATGCAAAGTACTCGTTTAGAATCTCACCCATTTTCTCTGACTCCACGCATAACTTTCATCCTTTGTCCTTGAGTGGGCCAATCCTTTCTCTAGTTACCCTAGTTTCATAATCATTGCTACTGATACTAGCTTTTTATTCCAGATTCTATTAATTGAATTTAACTTCCCCCAGCTACCGTGGTGGGAGTTGAACTTGCATCTCCAGAGTATTAAAATAAAAGCAAAATACTGCGGATGCTGGAAATTCTGATGAAAGGTCACAGACATGAAATGTTCACTCTGCTTCTCACTCCACAGATGCTGCCGGACCTGCTGAGTGTTTCCAGCACTTTGTTTTTATTGCCAGAGCATTAGTCTGGGTCTCTGAATTGCTGGTCCAATAACTTTGCCACTACGTTACCGTCCCTTTTTTTTCCCCACAGCAGTTACTGATCCAGTCTTTTTTCTCTCCAGCCTCTCCATGTGGCGTTGTTACTAAAGAAAGTCCAGTGCAGCTGTCTTTGAAAAAAGAGGACTTCAAACTTGTGCATCTCTTGCTAAACAATAGGGCAGATCCGCAGGATCTTACTCTCACTCCAGGCGACACACCTCTTCACGCAGCAGTTTGTATTGTTCTGGACAAAAAAGGTGAATGCTAACTTACCAGTTCATTCTAAACCTGTTTCACTAGAATTCTTAAACCAGCTTTTACCACTTCTCTTAAAATACAGAAACTTGATTACAGGAATTTAAGACAGTTTCTGTTTGACAAAGTACCACATAAAAGGCTGGTTAACAAAATTGAGGCTCATGGAATAAAAGGGCCAGTGTCAGCTTGGATTAAAAAAAAATTGGCTCAAGGACAGAAAACAGTGAGTCTTGGTAAATGGTTGTTTTTCAGACTGGAGGATGGTAGACAGTGGTATTCCCCAAGGGTCAGTGCTGGCATCACTGCTTTTCTGGATACATATAAATGAACTGGATATTAGAATACAGGGTAAAATTTCAAAGTTTGCTGATGATGCCAAACTTGGAGGTGTGGCAAACAGTGAGGATAAAACCAATCAGCTATCAAAATGGGCAGACAAGTGACAGGTGCAATTTAATACAGAGAAGTGTTAGGTAATGCATTTTGAGAGAAGGGATAGGGAGATGCAATATAGACTAAATGGCACTGTTCTAAGGAGTGTGCTGGAACAGAGAGACCTGGGGGTGCATGTGCAAAGATCTTTTGAAAGTGGCAGGACATATTGAGAGAGTAGTTAGTAAAGTTCTATGTTCTATAGTGTAGGTCAGATGGTTTCACAGGTCGGCGCAACATCGAGGGCTGAAGGGCCTGTACTGCGCTGTAATGTTCTATGTTCTATGTTAAAGCATATGGGATCTTGGGCTTCATAAATAGGGGTATTGAGTACAAAAGCAGGAAAGTTGTACTGAGCCTTTATAAAGCTCTGGTTAGGCCACAACTAGAGTACTGCATTCAGTTCTGGTCACCACACTTTAGGGAGGATGTGAGGGTCCTCGAGAGAGTGCAGAGAAGATTTACCAGAATGGTTCCAGGGATGAGGGATTTTAATTACAAGGTTAGATTGGAGAAACTGGGGTTGTTCTCCTTGAAGCAAAGGAGATTGAGGGGAGATCTGATAGAGTTATAGAAGATTACAGCAGGTTTGGAAACGGTAGGCAAAGAAAAACTGTTCCAATTAGCTGATGGCACAAGGACTAGGGAACACAGATTTAAGATTTTGAGCAAGAGATATGGGGGGATGTGAGGAAGAACTTTTTCACAGAGAAAGTAGTAGTGACCCAAAACTCATTGTCTATGAGAGTGGTGGAAGCGGAGAAGATGAAGAAAATGAATGATTTCAAAAGGAAATAGGATGGGCACTCGAGAGAAATAAACTTGCAGGCTATAGGGATATAGCGGGGGCAATGGGTCTGACTGGATCGTTCTACTGAGCGCCGGTATGGACTCGAAGGGCCGAATAGCCTCCTTCTGTGCCATAATGACTCTGTGAGCTCAATAATACAGGTTCCAAAAACTTCAGAAATGTCCCTATGTCATCTGACTGAAAATTCCACAGTTAAATATTTGTATATGTTTAAATGTTTACTGTGACAATTTGTTGTTTGTCATTTGATTTTGAAATACAAACCTGACAGGGATAGTATTTACTTCCCTCTATTTTTAAACACTAGCGGCCCTGAAATTCTGCGAGCAGTATGATTCTGGTGGGGATCGTGCTGGTGGTGTGCCATTTTCTGGTCACCTGCCTAAGGCCACTATGGAATCTTAGGGCGTTAGTCCAATTGGGGATATTTCCTAATTTAAGCAAACATAAAAAGGGTCAAACTTACTTTACATCACAAAAGAGTTGCCATATTCATGAAATTGAATCTAACAATTGTGCATGTAATTGTGTGTTTCTAGTTTTGTTTTTGAGGGTTTTTTCATGTGATTTACACAGCCCCAGAGGTAAAGTGAATCCTTGGTTTTGTATCTAGAAACGTTGAACATAAAATTAAGGAGGTAACGTGGAACTTCTACAAGAGTTTCCTTTACCTACTGGATCATTGGATTCCTTCCTTGATGGGGTGGGGTGCTGCACAAAGTCACCATTATTATTGTTACTTCATCTTAAAAGCAGTCTGGGAAAACTGACCCTTGACGACCCCCAAAAAGTGTTTAGTAGTATCACTGTCTTTAAGGAGGGGAAATAAGAGATGGGAGGGCATTTGACTTGTGGGGTCAGGCTCACCTAACCCACATTGCTGACAGTCTATATGAAATAGGTCCTAAGTTAGGCTGTTGTTGTCGTGATATTTATAGTTCTGGACACTCCATTATAGGCAGGTTACACATTGTAGCATGGTTTCATGAGGATGTTACCAAGGTTGAGTGGTAAAAGTTATGAAGAGTGACTTGAGAAGTCCAAATCTTTTCGTGGACCTTCAAGATTATAAAAGGTTGCAATAGAGTAAATAGTGCATGATTCCATTGTTTGGTGGGATGTTAATGAAAGGACACAAATTTAAGGTAGATCACAAGAAGTATTAAAGGGAAGGTTAGATCGAATGCCTTTGCACGGACGATGTTCAGAATGTGGAATTCTGTGCCACGAAGCATTGTTGAAGCAATATCCATAAATAGTTGCTTTAAAAATTGAAATTTTAAGAAGTGTTCAAGGTGTGAGTAGGAGAGTGAGTTTAGATTAAGTGTCTTGCAGTGAAAAACACAAGTGCAGACTTTTTGGAACAAGTGAGCTTTTTCTGTAACATTCAGTGCTATAACCTGTGATTTATATTGGTCATTTCTAGGTTGCTGTCATATCTAGAATGTAGAGTCATAGAGTCGTACAGCATAGAAACAGGCCCTCTGGCCCACCGTATCCATGCCGACCATAATGCCTACCTATTCCCACCTGCCTGCATTAATTCCATATCCCTCTATGCCTTGCTCATTCAAGTACCTGTCCAGATGCCTCTTAAATGTTGCTACTGTTCCTGCCTCCACCACCTCCTCAGACAGCTCATTCCAGATACTCAGTATTCTTTGTGTGAAAAATTTAACCCTTTGATCCCCTTTAAACCTCCTCCCTCTCACCTTAAATTTATGCCCTCTAGTTTTAGTCACCCCTACCATGGGAACAGACTCTGGATATCTACCCTATCTATGCCCCTCATAATTTTATATACCTCTATCATGTCCCCTCTCAGCCTCCTTCGCTCCAGGGAAAACAGACCCAGCCTATCCAATCTTTCTTTATAACTCATGCCCTCCAAACCAGGCAACATTCTTGTGAATCTTTCCTGCACCCTCTCTAGCTTAATAACATCTTTACTGTAGTGCGGCAACCAGAACTGCACACAGTACTCCAAATGCGGCCTAACCAACGTCATGTACAACTAATGTGTTAAAATATTTTATGTTATCTTTTCCTTTCTATTTGCAGATGAGTTTGGTTTGCACATACTGAAATGTCTGTTGGAAAAGTACAGCTCTGATGCAGCTCAGTTTCCATATCTCAATCCCAGCTCTCAGGATAGCAATGGAAATACCTTGTTGCACATCATATTTCTCAAAATCTATTCTAAATATCATGAGGAAATAATGGATCTGATAACCAAGTTTGAAATCAACACCAAGATAAAGAACAAGGAAGGGAAACTATTTACATACAAAATTAAAAAAGACGACGTGCGGTTCATCCTGTGGAATAAAGCAACATCACGAAACCGAAAGAAAAGAGAACAAAATGACCAGAGTCAGAAAACGCGGACTTCAAAGAGTGCAAAGAATGTAACAAGCAGAAAGAGGCCTTCTCACCAGAAGATCGAGACGTGGGAAAATACACAGCTTGACATGCTGCTTCCTCTTAATGGCTTCTGTGATGTTCTTCCTCAAGCAGAATTAGAAGAACATTCACTTAAATCAAGAGATGAACCAAGCGTCGTTCCAACTGTGGAAGAAATCCTAGTGAAAGAAATTACAAAAATGATTCAGCAACTTAATATGATTGAGACTCCAACAGAAGCAAACCCTTTCAAACTGCCCCTTTCCAACACTTTACTCAGCAATTCAACTCAGACTTTGGAGGTGAGAGCTCCAGTTCCCAACACTGGCTCTTCCCTAAATGCTGCCAAAGTTGAAGCTGTAATGTTGAATGGGGCCACAGAGCAATCAAACTGTAGTTCAGCGCAGCAAGACCCAAGCCCTGAAGAAGTGACTGATTTGCAAGACCTGGACTTTGACAATATGACATGGGAGATTGAATGTACATCAGAGTTGCTGAAGAAGCTCAGTTGCAGAGACGTACCTCAGCAAATGAAAACAAAAACTGTAAAGGCAATTCAGCAACTTGGCAATGGAGAATGGACTCCGAGCCTCCAGAAACCACTCAAGCACCTGAAAAGCCCCATCAAGCTTTATGAAGCTAAGCTCGACAAAGGAGCACGAATGCTTTGGGAAATAACAGTAGACTTTTCACCTCGATGCAGTGAAAAACCAGAGAAAATTTTTGAATCAGAACTTTCTTCTCACCCTCAGGAGAGAGTCACAGGAAGGGTATATAGTGAGATTATTCGAATATGGGACATCATCCTAGACCATAATAAACTCGACCGCGCGTTGGATATGATCTGCAGTTCTTACAGCCGTGGGAAATCCTGCATTCTCCGGAAGAAGCTTAAAGGGATTAGCAAAGCTGTGCTTACCTCAAATTTAAATGTTCAGAAGAGGTTCCCATTGATCTTTGTGGAATGTGTTGATTGGAAAGAACGGAAAGAACAAGTACCTGAATACTTCCCACCTGCTAGTGCAGTGGAGACAGAGTATAACATAATGAAGTTCCATAGCTTTAGCACTAATATGGCTCTTAACATCCTCACTAATCTAGAGTCCAGAGTTGAATATCCTTTTAGAGTGGGAGAATTGGAGTATGCAATAATTGACCTTATCCCTAAGCCGCTACAAGCAATCATTCTGATTGGGAGAAGTGGAACAGGGAAGACCACTTGCTGTCTCTACAGACTTTGGAAATGTTTCCAACTGTACTGGGAGAAAACACAAGTTGGAAACCCCTGGCTGGTGCGACAGGTTTGGCATAAAAGGAAAATTGATGATGATGAAAATGAAGCAGCGATGATAGATGATCGAAAAGATCACTTAGATTGTGTGAATGGAGAAAAATACTTAGAGTCTGTGGACCAAACCCATGATTTGGATCAGAATGGAATGGCATTTGATGGTTGTGACAGCGAGTTGACAAATGGCCATGAAGATATACCAGTGAATCCAGGTGGTGCTGACAAACTTGAGCACTTACATCAAATTTTTGTTACCAAAAACCATGTCTTGTGTCAGGAAGTCTTAAAAAACTTTATGGAGCTTAGCAAGTCCACCAAAGCTACAAGCCACTTCAAACCTCTAGAACCTATGCTTTACCGACTTCAGGACATTAAGGATGAGAACTTCCCCCTGTTCATAACCTCAAAGCAATTGCTGCTGTTAATTGATGCATCCTTGCCAGAACCGTTTTTTCCTCGAAATGAAGATGGAAGTCTAAAAAGGGCAATTGTGGGTTGGTCCGTTCAAGAAGATATGACAATACCAGATTTAGGAGACGAGGATGAGGAAGAGGAGTATGAAGGAGAGTTTCTGGATGATGAACGTAGGGTTACAGAGGGTCATACCAAAGAATTTGACCCTCGTGTCTTTGTGAGTTATGAGGTGTTTGCGCATGATCTTTGGCCCAAAATGATCAAAGGCAAGTCTCCGTTTAATCCAGCTTTGGTGTGGAAGGAGATCAAGTCCTTTTTGAAGGGTTCTATTGAAGCTTTAAATAGTCCTCAAGGTTGCCTAACAGATGAACAGTATATTAAACTGGGAAAGAAGAGAGCACCAAATTTCCAGGAAGATAGAACTGAAATCTACAACTACTTCTGCATGTATCAGCAGATAAAATCACAACGGAGATACTTCGACGAGGAAGACTTGCTGTACAGCCTATCACTGCGATTAGCCAAGTTAGATGAACTGCCATGGTCTATCCACGAACTGTATGGGGATGAAATACAGGACTTTACCCAAGCAGAGCTCGCCACCCTCATGAAGTGTATCAATGACCCAAATTCCATGTTCCTTACTGGTGATACAGCTCAAAGCATAATGAAGGGGGTGGCTTTCCGCTTCAGTGACCTACGTTCTCTCTTTTATTATGCCCATAATTCCAATGATGATGAAAAGAAACAGTGTAATGTAGTAGTGCCAAGCAGAATATACCAACTGCATCAGAATTACCGATCACATTCAGGTATTGCCTCCAGACTATTGTTTGATTAACTGAAAATGAATGTTTAAAACCTTATTTTAAAAGAAAAAAAAATAGAATTTTACTGATTTTTGTCCCTTGAACTGTGAACTTCATAGCCAAGTTCTCTAAAACCTGGAATCATTCTGGTCACTCCTTTCTGAATCCTTTCTAGATCCTTTTCTGAGGTTTTGGAGTCCAAAGCTACTTGCTGTACTGCAAAACTGGCCTCATAGAGAGATACAGCACTGAAACAGGTCCTTCGGCCCACCGAGTCTGTGCCAACCAACAACCACCCATTTATACTAATCCTACATTGATCCCATATTCCCTACCACATCCCCACCATTCTGCTACCACCTACCTACACTAGGGGCAATTTACAATGGCCAATTTACCTATCAACCTGCAAGTCTTTGGCTGTGGGAGGAAACCGGAGCACCCAGCGGAAACCTACGTGGTCACAGGGAGAACTTGCAAACTCCGCACAGGCAGTACCCGGAACCAAACCCGGGTTGCTGGAGCTGTGAGGCTGCGGTGCTAGCCACTGTGCTGCCCAAAGTGTTCACCTGTAGGTTGTTGGTATAACTTCTTGTAACTTTTTATTCCAGTACCCTCTGATGCATCTTGGTACCCAATTTGTCTTGTTGATAACTGCTTTACTATGACCAAATGCTTTCAGGATTTGATGAGCAATTACTCACAGCTCCAGCGACCCGGGTTCAATTCTGGGTACTGCCTGTGTGGAGTTTGCAAGTTCTCCCTGTGTCTGCGTGGGTTTCCTCCGGGTGCTCTGGTTTCCTCCCACATGCCAAAGACTTGCAGGTTGATAGGTTAATTGGCCATTATAAATTGCCCCTAGTATAGGTAGGTGGGAGGGAAATATAGGGACAGGGTGGGGATGTGGTAGGAATATGGAATTAGTGTAGGATTAGAACAAATGGGTGGTTGATGGTCGACACAGACTCGGTGGGCCGAAGGGCCTGTTTCAGTGCTGTATCTCTAAAACTAAAACTCTAGAATCGTTTTCATTTTCACATTTTGCCAGTCGTTCTTCAAAGAACAACCCTTTCATGTTTGCTGTCCATTTCCCATTACCTGTTATTGTGTGCATTATTCCCTTTCGCATTCAAAATCTATCGCAGCCCATCTGTGTAATTGGAGTGACCAGACTGCAGTGGGAGGAGACTCACCATTCTGGGGAAATGTCTATCTTCCACTTGTCATCACCCACGTATACCTTACCAAAATCGGTACCTTGCTGCATGAGCTATGCGAGCTATGCAGTTGAACACTGTATTTCAATTCCCTTTGATACATTATATACTGAAAATACATATTGAGAAGTACAGCAATGGGAAAGATTACATGATCTGCCACTGAGGATTTAGAGCAGCCTGCTCCCACTGATGTCACTGCTTAGCTACAGTAACATTGTTTTGGCCACATGCACGACTTTTAATAACAGACACCTTACACACGATACAAGTAAATGTACTACACAAGCATATTTACTTAACAAATATCAACCACTATTCAGTGTGAAATGTTGCAATCTTTCTCACCGAAGTTTAGAATCCTGGCATGAATTGATCAGACACAGCATATCTTAATGCAGCTTCTAGGTTTTGTCCAGCAGTTGTGAGCGGTACTCTGTGATTGCGGAGAATATTGGCCTGCACAATGAGAAGCGTGAACCCTGCCTTGCTCTCCATCCAGAACACAGTGGAATGTTGCCTGCCCTTTTCCATGGTGTGCCCTTTTGAGCTTCTTATTATTCATTGGGCTTGACAGAGGTGACAGCTGTGGCTCAGTGGTAGCACTCTCACCTCTGAGAAGGCTGTGGGTTAGAGCCCTACCCCAAGGATTTGAGCACATTATCTAGGCTGACGCTCCAGTCAGTACTAAGGGAGTGCTGCATGACTAGAGGTTCCGTCTTTCGGATGAGCTGTTAAACCTCTCAGGTGGATGTAAAAGACTACTACTTCGAGGAAGTGCAGGGGAGTTCTCCCCAGTGTCCTGGCCAACATTTATATATCAACCAACGTCACTAAAACAGATTATCTGGTCATTTATCTCATTGCCGTATGTGAGACCTTGCTGTGCTCAAACTGGTAGCTGTGTTTGCTACAACATAACAGAGTCTACATTTCAAAGTTCTCAATTGGCTATGAAGGGCTTTGTGTTGTCATGGGATCATGTAAAGTGCTGTATAAATGCAAATCTGTCTTCTACTGGCCTGGAGTGGTTATTCCAATTGGATGACCTGACCACAATCACAGTTTCCCTCTCCATGCAGTGTTGCTGGTGTTATCCTGGTGCTGATGGCCAGTATTTTCACCCATGTTAAAATACACACTATCAAAATCACCGTAACATTTTACCAGTGAATGCGTGAAAGTGTTAAAGTACACATGCAAACACCATGCGACTATGAATATTGAGATCACGTGCCCGAAGACAGTGTTGATTACTTTTTTTTTTACTTAGCTATCAAAAATGCAATTATCCGCATCTGGATTCTCAAGTAGCCACTTGAGGCTAACATATTGAGCAGCACTGTTTTAGGCATTGGTGAACTGTCTATAACATTTTAATCTTTTTTGCAGTATATTAATTAACTTAAATTCCTTGTGTATATTTAGGAATTCTGAATTTGGCCTCGGGTGTAGTGGATCTTCTCCAGTACTATTTTCCAGAGTCCTTTGATCGCTTGCCGAGAGACACTGGCCTCTTTGACGGACCAAAGCCATCTCTCCTGGAGTCCTGTAGTGTCAGTGACTTGGCTATTTTGCTTAGAGGAAACAAACGGAAATCCCAGCCAATTGAATTTGGTGCTCATCAGGTTTGCACTTATACATCTAATCCTATCCTGTGTATTGGAGCAGCTAAATTCATTCTGATATGTTCTGTGAGGAGCTTGTATATTAACCATTTGGACTATGAGTGGAACAAGTGACCAGTTTAATTTGTAGAATATACACACGGGAAAACACAAACAGCCAGGTACTTTTTTTGCCTTTGGTATCCCTGGCACAGAGACAGAATTAGGGAGTGCTCATCTGAATTCCCAGTAGTACAGATGCAGAGTAAGCCGCCTTCTACTCAGCCCCAACCAGAAGAGCAGCCCTTACTTCGCCAGTGTCACATTTCCCATTTATCACTCTTATGCGATTGTCATATAGTGCTTAAATAAGGGTAGTTTTGTACACTAGGCGCATGCCCACCAACAGCCGGATTATGATTGTCCAAACTCATTGAGCGGTGGTCTGAGCTGGACATCAAGTCACAGATGTGCAAAGTCAGTGTCTAACCCACTGCACCATCTGCTTCACAGATACCTTAAAAAGAGGCAACCCTGTTCATGAGCAGAACCATCATATTCACCAATCGCTAGACATTTTTTGATTGTATTGCCAATTAGAGAGATTTTCATGAATTGTGGGTCGGGGTGGGCTTCCAGCGATGGACCTGTTCGCCTTTACAGATGATCAGAACTCCCGTGTTTCTGCTGCAGGATAGAGACCGTGATGCTTTTAGCCTAGCCAATTTTCCCTTTTCCTGGACACTTGGACTTTGTTCATGTTTACTCCTGTCATCCTGATCGAACAGGTAGCTGAACAGATGCAAGCGAAAATGATACAGGTGACTCCCCTCGTTGGCCTCACTAATTAAGGTTAACAGCAATAAGCAGAGACGGTAATCTGTGTCTTTGAAAGAGAAATCTTCTGTCAAATTGGGAAACGGGTGTATAAATAATTCTGAACCCAAAGGCCACAGGTTGGTGGCCTCTTCAATTACAGACAATGACCAGTAGAACACTGTCTCCAGCCTCAGTAATCGACACCTCAGTTTGTTCATGTAAGACATCCAAAGTAGAGCTTACTTTGACGGGAAGAGCTTGTGAAATGGTAAAAAACTAAATTGTTAGTCCCCCCTCATTTAATGTATCCCATATTCTGCAGTATCTCTAGTGTTACTTTGATTTGGTTCTTTTGAGGTTCATTTATGGCTAATTCAGTCTTTGTCTTTGGATCATTAGGAGATACCCACTGATATCCTCTTTTGGTCAGCTATTTGAAACTCTGCCACGTTTAGCTTTCAGTGGCTTCCATATGTGTCTCTAGTTCTTTTGAGGTCATTGTACCCTCATCAGAATGTTGGTTTTAAATGTCCTATCTGAAAATCGCACCGTTGTGTTTTTTTTTAAACTAGGTTCATGCACTTACTGTAGGATCAGCTTATATGATGTGACATTCTAACCAGTTGACCATTAGAACTCCCCTTTGATTTTGTTTAATAAATGTTAGCAGAGCCTCAGTTATGTCTCTTTCTCGCTCGCTCGCAACAACCTTTTAGGCAGTCTCGACATTTAGATGTTTCCTATTGTGCAAGGACCAAGGCAAACAGATAACCAACTAGCCAAGGGCAAGGCTACGATGCAATAAACCAATCATCTTGTGGGGAAAAAGCTGGAGAGGGGGAAAACTGAATGTCATTCCAGCTGTTGCCCACAGCTGCTTCCTGGGTACCTCAAATCAAGTTCCAATTGATGGCATGTACAAGCTGTCATACGGAGCAATCCTCATATATTTAAATATATTACTGTCTAGATTTAACATCACACAGATTGCTGCTGACATCTTGGTGTAGGCCTCCTTCACATGGGTCTCCCCCTTGTTAAATTTGTACTATTGGCATGTTCCTCTGGTGTGTGCAGGATGTGGAATACAGAAGAAAGACAGCTTACTTCCCTGATAGTATAATTCTTCAAATTGGTAAATTACCTTGCAGTTGGAGGGTTGGAGTGGGGGGGGGAGCAGTTAGTGTTGAGTGATTAATTATGGGTCAGATCAAATTGATGTAATGACAAAGGTCCTGAAACTATGCGACATAGGGTTGCACCTGTTTTCTCATTCCTATCTGTCCTCTTATATGTGTGTGTGTGTAAATTCTATCTAGCTAAGGTATATTCTTGTATGAAGATGATCAGTGTTGAGGGTGTGTCCTCGTGTTAAATTGACAGGCAGACTTACTGTCCTTGTTTTCATTTTTTAACACAATACATTGCAGGTTATTTTAGTCACAGATGAAAAGGCAAAGGATACAATACCGGAAGAGCTTAACCTGGCCCTGGTTCTGACAATATATGAAGCCAAAGGTTTGGAATTCGATGATGTCCTCCTTTATAATTTCTTCACAGATTCTGAGGTAACATTTCAGAAATGGGAGAGGCTTTGATTGGGGGGGATGGATGTGGTAGGTGACTCCAGTTAGTTTAACTGCCCCCCACCTTCGCCAACCTAGTTTTTTGCCAGATGGAGGCAGTTAAAATAGGATTTTTTGTGCCTGAATGGAATCAATACGGAGAGTTAAGAGTGTGGAATTAAACTGAAAAGCGAGCAGAATGGGATTAGTGAATTTTAAGTGTTTTTTGAGTGCTTTAATTGTGAATTGCCTTGAGAAATGTACTATGTTTTCATCATGTTTCTCATCAGGCTGATAAGGAATGGAGGGTCATCTCGTCCTTTCAACCTTCACCTCTGTCAAAAGACAACTACGGGCCATTACTGGAGCAACCAATAGACGATGTTGTTCCACAAAGCCGGCCCCTTGAATTCAATGCGGAGCTGCATAAGGTAAAACTGGTCTTTTTTTCCTCATATAATCTTTTTGTAAAGTAAAAGGGTTTACTCTAGTATCTACCCATGGGTGTGTCTGTGTGTTATTAGGGCTTTCCTATGTGTTGAGTGACGTTTCTAGCTGACCCAGTTGCTCTTTCTGTTGAAGGTGAGGAACTGCCTTTTGTATTGTATTTGTCTAGTTCATTTGTAAGAAGTCCCAGGCTAGGTGGCCATCCCGTTATAGTCATTGGATTGAAAATCTAACTCCTCAATTGTTCCTTATTTAACCTCCGTAAATATATTTTCAAATATCCATGGTTGGACAGCACTTCAAATATTTATCCACTTTTCCCTTAAAAGATGTAACCATCTCCACTTCAACCATTCACTGTGGCAAATCATTCCTTGTTCCAAAAATCTGCTTCAAGACATTTTTTTTCCTAACCTCTCTGCTCATTCTCTTAAATTGATGGCCTCTTGTCACTGACTCCTAAACCAGAGGAAATAGTCTTTCCCTCTTCACCCTATCAAAACCCTTCATCATATTAAAAACCTGGATTAAGTCTCTTCCTTCCTTTCTCTACTACTATGGTAATAATCCCAGTATCTCAAATCTCTCTTTTTTACATAGAATATACAGCACAGAAAGAGGCCATTCTGCTCAACTAGCCCATGCTGGCGTTAATGCTCCGTTGGAACCTCCTCCCATCCTTCCTCTTCTAAACCTATCAGCATTACCCATTATTCCGTTCTGCCTTATATAGCTGCATTTAAGGGAAAGCTAGATAAGCATACTCTGCCTCAGTTACATTATGTGGTAGCAAGTTCCACATTTTCACCACTTTCTGATTAAAGATGTTTCTTCTGAATTCCCTATTGAATGTATTAGTGGCTGTCTTATATTGATAGCCTCTAGTTTTGCTCTTTCCCACAAGTGGAAACACTCTGTGTCTATTCTATCAAAACTTTTCCTAATATTAAAAATCTCTATTAGGTCATCACTCGGCCTTCTCCTTTCAAGAGAAAAAAGACCCAGCCTGTTCATTTTTTCCTAATAGGTATAACCTCACAGTTCTCGCATGGTTCTTGTAAATCTTTTTTGACCCCTCTGCAGTGTCTCTATCTTCTTTTTAGAAGATGGCGACCAGAATTGCACATAGTATTCCAAGTGTGGTCTAACTAAGGTTCGATACAAGTTTAACTTCTCAACTTCTTAATTCTTGTTCCTCTAGAAATAAACTCAAGTACTTGGTTTGCTTTTGTTGAGGCCCAATTGACCTGTATTGCAACTTGTAGGGATTTGTGCTCCCAGATCCCTCTACTCCTCTATGCCATTCAGATTCATATTTTCCAAGTTATATGTGACCTCCTTATTTTTCTTACCATTGCCAATTATTTACCTATTCTTTAAGTTTATTAGTCTCCTCCTGTAATTTGTTACAGTCCTCTTCAGTATTGACTATCCCTCCCAATTTGGTATGATCTGCAAATTTAGAAATTGTGTTTTTGATTCCAAAGTCCAAATCATGAATATAAATTGTGAACAACAGTGGTCCCAGCACTGATCCTTGTTGGACTCCACTTTCCACCTTCTGCCACTCTGAATAACTATGCTTTACTCCTGTTCTCTGCTTTCTGTCTTACAGCCAGCTGGCTACCATTCTGTAATTGTCCGCAGACTCTGCATGCTCTGACCTTTATGGATTCCTTTATTTTTCTTGCTACAAAGTTAAGCTGACTGTTCTATAGTTCCCTGGAGATGTTTTGCCTCCCATCCTAAATCTAGGTATAAAGTTAGCTATCCACTAGTCTGCTGTCACTACACTTTTTTTTCAGTGAATTATTGAATGTGTAATAGTGCCTCTGCTAATTCTTACTTAGATTCTTTTAAAATGGACAGGTGTAATTGGTCCAGACCAGGGGTTTTATCCTCTTTGAGTTTTATTAGTTTATATATTTCTCCTTATTTTAAATGTGGTTATACCATTTCTAATCTCATTTTCCAATGTCATAACCACATGATCCCTCCCCAGGTAAGTGCTGAAGCAAAATAATTATTTAATATTTCTGGCATTTCATTATTGCTGCCTGTGATTTTAAACTGACAGGCCTTATTCCTATCCTGACTTTCCTTTTTTATTTGTGAATCTTGTTATGACCTTGTTTTATTGGAATTGGCACCCTCATACAATGGTGCCTTACACACTTTAGTGCAGGTGCAGTTGCTTAGTAGTTTATGATAGACCAGCAGTGAGTCCCTCAAATTAATTTTCAAAGCTCAGTCATTGTAAGTTAAGTTTATTTATAACTCCTGCAACTATTGAGCTGCTCAGAAAAATATCATAGCATAGGAAGAAAGCTTAAACTCAACAGACCAAGTTTCGAATGAATGACAAGCTTCAATACCTATTTTTATATTAAACATATCACAGCTGAATAAAAGCAGTGGCTAATGATCTACTCTGCTGTACATACTCAAAAATGAACGTCCGTGGTCAGTTTTCATCAAAATTCTCATTTATTTCTGTGCATCAGCTGCTCAATTGTGAACTGAAACAATTGTACACGGCTTTCACAAGAGCAAGGGTGAACCTCTGGATCTTCGATGAAAACAAAGCAAAACGTGCCCCAGCCTTCAAGTACTTCATCAACAGAGGTTTCGTCAGAGTTGTCAAAACCGATGAGAACAAAGGTAGGGAAGTTTAGAAGTCAAAACCTTACGCTTGCTTGCAGTGTTGAAACATACACAGCTTGAAACCTTACAGCTATCTGAAGACTCGAAACTGATTCAGCCAAATTGTTCATTTTGCTTGTTGGGATTGGGGGGAAAGGAGAGGGAGATGCTTTAATTGCCTGCTTCTCTCATTACTGGGGCATTTTTTAAAAATCTCTCTCCATGGGCTGAAGTTTCAATTGTCTTTGGGGGCGAGTTTGGGTGCAGGCGGACGTGGCAAGGCGTCACTGTTTCCCAACGCCTCAGTGGTGCAATTAGATTTTCAATGGGAGTGTAGGAGGGGGAAGCCGGCAACCCATTCGGCTACAATTAGTTGCTTGTGGAGCTCGTTACGAATGTGGGAAGCAACAGTTAGCAATTTTCAAATGGCAAACATGGGAAACACAGAGGCTCTGGGGCACATTTGATCATGGCTGTTGGGAACACAGCAGGGAACTGTTAATGCTCCTGACTGCAATGTGAGAAAGTTGTATAAGAGGGGAGATTTAAACTCAGTTGCTCGTGCAGTAGCACAGAGTTACCATCGCTTGAGCTGAGAGGCTTGATTTTGTGAAGAGTGTGTGTTTGGACTCTTGAGAGGAACGTGAGGCTGCTGGCATCCATGGCCACCTCTAGCTATGCCTGCTTGGTCTGGCTCACTGGAGCACTTGCCACAGCCTCAATTAGGGCCTCCAAGGGAAGCAGCAGAAAAATGTGGGGCTGCCCAGGGGTGGCTGACCAAACCTTTGCTAGCCCTCTGCTGTCCCTGTTCCTCCATTTCCAAAGGCCATGGCAAGCCCAATCTTGGTTGCCTTTTACTTTCTAAATTATTCTTTTGTGCTTAGCTCTCACCTCCTGTCTGCACCGATGCTGCTAATTGGGCGCTGAACTCGACTCCGGGCCAGTTGGTGGCTGACATTTTCAAAATTGCATTGTGTTACTGACCCTGACATGCTGCAGATTCAGGACCCAAAAGTGTTCCAGGTGTCAGATTCCCAACCCTGGGAATTAAAATTCGGCCCAGATGTCAAATATTCAGTCATGCTGGCTTCAGTTCCCAGAGCATAGGTGAACTCGCTAAATAACTATAAGGAGTTTTGAACTTTTTAGGATGGCCTGCTCAGAGGATAAAATGGTAAGACATTTATGTTTTTAGCCCTGCACTGCATTGTCACCTAGGTTCTGTTCTCAGGTCCTGGAGTGGGGCTTGAACTTCTGGATCAGACAAGAGACCTACCAACTGAACCAAGCTGATTCTATGGCACTTAGTGGTAACATTTTAGCAGTACAGAGAGGATGTGAAGCACTTCATTTACAACTGAAATGAAAAAGACATTAGGTTTTTGTTCTTCTCCATATGACTACAACAATGCAATATCCCCTGGGTGCTGATCTACAGCAACAACTTACATTTATATTTATATCTATTTAAAGAGAAGACTCTTTGTTTTACTGGGATAAAGTTAGTTGTAATTGATTTGAAGTAAATGTGTTTTGTTTTTTCAGAGCTTGATGACAGCATGTTTGTTAAAACCTCCACAATGCAAGAATGGACAGAACGAGGCGACTACTTTGCAAAACATCAGTGTTGGAAGGTGAGAGCTAAAATTGAAATTGAAATGTGAACCCTTGCTTAAAAACAATGTAAACACGCATGGCAGAGGATTTTTCAGAATCCCATGGGGGACAGTTTTAACATGGGTGAACAGGTGGGATTGGGTGTAGGTGGGGGTGTTAAATGAGCAAAAATTCCAAGGGCGTTGGGAAGCCAGCTCCATCTTCCAAATTATACTGAGGCAGGAAGCCAACCCACTCCCAGGAGGCAGGTAGGCATATTAAATATATTAATGAGGCTAGAAGCCTCAGATTTAACCTGCTTTGCAGGTTTAACCGTGGACAGCTGGCCGGGTTTCCCAGACCTCGGGAAATCTGACAGTTGCAGCGAGGCAAGGACAGTCTTAAGGAGAAGGATCAGAAGGAGGAGAGCTTCCTCCAGACCAACCGCCTACCATCAGATTGGGATCGGAACCCCCAATTAAAACACCACAGCATATGGGGAAGTCCAGACTTCCGGTTTTCTCGTGCGCTACTGAGCACCACCCTGCCTCCCCCCCCACCCCCTCTCCAGTCTCAGCGTGTCAACAAGTAAAATTTTCCTCTCATATCGAGTCATTTATGGAAGGAGGCCATTTGGCCCATCGAGTCCATGCCAGCTCTCCACGGAGCAATCCAGTCAGTCCCACTCTCCCTTTCGATCCCTGTAGCCCAGCAAGTCTATTTCCTTCAAATGGCCAACTTCCTTTCCAAGTTATTGTCTCTGCTTCCATTACCCCTGTGAGCA
Source organism: Heterodontus francisci (assembly GCF_036365525.1). Classification (NCBI taxonomy): domain Eukaryota; kingdom Metazoa; phylum Chordata; class Chondrichthyes; order Heterodontiformes; family Heterodontidae; genus Heterodontus; species Heterodontus francisci. The sequence continues at coordinate 155,158,827 of NC_090375.1, read as the reverse complement.
GCAAGTTCCAGGTCATTACCACCCACTGCATAAAAACGGTTCTTCCTCATATTCCCCCTGCATCTTTTGCCCAAAACTTTCAATCTGTGTTCCCTAGTCCTTGTACCATTAGTTAATGGGAACAGCTTCACCTTGTCTAACTTAACAAAGCCTGTCATAATCTTGTGCACTTCTATTAAATCTCTTAATCTCCTCCTTTGTTCTAAGGAGAACAACCCCAGTTTTTCCAATTTAACTTTGTAACTAAAATCCTTCATCCCTGGAACCATTCTGGTAAATCTCCTCTGTACCCTCTCAAGGACCCTCACATCTTTCCTAAAGTGTGGTGACCAGAACTGGATGCAATACTCCACTTGGGGCCTAACCAGAGCTTTGTAAAGGTTCAGTATAATTTCCCTGTTTTTGTACTCAATACATCTACTTATGAAGCCAAAGATCCTTTATGCTTTACTAACCACTCTCCTTTTGTCCTACCACCTTCAAAGATCAATGCACATGCACCCCCAGGTCCCTCTGTTTCTGCACACTCTTTAGAACTGTGCTGTCAAGTATATTTTGCCTCTCCCTGTTCCTTCTGCCAAATTGCATCACCTCACACTTGTCAGTATTAAATCCCATCTGCCACCTCTCTGCCCATTTTGCTAGTCTATGTCCTATTGCAGGCAGTTCATATCATCCTCATGGTTTGCCATTCGTCCAAGTTTGATGTTATTGGCAAATTTTGAGATTCTACTCTGTATTCCAAGATCCAAATCATTTATATGTAGCAAAAACAGCAGTGTTCCTAGCACTGACCATTGGGGAACACCACTGTCTACTATCCTTCCGTCTGAAAAACCACCATTTACCATGACTCACTGTTTTCTGTCCTTGAACCAATTTTTTATCCGATTGGACACTGACACTCCTATTTCACGAGCCTCAATTTTGTTAACCAGCCTTTTATGTAGTACCTTATCATACGCTTTCTTAAAATCCATATTAACAACATCCGCCGCATTCCCTTCATCAACCTTCTCTGTTACTTCATATATGTCTAACTTTAGGAGTTCATTGTTCCTATCCCTTCAAATTATGTGTGCACTTCACTCCCAGTGCAAATGCATCAGCTTTGGGCAACGCTCATTGGAGGCAAAGCGTCACAGGAAGGAGGCAGGAATTGGCACACATGCCTTGTTAGCTGACACAGCCACACTTGCCACCAGTTCATTGAAGAATATGGTGTTGCCAAAGAGCATAAAGGAATCCTTGTCTGCTGTCTGTCTATTCAGCCAGGGCTAAGGTCCACAGCTTGGGAGGTTATTAAGACAAACTCTTGAGACCAAAGCCCTGGAGCCCATTTAGAAGACCCGAGTTTGAGTTCGATCCTTGACCAAGTTCAAAGTCAATTGCCCTCAATAGTACTTCTCTCTCTGGTTACCAGATCATGTCCTTTGCATAGGAACATAGGAACTACTGGACAAAAAAAGACTTAGGTCCATCTTGTTCGCCTTCCACCAACCTGGTGATACACTGATAATGGAACTGTTGGATCTTGCAACTATCAATGTCCATTAGTCTACAATAGACTGAGAAGTAAAGGGAGAAAAAGACTTGCAATTATATACTGCCTATCACAGCCTCAAGATGTCCCAAAATGATTTACATCCTACAAAATACTTTTGAAGTGTGGTCACTGTTGTGACACAAGGCGAACCCCACTAATTAAGAGCTTTGGGAACTTTAGATGAAAAGTCATCTGTTCCTCCTAAGCATGTTACAATTACCAGATGTCATGCCTTAAATGACTGATAGACTGTATCCCAAAATGTTATTTTCACAACTGAGGGCATGAGAAACATCAACCAGTTCTTATGATTTTAGGGTTGACATTATATACTTTGTCTGGATTCATTCTCCCCATTCTCTCCTGTAAACAATACTGTCTCCCTTGTGATGAGTTTCTGCTGAATATCTGGTTGTACGACTATGTGACCTGGAGGCAGTAACAATGAAATCCATTCTAATACGAACTGGATGCTGTATTCTCTCATATTCTGCCACATGTACTTTTTCAATTTTCTGAAACATAGACGGATTAACAATTTAGTGATATGAAGTCAAATGTAAATCAACAAAAACTAGTTCATTTATCAGTTGATAAATTAACAGAGTAACTTTTATAGTAAATCTTGCAGCACTTGAACTTAATTCACAAAGGCTCCTTATAACATACCAAAGAAAAAAAGCTGCTGAACAGTCCCTGATAGAGTATAACTTTTCTGCAGTAATTTCTCTGATCAGACTGGCTATATATTTGGGTGTACTTCTTCCAACCCTGCCTTTCTGCCTTTCCAGATCTTCTCAACTAAATGAGACCAGGAGCAAACCTCTGTTTTGTTTCCTGGCTCGATGGGAAGCTAGCGCATTGATTTCTGGCCCTGTCCCCAGATCTCCCTGTAAGAGTTTTACAAAAAACTGCCAATTAAACTGGCTATTGCTTCCTGGGAGGGGGTTCCCTTCAGACTTGCTCCCACTGAGCTCAAATGAATAAACCATCTAAACTTGAAATGGTGTGAGAGAGGCACCATATCACAAACTGGTTCAAAAGCAAAGTACTGCAGATGCTGGAAATCAAACAAAAACAAAGTGCTGGAAATATTCAGCAGGTCTGGCAGTATTTGTGGAGAGAGATAGAGTGAACATTTCAAGTTATGACCTTTCATCAGACCTGAAACATTAACTCTGTTCCTCTCTCTCTGCAGATGCTGCCAGACCTCCTGAGTATTTTCATCACTTGGTTTTTATTTTAGATTTCCAGCATCTGCAGTATTTTGCTTTCATTTTATTGTATTAGCTAGCAAGCAAAATATAACGCAATGCCAAGGCGAATTACTTTTGTTGACAGAATAGAGCTAGCTATATCGCTATATCATATGCTAACATTGCGTTAACATGTAGCGAGTCAGCAAAACAATTATGTGATAAAAAACCAGGACTGTGAGAATTAACAGTCTCTTTCCCAAGCTAGGTTGAATGATCTTTTTTTCGAATTCGACGCCATGTTTTTTCATGGTTAAGGAAAAAAGCAGGAAAATGTGAACATAGAATTAGAATTCACAGCTGCCTCCCTGGTCATTGAGGACACTTAATGTATGTTAGACTTTATAAATGTGATCGAGTCCAAAAATTGAACAAGATATGACTGTGTAGATTGATGTTTTGGATGGAGGTTTTTTTTAAATAAAGGAATTTTTATGTTATGCAGTAGCTCTGGATCACTTGCTCTCCCTCTTTCCAGCAGGTTCTTTCTCGCACACACGCCCCACCTGTGCTATGTCCCAAATGGTTCCTCCCTCGGGCCCCTTTATACCTGAGCTAAGTTTCCTTTAAAGTTTTGCAGTTTGTCACTACAGTTTATTCATCCTTAGTTCCTCCAAAAGAGGCAGAAAGCTGGCGGCTGTTATCCCGTGCCCGTCACCAGGAGAAGTCCCCCAGCTACTGCCCCACTTAATGCAAGCTCGGGACCGGTAACTACTTATTTGGGGTGTTTGAGGCCTACAGGATGTTCATGAAGCCGTCCCATCCACCCATCGGCTCCATTCCTCTCCTGTACTCAGCGGTTTCTCATCCGCTGCAGATCCGACATGACCACCTCCGTGCAGCTCCAGCACCCACGCTGGACATGCTCCAGTCACAGCTAGCAAGCTGCCCCACCAGAAGAGGTAGGTGCTGCAGATGTCCCGATGCTTTCTAATTACTTTTGCTTCTGGTAATTTTAAATGTCCATCTAAGGAGATTATATTTTCCAGTATTCTGTTTTCGCAGGTATTCACTATGTTGATGCACATGGCTATTTAATTGACTAGGAATGGTAGAATTAATTCTACGTTATAACAAGGTTTAGTATAGGCTAAAGATATGGTTTCTATTTTCTTTGTAAATTGTTAAAGAAGATTCCTTTTTAATTCTATAGGTTGCTGCCAAGTGCTACCAGAAAGGTGGGGCTATGGAAAAAGAGAAACTAGCGTTTGCACATGACACCGTTCTCAATGTACAGGTCAAAAAAAGAAGCCAAAAGTAAGAAGCCCTTGATGTTTTTAGCACTTCTACTGTCCACCTTTACAATGCTGCACGGCTATTGTTTGATTTGACTTGCAATTTTTAAAGCAAGATAGAAATTTTTATTAAATTGCGTAACTTACCCAAACTCTTTGGTAGTACAAAAGCAAAATACTGCAGATACTGGAAATCCCAAAAAAACAAAAAAAAATGCTGGAAATACGCAGCAGGCCTGTCAACATCTATGCAGAGAGCAACAGAGTTAATATTTCAGGTTGATCACCTTTTGTCAGAACTTTGGTGGTGCATTGCTTCAGTTTTCTGAATGTGTGGTTTTGACATGGACATCCCAGCCAGCAGCAGAGATCAGGAATCTACAGGCACACTCTGCTTCAGTACCTTCACTGGTGTGCATGGTTCTATCTGCTTGGCGCAGTACCTCTCAAAGCTATTCTGCTGCCTTTTATTTTCCCAATGCGCCCTGCTCCTTATTCCTCTGAGTCTTCCTGATGTGATAAATTTTCCTCACAGTCTTTCAGCAAAACACCTTGTCCCTCTCCCAGCACGCTCGTGCACATCAGTCTTTGTAACTCTCGCTGCCTAGCGAGACAATGGAGAATGTTATTGGGAGGTGAGGCTGTCACTGTGGCGAGCGAGGAGACACCAGATTTCAGGAGCGAGAAGGAAACTTGGAAGCATATTCAGAGGCCAAGCAGATCAAGCTCTGAAATGCATCTCCAATGCTGCATGTAATTAAGTAAAAGCCCTATGTAGCTGATAAATACTCCTCGTTTGCTTGGTGTTTTGGTATGTGGACACACAGTAATACTGAGCTCTGAGAGGCAGTGCAGACTTCGGATGCACCCTCCCTTACAAGTCTCATGAATTACTGAAGGTTTTCTTTTGCAGAAAAAGAAAATGTTTTTACCCTAAAGGTGGATAAAGTTTTTTTTTCTTTCCAGGGAAATTCAGATCGAATACCTCCAACTAGCCAAGACTTACCTGGAGTGCAGAGTGCCGAAACTGTCACTGAAGTGCTTGAGAAATGCAAAGGAGTACAAGCTTTGTGCAGAACTGCTTGAGAAATTAGGAAAGGCATGTGATTATTGCATCTGTATTAGTTCTTAGTTTATATAGCAGCAATAGTTTCCAATCACCCCTCATTTTTAATACCATTTCTCTCATTTATTGCATGTGGGACAGAATTTCCATTTCCTTGCTTGACCAATAATCATTAGCATTGACATGTCATGTTCAACATCCATCACCTTTAACATCCGCTCCGCCCGCACCAGCAGCGCACCGTGGCTGCAGTGTATACTAACTCATCAAGGCTTCTTCAGCACTTCCCAAACCATGACCTCCTACCATCTAGAAGGATAAGGGCAGCAATTCATGGGGATACTATCACCTCCAACTTTCTTTCTATCCCAACCTGGACATATATCATCATTCTTTCATTGTTGCTAGCTTAAACCCCCGAGTAGTCCTAACCTAATAATATTGTGGAAGTACCTTTACCTTAAGAACTGCAAGGGTTCAAAAAGAAAGCTCGCCGTCACCTTCTCGAGGGCAACTTGTGATGGGCAGTAAATGCTGACCTTGCTAGTGACACCCACATTCTCAGAATTAATTTAAAAAATCATAGGAACACAAGGGCAGGAGGAGGCCATTCAGCCCATCGAACCTGCTCCGCCATTCAATATGATCATGGCTGATCATCCACTTCAGTGCCTTTTTCCCACACTATCCTCATATCCCTTTATGTCATTGGTATTGAGAAATCTGCCAATCTCTGCTTTAAACATACTCAATGACTGAGCTTCCACAGCCCTCTGGGGTAGAGAATTCCAAAGATTCAAAACCCTCTGAGTAAAGACATTTCTCCTTATTTCGGTCCTAAGTGGCTTCCCTGTTATTTTGAAATTGGTTCTAGACTCCCCAACCAGGGGAAACATCTTAGCTGCATCTACCCTGTCTATCTTTTTAAGTATTTTGTAGGTTTCAATGAGATCACCTCTCATTCTTTGAAACTCTAGAGAATGCATGCCCAGTTTCCCTGATCTCTCTCCATAGGACAGTCCCGCTGTCCTGGGAACAAGTCTGGTGAACCTTCATTGCACTCACTCTATGGCAATAATATCTTAAGGTAAGGGGACCAAAACTTCACACAGTACTCCAGGTGCAGTCTAACCAAGGTTCTATATAATCGAAGCAAGACTTCACTACTCCTGTACTCAAATCCTCTTGCAATAAAGGCTAACATACCATTGTCTTCCTAATTGCTTGCTGCACCTGCATATTGGGTTCCAGTGACTTACTGACGAGGACACCCAGGTTCCTTTGTACACTTTCTAATCTCTTACCAATTAGGAAATACTCTGCACATCTATTCCTCCTACCAAAGTGGACAACCTCACATTTTTCCACATTATATTCCATCTGCCATGGTCTTTCCCACTGAAGATGTCAGACCAAATCCCCTTGAAGCCACTTTGCATCTTCCTCACAACACACATTCCCACCTAGTTTTGTGTTATCTGTGAACTTGGAATTATTACATTTGGTCCCCGCATCCAAATCATTGATATGTATTGTGAACAGCTGGGGCCCAAGTACTGATCCTTGCGGTACCCCACTAGTCACAGCCTGCCAACGTGAGAATGGCCCGTTTATTCCTACTCTCTGTTTTCTGCCTGTTAACCAATCCTTACTCCATGCCAGTATATTACCTCCTAACCCATGTGCTTTAATTTTGCTAACCAATCTCCTGTGGGTGACTTTTCAAAAGCCTTCTGAAAATCCAAATATACTACGTCCACTGACTCCCCTTTATCAATTCTGTTCGTAACATCTTCAAAAAAAACTCCCAACAGCTTTGTCAAAAATGATTTCCCATTCATAAATCCATGATCCATGTTGACTATGCCCAGTCAGATTATTATCCAAGTGTCCATTTATCACATCCTTTAGAATAGATTCTAGCATTTTCCCTACTACTGATGTAAGGCTAACAGGTCTGTAATTACCTGTTTTCTGCCTCCCTCCTTTCTTAAATAGTGGGGTGACATTTACTGCCTTCCAGTCTGCAGGAACCGTTCCAGAAGCTATAGATCCATCCACTATCTCCATAGTTACCTCTTTCAACACTCTGGGATGTAGAATATCAGGCCCCGGGACTTATCAACTTTCAGCCCCATTAATTTCTCCAATACAACCTTCTTACTAATACTAATTTCCTTCAATTCCTAATTTTCCATGTTCCTTGGATTTCTAATTCTGGGAGATTTCTTGTATCTTCCTCAGTGAAGACAGACACAAAGTAATCATTTTAGTTCTTTGCCATTTCTCTATTCCCCATTATAAATTCTCCTAACTCTGCCTGTAATGGACCCACATGTGTCTTAGCCAACCGTTTACTTTTTCTGTACCTATGGAAGCTTTTACAGTCCATTTTTATGTTTTTTGCTAGTTTACATTCATATTCTGTACTCCCTTTTATCAGTCCTCCTTTGCTGTATTCTAAAATCCTCCTAATCCTCAGGTTTACTACTATTTCCAGCAACTTTATAGACCATTTCTTTCTATCTAATATGTTCCTTAACTTCCTTTGTTAGCCACCGTTCACTGCCTTCTCTTTTTGGGTTTTTGTGCCTTGAAGGAATGTGTAGTTGCTGTAAACTATGTAGTTCTTTAAAGATTGTCCACTGCCTATGTACTGTCATACCTTTTAATGTATTTTCCCAATCCACCTCAGCCAATTTGTCCCTCATACCTTCATAATTTCCTTTGTTCAGATTTAACACCCTGGCGTCAGATTGAACTACCTCACTTTCAAACATAATGTAGAATTCTATCATATTATGGTCACTCATCCCTAAAGGTTCTTTTAAAATAAGATTATTAATTAGCCCTTTCTCATTACATAATACCAGATCTAAAATGGACTGTTTTCTAGTCAGTTCCTCGACATACTGCTCTAGAAAACCATCCTTAACACTCCAGAAACTCTTCCTCCATGGCATTAGTGCTCATTAGGTTTACCCAGTCTATATGCAGATTGAAATCACCCATGATTACTGTGTTACCCATGCTACATGCTTCTCTAATCTCCTGATTAATGCCATGCCCCACACTACCACTACTGCTTGGTGGTCTATAAACAACTCCTACCAATGTTTGCTGCCCCTTGCTGTTTCTTAGCTCCACCCAAATAGATTCCACATTAACTCAGTACTGGGTCCCCTGCTTTTTGTGGTATAGAAGAACAATTTGGATGTAAATGTAGGGGACACGATCAAGAAGTTCGCAGAGACACAGAGATTGGCCATGTGGTAGATAGCGAGGAGAATAGCTGTAAGCTGCATACGGAATCCTTTCCTTTATTAGCCGAGGTATTGAATATAAAAGCAGGGAGGTTATGCTGGAACTGTATAACTCATTGGTTGGGCCACAACTTGAGTACTGTGTGCAGTTCTGGTCACCTCATTACAGAAAGGATGTAATTGCACTAGAGAGGGTACAGAGGAGATTTACGTGGATGTTGCCGGGACTGGAAAATGCAGCAATGAGGAAAGATTGGATAGGCTGGGGTTGTTCTCCTTGGAAGAGAGAAGGCTGAGGGGAGATCTGATTGAAATGTACGAAATTTTGAGCTGCCTGGATAGAGTGGAGGTGAAGGATCTATTCACCTTAGCGGAGAGGTCAGTGACGAGGGGGCATAGATTTAAAGTGATTGGTCGAAAAATTAGAGCGGAGATGAGGAAAGACATTTCCACCCAGAGGGTGGTGGGGGTCTGGAACTCACTGCCTGAAAGGGTAGTTGAGGCAAAGATCCTCAACTCATTCAAAAGAATATGCATCTCAAGTGCAGTATTAGGTGGATCGTTTTTCGGCCGGCACAGATGCGATGGGCCAAGTGGCCTCTGTCTGTGCCTTAAACTTTCCATGATTCTGTTTTGTTCTTCCAATCTGAGATACTCCCGTACTAATGTACTGATCCCATCCCTTATTATCAGCACAACGCCACCTCCTTTCCTTTTTGCCTGTCCTTCCTAAATATCGAATACCCTTGAATATTCAATTCCTAATCTTGGTCACCCTGTAGCCACGTTTCCGTAATGGCAATTAGATAAAACCCACTTACCTCTATTTGTGTCTTTAAATCATCTACCTTGTTGTGAATGCTGCGTGCATTCAGGTAGAGTGCCCTTAACTTTATCTTTTTTGACATTGTTCTACATTCTAAGCCTCGTTGATGCTTGCCTTTGTTTCATCTGCTACTTTTCTATTTCCTGTTACCAGTTTTACTTCCATCCAATTTGAGTTACCCCTCAGGTTCCCATTCCCCCTGACAAACCAGTTTAAACACTCCTCAGAAGCACTAGCAAATCTCCCTGTGCAGATATTAGTTCCGGTTCTGTTAAGGTATAGCCCGTCCAACTTGTACAGGCCCCACCTGCCCCAGAACCGGTCCCAATGCCTCAAATCTGAAGCCCTCCTTCCTACACCAATTCTCCAGCCACGTGTTCAATCAATCATTCCTCTTATCCCTGTTCTCACTAGCACGTGGCACTGGGACTAATCCTGAGATTACTGCTTTTGAGGTCCTGCTTTTTAATTTCCTTCCTAACTCCCTAAAATCTGCTTTCAGGATCTCATCCCTCTTCCTACCTATGTCATTGGTACCAATGTGGACCACGAACTCTGGCTGGTCACCCTCCCCCAGAAGAATATCCTGCAGCCGCTCCGTGACATCCTTGACCCTGGTACCAGGGAGGCAACACACCATCCTAGTCACATTTACTGCCACAGAAGTGCCTGTCTGATCCCCTGACCATGGAATCTCTTATCTCTATTGCTCATCCACTGTTCTTCCTTCCCTCGTGTGCAGCTGAGCAACCTGTGGTGCCACAGACTTTGCTCTGGCTGCACTCCCCTGAGGAACTAACACCCTCACCAGTATCCAAAATGGAAAACCGATTAGCAAGCAAGATAGACTCAGGAGATTCCTGCACTACCTGCCTGGTCCTCTGAGACTGACTAGCAGCCACTCATTCCCTCTCAGCGTACATGCTCCTGACCTGCGGTGTGACCACCTCCTCAAACATGCTATCCACATAGTCCTCTGCCACGTGGATGCACAACAGTGACTCCCACCAGCCGCTTGAGTTCCAAAACCCGGAGCTCAGGCTTCTGCAGCCAGTGACACTTCCTGCAGATGAGGTTGTCTAGGGCACATGGTGCGTCCATGACTTCCCACATACCACAGGATGTACATTCCACTTGGCTGTGCTGACCTGCCAGACCGTAACTTTAAAATCTATTTATTACAATTAGAATAATTATTAGTTACTCACCAATCAGCTTCTTCTCCTGTACCAAAATAAGAGCCAGCTACTGGAGGCTGAAAAAAAGGTAGAAAAAGAAAGGAGCACCTCCCTCATCGAAGCCCCTCACGCACCAAACTCCCGCTTTACACTGTGCATTCACAGCAGCACTCAGTGCAGATCAAAATGCACTGAGGAAACCTGGCTTTTATACTTTCTGAAAAACAACTGATTCAAGCTTCTGAAAACCCATTTAAACCAGCTACCTAAGTAACTAGCTGCAGTTGCTCCCAAAGAGCTTGTATATATCCCTGTATTAAGGCTGAAATAAAACTTAACTTCTCTCAACTTGAGTAATTTTCAGTTAATGGCTAAATTGAAGAAAAAAAAACTAGCCTATAGATAGAAGTGAACCTGTAAAACTCCCTCTCACCAGAGTCACAAGCTCTCAGTGCAGACAATTAAATGTGCAACTTAATGTTCAGGCTCATTTTCTTTTTTCCTCCATTTATCTATAAGGTGGGAGATGCAGCTTGCTTGTACAGAAAAGCTCAGTGTTACAGACAATCTGCAAGATGCTTTGAGCAACTGCAAAAATTTGAATTGGCGCTCAAAATGCTCTGTCGTGGTGAATTGTACAATGAAGCTGCTCTGGCTGTAGAAAGGTAATATTCAGACACTCACAATCTGATGTTTGTTTCTTCTGAATACAACTATATGCATCTTTCTTGAGGTTTTTTTAAAAAAGTGATACTGCTATTGGAATCTTATTTCTTACCATCCGATGTAAAAATGTTATTCAAACACTTGCCTTTTTATTTTTTATTTTTTTGTTTATTGTCTTTGAGGTACAGTGGGTTGATAGAGGTCAAGATGTCTAGCAGGAACAAATTCTGTCAAATTCCAATTGGTTTTCGGTCCTGCTTTTCTGTCCGAAGCAGATGGGAGCCTCACTTGTGTATGTAAAAAGATGGGTGGGGCAGGCACTCGTGGGGGTGTCGGGGACACTGAGTCACCAGCCTGTCCAGACACACCTATCAGAAAGAAGCACTGGGACAGACTGCAGGCACAACGGCCTTTAGAACATTGAAATTGATGGGGCTTCAAGCCTGCACCACAGAACCACAACACCTTAAGCATCACAGTTAGGCACCCAGCACACCTGCCCACCATCAGTTATGTACTCTCCTGGGAGAGACCCACATCTTTTCAAGTTAGCTCAGTGCATTAGGCTTTTTAAAGGCCTTGTGCTTTTTCTTATTCTGGCACTTATTCTTTGTGGTATAAAATTCTGGCTAATCTGTTAGCAGTGAGGTTCATTTTCACAAGATTCAGGCATAAATACATCATTGCAGTTGTTCCTCCTCTTTTTTAGCTGAGGAAAGCACAGTTTGTGGACCTATCTGCTAATTCTGTATTGATCAGCTCATCTAGATGGGTAGAGGGTCTCTTATCTCGGGTTGATTCTTGAATATGGCACAGCACCTGCCTACGCCCCAGTCATTACAACTTGAGTCATCGGGATCTCTCGGTTGGACCTTGGAGAAGTAAGATGTGCTGCAGCCTCTGCTAGTTGTCCTGCTGACCACCGTGATGCCTTCAACTTGAAGGGTTACATTGCACAATTCACATTTTCAGCACATTGGCATATGTGCGATGCTTATAAAGGCTGCTGTTCATGCAAAGTCTGTATTGCTGTTTTCTGCCAGTCCCTAGTGGAAACAATAGTTAAGGGATGTTGCATGATCTTTGGTTTATGAAAAAAGCTGCAGCTTTCTGTCTGTTTTGCTCAGGTAACTGTTGATTGGGATTTGAATTCAGTTCCATGCAAACTAATGTCAGAAACCTTGGATTTGTGTGAACATGTGATTCTTTTCTTTAAAGCCATTGAAACATAGAAAAATTTACAGCAGAGATTGAGGCCGTTCAGCCCTTTGTGTCCATGCCAGCTGAGAAAGAGCTATCCAGCCTAATCCTATCTTCCAGCTCTTGGACAATAGACCTGTAGATTACAGCACGCCAGGTGCATATTCGAGCTATTTTTTAAATGCGATGAGGGTTTCTGCCTCTACCACCCTTTCAAGCAATGAGTTCCAGATCTCCTCCATCCTCTGGGTGAAAAATTACTCCTTGACTCCCCTCTAATCCTTCCACCAATGACTTTAAATCTATGCCCCCCCCCCCCACCCCTTCCCACCCTGGTTATTGACCTCACTGCTAATGGAAATAGGTTCTTCCCATCCACTTTATCTATAATTTTATACACCTCCATTAAATCTCCCCTCAGCCTACTCTGTTCCAAAGAAAACAACCCTGTCTATCCAATCATTCTTCATAGCTAAAATTCTCCATTTCTGCCAGCAGCCTCATAAATCTTCTCTGTGACTACATCCTTCCTGTAAGGCGGCGACCAGAATTGTACACAGTACTCTAGCTGCAGTTTCTATAGTGTTTTACAGTTCAAATATAATCTCTCTGCTCTTATACTCTATGCCTTGGCCAATAAAGGAAGATATTTCGTATGCTTTCTTGACTATCTTATCTCCTTGTACTGCTATCTTCAAGGATCTGCGGACATGCACTCCAAGGTCCCTCTGTTCCTCTGCACTTCTCAGTATCCTACCACTTATTGTGTATTCTTTTGACTTATTTGTCCTCCTGAAATACATTACCTCACACTTCTCTGGATGGTATTCCATTTGCAACTTTTCTGCCCACCTGACCAGTCTGTTGATATGTTCCTACAGTTTACAACTTTCTTCCTAACTGTCACCACACAGCCAATTTTTGTATCGTCTGCAAACTTCTTAATCATGCCCCCTAAATGTAAGTCTAAATCATTGATACATACTACGAACAACAAGCTACCCAGTACTGAACCTTGTGAATCCCCACTGGAAACAGCCTTCCAGTCACATAAATACCCGTTGCCCATAACCCTTTGTTTCCTACGATTGAGCCGATTTTGGATCTAACTTGCCACTTTTTCCCTTGTATCCCATGGGCTTTTACTTTTCTGATCAGTCTACCATGTGGGACCTGTCAAAAGCCTTGCGAATATCCATATAGACTACATCAAATGTGCTACCCTCATCGATCCTTCCTGTTACCTCTTCAAGATATTCAATCAAGTTAGTCAGGCAGGATCTACCCTTAGTAAGTCCATGCTAGCTGTCCTTGATGAATCTCATGCCTTTCTAAATGATGACTTACACTGTCTCTCAGAATTTTTTCCATTAATTTGCCCACCACTCAGGTTAGGCTGACTGGCCTGCAATTACATGGGCTATCCCTTCCTCCCTTTTTAAAACGAGTTACAACATTACTAGTTCCTCCAGTCCTCCGGCATCATGCCTGTAGCCAGAGAGAATTAGAAAACGATAGAGCTTCCGATATGTCTTCCCTTCGCAACCTGGGATACATTTGATCATTAATACTCTTTCCCTCATGTTGTTTATCCCATTCAATATTTCATACTCCTCCTTAACTAAAATATCTGCTTCTTCCCACTTTTGTGGAAACAGGCACAAAGGTGCCATAAACTATGGCGGTCCACATGTGTGGACCGCTTGTCGTGGAACCGCCACGATATTAAATGCAGTGGCTCATTTAAATGGCTGAGGTGGACCCCCCCCCCCCCCCCCCCCAGATGACATGGAGGGGGGCGGGCGTTCCGACCCAGCAACTGCGTCCGTGCCACTGCACAGGTGCTGATGTCATTTTTAAAGGCTCTGAGCCCTTCAACTTAAATATTTAAAGATATAGCAATGTTAAGTGTAATTAGAAAAATTAAATTAATGTTTCTAGCCCCTCTCCCACTCCACACCCTACCCCCCAATAACCATACAGTTCATTCCTTGCCCTCTTCCCCCTCACCCCCAAAGGTACCTTCTGTACCTGACCTTTCCCCCACCCCCAAAGTTTATAAACTTTTACCTTCAACCCCTTCCTACCATCCCCTAGACCAATCAGAATAGATTGACCCCACTTCCACCACCCACCTCTCCCCACACAGCAAAACGTACATACTCTCCTCTCCCCATCAGTGTTATGCCTCGGATCTCTGAACGGAGATCCGATGGTGCTGGAGTGCCGGCCACTGGCACTAATATCGGTGCGGCACAGACGTCTGGAGCGGGATGCTCATTAATGCAGGTATTTAAAAAATTTGCTTATGTAAATTTTGGTCCCGTCGCTGAGCGGCGGGGACAGAGGTGCATCACAAGGCCTCTCCACCGCCAGCAATATTGGGCCGGGCCTTCCCGTCATCGAGGCCCGTGGCGGGCCTCTCCCAAAGGCATTTTCTAGCTCCCCCTGCCGTGACCCCCAACGTCGGGAGGGCTGTAAAATCCAGCCCAAAGTATTCATTAAGAACCATGCCCACGTCTTGCATCTCCACACAAGAAGTTACCTTTTTGATTTCTGATGTGGTCTACTTTTTCCTTAGTTTTCCTCTTGCTCTTTATCTGTTTATAAAGCATCTTTGGAGTTCCTTGATTTTATTTGCCAGTATTTTTTCATTTTCTTTCTTTGCTTTCTTAATTTCCTTTTTAATTTCACCCTTGCATTTTCTACACACCTCTAGGCTTTCTGCATTATTGAGCTTTTAGTATCTGACATAGATTTCTTTTTTTTGCCTCATCCAACTCTGGTCTTTGGCATCCAGAGTGGTCCAGATTTGGGAGTCCCTTTTTCTTTGTGGGAGCATATTTGTTTTGAACCCTCTTTATCTCCTCCTTAAATGTCTCCTACTGCTCTGACACTGAATTATCTTTGAGCAGCTGTTTCCAGTCCACTTTTGCCAAATTACATCTCAGCTTAGTAACATTGGCCTTTTCTCAATTTAAAGCTTTTACTATTGGACTATCTTCATCCTTTCTCATAACTACTCTAAATCTAACTGAATTATGGTCAGTATCACTAATATACTCAACCACCTGCCCAGCTTCATTCCCTAAAACTAAGTGCAGAACTGCCCCTTCTCTTGGGCTTGCTGCATACTGGCTAAGAAAAGGTTCTTAATGCTTTTTAAGAATTCTACTTCCTCTATACTTTTGTCTTTGAGTTTATCCCAGTTAATATTAGGGAATTTGAAGTCCCCCACTATTACTGCTCTTTTGTTTCTGCATTTCTCTGCAATTTACCTGCATATTTGCTTTTCTATCTCCCCCTGACTATTTGACAGTCTATATATAGTATGTTCCCAGCATGTGATTACCCCTTTTTTGTTCCTCAGTTCAACCCCTATGGCCTTATTTGCTGCTTCTACACATCATTCTTCCTCCCAGCTGAGATTGTTTCTTTGACCAAAACTGCAACCTTTCCCTCATTTTTAACCCCCCCCCCCCCCCCCCCCCACTTATCCTGTTTGAAAACCCTATAACCCAGAATGTTGAGCTGCCATTCCTGCCCTTTTAAGCTATGTTTCAGTATCTTCAATATCATATTTCCAAGTATCTACCTATGGCCTTAGCTCATCTCCCTTATTCACTGGACTCCTTGCATTGAAGTATATACCCCTAATCACTGAACATCTCCTTTGTTGTCTATTTTCTAGCCCTCTGTTTCCTCAACTTTCCACACTCGCTTACTGATCTGCTTTCTATTTCCAGTGTTGCTTCTCTTCTTTCTGAATCTACCTTAGGTTCCCATCCCCCTGCCAATAGCACTTAAAAAAAAAAAATCTTGTCACCACAATATTGGTCCCGACCCCGTTGAGGTTCCACCCATGCGGGTCCAACCTTCCCCAGATTCATTTCCAGTACCCCAGGAATCTAAAGGCCTCCCTGCTGCACCATCTCCCCAGCCACATATTCTGCTGTACTATCCTTCTATTTCTGTACTCAGTGGCAAGTGGCACTGGGAGTAATCTGGAGATTACTACCTCTGAGGTCCTACTTTTTAACTTCTTTGCTAGCTTCCTAAAAATCTGCCTGCAGGACCTTATCCCTGTTTCGGTCTATGTCATTGGTACTGATATGGACCATGATCTCTGACTATTTTACTTTCCCACCTCAGTGTTTCTCTGCCGCTCCGTGACATTTTTGACCTTGGCACTAGGGAGGCAACATACCATCCTGGAGTCACATCTGTGGCAGCAGAAACACCATTCTCTTCCTCTAACTATTGGATCTCCTACCATAATTGTTTTACTGACCTTCCTTCACCCCCACTGCACAGCTGAGCCACCCATATTGCTGTAACCTTTGCTCAGGCTGTGTTCCCTAAAGGAACTATTACCCTCACAAGTATTTAACTGAACTGAATACTGGTTGGAGAGCAAGATGCACTCAGGGGACTCTTGCACTAACTGGTCCTGCTTGACTGTCTGGCGGCCATCCATTCCCTCTCTGCCTGCACGCTCTTAAGCTGCAGGGTGACAACCTCTAGAAATGTGCTATGCACGTAGCTCTCAGCCTGGCAGATGCAGCACAGTGATGCCAGCTACTCGAGAAACCAGAAGCTCGAGCTCCTCCAGCTGACAACACTTCCTGCACATGTGGTTGTCCAGGACGCAAGAAGCTTACTGGAGTTCCCACGTAGAACAGGATTTAAATCTGACAGGGCTAATGTGGCCTTTGGTCTTTTACTTATCTTTCCTTTTTTGATATATGAACAAGCAGTTCCTCCATCTTAATTGCTTTTCCCCAAAATTTGTTTTAAGAAATGTCGTATTGTAGCTGTTGTTAAGGAGGGAAATGCAGCAGCCAATTTGTGCACAACAAGGCCCCACGAACAGGTTATTGACCAGACAATCTGTATTAGTCATGTTGGTTGAGGGATAAATGTTAGCCACACAATGGAAGACCTCTGCTGCTGCTCTTCAAGAAGCACCATAAGATCTTTTACAACTTTGGTTAAGTGTCTCCTCTGAAAGATGGCATCTCCGACCATGCAGCAGTCCCTCAGTACTGTAGCAAAGTGTCAGCCTGGATTTTGCACTGAAGTTTCTGGAGTGGGGCTTGAACCCTCTGATTCAGAGGTAACAGTGTTACCACTGTACCAAGGCTCAACTAGAATCATAGCATCATCTTCAGAACTCTATCCCAGAGGGCTGTGGGTGCATTGAGTACATTCAAGACTAGTGTTGATAGATTTCTGGGCACTATGAGAATCAGGGGACATGGAGATCAAGCAAGATCGTGGTACTGATGTAAAAGTTCAGATATGATCCTATTGAATGGCGGAGACAGCTCTGGCCTACTGCTGCTTCTATTTCTTATGTTCTTATACAGCACGAAAGGAGGCCATTCAGCCCATCATGCTGGCTATCTGAAACAGAGACCAATCTGTCCCACTCTCCCCTTTCCTTGCAGCCCTGCAATTTAAAAAAAAAATATCAAGTTCCCTGTTGAAGGTTATCATTGAATCTGTTTTCATCATCTTTTCAGTAAATTCCACATCATATCTTGTTGAGTAAGAAAAATTTCACTTCATCTTCCCCCCTCACTGTTCTGCAAATTATCTTCAGTGTGGTCCTCTGGATACATACGAATTAGGAGCAGGAATAGGCCAATCGGCCCATTGAGCCTGCTCTGCCATTTATCAAGATCATGGCTAATCTGATTGTAACTCAACTCCACATTCCCGCCTGCCCCAGATAACCTTTCACCCCCCCACTGCTTATCAAGAATCTATCTACCTCTGCCTTAAAAATATTTAAAGGCTCCGCTTCCACCACTTTTTGAGGAAGAGAGTTCCAAAGAATCACGACACTCTGAGAAAACATTTCTCCTCATCTCTGTCTTAAATGGGCGACTCCTTATTTTTAAACAGTGACTCCTGGTACTAGATTCTCCCACAAGAGGAAACGTCCTTTCCACATTCAACCTGTGAAGACCCCTCAGCATCTTATGTTTCAGTCAAGTCGCCTCTTACTCTTCCAAACTCCACCTGTCCAACCTTTCCTCATAAGACAACCCGCCCATTCCAGGTATTAGTCTAGTAAACCTTCTCTGAGCTGCTTCCAACGCATTTACATCCTTCCTTAAATACTACTACTCTGCTTTCTGTCTCTCAGCCAATTTCCTATCTGTGCTGCAACTCCACCTTTTTAATCCCATGGTCTTCGATTTTGCTTGCAAGTCTATTATGTAACACTTTTTCAAATGCCTTCTGAATGTCCATGTGCACAACATCAACTGCACTACCTTCATCGACTCTGTTCATTATTTTGTTGAAGAATTCAAATCAAGTTAGTCAGAAACAATTTACCTTCAATAAATATGTGTTGGACAATGTTTATGTTCTTCCAAGTGACGATTCATTTAGTCCTGGTTTGTTATCTCTAGAAGTTTCCCCACCACCAATGTTAGGCTGCTTGTTCATTAGTTACCTGGTTTATCCCTCTTTATTTTTTAAACAAGGTTTGACATTTACAACCCTCCAGTCTTCTGACATCAATGCCATGTCCAAGGAGCATGGAAAATTGTAGCCAGACCCTCAACTATTGTCACCCTTATTTTCCTCAACAACTTAGGAGGTATCCATCTGGACCAGGTGACTTTTCTACCTTATGTGCTGCCAACCACTTTAGGGCTTCTTCTTTATTTCTGTTATATCCAATTTCTCTACCACCTCCTTTACTGTAACACTGGCAGCATCTTCTTCTGGTGACTTCAGATGCAAAGCTAGCTAAATGATAATCATATAAAATGTGCATTCACACTTCTGCTTTGAACACTGATAAATCCCCACAGCAATGTTTTAATGTACAAGTCTTTCTGTTTTAATTTCTAGATTTGAAGAGATACTTCGTAAAAAGAATCAGTCTTTCACAAAGCTTCCATACTCTGTAGATCAGTTCCGTTTAGAGGCTGCTGCCAAGTATCTGAGGGAGAACAAACTCACTGAAATGATGGACCCCTTGTCTTACCTTGACCCTGAAGACCAGCTAGTTTTCCTCAAGTCAAACAAGTGTTTGCCTCAAGCAGCTGACCTCTTGAAAAGCCAGAAGCGGGAGGAGGAAGCTGCCATTTTGATGCGAGAGCATGGAAAGCTCCAAGAAGCAGCAAGGCTTTCAAATAAGAAGGAATTTCAAGCTGAATGCCTTGTTGCTGCGGCCCGAGTGAGTCTACTCAAAGAAAGCAAAAGAGAAGAGATAAAAGTCTCAGACAAAAAATGTATCCAAGAAGTGCTGGATGAAGCAATCGCTCTCTTCAAAATCAGAAAACAACAGTCCTCCGATATAGCAGAAGCCATACTACTAAAAGGCCTTCTAATTAAAGAGAGCAATCTGGTCAGAGCAGCTTTTGACATTTTTGTTCGTGAAAATAACAGTGCTGGAGCTGTGGAGAGCCTCTTTTGTTTACTACAGAAAGACCCCGAAGCTTTGTCAGATTTTGAACAATCATTGACTTGTCTGGAGATGTTGGTGCAGTTGGTGAAAGCTCTTGATTATCCCCAGAACAATGCCGCGAAAGAGATGGTCAAAGCTTGCTATGCATTTTTTGGAATTTTACCATTAGATGTCACGTACGGCAGAATTCCACTGTATGAAGGAGTGAGAATTTTGCAGCTGGATTTTGACCCAGATCTAAATGAGAAGCAAGGCAACTTTTACAAATGTGAAATTAAAAATGTAAGATTTGCACTAAAGAAGCACTTATTGCTTCGTCTTTGTGACTTTGCTGAAAAAATTAAGTCAGCGGGACAGAGTATTCCAGATGTTTGTCCGAAGTTTATCTGTGGCTTGCCCTGTAGGTCTCCTTCCTGTCAAGATTATCATCTTTTTTTGAAAAGGGATGAAGCAAAATATTCACTTGAAGCCAAGCTGTATCTGACTGTTCTAAATGGAATCTTGCTGGAAGCCAAATGTTTCTATCCCATAGAGACCTTTCCAGAAGTTGAAAAAATTGGAGATATTCTCACTGGAGACCAATATGCTTTATGTAACTCTCTACTGAATGCTTTTTATCCAAAACATTTTCATCTGACTGTACTATCCAAGAACGCTGGTGCTTGCTGGGATGTCTTGGGATTAGTGAAGACAATTAACTTTCCAAGCTTCAGGTCTGTACTGAGAGAGTACATATCATCTTGTTTTGAATGTTCCTCAGTTCAGAAACGAAGAGAATCAACAGACTTGTGGGTACAGATCCAACAGATTTACCTTCTAACTTGTGACTACCCCAAGAAGATTGAAGAACTGCTGTTAAAAGAAGAACAAGCATATGACTCTGAACGAAGGAAATGTGAAAAAGGCACAGATGTTCATGATCAAAGGAGGAAACATAGAGCCCTAAAAGGCAAGCTTGGGATGTTGCCTACCGATACATTACATTTATGTATTTTCAGGCTTCTGGTTACATCTATGAAAGATTTTTATGAGTACTCTGATCCAGAGCAATGCATTCACAACTTCTACCGGTTCATGAATGTACTGGTTAGGAGATGTGTTGATCCCCTTATCCCAAGTATAGCCAACACTGTCACATTGCTTGAATTCCAGTTTGTTTTATGTTGTTCTATCCTTATGCATATCACAAAGAACCTTGTCGTCTGTCTCCCAAGGAGCTTTATAGCTCTTCTTCATTACTGGAACTTCATGTTTAAACTTCAAGTCAAACGCAAAAAGCCCAAAGATGCCTTTAGCATCATAAATGAATACAAGCCAAAGGATGTACCCAAAGTGATTCATAAAATGAAGCAACATTTGTCCTTCCTGGTCAGAGTCTTGTGTGGTGAGCAGAGCAATGACTTCAATGTACTTTTGGATGCCTTCAGTGATCCAGATTATACTTCTTCAGGAGAGGCAGAGAGAACAGTGGTTCTGTGTGTGGTGATGTTGGTCAATGCACAACATATTCTGGAACCTCGGATGGAAAGGGTGATCAGATATAATTTCAGGAAGGTGGAGAAAAAGTTGATAGAAATCACCCAAGACCATAGGTCAAAGGTTCCAGCAAGACTTGTAGATCTTGTTGAAAAAGTTAATAGAGCACAAAGTGTTAAAGATGTGGTGAACACCCTTCAGGAGTTGCTGAGTAAGAGAGATGATGAGTATTTGCACGACTGCATCTGGAAATGGGACCACCACTCTGGCTGTGGTTCAGTGCGGGGTATTTACTTTCAGAACATTCATGTTGAAAGATTTACTGGTGAATATCGAACAAACATCGATGAAATTATTCTCATTCCAGAGGAAGACTATAATGCTCCTGACGTTGCTCAGTATCTTGAAGAAAAAGATGATCATCTCCAGGACATAGCTTCTAAATTGCAGATGAAAGCAAACGTGAGAAGGAAATGGAAGTGTTTACTACATGTAATTAGTGTGTGCAAATACCTGCTAACGATCTTGACACAAGCTGTTTCAGATATTGCCCAACAAAAAACAGAGGTTCCCAGCAACTTCAGAGAGGCCCAAATAGATGAGACGCAGTGTGATATTTGTGGAGTGAAATTTGCTAGAGGCTCTAAAAGCTATGCAGACCTTTGTCGGGAGCAGGAATGTGAAGAAGCTACTAACCAGATCTCAGAAAACTGGGAAGAGAATGAAGGTGAAGAAGAGAGTAAAACATCATGCTTACGCAAATGTTTTGAAACCCACAGGAGACTTGAAGAGCACATAAAGAAAGAAGTTGCCTACAATGCTTACTTGGCTTACTTCAGAGGATCTGTGGAACCTGTCATGGGCAAAGGCAGAAGTGTGCTGCACTGTCTTGAGGAAATGGCAACAGATCATTTGACATCTAAAGAACTATTGAAAGTGATGTATGGAAAACTGAAGAGCAGTATTGATGTAATTGTAGATTCAATAGACAGTATCTACAAGCACAAGACCTGGGTAAAAGGTAATGTATTTCTCTTTAGAATTAGCTAACATTTTTCTTTATTCCCCTTGAAATGGACAATATGCTTTTAAGGACAAGTACTTGATTTGTAGTTTTCTGATTAATTGTTGACAGCTTAATCATGTAATCTTAAAATCTTACAGTGCAGAAGGAGGCCATTTGGCCCATTGTTGAAAGACCTGCTCAATTAGTTCCACACCTCTGCTCTTTACCCATTGCCCAGCAATTTTTTTTCTTTTCAAGTATACATCCAATTCATTTTTGGAAGTCATTGTTAACTCTGCTTCCATCATCCATTTATGCAATGCGCTCCATGTCGTAACAACTTGCTGCGTCAAAATAATTCTGCTCTTCTTTCCCCAGGTCCTTTTGCCAATTTAACTTAAATCTGGGTCCTTTGGTCACCAATCCTCCTGCAAGTGGAAACAGTTACTCCTCTTGAATGAAAGAAGCTGAGATTGTTCTCTTTAGAGAAAAGATGATTAAAGAGAGATTTAACAGTGGTGCTCAAAATTATATGAGGGGTTTTGTTAGAGTTAGATAGGGGAGGACTTCTTCCAGTGGCAGGAAGGTCGGTAACCAAAGGGCCCAGATTTAAGATAATTAGCAAAAAAAGCCAGGGAGAAGAGATGAAATCTTTTTTCCTCACTGAGTTGCATTGCCTGAAAGGTTGGTGGAAGCTGATTCAACAGTAACTTTCAAAAGGAAGCCAGATATGCATTTAAAAGGGAAAAGTTTGCAAGTCTATGGATAGGGCCCTACCCATTACAGGGCAGTGAAAAATGTGTCACGCACCATGAAATCTTGGATCTTCCGTGAAATCAGCCATTTTGCAAATATTGCACATTTATTGATTGACACAAGGCTCAACTTGCTGATGAGGGAGGGCTTCCGATGCAGTTTTGAGAAAAGCAGTCTCTAGTATTATTAGACGAGTGAGAATGCTAGAATGAGCAAATCAAAAACAGCCAGAACCATTACTGCAACACAGCAAGTGAAATAATTGGGTAGCCAAATTCTGTATGCTGGCTTCATTGAGTAAAGAGGATGACATGTTTATAGTCAGCGTTTTACAATAATTTTTGAGTAAAAAATAAATGCCATTTGAAACAATAAACCTCCCTTGTCTTTTTTTTTTGTTTTCAATAGTGACACTGAAATTTAAGATTTAAATATGTAAAATGTCATGACTCTGAAATTTGTAAAATTTGACCATGAATTTAGTCGGGTCCTAGTTATGGAGAAAGAGCTCTGGAGTGGGACTAATTGGTAACTCTTTCAGAGAGCCGGCGCAAGCATAATGGACCAAATTCTTTCCTCCTGTGTTGTATCATTCTATGATTAAATGTCCAAAAATCAGTTTAACTTTTTCTGGAAGGACTGCAAGTAATCAATCCTCAGTCCCACCTCTGGAGCCATCAAACTCTGGGAAGATAAAACTTCATTCCCTGCTTTATTTATTTAAATGGATGGCCTCGACTTCCACCAGGCACATCATCTCAAACAATCCTGTTGCTTGTATATTATTAATATCCTTAATCATTTCAAACACCGGAGTTGGGTCCCCTCTAAGTATACTTTCCAGAAAATCCAAACCCAAAGTAGCATTGCTCAATCTTAGTTGTCTCTGTACGATCATGTGCTTCTTGAGGTGGAGGTGTAGAAGGGAACCAAAAGGTACACAGGTCTTCAAATGAAGACTCACCAAAACTTTATATAACCAAGTTCAGCTTGGAATTGCTGTGGATTAGTTTAAAGGTCAGCCCAATTGTGAATCCAGTTTGGAGTCAATCAGCATATGAAATATTCTACTCTTCCCCATAATAGTGGCATATGGCTAGCTAAGAGCGGCCATGTACTGCACAACAGAGTAGTATTTTGTTAAGTCCTCTATTTCAGTTTTATCATAATTGGGAAAGTGCAGGTTAGATACCTTTCTGCAGGGAAGGAGAGCAACTGAGAGCCTAGCAGCTTTAGAGTAGTATTGGACAGGTGTGAGAGCAGCTTTCCCCATTCCTCTGAGCTGGGATAGGTGCATGGCAATGGGGGAGGAAAAACTTAAAAATCTTTTAGTTGGTTCTTTTAATTCAGCCAGAATAATATAAATTTAGTACTAGATATAGGGATATCTATATAACCAAACTGTCTTTATACATATCCCTTAGGTGAGGAAATATTGTCTCAGAAAATTGACGCACTTCAGGAAATTGTAAATGGCGCTGACGTGTGGCAGAAGCAATCTTTGTGCCTGACTGATGATGGTATGTTTAAATAAGTAGCAATAGTGAATCACATGATAAGTAACTTTAACTCAGCACATTAATGTGATATGGCCCATTCCTATACAATGACCATTGTAAAATATGTTTCTTACAAAATGATTATCTTTAAGGATTGTTTTTATTATGATTAGATGTTCTACATATTCCTCAGAATCAATAAGGTTCTTGAAATGGCGAGGTTAAACATTCATCAATTTATTACGCATACAGTACATGCAATAGTACTTAAACACACACTTAAAAGATACAACCACACCTGATGGTTGGAAACTGAAATGTGCTACAGTTCTGATCTCAGTATTTCGACTGATCAAACTCTTTTAAATTCAAATACTCATTCCAGTCTGCTACTTTTTATACATTTCTGTCACCCCAACTACCTGCATGTTTCTGCATTCCATCATTATACCAAAAATAAAAATACAATTTCCAATAAGGAGAATCTAATTGGTCTTATCAATAACTTCAGTTGATAAGCTGGTTTCTTTACTAACAGTCTCCTTTTCCATTGGGCTAAGGAGATCAGTATAACTCTCTTACTGATCTTATGTAATGAGCAAAATTATTATTATAATTGCTATTCCACCTTTAATTATAAGTGTATCTTTGATTCTGTACAGTTTGGAATCAGCTAATTCTCTCCTACAGAAAGCCCTATTAGAAAGGTAAAATATTTACCCAGATGCTGCCTTTGCACCCATTGTTTGTTACATAATCTCCCTGCAACTTAGGAACCAGTATTCAATGGCATGTCTTTAATTAGTTTCCTTATTAAGTTGGTGATAACTTCATATTGAAACCAACCAGCCACAGAATTAATCTCAGTTCAAATGTTCAGTGGTCAGTACATTAACTTTGAATCATGCCTCCTTGCATAACAAAGACTAAAAGCTAACATTACAATAACGTAAAGAAAAATCACTAACAGTATTTGATTAGCAGACTTGAGTCACTCTGATTCACAGTTTTCCTTACCATTATTAAAAATCTCTAACCAGTACTTGTGGCAATCAGTATTTGGAAAAGACCAGTTTTTGATGAAATAATTATTTGTGGGAATTTGCTATGTGCAAACTCGCTATCACCTTTACCTAAGTAACAATAGTACATGCATTTCAAACATATTTCATTGGCTGTGATGGACGTTGGGATATCTTAACAGATGTGATAGTGTGAACCTGCCTTTATAAGACACTTTGCATAAGTAGTCTAAGTCACAGCAACAGAAAACAATGGGCAAAGAGACATGTGCAGTGTCCACAATTATTTGGTTCCGCTAGATTCCCATCCAGTGTAATCCTATGCTGAGAATATTGTACTACTGCTGCACTTTCATTTGGTGACAATGTTTCAAAGTGCAATATCACCTGGCTAATACCCTACATATTGTTCATGAATTCATGATTTAATTGGAAGCTGTATCATGATCATCCATCTCTAATTACAAATTGCTACAGACGGATATGTTCGTAATTTCATTTTGGAACTACCTGGAATGTCAATTGCCTTCAGAAGAAATGTCATTGCAATGCCTTTGCCCAGTGTCTCCAGTTGGAGTGCCTCTGTGCCCAATATGCATGTTTGACTATGTGCATCACTACTGATGTGTTGTTTGCATTACATTTCTCTTATATGCACAATAATATTTTGTTAGGTGTTGAAGTTAACCAGAGCACAGCCGATTTTGAAGAAGGCCTGGAAGATGGGCAAGAAAACTTCGATGAATTATGCTCCAAGAGGAAAAAGAAGTACCAGAGAAAAAAGAAAAAGCGCTAGCTCAGAACCAAACTTGTACAGTGGGGGGTGGGGTGCATAGGAGATCAGAATTTTCCTGTCCACAACTTTTATATATCAGTTGTATCTCTTTGATCCTGCTGATTGAATGTAAACACATCATTCTGCATTTGCTGGTAGTTATATACTTGGATAATTGTTGGGTCTCATTGTTTATCGACTTTTTACCAACTCAATTTATGCACGGATGAGCCCTTCATAAAGGCCAGGCTTTCTTAACTGTTTAGAATACTGACAACATGGTACAGTGTTCCTTTTTCATGATGGTATGTTTATTTTTCCATTTCTTTTTGCAGCAAATTGTTTTTTTTCTATCATTTGGTAATAGTCTTGTCCTTGGCATTGGAAAGATGTGTACTATTGATGCTCCTTTTAAAAAAACAATCAAAATGCAATAGATTTATTCATATCAATATATTCTTTCTCATCTTTGTTTTGTATCTGAGTTTTGAAAGGAGGGAAATTTGCTGGTTGGTATTCATGGGGCTGATGGGCTGTAAGACCTGTGCCATTGCACCTCATACCCAGTCCTGTCGATGAGACCATACATGCATACTTTTAAACAAAATGATCTCATTGACATAACCAAAAGGTCATTTTTAACTTTTGATTTTTTTTAAAATTAGGGTACTGACCTCTCCTCAAATGCTCACGTGTCATACCAGTAAATGCCAGTCCCTCCTAGTGGCAGTTTCCACATTGTTTGAAACATTTTTATTTATCATGATTATTGCATCTCAGTTTACAAGAGGCTGTTGAATATGAAATTTTACATTGACTTGTTGGTAAACGTACCGAAAGCATTGTATGTTGATTGTAATATTTAATTTACCTATGTGCATTTAGTTTACCTTTATTCTTAATGAAGTTAAATCATTTAAGATTTAATGGTGTTTGCTTGGAAATAGATCTTGCAGATACATGATTACTTTGGACCAAATTGTTTACTAAATATTGAATTAAGCTCATTCTCTTAACAAACAAAATGTAGAAAAAGCATGTGCAGTCTACTCCTGTTAATACAAAATTATGTTTTGATCAAGAGAAAATAATCTGTCTTGCCCAGTAGTTTGAATTAAGCAATCAAATAGCCAACATGCGGCGATTTGCTTTGCAGGATTTGAACTTGAATTAACAGATAATTTCAATGATGCTGTTTTGAATTGAGTGGACCAGTTAGTCAAATTGCTTGAAGAAGATATCAAAACCCTTCCAAATAATGACTTTTGTTGAATGTTTGAAACTTTTTGTGGATGTCTGCAAGTTGTGAAATTTCTATTTACAATGGTTTAACATTTTAGTTTTTTTAGCCATTTTTATCTATTATTGAAATGAGAAACTGTCAAGCCAGCAGATGCAAATCAGTTTTTTGCGCACGCATCTTTTCAGTTTACATCGTTTGAAATGAGCGATTACCGAACTGAATAGTCCTTTACCTGTTCAACAAATTCAAAATGAGTATTTGAATCAATGTCAGGGTAGCGTTGCTTGCTCTGCAAAAAGCTTCCCTTTCAAGATTAAAACAAGTCTGCACATGTGAAATTCCCTTTGTTCTTGAAAAAGTCTTGATTTTAAAGACAAGGAAATGAGCAAATAAATTGCTAACTGAGTTGTGTATTTAGGCTCAAATAAGTATATTTTATATTTTACCAATTGATTTTTTTCTATAAAATTGAGTGTTTAATAATGTTTTACCAGCTGTCTAAAGCTTTAGTTTTTCTCAACATGTCATTTTGAAGAGTACTAAAGGAGAACATTCTAAACCTTTATTTTTTACTGAGATGCCTTTTTTGACATCAAGTTTGTAATAATCGTTCTAAGGATTCCTGTGTTTTTGGTCTTTAAAATGTATACTGAAGTAAATCATTTGCCAGTGTGTATTATCTCGTGTTATTGATTGCTTAATCTGTTAAAGAATAATGAAAAACCATCAGGAAGGGGCCCAACCAAACGATAGACTTTAAAGCCAGTAGACGGCACAGTGGCTAGCACCGCAGCCTCACAGCTCCAGCGACCCGGGTTCAATTCTGGGTACTGCCTGTGTGGAGTTTGCAAGTTCTCCCTGTGTCTGCGTGGGTTTCCTCCGGGTGCTCCGGTTTCCTCCCACATGCCAAAGACTTGCTGGTTGATAGGTTAATTGGCCATTATAAATTGAACCTAGTATAGGTAGGTGCTAGGGGAATATAGGGACAGGTGGGGATGTGGTAGGAATATGGAATTAGTGTAGGATTAGTATAAATGGGTGGTTAATGGTCGGCACAGACTCGGTGGGCCAAAGGGCCTGTTTCAGTGCTGTATCTCTAAAACTAAAACTGACAATCTTGTTTTTATGGTTCTGTTTTATTTTTCCAAAGGTTTTAATGTCATTTAGGTTTCTTTTTGTGTTCTTTTATAGGCCAGTGAGTGGCAGTCAGTATTTTCTCACTTCCAGATTATGTGCTTCTCCCAAAGTGTGGCATGAGCACATAACCTCCTGACTCAGAGGCAAGAGTAATACTACTGAGCCAAGCTGATAGTTAAGCAAGCAGCGAAATGGAACGGAGTTCCTCTGGAAGAGCACAAGGGCTTGAACGGTCTCCTTCACAGATTGGTTCCAAGAAAAAGTTCACAGGATTAATTTATATTTTATTTGTTGCCATTTTGAGGGTTTTTTGTCCAATCAAGCTCATTCCTTCAACAAGTACAATCTAAACAGTTGTGGACTCTACTCAACCCATTTACTCTCTTGTGGAAAAGTCCTGCAGAAATACTTTCCCAATGGTAAAAAGCAAAGTGCTAGAATCTTATTATTTCCACCTCTAGGATTCAACACATCCACACCAGACCTGGCAACATTGGCACCAATTACAGCACTGAAGGAGAGACCGTTGGAGCCATCCCCTGTTTCATTTAAGAATCAGCCTTGTTTCATTTCTGAGTCAGAAGGTTGTGGATTCAAGTGACACTCCAGAGACTTTGAGCACATAATCTAGGCAAGACACATCAGCTGGGAGTGCTGTGTTGTTGGAGGTGCCCTCTTTCAGATGGGATGTTAAACCATGGTGCTGTCTGCCCATTTTGAGTGACATCCCATGGCAGCACTTAGACAAGAGCAAGTTCCCCCTGTGACCTGGCCAACATTCAGCCATCAACCAACATGACAAGATACAGATCAACTGATGTTTCTCATTTGTTGCTTGTGTAATCTTGCACACAAATTGGCTGTTTTTCTTTAAAAACCCATCAGGTTCACTACTGTTGTTTAGGGAAGGAAATCTGCTGCTTTTACCTGACCTGACTTGCATGTGACTCCAGAACCAGAGCAATGGGGTTGACTCTTAAAAATGCTCTCTGAAATGGCCTACCAAGCCAATCAGTTGTCCAGGGCAATTAGGGATGGGCAACAAATGCTAGTCTTGCAAGTGATGTCCACATCCCATAAAAGAATTTTAAAAAGTCAGAAAACAGAGAATTGCTTTTGAATAACCGAGTTGCTGCAGTGCATCCTGTAGATAATACACACTACAACCAGTGTGTCAGAGACTGACGAGATGAATACTGAATCCAGTGGCTATGTTGCCCCTCAAGCAAACTGCTTTGTCCTGGATGCTGTTGAGATTCTTGTGTGGTGTTTGTGATGCACCTGCCCAGACAAGTGATGAGTATCCCATCACAGCCTTGATTTGAACACTGTAAATGGTGGTGAAAGCTTGAGGGGTCAGCAGGTGACCATTCATCACAGAGTACAGCTCACATGACAACTGACGAAGTTTCAAAAGTACTTTATTGGTTGTAAAACATTTGGGGCATCTTGTGGATGTGAAAGGTGCTATCTAAATTCACGTTCCTTTTCAAATACTCAGCCAATTCTCATTTGGTTTAATCTCTGCCTCAATATCCACTTGACCTAATAACTCTCTGCATGAAAGAGTTTTTTCTAGCTGCCACCTATTGTTCCTCTTGTAATAATTCTAAATGTTTAACTCGCGAAAACAATCTTTCACTACTGTTTTAAAACCTTCAGACATATTATTAATTATATCATCTCAGTCTAGTTGCATTTATAACATTTGATACAGTTCCCTAACCAGATTTTGTGGGTGTATTTTTGGATTTATACTGCACTCTTTGGGAACTCAAACTGTTGTGTGATGGGCACCTAGGTGGGCTCTTGCATTGACGTACATTCAGATCACTTTGCATCGACATAAAAATGGTAGTCTAACTGCAGTCGATCTGGTGCAGTATTTGTTGACTTATTTTGAAAGGTGAAGAAATTGCTAAAATGTTGCAAATTCATATTAATTGGTTAACACATTCTGATATCAGCTACGGACATGTGGGTCTCAAACCCACTGTAAAGAAATACAAAAACTAAACACTACTTGTTCTGCAATATTGGTTGTTCCCCAACCCTGTAAAAGGAGCTCTGATACCACAAGATATTAGTGATCTCTACGTGGCGGCCAGTAAGAACCGCCGACGTGAAATACTGGTACTTCTGAGAATTTCTAAAATGTCCTTTGCTGCACCAAGTCTCCCACAAAATGAGCAACAGTTTGTTCCAATCACTCAGAACTCCTTGCTTCACCAGGCTCAATACCACAAGCATCATTTTAGAATCACCATAAAGCAATTGAATAAGGATTTATTTGTTCATTCATGGCATGTTGGCGTTGCTGACAAGGTCAGCATTCATGGTCCATCCTAGCTCCCTTCTTGAACCACTGTGGTCCATGTAGTGTAGGTCATCTCACAGTGCTGACAGGGAGGAAGGTCCAGGATTTTGACTCTGACAATGAAGGAAAAGCGATCTGTTTCCAAGTCAGGATGGTGTATAACTTGGAGGGGAACTTGCATCTGCTGCCCTCGTTCTTCGAGGTTCTAAAGGTTACTGGCTTGGGAGATGGTGTCAAAGAAGCCTTCAGGATTTGCAGTAGTGCATCTTGTAGAAGGTTCACACTGCAGACATGATGCACTGGTGGAGGAAGTGAATGTTTAAGATGGTGGATGGGGTGCTGATCAAGCGTGCTGCTTTGTCCTGGGTGGTGTTGAGCTTCTTAAGTGTTGGAGCTACACTCATCCAGACAAGTGGAGATTAGTTCATCTCACACCTTTCTTGTCCCTTACAGGAGCCAGAAAGGCTTTGAGGAGTCAGGAGGTGAGTCGCGTGCTGCAGAATTCCCAGTCTCTGACCTGGTACAACATGTTAAAAATGGACAAATGTCTTGAAGTAAAGTGGATTTAAACTGTTGGAGTTGTTCAGGGTACACGATTGTGAACATAGTTTTACAATGGCACTTGCCCTCAACCTGCTGAGTATGTGCACTGGGTTTCAATCCTTGTTCTTGCAAAAGGGACAGAGTGACTGAGCACTTAGACAAATATGAGCTGATCAGAGAGCCAGCATAGATTTGTGAAGGGTAACTCATGTCTAACAAACCTAGCTGAATCTTTTGAGGAGGTAGTTAACTTGGTATGTAAGTGAGTGTATATGGGAGGTTATTTATATGGATTTTCAGAAGGCATTCTGCAACATTCCACCTAAGAGACTGTTAGTAAAAATGAAAGTGCATGGAATTGGAGGCAATCTATTGGCTTGGATTGTTGGGCTGTTGGGGAGGCAATGGTATAGTGATAATGTCACTGGATTAATAATTCCGGAAGTCCAGGCTAATGCTCTGGGGTCATGGGTTCAAAACCCACCACGGCAGCTAGTTAAATTTGAATTCAATTAATAAATCTAGAATTAAAAAGCTAGTCTAATGGTGATCATGAAACCATGGTCGATGGTTTAAGGATGTCCTTTAAGGAAGGAAATCTGCTGTCCTTACCTGGTCTGGCCTACAGGTGACTCCAGACTAATAGCAATGTGGTTGACTCTTAAAAATGCCCTCTGAAATGGCCTACCAAGCAACTTCTCAAGGACAAATCGGGATGGGCAATAAATGCTGGCCTAGCCCACGACGCCCACAACCCATGAGTAAATTAGAAAATAAAGAATTGGTTAGGAGGCAGAGAGTAGGGATGATGGGTATGTACTCTAATTGGCAGTTGTGGCTAGTGGTGTTCCCCCACGGGTCACAGCTTTTCACTATATAAATGACTTGGCTGGAGGTACAGACAGCATTTGTTGACGACACTAAGTTAGGTGGCACAGTAAATAGTGTAACTGAAAGCAGAAAGTTGGAAAAGAACGCTAGATTAAGTAAATGGGCAAAACTGGCAGATGAGTGTGGGAAAGCTTGAGGTCATCCACTTTGGACCCAAGAAAGATAGAGTACTTTCTAAATGGCGAGAAGCTAGAAACTGGATGAGTTGAAAGATTTAGGAGTCTAAGTCCAGAAATCACTAAAAGCTAGCAGACATGAACAAAAAAAATTTAAAAGGCTAAAAGAATGTTGCTCTTTATCTCAAGGGAGCTGGAACGCCTAGGGGTGCAAGATTTGTTACAGTTATGTAAAGCTCTGATGAGACCTCATTTGGAGTACTGCATTCAGTTCTGAGCACCCCACCTCAGGATGGATATATTGGCCTTGGAGTGGGTGCAGCACAGAGTCACCAAAATGATACCAGGGTTAATAGAGTTAAGTTATGAGGACTGGTTGCATAGACTAGGCTTGTATTTCCTTGAATATAGAAGATTAAGGGCTTATCTAATTTTAAGTGTTTATAATGATTAAATGAGTTAATAGTGTAGAGCGAAACTATTTCCACTGGTGGGGGATTTCAGAACAAGGGAGAATAACCCTAAAATGAGAGCTAGGCCATGCAGGGGTGGTGCTAAAGCGAACATCTTCAAACATGGGGTAGTGAAAATCTGGAATATTCTTCTGCCTAAAGCTGTTGAGGCTAGGAGTCATTTGAACATTTCAAAAGTGGGATTTATAGATTTTTGTTAGTAAAGGGTATTAAGGGATACAAAGCCAGGGTGTGTATATGGAGTTTTGCACATCAGCTATGTGAATGACAGAACAGACCCTGGGACCAAATGGGTTACATTCCTAATACCCTTTCTGACAAGGGAAAGAACGGAGGGGACTGGTTTGAGTGGTGCAGTGGATTAACGTATTTTAATCTCGGGGGGTCAATTTGAATGACCAACTGATACACCAGGTAGCCATCAGTACTCATGGCAATGAGACAGCTCTGAGGCAGGCCTTGTTTTTATTGAGTTGGCTTGTTTCTGGGTGCCAATCTGGTGTCTTAATGCTGCTCACCTGATTAAGGCTGGGCAACATTGGACCACAAAGGCTGACAGCAAGATAAGTGGGTTGGCGGAGTACTTGCATTTGCTCGTCACGTGGCTGTAATGTCCATGGAACTGATCGGAGCCTGCATGGCACACGCTCTGTCCTGTTCCAACCTGGGACCTTGACTTGCGTGTTAAAAGAGGCCTGCCATCGAAAACAGGCTTCGGGTACCGAGCGATAGACCCTTATTTTGAGACCACTTCCAAGCCAAGCACAGTAACACCAAGTGCAATACTGGCCCCTCTGTGGGTTCATTTTCCATAGATTTATGTTCTCCTTCGTTATTCTTATCCTCGTCTTCACCAGCAAAATTAGAATGTTTTCAAAATTCAAGCATTTGTGATGTACTGCAGTGATAGTCATGGTTGTAGAGAAGGTGAATTTGAAATAAGGAATGTGAGTTGATGTTCTAGGTGAGGAGATGATTGTGTATGGACAGAATTATCACTAAGGGATTTCTACAATGCATCCCCATCCTGGCAGAATAAAACTGACAATGAATTTTATTTATTGTCATGACCTTTTGTCTTATATAATCATGTCCTAATGACAGAACTCTCCATTTCTCTGGCTCTGTTCCTCCTTACTAGCTGTTCATCTGTAATACCTTCCAGTTCTAATAAAAAGACCATTGGCCTGAAACATTAACCCTACCTTCCTCTTTCCACAGATGCTCTCTGACCTGCTGAGTGTTTCCACCATTTTGCTCTGTTGTTTTCCCTCAGTTTTTACGTTGTGAGAAGAGTAAAGCATACAAAGGCAATCAGTAAGGATAAGGATTTTTAAAATGGGAAATTTCAAAGGAATGGATGGAAGAACTAATAAATTAACTGGGAAAAATGGCTAACAAATAGTGTGATGAGGAGAAATGACTACATTGAAAGATATAATATAGAGTATACAGAATAAATACATACTCCAGAAATATGTGAGAAAAAAGTAGTCTCCAAAAATGGGTGAATAGATCAGTTAAAATGGGAATAAAAAGATAAACCAACTGCAGCACCCACAGTGAAAAAATGAGGGCAAGAACCCAAGCAAGCTCCCACAACAGCACTGTGGATAAATGACCAGATAATTTATTTTTTGTGATGTTGATTGAGAGACAAATATTGGCCAGGGACAACAGCAATAACTCCCCTGCTCTTCAAAATAGTGCCATGGGATCTTTTAAATCTACAAGAGTGTTACCAACTGAGCCACAGCTGACACTATGAGAAAAATTCAGAATGAGAATGAGATGACAGATGAGAATAACTCAGGATGTTAATCTCCCAGTAATATAGCCTTAAAGGAGTAGTTGGAGAAAAAGGTACAATTGAAAAGTGACAGTGAAATTAAAGAATAAGGCAATAGTTGAAATGTTAAAGGTGTATTTTCTGGAAGTCATGACTGTGGAGGATAGAACAACTTGTTACTAGCATCCATAGTATAGTTCTGATGAAGGGTCACTGACCTGAAGCATTAACTCTGCTTCTCTCTCCGCAGATGCTGCCAGGCCTGCTGAGTATTTCCAGCATTTCTTGTTTTTATTTCAGATTTCCAGCATCTGCAGTATTTTGCTTTTATTATAGTATATTAGTATCTGATGGAGTAAGAAGTCAATGTGGCATAGATTATGTAATGCTTTTAGGGGAATTTAAAACTTAACAAATCCTCTAGGCCAGTTGCCATAAATCCTGGGCCATTAAAAGAGGCACTGAAAAGGTGGTAGAATTCACCATGTCAGACGAACCCAGGCAAATACAGACCCATCAAGCCATTGTCAACAGCAGGCTGGAATAACTGTACAGCAAAAATCAATAAGAAACTACCTTCATGGATTTAGACAGGGCAGGAACCTGTCTCACAAACTTAGAATCTCTGACAAACTTGGTTGACTCCTTAAGGATGTTACAGATTAAATTGAGCGTGTTACTCGACATCATCTAGAAGTAGTTTCAGGAAGCTTATGACAATGTTCCACATGAAAAACTTCCAGTTAAACTATACACCTCAGGAAGCCAGAGTAGAACATTGTATTGGATAAGAAAGTTTTTTTGAAATGAAACAAAGTCCAAGAAACGTTTACTCTCAGATGGGGGGGAGGGGCGAGAAAGAGGAGAGTTGGGTGGACTCCCATAAGAACCAGTGCTTGGACCCCTATTGTTTCCAATATAATTAAATGACATGGATATTGAAATAAACTGTAATTTGCTCACATTTGTTGACCCTTGCCTTTGTATAGTGCCTTTTATAGGAAAAAAAATTTTTTCCAGGAGGGTGTACTGGCATTCAGTTTGATTGTGACTCATGTGTGTGACACCTCCATTTGCCAGCCCTTGCTTCATATCCCTTGATATCCTGACCTAGCAAAAATCTATCAATCTCAGTCTTGAAAGCTTTGGTTAACCCAGCACCATGTCTATTTCTCTTGCGGGGAGAGTTCTGGATTTCTACTACCTTTTGTAAGAAGTGCTTCCTGATTTCACTTCGGAAAGGTCTGAGTCTAACTGTAAGATTATGCCCTCTTGTTTCTTTTCCTTCTTGTTTCTTTTTATCTACCTTATCAAATCCTATGATTTTATACATGATTAGATTCCCCTCTTAATCTTCTGTACTTGTAGTCTGCTCTCATAATTTACGTGGAACTTTGCAGTACAGAATCAGGCCATTTGGCCCAACTGGTCAATGCAGGCGTTTATGTTCCACACAAGCCTCCTTCCACCCTACTTCATTTCACTCTATTATAATATCCTTCTATTCCTTTCAAACTCATGTACTTATCTTGAAGGGTAAAAGAGGAGTAGCAAGGACAAGAATAGAAAATAGTTGGCTGTTTGATCAATCTTCAACTGGTGGCGGGGAAAGACAGGGCATCTAGAATCAAGATGCAGGCTGGGATTTGCCTCTAGGAAAGATCAGAGGCCATGTGGAACAAGACCATGGAGAGAGTTTTAAAATAAATACATAGGGACCCAGTTAAGCTTGGTCAGGACAGGGTGATGGGTCTACAAGATTTTGGTATCAAATGTAATTTCATTCACAAAATGCTGGAAATTTTTTAAAAAAATCAATAGTTAAAGTAATGAAGAGTGAAATAGGTTTCGGCAGAGGAAGGAAAGAGGTGAGGGTGCAAGAAAGCAATGTTCTGTAGTTTTAAAAATGTGGTGCAAAAAATTGATGACTGACTAGGTGTGTTGCAAGAAGATTATAAAGCAAGGATTCCACCCAAGCAGGCAGATCTGCAAGTTGATTGAAACGAAAGGCAAAGATGTGTACAGACTGCTGAGAACTGGAAAGGAGGCCTTTGGTTGTTGAACTCGTGCAAAATTTGATGGCAGGGGAAATGAAACGTAAGAATATTCTATTTGTAGACCTACAACCCTCTGAGATCTCTGTGCTCCTCCAATTCTGTTCTCTTGGGCATCCCCGATTTCCATCACCCCACCATTAGTGTCTGTGTCTTCAGTTACCTAGGCCCTAAGTTATGGAATTCCCTCTCTAACCCTCTCTACCTCTTTCTCATTTAAGGCAGATTAACAGACGGTACATTTGACTTATCCACTGTACAAGCAAAATACTGTGGATGCTAGAAATCTGAAACAAGAAGTAAATTGTGGAAATACTCAGCAGCTCAGGCAGCATCTGTGAGGAGAGAAACAGAGTTAATGGGCTGAATTTTATTTGGCGGCCACTCCTTAGCAGATGGCGTGATGGGGGCACCTATCCAAGAGAGTGAGTGTGGATGTCCTGGGGCACCAGGGTGTATGTGGCACAAACAAGCCATGGTGCTCTTGTGTCCACCACTGGATATCTGGAGCTCCACAGTAAGAGTGGTTGGAATGTCGCGATGGGAAACCCATAACCCTTCAATCTATCTGTTCTCTCATGCAGGCCATGCCCAAGGACAGCAACAAAGAGCTGGAGAGACTGAGGGACAGCTGGCAACCTCTGAGGAGGAGTAGGGAACCTCAGAGGGTACACTGTCACATCATTCCCTCGCACCCTCCACCAGATACTATCACATCGGTGACTATCCGTTCGCATTTAGATTTGGGCACAATACTGGTGAGCACATCACAGACACGCCAGAGCAACTGATGGAGGCTGTGACAGCCGAGACCACTGACAGTCAGTGGACTGTTGGAGGCCAGGCCCATGCTGAGGCCCAGGCTGATGATGTGCCTCTGCAGTAGCTGGCAACACTGAAAATGCTGCAGCTGCAGCAAGAGATAAGGTAACATCGCAGAGAGGCCAGAGGCTAGTCCAAGTGCAGATGATGGAGCAGTCCATCCAGGCCTTGAGTGCTGCCATGTATCTGACTGGTGCACGTGTGACTTCCTCCATCGAGAGATTGCCTACTTTCATGGACAGCCACATCCAGCAGATCACTCAGTGACTGCCGGACATGCGCACAGACCTGCACACCCACGCTTTGTCCATAAGCTCGACGAAACAGTGGTAAGGCGAGAGGGGACGAAGCACCAGGAGTCACCACCAAGTTCACATCCCTCCCAGGTCAGCAGAGAGGTACATGTGTACCTTGCAAGGGAGGAGGAGCTACTACCTCCTGCTTCAGGCAGCTCCTTTCAAGGTGCTCCTGGTGTCGACAGTAGCTCCTCAGCCCCTCTGCCTGTAACGCCAGTGCCTCCATCACCCTTAATGACAGTGGAGGGTCCTGCACCTGTACAGGAGCTCCTCACTACGCCGGGCCCTCCAGGCCTTAGGCACCCTGTGGATGGCCACCAAGGTCATCCCAAGCCAGGGAGCAACAAGTTCAGCAGCCTGCCTCCACCTCAGCCGACAGTGCAGGGGAAGTACTATGTAGGAGCACCCAGAAAAGATTTAGGAAGAGCACCTAAATGCACTTCGTGGTTCATGGATGAATGTACATTCCAAATGGATAGGGTTATGTTTGGTATCATGCAGAATAAAGAAATGATGTTCTCTCACCACGTCTCCTTCCTATTGTTGATTACCTTTGGGACTTCATTTAAATCCTTCCTCCCAAGGGGCTGCACGTGAGGGGTCAAGCTGTGAGCATTCAAAGCTTCAGCCTTTTCACTGTGTGATGTGCACCTGGACATTGGGTGATGGAGAGCAGAAGGAAGAAGGCAACAAACGGGCTGCTTAAAGGTAGAGCTTTACTGGTGAGGTTCCAGAAGGTGGTAAGGGTCATAGGAAATATGAATGCATAAGGGTGTTTTAATCCTCCATTCTGTGTATCTCATGACGCCTTCTCTTCTGTTCCTGGGGTCCTTCAGCTGTCACTGCCTGGACAGCATCCTCCTCCTCCTCCTCCTCACCATCAGAGGAGGCATCTCACTCCACAAATCCTCACTGGTCAACGCTTCCCCCCTCTGTAGCTTCAGTGCAAGCCAGCATGATATGTGAGACCTTCGCTGGATCTCCTGCAGGGCTCCACCAGATCAATCTAGGCATCTGAATTAGGCATCTAAATCTCATCTTCAGGAAAACTGTTTGATGGCCGCTCGGGTTGACCTCTCCTCTGTTTCCATGCTAGGGTTCCTCACAGGCGTCAGTAGCCATGTCCTCAGTGGGTAGCCCTTGTCTGCTAGTATCCATCCCTGAAGGCACGAGGGAGGATGGAAAAACTCTGGTACCTAGGACTGCTGAAGTATGTAGGCATTGTGGCTGCTTCCCGGGAACCTTACCCATGCCTGCAGGATCCATTTAAGATAGGCGCAGGCCAGTTGTACGTTAAGTGAGTGGAAGCCCTTCCTGTTGATGAAGACCACTGGCTGGTCTGTGGGAGCCTTGATAGTCACATGCGTGCAGTTGATGATACCCTGCACCTGGGGGAATTCAGCAATGGCCCTGAACCCTATAGCCCTACAGCTTGACTGTTTGGATCGGTGCACAAGCACTCATAGCCCCCGGCCCTCCTGAACATGGCATTGGTAACCTTCTTGATGCACCACAGACTACGAGATTCCACACATATCTCCAGTTGATCCCTGGAATGATCTGGTTGCGTAAAAGATCAGTGCCACGGTGACCTTCATCGACACTGGCATCAGGTGCCCACCAAGTCCCATGGGGCCCAGCTCATCCTGCATCCTGATGCACAGGTCAAAGATGGCCTCACTGGAGAGACAGAGTCTTCAAAGACTGCCACTCGGACACCTGCAGGTAGTTGCGGTTGAGCCTTGGCCAGTAGACCCTCCCTAAAAGGTAGCTTCTTTTGGGTGGAAGGGGCTATTGGCGTGCCTCACTGTATCCTTCTCCAGCCTCCCCGTTCCCAACGCTGGCCCTCGTGTGTGTCCCCAAGTTGCTGGTGTCTCCTGCCCATGCCTGGACCTCCCTTCCTCTATGCTGCTGCTCCTCCTCAACAGGGGCCCTGAAGCCAGGGTGAATGAGGCCCATGCCAGGTTGCCTCTTCGACCAAATGGCCTTGCCCTCTTTCCCTCACTTGTCACCGCTGATGAGGCAGCACAGCTCCGATGGCACCCTGGTATGCCTCCCCCGCAGTGCCCCCACTCCTGACAGTGATTTCCAATGCCCTCTATCCTCCACACACCCTGTCAAGCAACTGCCTCACCCAATGGATTCTCAGTAAAGCCAGCACTCAGCTCTCACCTCCTTGTTGCCTCCTTTTACCAGCCGAGGCTCTGAAGCCCCATGGTCCCGTGCGCCACTCATTAAATCGGACCCGATGAATAAAATTGATGTCTATTGGGCTCTTAAATACCTTAATTGTCTTCCCACTGCATGGATATGCAAAGTCTGTGCTCCTTGTCAGCCGCCGACAGTAAAGTGCAGAAGGGATGTCCAGAAGTCTGACTTCTGTTTCGATGTCTTCCGTCCCGATTTTATGCCTCCCCCCCACCTCCATTCCCGTCTCCAACGGTCCCTTAAAATTCAGCCCAATGTTTCAGATCAGTGACCTCATTAGAACTGGAAAGAGTTCGAGGTGTAATGATTTTTAAGCAAGTACAGAGGCAGAGAAAGGCAGGTGGGGAGGAAAGAACAAATGGGAAGGTCTGTGATTGGGTGGAAGTCAGAAGGGATTAAATAACTTCTGCTTGCCTTTAAATGCAAAGGGATAGAAATTGATTTGCCTCTTTTTTGGGGTGCGGGGCTCACGATTTGTGACCTGCCTGCGCCCCATCAGGTCGAGGTGGGCACCACACAAATTTGGTGCACCCACTTCATCTAAATGAGTGAAGCATCTGGCTGAATGGGTCCTGCGCTGCTGTCTTCTTTTTAACACTGCTGGCTGCCTCTGTGCTCAGCTGGGGAGCCCAGTAGCATTGTTTAGAAACCGCCAGCCTGTTCTCAAAGGGCATGCTGCACTGAACAATACTGCTGCAATTTAAATGATGGCAACATGAACACCAGGGCAGGAGAGGGTTCCAGGGTGATGGATACAGCACTGGAGGCATTAAGTGGGAGAGGTGGGCAGGATCAGAGACACCATCCTTCCGCAGGGAGGAAAGGAGACCCTCAAGGACCTCAGAAGCGAGTGGGAGCGGGTGACCAGGGAGGTCAACTCCTGAAGTCCAGACCTGAGGATCTGGCAGCAGTGCCACAAGAAGTCTAATGACATCATGCAGGTGGTCAAAGTCAGTGAATGCATCTTAAATTGACATCTCCAACCACCTCACCACCAACCTTTCATACCCTCATCACTCACTCAGCACCAGTACCTGGCACAAAAGGACTCAGGCCTAACACTCAAATACTCCACCTCACCTCATATATCTTCCAATGCCGCCAGCTTCACACCCACCTTTCACGACATCCACATACCCCCAGCTATTCAGCTGGAGCAGATACATCATCCAAACACAGTGCAACACAATCACTGACATTCTGCCCTTACTCTTGCAGAACAAGGTGGCAAACATTAGAAGGAGCAGAGCAGAACTGGTAGGTGACAAGGACACGCCTCCGATGGAGGAGATGGTTTTCTGCATCATGAGGCCAGCTGAGACCATGTCCATGGCATCCAGCATTGCTAGGAACAATGAGGGTAATGGTATGTTCCTGCCTTATGCCCCTTCTCATCTCCCAGCTCATCCTCATTCTACTATCTGGCATGATGAGGGGAGGCGGTGGGGTAGTGGTATTATCACTGGACTAATAGCCCAGAGATCCAGGGTATTAATCTGGAGACATGGGTTCGAATCCCACCACAGCATAATCTGGAATTAAAAGCTAGTCTAATGATGGACATGAAACCATTGTCGATTGTTGTAAAAATCCATCTGGTTCACTAATGTCCTTTAGGGAAGGGAATCTGCTGTCCTTACCTGGTCTGGCCTACATGTGACTCCAGACCCACAGCAATGTGGTTAACTCTTACATGCCCTCTGAAATGGCCTAGCAAGACACTCAGTTGTAACTAATCGCTACAAAGTCAATAAAAAGGAATGAAACCGGACGGACCACCCGGCATCGACCTAAGCAGCGGAAACGACAACGGCAAATCCAGCCCTGTCGATCCTGCAAAGTCCTCCTTACTAACATCTGGGGGCTTGTGCCAAAGTTGGGAGAGCTGTCCCACAGACTAGTCAAGCAACAGCCTGACATAGTCATACTCATGGAATCATACCTTACAGACAATGTCCCAGACACTGCCATCACCATCCCCGGGTATGTCTTGTCCCACCGGCAGGACAGACCCAGCAGAAGTGGCGGGACAGTGGTATACAGCAGGGAGGGAGTTGCCCTGGGAATCCTCAACATCGACTCTGGACGCCATGAAGTCTCATGGCATCAGGTCAAACATGGGAAAGGTAACCTCCTACTGATTACCACCTACTGCCCTCCCTCAGCTGATGAGTCAGTACTCCTCCAAGTTGAACACCACTTGGAGGAAGCACTGAGGGTGTCAAGGGCACAAATTGTACTCTGGGTGTGGGACTTCAATGTCCATCACCAAGAGTGGCTCGGTAGCACCACTATTGACTGAGCTGGCCGAGTACTAAAGGCCATTGCTGCCAGACTGGGTCTGCGCCAGGTGGTGAGGGAACCAACACGAAGGAAAAACATACTTGATCTTGTTCTCACCAATCTGTCAGCCACAAATGCTTCTGTCCATGACTGTATTGGTAGGAGTGACCACCGCACAGTCGTTGTGGAGACGAAGTCCCGCCTTCACATTGAGAATACCGTCCATCGTTTTGTTGGCACTATCACCGTGCTAAATGGGATAGATTTCGAACAGATCCAGCAATGCAAAACTGGGCATCCATGAGGCGCTGTGGGCCATCAGCAGCAGCAGAATTGTACTCAACCACAATCTGCAACCTAATGGCCCGGCATATCCCCCACTCTACCATTACCATCAAGCCAGGAGACCAACCCTGGTTCAATGAAGAGTGCAGGAGGGCATGCCAGGAACAGCACCAGGCATACCTCAAAATGAGGTGTCAACCTGGTGAAGCTACAACCCAGGACTACTTGCATGCCAAACTGCATAAGCAGCATGCAATAGACAGAGCTAAGCGATCCCATAACCAACGGATCAGATCTAAGCTCTGCAGTCCTGCCACATCTAATTGTGAATGGTGGTGGACAATTAAACAACTAACTGGAGGAGGTGGCTCCACAAATATCCCCATCCTCAATGATGGGGGAGCCCAGCACATCAGTGTGAAAGATAAGGCAGAAGCATTTGCAGCAATCTTCAGCCAGAAGTGCCAAGTTGATGATCCATCTTGACCCCCTCCTGAAGTCCCCAGCCAGACTTCAGCCAATTCAATTCACTCCCCGTGATATCAAGAAACGACTGAAGGCACTGGATACTGAAAAGGCTATGGGTCCTGACAATATTCCGGCAATAGTACAGAAGACCTGTGCTCCAGAACTTGCCGCACCCCTAGCCAAGCTGTTCCAGTATAGCTACAATACTGGCATCTATCCAGCAATGTGGAAAACTGCCCAGGTATGTCCTGTACACAAAAAACAGGACAAGTCCAACCCAGCCAATTACCGCCCCATAAGCCTACTCTCAATCATCAGTAAAGTGATGGAAGGTGTCATCAACAGTGCCATCAAGCAGCACTTGCTTAGCAATAACCTGCTCAGTGACGCTCAGTTTGGGTTCCGCCAGGGCCACTCAGCTCCTGACCTCATTACAGCCTTGGTTCAAACATGGACAAAAGAGCTGAACTCAAGAGGTGTGGTGAGAGTGACTGCCCTTGACATCAAGGCAGCATTTGACTGAGTATGGCATCAAGGATCCCTAGCAAAACTGGAGTCAATGGGAATCAGCGGGAAAACTCTCTGCTGGTTGGAGTCATACCTAGTGCAAAGGAAGATGGCTGTGGTTGTTGGAGGTCAATCTGAGCTCCAGGACATCACTGCTGGAGTTCCTCAGGGTAGTGTCCTAGGCCCAACCATCTTCAGCTGCTTCATCAATGACCTTCCTTCAATCATAAGGTCAGAAGTGGGGATGTTCGCTGATGATTGCGCAATGTTGAGCACCATTCGCGACTCCTCAGATAACGAAGTAGCCTGTGCCCATATGCAGCAAGACCTGGACAACATCGAGGCTTGGGCTGATAGGTGGCAAGTAACATTCGCGCCACACAAGTGCCAGGCAATGACCGTCTCCAACAAGAGAGAATCTAACCATCTCTCCTTGACATTCAATGGCATTACCATCGCTGAATCCCCCACTATCAACATCCTAGGGGCTACCATTGACCAGAAACTGAACTGGAGTAGCCATATATATCTCTAAATATAAATACCGTGGCTACAAGAGCAGATCAGAGGCTAGGAATCCTGCGGTGAGTAACTCACCTCCTGACTCCCCAAAGCCTGTCCACCATCTACAAGCCACAAGTCAGGAATGTGATGGAATACTCTCCACTTGCCTGGAAGAGTGCAGCTCCAACAACACTCAAGAAGCTCGACACCATCCAGGTCAAAGCAGCCCACTTGATTAGCACACCATCCACAAACATTCACTCCCTCCACCACCGATGCACAGTGACAGCAGTGTGTAGCATCTACAAGATGCAGTGCAGCAACGCACCAAGGCTCCTTAGACAGCACCTTCCAAACCCGCGACCTCTACCACCTCGAAGGACAAGAGCAACAGATGCATGGGAACACCACCACCTGCAAGTCCCCGTCCAAGTCACACACCATCCTGACTTGGAGCTATATCGTCGTTCCTTCATTGTCACTGGGTCAAAATCCTGGAACTCCCTTCCTAACAGCACTGTGGGTGTACCTACCTCACATGGACTACAGCGGTTCAAGAAGACAGCTCACCACCACCTTCTCAAGGGCAATTAGG
Organism: Heterodontus francisci; assembly: GCF_036365525.1. Classification (NCBI taxonomy): domain Eukaryota; kingdom Metazoa; phylum Chordata; class Chondrichthyes; order Heterodontiformes; family Heterodontidae; genus Heterodontus; species Heterodontus francisci. Next base: position 155,114,094 of record NC_090375.1, on the reverse strand, counting down.
GATTGGCAATAAATGCTGGCCTGGCCAGCGACGCCCACATCCCACGAATGAATTTAAAAAAAATGGTGAGCAAGCTGCTGATGGTGTGGGCATGGATCTCTTGCTTCCGACTCTCCTTCCCTCACCCCAACCTTCCCCTTCTGGGTGTCTGCTTTCAGACACCCAAACACTGCTGCCTTTCCAGCCACTGCAGCCAAGGATGAAGGGAGAGAGCCACAGCACAGCGTTGATGAAGAGGCCCCCTTCACTTGATCTGACACTCACAGCCACAAGTTCAGATAATGCATGTCACTTGGAGGCAAGTATAGAGTTGGGAGAAGCATGTGGTGAGTCATCCAGGTATGAGTGGCTGCAACCAGGTCATGGGGAAAGGATATTAAAAATAGAAAATGCTGGAAATAGTCAGCAGATCAGGAGGTATCTGTGGAGAGAGAAACAGAGTAAACATTTCAGGTCTGTGACCTTTCATCTTGGGGAAAGGATGTTTTATTTGCCAGCTTTCCGGAGGATGAGGCCGCGGATGGGTTCTGCTGCACAGGTCTCAGATGAGAATTTTGATGTGGTGGCACACAAGAAAGTGCTGATGGGTGCATCAGATGGCCTGCAGGATAACCTCCTGTCACTGTCAAGGAGCATGGAATGGTCAGGTTCTAGTTGGCACAGGGCATGATGTGGAGCTTGCTCTCTCCACAGCCTCTGCTTCATCTCCCTGTTGTCATGCATACCCAGAATACCTTATGGTAGTCTGAGGATGTGGTAAAGTCCTACATAAATGTAAGTTCCTTCATTAAATAGAAAACTCAGGCAGTGCCCAAATGCTGAGTTTCTCCTTGGCAATGGAATTGAGGTACAGATCAACCATGGCCTAACTGAATGGCAGAACAGGAGCTGAGCGGCCTGCTCTTGTTCCCATGAACAGGCCAATGATTGAAATGAAAAGAGGTAGTGTTGTGGGGTATAAAGAGTCCGTAAATAAGGGGCAGCTGGAGGGGCAAACCATATCACTCACTGTTTCTGACAATTCATAATGTACCTTCCAGCATCTCCCAAGAGTTCTGTCACTTTCCATGCAATCTCCCAAAGGTCAATGCAATGCTCGTCCTTAAGTTCAAATTTTGCAACCATCTATTAGGCTGTATCACAATCCATTTTTGATTAGGCACATCCTTTTGTATTCATGAAGAAATAGAGAACTTGCACTTATGGGGCTGAATTTAATCTGGCACCATATGCAGCGCCTACAGAGCTCTTCACCTCTATTTTCTTGAAACTTGCCTTGGTTTTTGAGTAAGTTTGTAGGAGACAGGTACAATACAACCTAAGTACATATACTTCTGTTGTTTGATTCCTTTGGAGGCTTATGAACTGCTCCCCAGAGATTGAGTGCATCATCTAGACATGTTTCAATTAAGTCCATTGAGGCAGTGCCGCAATGTTGGGGATACCATCTTTTGAATTAGACATTAAACTGATGCATTGTCTTCTCTCTTAGGTGGTTTTAAAAGCTCCCATGGCATTATTCGGAAATTAGGGATGTTCTCCTGGTGTATATTCCTAAACTAACATCACCAGAACAGACTGATTGTGAAATTGCTTTAAATCAGTTTATAGCCTGAATTGAGTGTCAGGCATGGAGTGTGTATTCCAGCTGGGTAAGTCCCAGAGTGGGGAGAGGGTAGCAGAGGTTGTGGGTTAGCACCTAGCCAATCAATATACCATGGAATAGGGGATGTACTTCTGCTCTGCCCACCTCCACAGCGAATTGTTTTTTACATTTTTAAACAGACATTTTGGAGGTGACCACTGGAACAAGACTCTGCTCTGCTGTGACACATTTGGCAGTCTTAAGATAGGCCTAGATACTTTTCACCTCCCAAAGGTCAATGCAATGCTCGTCCTTAAGTTCAAATTTTGCAACCATCTATTAGGCTGTATCACAATCCATTTTTGATTCGGCACATCCTTTTGCATTCATGAAGAAATAGAGAACTTGCACTTATGGGGCTGAATTTAATAAGCCAGTGGCAGGCCTGGAAATGGATGCCGTTCCTGTCCATCATGTAGGCTGTCAACCCATCGTGATCACATGGCGGGCGGCCATTTTGTATGGTGCAGATGCAGGCCCCCCCCCAATCACATGGCAGGGACGGGAGGCAAGTCACGATGACGGCGTCAGATGACTCCAGAACAGGTGCTGGAGCTATATTTAAAGGTCTGCCAGCCATGCATTCACTCCTGCCTTAGAGGCACTGACAGCTTTTACTGTCTGGTGAAAACATTGCTGAGCCGAATCATGGAACCACCACCCCACGCCCACACCGCCAAGGAGGACAGCACAAGATGGCTCAGGCAAGACACAGGGTGGCCCCACGGTTCAGTGATGCCTCCTTGCAGATTCGACTCCAGGCTGCAAGGGAAAGGTGGGAGGTTCTCTTCCCCAGGGATGTCAGGAAGCGGTCCACCCGCCTGACCAAGCAAGCTTGGGTGGAGATTGCTGAAGAAGTCAGCAGCCGTGGGGTCATCCAGCGGAACTGAGTCCAGTGCCGAAAGTGGGTCAACGACCACTTGCATTCAGCCTAGGTGAGTACTGCATACCTCTCTAACTTTGGGGATTGTATGTGACCACACAGGAGGGTGCATGACATGAGGAGGGTGGCACTACCACAGTGATGGCAGAGGGACTAGATTATTACCTGACAGATGCATGGCTGCATCTTGGAAACAGGCCACCTTCTTTCATAGCTCACCTCCCTTAACTCCTCCGACAGCATGTGGCAGCATGAGATCCGCCCAGTGGAGGACGAGGGGCTGATAGTAGCAAAATTGTCATGTTGATCTCTCTGCCATTCTCTATTGTCTCCACCCTTCCTCTTGCAGGATGAAATAGCCCACAACAGGAGGGAGACGGCCCAGACTGGCAAAGGAGTTCCTGATCTGCTTCCTTCCACCACCAGCAATGAAGAGGCCTTGGAGCTGGTGGGCACCCAGGGCGGCCACACAATTTCAGATGGGTAGACTGGAGTCCCTGCACAAGAGAGTGAGGATTGGCTTTCATCAACATAATCACTAATGTTGCAGACTCACATCACGCATGGTTGGTATGAGGAAATCTACACTGCCTAACCCAGATGTTTGTGTTCTGCCATGCAGGTCAGCATACGTAGGAAACTGCAGCCACAGGGGGCAGCTGCCAACCTCTGAGGAGGAGGACCACTCCGAGGATGCACTGTCCCATTGTTGTGGGGCAACCTTAAGAAGGGACCACCTTATGAGCGGACCCCACCTTAAGAGTTGTAAGTGAAGATCACCCGACAAAGTGATGTCATGTCACACATGCCCAGTTATTTGTGGGTGGAGCCCAATAGAGTGAGACGTGTAGGTGTGCTCGTGCAGTAACTGTTTGTATATATATGTTCCAGTTAAGTTATAATAAAACTCATTTTTCTTTGGATATTATATTATAAAAAGGAATCTGTCTTAAAAATCTGTGGTGTGCATGGGCCCTTCTTGGCATGGCCAGCTGCTGTTCCTCTTGTCATGGAGCTTCATGGGCAGGTGCACCAGCCTCCGCTGGAGGCACCGCATCACACAACGGGGGTCCAAAAATACAAAGTGTATGAGACCCGTGCCAGGTGACCAGTGGGCTTGCAGATCGCTGTTGATGCAGAAACGACCCTGCCTTGGCATCTGAGGTTTTGACAATTATCTTGGCAGAGTCACTGATGGACCTTAAAGCCCAACCTTGCAGATAGCCCATTCTCTATTCCAGCAGTGTGAGAGACTAAACATATCTCACAGCAGTTTGGTAACCCAATGCAACCCCTCCAAACCCACACTGAACCACCTAGCAGAGCACCCGAAACCCTGAAGCCCCTTGCAGATCCTGAGACCCCAGACCCTCTTGCAGAACCCACAAGACTCCGGAACCCCCTGCAGAGCACGCAGTAATACAATCCCACAATGGCCTCCGAGCCCATCTCCTCCCCTATGCAGCAATGCTCAAGGCTACCACCCGTTGTGGCAATGTGTCTTCTCAATCGGTGCCGCCTGGTTTTCACGGTTGGAAAACCGAAGGCACGTAAGTGTCACATGCTGTTCAGAAAATCGAGCGCCAATCTTTAAATCTAAATTAATTATATTTAAATGCATTTAAATAGCATTTCAGCAATTTAAAATTGCTTCCTGTTGTGTTGGAATGGCAATGTCACCATGGTGCTTTCCCGCCACTAACAAGATCCGGAACTGATGTCATGACACCAGATTTCTGGGCGGACGGTTCCGATGCGATTCTCCGTCCCCCCGATGCCACCAAACCAGCCTTCAATGGCCACCTTAAATTCAGCCCATATAGTGCATTGCATGTTCACTGCTGATGAAGTACCTTTGAAATGTTGTTATGAAGGCAAACTTGGCAGCCAACTTGCATACAAAGCCCCACAAACAGCAATGAGATAAATGAAAAGATAATGAGTTAGAAATTGGACCGTATTGCATGCATTTTGTGGGCGGAAAACTAATGCATCCAGGGCCAATTTAGGGGTACGGCTCTATACCTCCCAAATTGTGCATGAGCAAAGAATCAACACCTTCTCAAATGGAGAGGAAAGGAGAAAATTAGCAGAAAAGGAGGGGGAAAATCTCCTAAAAAGTACAGGATTATTTCAAACTGCTGAGTTTACAATTGAATGATGATTTGAAAATAAAATGAATTTAAAAATGAGCTATTTTGGATGCTCTAATGTGATCACAAGCAATCAAAATATCAACCCTTGACCAACATATCTTGCAATAACAACTCAATTCGCCATATCATCAATTGTTCTGTTCCCTCATTTGTTTGTGCTTTCTACTGTTTTACTGTTTGTGTTTCCTTCTTGTGATAAATACAAAAAACAAGCATGGGTTGCACTGGGGACTCGGTGATAAATTCACTGATGATGTTGGTGCAGATTTACTACAGCTACTCTATAACACAGAAGAATTAACAACAGGATTACTACATTGTTGCTGTACACTCAAGATGGTGGTCTGATTCACATTGAGCTAAGAATAGAAAATGGAAAACACAAGATTGCTAATTGGCATGAGAGAATAAGAGATCTAATGAGAGAAATCTACAAGATTCACTGCAGCAACTTGCTAAGGCTCCTTTGCCAGCACCTTCCAAACCCGTAACTTCTACCACCTAGAATGACAAGGGCACCAGATGCATGGCAACACCACCACTTGCAAGTTTCCCTCTAAGCCACACATCATCCTGACTTGGAACTATATCGCCGTTCCTTCACTGTCACTGGACCAAAATCCTGAAACTTCCTCCCTAACAGCACTGTGGGTGTACCTACACCAGATGGACTGCAGTGGTTCAAGAAGGCAGCTCATCACCATCTTCTCAAGGGCAATTAGGGATGGGCAATAAATGCTGGCCTTGCCAGCCCAGCATCCCATCAACGAATTGAAAAAAATCAAAGAAATGAGTGTGTGATGGGTAAAGGGGTGGGGGACAGGATGGAGGAAAGGGAAGTGTAAAAAACTAGCATTGTGGAGCAGACTCCAGTGGCCTAGGAGCCTGGCAGAAGGAAAATCCAGTGGTCACCAATGCCAGCACATGTTCTGACTGGAGATCTCCACCCGAGCACCAACTCCTTCCCCCAGCTGGAAGGCAGCACAGCAGCACTTACTGCCTGTTCCTAGTTGCCCTCAAGGCATTAACAATCAACCACATATGGGGTGAACTTCCTTAGGGACTTTCCTGCTCTCCCTCTGGAACGTCGAGGGAAAACCCCATTGTGCACGTAAATGGGATTTGTGCTGAAGTGACACAGCGAAGCAGGAGAAGCCCCAAATAAACTCACCCCAGCAAGCCAGTGACACCCACATCCCAGCAAATGAAACGGTTTGATTCTTAAATTGCTTTTCCCAAGAAGTCTGAGCCACTGTTTTCCAGAATTTTAAAGGTATGGAGGGACTACAGAAACTGTCCCTCCTTTTTAAATATAACAGATTCAGAGCTTACAGTTTAATAACCTTTCATTGAACTCTCACAGTGGAGTGGATCTCTTTTGCGTTCTGGGTACGTCAGTGGGAATAGTAGCATTTGCTGATCTGGACCGACAAGTCCTTCATAGAAACATCAGAAACAGGAGTAAGGCAGTCAGCTACTCGCGCCACCCTGCCATTCAATTAGATGATAGCTAATTTTCCACAAATGGTCTATTCCCTACAAAGCATTGTATTCCCAACTTAGTTTGTTCACACTCTATGTGAACTGAAAGATCTTGAGGTCCTCTATGTGAAATACTGATAGAATCAGTTCCAAGGCCATCATAGTTCAGTGACGCAGCTCAGTCTGTGATCCCAGATCTCTCTGTTCAAACCCTGTGCTCTGTGCAATGAAACCAGAAATAAGATGGCAGCAAGGATACAGAGCTATAAAAACAATGTAGCAGATCCGATATGATCAGCATCTTGTTTGGATATTTAGTCAATACATGTGAAACAAAGAATGTTCATTTATATAGTGCGTTAATGACCCCATGATGTCCCACAATACTTTACAACTAATTAAGTACCTTTTTGGCATAGTCGCTGTTGTAAGAAACACAATTTGTACACAGCCAGGTCACATAAACAGCAATGAAATAAATGGCTACATCATCTGTTTTTGGTGATGTTGGTTGAGGGAACACCCTGCTCTCTTTGAATTCTGGAACATCAACAGTCTAAAAACCTATGCTAACCCATACAAATTAAAACAAAGCTATTAAAACTCACAGCAAACTTATTTAAATACCATTTAAATTGAATTAGAACAAAACAAACAGAAGTTCCAAGAAAAGGTCCTGATAATCAGATTTCACAACTGATCCATCCATGAACGACAACTGAAAGGTGACTATACGAGAGTGATAAGTGACCTTAGGAATTGAAATGCTATTACATTCTATCCCATAAGAACAAAGACGATTACAGTAACAGTGAACTTACAAAACAATCTTCTATTCGAATGCTGAAACATATTATACAAGAAAATTATGTCCATATACAATATATATTACAGACAATTATATATTCAATCCAATATATTTTACAATCTAATATGTATTAAAATCTATCTGTATTCACAGTTCCATATAGCATGCACTTTTGTAAGCATCACACTCACTTCCTGTCACATTTAAACAGTCACACTTTAGTGAATCTGACTCACTATGAACTGCTAATATATACTGTACACAAAGATGTTGAATATCATACTCATTTTGTTTGTGAAATTCCCAACAGCTTCATGTGGACTAGTCACTCATTAATCACAACACAAATGAAAGATAAACATTTTAAGAAAAGCAGCAACTGGTCATTGATTACAATCTGGGAAAACACAAACACTATTAGCCCAGAATTTGCTGGTTTGGGGCATTTCATGGTGAGTGCTGTGAGTTGGATCCTTTTTGCCACTTTTTAGCTCCAATTAATTTTGTGCTGCAATTTGCTGGAAGTGCATCTTCTGGCACCTTGGTAAACAACAGGATCAACAATCTATCTCTTTAACCAAGAGATTTATGGATAGAAAAAGAAACTGTAACTGATGGAGAAGGAAATGAAGGTGGATTAGAGTTAATTTAAGACCAGAGGAACATAGAAGAAAGAGTAGGCCATTCAGCCCATCAAGCCTGCCCCGCCATTCAATATGATCATGGCTGATCATCCACTTCAATTTCTTTTTCCCACACTATCCTCATATCCCTTTATGTCATTGGTATTTAGAAATCTTCCAATCTCTGCTTTAAACATACTCAATGACTGAGCTTCCACAGTCCTCTGGGGTAGAGAATTCCAAAGATTCACAACCCTCTGAGTAAAGAAATTTCTCCTCATCCTGTTCTAAGTGGCTTCCCTCTTATTTTGAAATTGTGTCCTCTGGTTCTAAACTCCTCAACCAGGGGAAACATCTTAGCTGCATCTACCCTGTCTATCCTTTTAAGTATTTTGTAGGTTTCAATGAGAACACCTGTCATTCTTTGAAACTCTAGAGAATGTAGGCCCAGCTTCCCCAATCTTAGGACAATCCCGTCATCCTGCGAACAAGTCTGGTAAACCTCCGTTGCACTCCCTCTGTGGCAATAATGTCCTTCCTAAGGTAAGGGGACCAAAACTGCACACAGTACTCCAGGTGCAGTCTAACCAAGGTATACAACTGAAGTAAGACTTCACTACCCCTGTACTCAAATCCTCTTGCGATAAAGGCTAACATACCATTAGCCTTCTTAATTGCTTGCTGCACCTGCATGTTAGCTTTCAGTGACTTATTGACAAGGACACCCAGGTCCTTTTGTACATCTACACTTTCTAATGTAATACCATTTAATAAATACACTGCACATTTTTCCTCCTACCAAAGTGGACAACCTCACATTTTTCCACATTATATTCCATCTGCCACATTCTTGACAACTCACTAGATCTGTCCAATTCCCCTTGAAGACGCTTTACATCTCCCTCACAAAACATTCCCACCTAGTTTTGTGTCATCCGTGAACTTGGAAATACCAAATTTGGTCCCCACATCCAAATCATTGATATATATTGTGAACAGCTGGGGCCCACGCACTGAGCCCTGTAGTAACCCACTAGTTGCAGCAAGCCAACGCAAGAATGACCCGTTTATTCCTACTCTCTGCTTTCTGCCTGTTAACCAAACCTTAATCCATGCCAGTATATTACCTCCTAACCCATGTGCTTTGATTTTGCTAACCAACCTCAAGTGGGGGACCTTATTAAAAACCTTCTGAAAGTCAGGTTTACCATGTCCACCTTTATCAATTCTGTTAGTAACATCCTCAAAAAACTCCAAGAGGTTCATCAAACTTGATTTCCCATTCATAAATCCATGTTGACTATGCCCAATCAGATCATTATTATCCAAGTGTCCATTTATCTCATCCTTTGGAATAGATTCTAGCATTTTCCCAATGACTGATGTAAGGCTAACAGTTCTGTAATTCCCTGTTTTCTCTCTCCCTCCCTTCTTAAATAGTGGGGTGACATTTGTGACCTTCCAATCTGCAGGAACCGCTCCAGAATCTATAGAATTTTGGAAGATGCTCACCAATGCATCCACTATCGCCATAGCTACCTCTTTCAACACTCTGGGATGTAGAATATCAGGTACTGGGGACGTATCAACCTTCAGCCCCATTAATTTCTCCAATACAACCTTCTTACCAATACTAATTACCTTCAATTCCTCATTCCCCCTATCCCTTGGATCTCTAATTCTGGGAGATTTCATGTATCTTCCTCAGTGAAGACAGATACAAAGTGATCATTTAGCCTCTTTGCCATTTCTCTATTCCCCATTATAAATTCTCCTGACTCTGCCTGTAATGGACCCACATATGTCTTAGCCAAATATTTCCATTTTACATGCCTATAGAAGCTTTTACAGTCCATTTTTATATTGTTTGCGAGCTTACATTCATATTCTATTCTCCCTTTCCTTATCAGTTTCTTTGTCCTCCTTTGCTACATTCTAAAACCCTCCCAATCCTCAGGTTTAGTACTATTTCTGGCAACTTTAAAGGCCTTTTCTTTGAATCTTATACTATCCTTAAATTCTTTTGTTACCCACGGTTGACTGCCTTTACTTTTAGGGTTTTTGTGCCTTGAAGGAATGTATAGTTGCTGTAAACTATGTAATATCTCTTTAAAAACTATCCATTGCCTGTGTACTGTCATACCTTTTAATGTATTTTCCCAATCCACCTCAGCCAATTTGTCCCTCATATCCTTATAATTTCCTTTGATCAAACTTAACACCCTGGCTTCAGATTGAACTACCTCACTTTCATATATCATGTAAAATTCTATCATATTATGGTCACTCATCCCTAAAGGTTCTTTTACAACAAGATTATTAATTAGCCCTTCCTCATTTCATAATCTCTCAGCATTTCTTCGTGGACAAAGATTTTGGGAAGGTTGTAGTTATCAGTTGCAGGCTCGCTGGTGGCTAGTCAGGCCGAGATGTGACCAGCAGATTCTCCCACAGCCAGTACAAGTGAAGGTGTAGTTGCTGCTGGGGGCAATTGGATTTATCCCTCTCCTCCTTTTCTCTTTCATGCTGGTTCTTCACTCAGTCTGAAAGGTGTCTGTAGCCCTCCTGATGCAGCATCTCCAGGCATCACGATCTATGGCCTGCGCTTCCCACTGGCAATGGTCGATGTGGCACACAGAAAGGAACTTCTTCAGGGAGTCCTTGAAACATGTGCATGGGGCCCCTCTGTTCCTTTTACCCATGGTCAGCTCTCCATACAACACGATCTTGGGCAGGTGACTGTCATCCATCCGGGCAACGTGACCTGCCCAACGCAATTGGCTTTGCAGGAGGATAGCCTCAATGCTGGTGATGTTGGCTGTTTCCAGGACCTCAATGTTTGTGATGCGGTCCTGCGAGTGGATATTGAGGATGCTGCGGAGGCAGAGCTGATGGAAGTGCTCTAGATGGCATACAGGTCGGTGGTATAGGACCCATGACTCGGCGCCATACAGAAGGGTGGTGATGACTACGGCTTTGTACATTTTGAGTTTGGTCTGTGCTCTGAGGCTGTGGTTGCTCCACACACATTTGTACAGTCTGACGAATGTTCTGTTTGCTTTTGAAAGGCCTATTGTCTACTTCCTTCTCTATGGTGGCATCAAGTGCCACCTCGGAAAAATGTGTTGTTAAATGTTGCAGGTCTGACTGACTGTGGGCCAGGAGAGCACTGTCATCAGCGAAAAGAAGTTCACGGATGAGTTTTTCTTGTGTCTTTGTGTGAGCCTGAAGGCACCTGAGATTGAAAAGGCCTCCATCAGTCCGGAAGCATACGTAAACTCCCTCCTTAACATCTTCCGATGCCTGCTGCAGCATCATGCTGAAAAAGATGAATAGGGTTGGGGCCAGCACACATCCCTGCTTCACGCCATTGGAGATACGAAAGGGACTCGGATGGTAGCTGTTTTGCTTGACTTATCTGTACTGATTTTCATGAAACTGCTTCACCATGGCCAGGAACCTGGGTGGGCATCCAAGTATTTCAAGGATTTTCCAAAGTCATCTTTGCTCACAGTGTCGAATGCCTTGATGAGGTCCAAGAAAGTGACGTACAGGCCTTTGTTTTGCTCACGACACTTTTCTTGTCATTGTCTGAGTGCAAATACCATATCTGTGGTGCTGTGAAACCACTGGCTCTCTGGGAGGTTTTCTTCCGCAATGGTAGACACAAGCCTGTTCAGAAGTATTCTAGCCAGGATCATCCCAGCAACAGAAAGGAGGGTGATCCCATGGTAGTTGGAGCAGTCTCATTTTTCTCCTTTGTTTTTGTACAAGGTGATGATAACAGCTTCACAAAGATCCCGAGGAATCCTGCCCTGTTCCCAGCAGGCCGTGAAAAACTCATGGAGTTTGGTGTATAGGGCAAGGCCACCATGCTTCAAGGCTTCGGGTGGAATTCCATCTGCTCCAGGGGCTTTGTTGTTCTTCATCTGGTTGATGGCGGTCACAGTTTCCTCCAGAGTTGGACTCTCAGTTTTTCTTTGACAGGCTGTTGTTGGCTGCAATTGATGGAAGTATCTTGCACTGTGCACTTGGCATGGAAGAGAGTTTCAAAGTGCTCCAACCAGCGATCCAGGACTGGCTCTTTGTCGGTGTGTAGGGTATTGCCATCGGCGCGCCTCAGGGAGTTTTGGGTTTGTATACCAGTCCATAGACAGATTTTAGTGCTTCATAGATACTTCTTCTGTCGCCAGTATCAGCGTACAGTTGAGAGTTTTCCACAAGTGCGATCCACCAGTCATTTTAGATGTGCCTCAGTTTACATTGAAGTGTACTGCATGCTTGACGATAGGTTGTCTTTTTCTCTTGGTTGGCCGGTTGAGCCAGGTGAGCCTGATGCGCTGACCTTTTTATTTTTAGCAGATCTTGAATTTCCTTGTCATTTTCATCAAACCTGTCCCTATTTTTCTTGGTGCTGGGTCTGATGACCTTGTTGGAAGTATCCAGTACTGCAGCTTTGATGTGTTCCCAGAGTTCTTCTGGAATGGAATCAGCAGTGAGATCAGGATGTTCCAGTCCAGTCTGTAAGGTTGCTTGATATCTATCTCCGCAAGATAAGGTTTGCAGGTTGCTGATTCGAAATTTCTTTGATGGGTTGTCTCTAGGCCTGTTCTTGGGCTTAGGCTTGAAGTGGAAGTTCAGCTTTGAGCAAACGAGCCGGTGGTCGGTATGACAGTCAGCAATGGGCATGACTCTAGTATGCAGGATGTCCTTTAGGTCACACTGGCGCACCAAGATGTAATCTATCAGGTGCCAGTGTTTAGAGCGGGGTGCATCCATGTGGTCTTGAAGCAATCTTATTGCTGAAAAAAGGTATTGGTTATGGACAGCTGCTTTTCTGCACAGAGTTCCAAGAGTAAACGTTTGTTTTCATTTCAGTTTCCAACTCCATGGTTTCCGAACATTCTCTTCCACGCCTGGCTGTCACAATCCACTCTGACGTTGAAATTGCCAAGGACGACAATTTTGTCCTTGGGAGGGGCATTCTGGATGTGATCACAGAGATCTGTGTAGAACTTATCTTTGTCAGCTTGGTTAGCCTTCAGGGTTGGAGCATAAACACTGATGAGGGTTGCATGCTGCTGGTCTTGGAGGGGCAGGCGAAGGGACATGATGCGTTTGGAATGGCCGATTGGCAGGCTTGAAAGTTTAGTGACAATAGTCTTCTTCACAATGAAGCCTACAACGAAGAGGCATTGTTCACCTTGAGATCTACCTGACCAATAGAGGGTGTAGCCAGCATTGTGTTCTGTTAGGCTGCCTTGCTCTGAGAAGCGGACCTCACTCAGAGCTGCTATATCAATGTCTAGTCTGGCTAGCTCAAGGGCCACTAGGGCTGAGCGTCGTTGGAGGCGGCTTTTGTCACCAGAGTCGAGCATTGTTCTCACATTCCAGCAGGCGAGTTTCAGAATTTTTCTTCTTTTCCCATCTTTTGAAGCGAGGTTAGGAGTTCGCGATTCCTTCTCTGTCATAGTTTGACCACATTAAGAGGTGCCCATTGACCGCGGTAAGCCAACTGGGTGGTAGGGAGACGAGCATTTGTTTAGACCACCTTTTCTAGGCCCCTCTGCAATTCAGGAGCAAGCAGTACTGTCCTTCAAAAAGGCTGCTTAGTCAGTCAGGGTGCTACCGGGTGACGATGTCCTCTCTAGGTCATCATCAAAATGAACAATATGCTGAGCCGCCTGCATGCCGGATTGGAACTACAGCTGCAGTGGCAGTGCCATCTTACACCTCACATTTTCGCCTCTTTCCCATCGCTAAAGGACATACTTGTTGAATTATAGTTGGGGTGGTTGGATTTCCTTCCTGCCTGCTCAGTGGTGCTTTAAGGTGGAGTACAGTTTGCGCTGACTGGAGCTCATTATTGTATAATACTAGATCTAAAATAGTCTGTTCTCTCGACGGTTCCTCAACATATTGCTCTAGAAAACCATCCGTAACACACTCCAGAAACTTGCCCTCCATAACATTAATGCTCTTTAGGTTTACCCAGTCTATATGCAGATTGAACTCACCCATGATTACTGTATTACCCATGCTACATGCTTCTCTAATCTCCTGATTAATACCATGCCCCACACTACCACTACTGTTTGGTGACCTACAAACAACTCCTACCAATGTTTGCTGCCCCTTGCTGTTTCTTAGCTCCACCCAAACAGATTCCACATTTTGTTCTTCCGATCTAAGATCTTCCCTTGCTAATGTAATGATCCCATGCCTTATTATCAGCGCAACATCATCTCCTTTTCCTTTTTTCCTGGTCCTTCCTAACTGTTGAATATCCTTGAATATTCCGTTCCCAGTCTTGGTCACCCTGTAGCCACGTTTCCATAATGGTAATTAGATCATACCCATTTACCTCTATTTGGGCCTTTAATGTACCTTGTTGTGAATGCTACGTGCATTTAAGTACAGTGACCTTAACCTTGTCTTCTTGACATTATTCTGCATTCTAAGCCTAATTGATGCTCACTTTTGTTTCACCTGTCTTCTCATGTCACTTGCTACTTTTCTACCTCCTGTTACCAGCTTTACTTCCTTCCTATTTGAGCTACCCCTCAGATTTCTACCTCCCTGACAAGTTAGTTTAAAACCTCCCCAACAGCACGAGCAAATCTCCCTGCGAGGATGTTAGTTTCGGTCCTGTTAAGGTGTAGCCTGTCCAACTTGTACAGGCCTCACCTGCCCCAGAACAATGCCTCAGAAATCTGATGCCCTTCCTCCTACACCAATTCTTCAGCCACATGTTCAATCGATCAATCTTCCTATTGCTATGCTCACTAGATGTGGTACTGCGAGTAATCCTGAGATTACTGCTTTTTCATTTCCTTCCTAACCCCTAAAATCTGCTTTCAGGATCTCATCCCTCTTCCTACCTATGTCATTGGTACCAATGTGGACCTCAATGTTCACCCTCTCCAGCTGCTCCGTGACATCCTTGACCCTGGCACCAGGGAGGCAACACACCATCATGAAGTCACGTTTACTGCCGCAGAAACGCCTGTCTGATTCCCTGACTATCGAATCCCCTATCACTATTGCTCTTCCACTCTTCTTCCTGCCCTCCTGTGCAGCTGAGCCACCCGTAGTGCCACAGACTTTGCTCCTGCTGCACTCCGCCGAGGAACCATTGCTCTCACCAGTATCCAAAATGGAAAATCGATTAGCAAGCAAGATAGACTCAGGGGACTCCTGCACTGCCTGCTTGGTTCTCTTAGACTACCAGGCGGTCACCCATTCCCTCTCTGTCTGCATGCTCCTAACCTGTGGTGTGACCACTTCCCTAAACGTGCTATTCATATAGTCCTCCACCTCGCGGATGCACAACAGTGACTCCAGCCGCCAGTCGAGTTCCGAAACCCGTTGGGGCAGGATGAATAATCCAGCAAATTGTGGCGATTCTCAACTCACATAATCTCTCTGTCGCCACAAATTGCTGAATTTTCTACATACTAATAATAACATGCGCATTAAACACGCCCGTGTTTTGTCAGCAAATCCTGGTCCATTGTTTTTTTTTAAGTTAGTTAAGTACTGCTGTAGATTGGAGTATGAGCTGTCTAGCTTGCTGTTTAACGTGACACAGTTAAGCAGATATCTGATCTGCATGGAAAATATTTTTCATTAAAATTTAAGCTGTACATGTTGAGTTTCTGTGGGTGGAATGTTATCTGAAACGCACCAATCCAAGTTAAATGTATTATCCCCAGTATACTCATCAAATAAAACCTTTCCTTTGAATCCATTATCCTAGAATCACTGTGTTACCCCGGCAACTGTTTCAAACATCCACAATGAAAAAGCATTCCCTCAGACAGACAATTATATCCACAGCAAGAGATGAAGTCCAGCACAATTTACAAAGTGGTGTTCTAGGGATGAATCAGTGTAGTGCTTGTGTTTCTGCTGGTTGCTGAATATAGATCAGATTCTTTGCAAGTTGTGAGTCAATGTCTTCCCCTCAATAACCCCTCAACCTCCCCATTCACTCTCGCCCCCAATGAAACAGGAGGACATTTGAATAAAAGCTTGAAAATTGGTGACAGCTGATACAACTCCTTTCCCCGCAGTACAATGCAGTTGTAATAGTTTCAGGCTGAGACAGTAAAAGAGCAGCTAAACTGCAAACCCAGTTTCAGCACAGAAGAGAAGCAGTGACGATTTACTCGGCTGCATTAATGCAGTGACTGGTTCACAACTTGCACGAAGCAAAACGAAGCTTGTGCATCACAAAATAGACGGAGTGGAAACTATTCACCAAGAGGCATTTCAACTGGATATATTTTGCATCAGCACCACCTTGAAGAGCAACATTGTGAAGCTGTTCGATCAGGCAAACGTGCTTGTGACAAACCACTGTGCTGCTCAGACAAGAAAACAAAGTATCAGCAAAAGAAAAACTTGTGCATCCAAGAAGCTATCGCTTTTGGAAAACGAATTAACTTGAAATATTTGACTGGGACCAGGGCAAACATTGCATGTCCAACTTACAGGCTACTCCCCTGGAAACTTTGCAGAGACAGACAAAAACCCACAGAGCGATTGTTGAACTGAAGATATCAAAGTATCATTTGAAGAAAGTTGAATCGGATGTGTGATTGCAGGCGTTTAATTTAACGATAGTTTCGGGAGCAATGTCCAGGCTCGGACTCCACCACTGCGCACCGGGGACATCCCGGGAGCTCCGGGACCTCACCGAGCCCGGCTGCGGGGAGCTGCGGCGGCCCCGGCTTGTGACTTTCTACAAGAACGGCGACCGCTATTTCCGGGGCAAGGCGCTGCGCATCACGCCACACCGCTACCTGTCAATGGAGGGCCTGCTGGCGGAGCTGAGCCGCTGGATCCCCCTAGCGAACGGAGTGAGGCGGCTGTACAGCCCGCGGGGGGGCCGCATTGTACACAGTCTGGCTGAGCTGATGGATGGTCATGGCTATGTCTGTGCAGCCTTCGAGCCCTTCCGCAGCGGCACGTATGGCCAGGAGCAGCCAGGAGCAACAACAGGTTGCAGGGCAGGTGAGGGCACTGTGGGCAAGGCTGGCACCTTTCACACAATGAGCAAAAAGTTTCCAGGATCACATACAGAGTGCCCGCGCATTGATGCAACATCAGAGGCCACCTCTTACCACTGCAGGTGATTAAACACCACCCGTACATGACTGGGCAGGGGTTTCTTTTGTAAGATAGTGATGGTGCTGTAATTGCTGAATTGGAATTCAGTTTCTCTTTCCATATCCTGCCACCCACTCCTCCGACCACCAACTTTAAAAATACAAATACATCTTGCAAAAGCAACTTTCATTTGTTCAAAAATTAAGTATCCTTGAGAACATAATTCAGTGCTTTTATTACCTTAATTTCCACTTTGAAGAAGCAGAAATCTTCGCCCAATATTGGCTATCAGATTTACAACTATCAGGTTTAGAATCAAACAATGCCAATATAATACTCCCCAATAACTTGCAATTTCTCTGCAAGAAACAAGCGGAAGTTCCCTCAAATAATGTAGCATTGGTGTGTTGGGCAGCAATCCATCAGATTGGAATTGTTCATGGTCCTGTTCCCTCATTCTGTTTGGCATCAACATAAACACTTGGCTCCAGGTCAATTGAAGCTTTCTTGCAAAGAGGAAAATACACAACTTGCCAAGGGGAAAAATTGTTTTTTTATTTTGCGAATTGACCCATTCAATCCGCATGAATTTGAAGAAGAAATTTATAGGTTTTAATTCAGCACAGAACTTGTCCTTTATGTAATTGTTCTCTCCAGTACATTGTTCTTTAATGAGTAAGTAAGCATCACATATTGTATAAATTATGAAGGACGATCTACCCAATTTCTGATGTGTTGTAACTGATATTGGAAGCTAATACTAGGTGAAGCTTTCTGCTCCTTTAAGGTGGAAGTTAAGGTTGTAAAAGCACTCATTTATGTTCTCAAGGATATTTAATTTTTGAAGAAATGAAAGTTGCTTTTGCAAGGTGTATTTGTGTTTTTAAAGTTGGTGGGTGGGTGAGTGTGCGGGCGGGGGGGGGTGGGGGGGAGGGGTTTGCGGAGGTGGGGGAAGAGGAACTGAATTTCAATGTCCCTCACTGTCAGGATTGATGTGCCTTCGATACTGAGTGAACATTCCTTACAATTGACTTGCCAGAAACCCTGGGAAACCATTACTTACTGTCCCCAGCTAGGACATTATCTGTGCCGAAAGACATTTTAATCTCCCCTATTTCATTGGACCCTTAGTGGAACTTATGCTGAGAAATGTCACCCTGCATTTTCAGTGTAATAAAGATGAAATTAAAATGAAGAGGGAAAACTTGCTTCACATCACAGGTGTATTAGATTTTTTTTAAAAATCCAAGCCCTTACCAGACTTGGGTATTATGGTCTGTTAGGGATGCCATAATCTTTTTTTAACTGAGTTAATATTCTGTGATTGAACTTGTATGACACATCAGAAAATCACGATGTTTTAGCTTGCATTCAAAGCAGACAAAAGATCAGAAGCGAGTAAGCATTTTGAGTTGGTTCAGGTTAAATATCTATAGAAAATATTCATAAAATACAGTATGATTCACTTTAATATCCTGGTATAAATATTGAACATTGCTTTTTATTGCATCTGTTTTGAGCATGCACACAGACTTGTATTTCAGATCCAGCATCGGGAAATTGGCCTTCGTTTTTGTCCAAATTCCATTTTTCAAAATTAATGGGCAGCCACTCTTGAAACTGCCTCTTTTATTTCTGCCTTTAATGTTTATTCTGTTATAGAGCCTCCAACATCACTCATTTTAATAATAATAGGACTACATATTTAGCAAGTGCCAGACAGCCTGTTTATCAGCAAGCACAGGTTGCAATGATGATGCAGTAAGGATGATCTGAATGGGCTGCCTTACATTCTTTGTTCTTTCATGGGATGTGGGCATCACTATATACTTAGTTATAGATTCAATAAGATTGTGCCTTGCAAGATTTTTCACTTAACAGCAAGTAGTTTAGAAAAAGTGCATCTATGTTCCATGCATGTGCTTTTGGATGAGCAGTCAGCCCAAGGTCCAGGAATCATAGGATGGTACCGTACAGATGGAAGCAAGTGGTCCATCATGCTTCTGCTGGCTCTTTGTATGAGCTATCCAACTAGTTCATTCCTCTGCTTTTTCACCACACCCCTGCAAATTGTTCCTTTTAGAGTATGTATCCTGTTCCCTTTTAAAATTTGCCATTGAATCTGCTTCCACCACCCTTTCATTCTTGATGACAGCAACTTGCTGCATTTTTTCTTAATCTCTTCATCATCTGCCTGATTCTTTTATAAATCTTTGTTCCCTGGTTACCCACCCTCCTGCCAGTGGAAACAGTCTCTCCCTATCTGCTCTATCAAATCCCCTCATAAATTTGAACTCCTCCTATTATATTTCCCCTTAATCTTCTGCGCGAAGGAGAATAATCACAACTTCTCTAGTCTCTCCTCATAACCCAGATTCCTGGTCCTGACTCCCAGTTCAGATTAAAGATTCCAATGAGCTATTGAACCAAGAGCTGGGGGTTCTCCTGGAGTCCTGGTCATTATTTATCCCTCAACCAACACCGTCAAAAGAATAATTTAATTTAATGTTTGTGGAACCTTGCTATTGTTAAAATGACTTTCATAACCTGTACAACAATAGTGTTAGCGCATCAGGAGTAATTTATTAGAATGGAAATGTTTTAGGATAGGAAGACATCCAGTGTTTTTTCGATAGGAGTTCTTTTGAATTAAAAAAATTGATTAAATTAATTTTAAAAAAAAGCTTTGCCCTGGAATTCAAAGCACATATTTTAAAAAAATACTATTTATACTGTTCAGTTCTAATTTTATGTATTAAGGCATAATAATATTTCTGTGATAAATATCAAAAGTTGATGTAAAATTCTTGCAATGGTTCAGCAGTACAAACACTGGGGATGAAGTTTGTCTTGGACAGTAGCACAGAATGGACAATAGCTAATCAGCTGCCCATTTTACACTCACCCAATTTGCTCATCCATTGAAGTCGAGGTTTGAGAAAATTGAACTGTGTATATAACAGGCTGCTGATGTGCTACCAACCAAGACTGATTCCAGACTGATTGTCTCTGAGCCATAGACCAGGAGGGTCAAACTTCCAAAGGGCATTTGATACAGTGTCACACAACAGACTTGTAAGAAAAGTTATAGCTCATGGAATGAAAGGGACGGTAGCAACATGGTTACGAAATTGGCTAAGTGACAGGAAACAGAGTAGTGATTAATGAATGTTTTTCAGGAAGGTTTGTAATGGAATTCCCCAGGGATCAGTTTTGGGACCCTTTCTCTTCCTGATATATACTAATGACCTAGACCTTGGTGTACAAGGCACAATTTAAAAATTTGTGGATGATACAAAACTTGGAAGCATTGCAAACTGTGAGGAGGATAGTGTAAAACTTCAAAAGGACATAGACAAGTTGGTGGAATGAGCAGACAAGTGGCAGATGAAGTTCAATGTGGAGAAGTATGAAGTGATACATTTTGGTAGGAAGAACGCAGAGAAACAATATAAAATAAAGGGTACAATTCTAAATGGGGTGCAGGAGCAGAGGGGCCTGGGGGTATATGTGCATAAGTAATTTGAAGGTGGCAGGACAGGTTGAGAGCACAGTTAATAAAGCATACAGTATCCTAGGCTTTATTACTAGGGGCATAAAGTACAAGAGCAAGGAGGTTATGTTGAACTTGTATAAAATACTGGTTCGGCCTCAGCTAGAATATTGTGTCCAGTTCTGGGTGCTGCATTTTAGGAAAGATGTGAAGGCATTGGGAGAGTGCAGAAAAGGTTCACGAGAATGTTTCCAGGGATGAGCCATTTAATTTACGAAGATAGATTGAAGAAGTTAGGGCTGTTTTCCTTGGAGAAGAGAAGGCTGAGAGCAGATGTGATAGAGGTATTCAAAATCATGAGGGGTCTGGACAGAGTATATAGGAAAAACTGTTCCCACTCCTGAAAGGATCATGAATGATTTAAGGTAGTTGGCAAAAGAAGCAACAGTGACATGAGGAAAAACGTTTTCACACAGCAAGTGGTTAGGATCTGGAATGCACTACCAGAGTGTGGTGGAGGCAGGTTCAATCGAGGCATTCGAAAGGGTATTTAATAGTTATCTGAAGAGGAATAATGTGCAGGTTTACGGGGAGAAAGTGGAGGAATGGCACCAAGTGAATTGCTCATTCAGAGAACTGGTGCAGACACGATGGGCCAAATGGCCTCCTTCTGTGCTGTAACAATTCTGTGATTCTGTGAACTCAAGACCCAGTTCGTGCCCACTGAACTTAAACTCATTTAGCTGCATTACCTAATTGAGGGAAAGGGAAAATGGATCAGAGATCTTATCTCTGATTGCTATCCAATGACCCTACTCAAAGCGCACGTGTGAAATGAGAACCGGGCCAGAATTGGCTATGAAGTACTTTACAGTAGGTAGTCTGTGGACACTCACCCGCAGGCATTGATCACTTGGGGGAGGTAGCAGAAGGCAATGGCCACCTGTGGTGCAAGGGAGTGACGTTGCCTGAGGGAGAAAAATTGGAGAGAACAAAAAAAAGCCAGTCTAGTGATCACTGCCGCAGAGAAAAACACAAAAGACAATGTCCAGTTTCTAAGCAATAGTTTGTTAGATAAATATCAGTGGGGGACATTTCATTGAGCTGACTAGATATTTACTTCAGCTGGACAAAACTGTGTTCTCTGCCTGGGAGCAGCGTTCATTCAGGATGTGTAACTCTTTCAGGCACTCTGCAGAACTATGAGCAGATTTTTTTAAAGGCTTTTGTCGTCCTCGTGCAGGAAACCATTCCAGATTTTGTAAGCTGATGAGGACTACTTGATTGGAGCACTTATTCCTACCACTAAGTTTGTTGCTCTTCCAACTCAGGACAATTCAGGCTAGCAAATGCAGATAAAACAGTGGCTAAGATGCATCTATTCGCAGAAACCTCACACCACAAAATACTTCTCCAGATACTTTTGCAATAGGATCCCTGCAGTCGGCTGGTGTTTTCAGAGGAGCTTATGGGGTGATTTGAATGGAGGTGGTTAAATTATGAAGGGCTGAGACAGAGTAGATGGAAACAGACTGTTTCCAGTGATTGAGGGGTCTAGAACAAAAGGACAATATCATATTTAGGATGGAGCAGGAGAAGATTTTTTTTACAGAGGGTTGTAAAGCTGTGGAATGCACTACCAGACTGAGCAAGTGTAGCAGGGACCATGCCTACGTTTCGGTGTAAATTTGATAGATGGTTGAAGGAAAGTGAATAAAGGGATATGAGATCAGCATGAGAATGGGGGATGACGACTACTGCTCATGTGGATGATAAAAACTAACACAGAATATTTGGGTTGACTGACCTGTTAAATAGAAATTGCATGTAATTCAGTATTCACTTGTGATTGTAGTAAATTGTTTCAAAATAATTGAGAACTCATGTATATCTTAATTGCACATGAAGTTTAGTGCAACTGGTTATAGATTGACTTAATTGATTTACTTGTGATATAGGTCACACAATTCTCACGTCTTTGCTGAATGAGCAGTGGTTACTTCATAAGAGTGGTATAACATACTTTCTCTCTCGTTTTCTTTGTTTCACTCTCTTCCTTTTGTGTCCCTGTCTGTCCAAGAGTATACTACTACGCTGTAAACTGTTGCATAGTATTATCAAGCAAACAGATAGAGAAATGTTCTTGTATCAAATCCCTGTTACCCTCCAAAGATGACAACAGCGGAGGTCCTCGTTCATTCATCCTTGTCGCTCTCTGAATGGGCTCAACCTGTACCTTCCTTCTCTGTGCAGAGCCATGGCTGTCTAGTTTAAGCAGAGAGGGAATTTAAATACTAAAGTAGAAAAAAAAATGATATGGGAGAAAATGAGTGGTTACATTCTGTGGAGGGGAGATTCAGAGCAGGTGGAGGAGCGGGGTTGGGTGGATGGGAACTGAGGGCTGAATTTTACCACCATCAGGGGTCATGGTGGGGGGGGGGGCGGAAAATACTCCTGCCGCTCAGTGAACAAAACTCATTAACATATTTAAATCAAACTTAATAAAGTTATAATGGCTTATCTCTACCAAGCCGATATTCCGGCCGGTGGCTGGAATTCCTGCGCCTTCGAATCTCTGTTCAAAGATCTGAGGCGGAAGACTGGTGGGGAGGGGGGAGGAGTGAGGTGTTCAGGGCGGGGGGGGGGCGGTGTGGGTGAGCGGCAAAAACGAACGCGACTGGTTGAGGGGGTGGTGGGAAGGGGTTGAAGGTCAAAGTAAAGAAAGTTCGGGGGGAAAGGTCAGGATTGGGACTATTTTTGGGGGGAGAGGAAAAGTAATTAACTGTTTATTCATGGGGGGTGGGAGAGGGGATTGCAGGTAAAATTTTTATTTTAATTTTTAAACAAGCCTGTGTTTTTAAACATGGAAATGAAACTGAAGGGCCTGAAGCCCTTTAAAATGGCGCTGGGAATGGAGCACCCGCCCCCTCTACGTCATTGGGGGTGGGCGGTCCATCCCTTCCACATTAATGAGTGACAGACTTGGAGAGGAAAATAGAGTGATAGGCTGTTCCAGACATAGAAATAGCAACAGAGAATATGTCTGAACCATCGAGAGAGATATTATGGGCTGGATTTTATGTTGAAGCCACAGGTCCTGACATCAGGACCAAAAGTGAGTGCAGCTTCTGTCGAGACCAAGAGCAGTTGGCCGTACGCGATCATGCGGTGGCCAGCCAATTAAGGTGAATGAGGTGCAGTGGAGGATGGCGGAGGCAGAGATGCTGGCATCAGCTGATGCAGTGGCAGGTGCTGATGTCATATTTAAAGGGCTGCCAGCCCTGCATTCAGTGTTTACTGGTCAAGTATAAGGATTTCCTCAGGGGAGAAAGGCTGCAGAATGATGGCAGAAAGAAGACCCCATGTGGTCCCACACTTTAGTGATGCCTCCCTCCAGGTGCTCTTACAAGCTGCCAGCGAAAGGCTGGAGATACTATTCTCTAGTGATGGGAGGAGGAGAGCTCGACACCTGACCAAAGCAAGCCCGGCTGCAGATAGCAGAGGAGGTCAGCAGCCATGGGGTTACACCAAAAACCTGGATTCAGTGCCACAAAGCGGCTCAATGACCTCATCCAGGCAGGGAAAGTGAGTGCCTCAAAACCCTTGTCCTCTTCAGTCTTGCATTTGTCAGAGGAGGAGGCCATGTTGGGTGGAGAGGGAGTGACCACTCAGACGTGGGCAATGGATCAGGGCATACAGACAACCTGCCTGAGGCATGGCAAAATGGTGGTGAAAGGCAGCCTTTTGTCATTGGAGACCCTCACGAAGTCCCTGTAAAGGGGGCGCATGCAGGAGGTATCTGTAATCATCAGTAACCACTGGACTATCACTGGCATGTGTCTCAGGATTGTTCCTGCTGGGAGGCCAACAACATTCATCTTTGTGTCTGTGGGAGAAGATAGCACAATCGCAGAGAGAAGACCAAGACCAGTATTGGACTGCCAAATCTCCATGTCCTGAGCCCGATGGAGGAGGAAGCCATGGAGCTGGCATGGCCACAGGACAGATGATGCATAGCGGATGGAGAGATAGGGGGATCTTCCCAAGACAGTGAGTAAGATGGCCATGGGTCACAAGGGTGCATCAGCAGCAATGGAGCCATACTGCTCCTGAGGCATCCGGTGCCTACAGGGATATTCGACCTGTGGGAGTTTGCTATATCGGGAGGGGAGGCTCTTGACCCTGCAATGACTGTTCTCTCATACAGGTCACGTACAGTATGCACAGAAAGCCTCTAAGACTGTGGGAGAGACTCAGCTCTGAGGGGGAGGACGGAGCCTCAGAGGGTGGATTGTCACCTCATAACTCTGCACTCTCCACCAGCGCAGGTACTCTCCCATCAGTGGGTTTGCACTCACATTTAGATCTGGGCACACAACCTGGTGAGCACTTCACACATGCCCCTGAGCAGCTGATGGAGGCTGTGACCACCCAGGCCTCTGACAGTCGGGAGGACTGTGGGAGGCCAGGCCCATGCTGAACCCCAAGATCATGAAGTGCCTCTGATGTGGCCAGCATTACAGGAAATGCTGCAGCTGCAGAGAAAGGTGTGGCAACATCTGGCAGATATACCAGAGGTGATGCATGGTCAAGTGCAGACAATGGAGGAGTCCATCCAGGCCTTGAGTGCTGCACCTTGTCTGACTGGTGCATGAGTGGCTTCCTCCATTGATAGATTGGTGGCTGTCCTGGAGAGTCACATCCAGCAGACCACTCTGTGTCTGCAGGATATTCGTGCAGATCTGTATATCGTCATCTTGACCATGAGCTCAAGGCAGCAGCGACAAGGCGAGAGGTGGATGAGGACCTGGAGTCGCCACCAGGTCCTTCACCCTCTCAGGTCAACAGGGAGGCAGAAGTCTGCCTTGCTAAGGAGGAGGAGCGGCTGCCTCCCACAGCTGGGGCTCCTCTCAGGATGCTCCTGGTACAGGCAGCAGATCCTCTCCTCCTCTGCCAGTGACACCAAATCCTCCTTCATCCCTGACGACAGAGGGTGGTTATTAATGGTTAATTATGTTGTTAAAGGTAAACAGCTAAAGGGCATTGTTCAATTAAGGATTTGAAGTGAATATAAAGAGAGCCTCCTGGACACAAGGGTGAACTGAAGGCAGGGATGTACAATGCTGCATTCTGTGAATAAACTGACTCAAGAAAAGGATCTGTGTCTGGGGTGGGGGTGGGTGGATTCACGGGTGAATGTGTAATATAAATAGAAAGGGTAGTGTTTGCTGTCACGGATAATAAACATTATTTTCTATTACACAAGATCTCCTTCCTCTTATTTATGGCCTTTCATGCTTCATTTCAACCCTGCCTCTGTCAAGAAACTCGGGGTGGGGGAACATGCTGCGAGGGGTCAACTCTGGAGCCTTGCCACTTGAGCTCTGCGCACTGGGAGTGAATGTCTCCTGAAAGAAGGAAGGCGACAACAGGGCTGCATAAAGGTAAGTCTTTATTGGTCAATGTACAACTGGCAGAACAGATCAAAGGAAATGCGATTGTATAAGGGCATCGTGAGCCTCCCTTGCACGTATCACATGGCATCTCTCCTCTTGTCCTTGGGGTCCTTGGCCAGCTTCCTCCTCCACGTCCTCATTTTCTGAGGAGGCAGCACGCTCCTCACTATCCTCATTGTTCAACGCCTCCCTGCACTGTAGCGACAGGTTGTGCAGTGCACAACAGACTACCACGATATGTGAGACCCTCACCGGGACATAATGAAGGGCTCCCCTGCACTGATCTGGATACCTGAATCTCATCTTCAGCAGACCAATGACCTGCTGTAGGTTTGCTTGCATTGTCCTGTGGCAGGCGTTGTAACTCGTGCAAGGGCTCCTCACAGGTATCAGAGGCCATGTCCTCAGTGGGTAGCCCTTGTCTCCAATGATCCATCCCTGAAGGCACACAGGAAGCCGGAAAAGCTCTAGCACCTGGCATTGCCTTAAAATGTCAGCGTCATTGCAACTTCCCGGGAAGTGTGCACAGACCTGCAGGATCCATTAACGATGATCGCAGACTGGTTTTACATTGAGGGAGTGGAAGCCCTTCCTGTTGATGAAGGCCACTGGCTGATGTTCAGGAGCTTTGATGGCCATATGCCCTGCACCTGGGGGAATCCAGCGATGGCCCCAAACTCGATGGACCCCTTAGCTTGAGAGTTGGAAACCGTGCGGAAGCGCACTCCTGAAAAAGGAATTGGTGACCTCCTTGATACACCAATGGGCCGCTGACTGTGAGATCCCACACATGTCCCCTGTGGATCCCTGAAGATACAGAGGCGTAGAAGTTCAAAGTCACGGTGACCTTCAGCACCACTGGCATTGGATTCCCTAGTCCCCTGGGGCACAGCCCATCCTGAATCACAGAGCATAGGTCAGTGACAGCCTTCATGGAGAGGCAGAGTTTGCGTTGGCATTGTCTCTCAAACTTCTGTAGGTAGTTGAGCCTTGACTGGTAGACCCTCTCTGGAGGATAGCTTCTTCTGCGCGGAGGAGGCTGTTGGCTTTCCCCTCTATGCTTTCTCCGCCGTCTGGTGACCACTGCTGCCCCTCCTGTGAGCTCACAGGTCTTTGCAATGCCACTGCTGGTGTATGGACCTCCCGCCCGCTGTGCTACACTTCCTCTTCAATGGGATCCCCGAAGCCTGGATGAATGAGACCCATGATAGGTGACCTCCCCCTAAGTGCATGGCCTTCACTGCCAATGCTCCCCTTCCCCACCTCCTTCCACATACTTCTCACCTCTGACAAGGTGGCATTTGCCCATTACCTCCCTCGTATGACACCCCTGCAGTGCTGAAACCTTTGCCCCCACTCCTCAAACAACGTCCAATACCCTCACTTCTCCACCCTGCCTAGCAGTCGATGCTGCCTCTCCCAATGACCTCCCTTTGCAGCCAGCAATGAGCTCCTGCCTTCATGTTGCCTCCTTCAACCAGGGGAGGTTGTGAAGCCCGCGTGATTCCTATGCACTGTCAATAAAATTTAAAACCAAGAATAAAATTGCTGTCAATAGGCCTCTTAACTACCTTCACAGCCCGCCCGCCATGTTGATGTCTGGTCTCCACTCTCCATGCTTGCTGCCATCAATAAAATCGAGATTGGACGTCACATCATTGGACTTCTGTCTGACGTCTCTCACCCTGATTTAAAGCCCCCACCCCACCTCCGTTCCCGTCCCTGAATTCCGCATAAGATTCCGCCCTATGTATTTGTCAAATTGTATATTTTGTGTCTCCCGCTGTATCTGTCTTGGCTTGCGTCTCTTTGTTAGTCACTTTCTTTCATACTTGCTATCTTTGTTACACACTTTTCTTCTTTTATTTTCCACAGACTTTACTTTGGTTCTTTCTCTTTGAGAAAAATGGGCAACCAAACTGGTGCATTTACAACACCCCTCACTACTGCATCTGCCACTTTGACCTTAATCCTGACCACTGCGCAGTGTGCCACTATATTGGGCACTGTATCCACTTTTGGGCGGCACAGTGGCGCAGTGGTTAGCACTGCAGCCTCACAACTCCAGGGACCCGAGTTCAATTCTGGGTACTGCCTGTGCAGAGTTTGCAAGTTCTCCCTGTGACCGCGTGGGTTTTCTCCAGTTTCCTCCCACCGCCAAAGACTTGCAGGCGATAGGTAAATTGGCCATTGTAAATTGCCCCAAGTGTAGGTAGGTGGTAGGGAATATGGGATTACTGTAGGGTTAGCATAAATGGGTAGTTCTTGGTCGGCATAGACTCAGTGGGCCAAAGGGCCTGTTTCAGTGCTGTATCTCTAAAATTTAAAAAAAGTAAAAAATTTTGCTTCCCAACACATGCCTGTCATTAATTGTATCTCTTCTGGCAGGAGCTTGAAACTTCTTCAGGTACCTTTGTTGTTTAATTAACTTTTCACTTATCTGTAATAAAGATTGCCTAGATTGTAAGCAAATTGTATTGAAACATGTTGCATTGAATAGATCTCACTGTATTCATTTGAAAATTGGAGGTTGCCTGTATATTATTCAGCAGTGGTGATCATTTGAGTCAGATTTGGGTAAGACAAGCTGTGTAGAGAGAGGATGGTCTAACTGGTTTAGTAGAGGGAGCTTGAAGCCTTTCGGGGAGTTGGCAAGACGAGCCTTCAGAAACTGGTATCAGTTAAGGTAGTGCTTTTGAAATATGTTGCAAATGGAGATTTAATGTACTTGAGCTTTATCTCCACCTCTACTAGCACTTGTGCGTGTACACAGGTCAGCTTTATTTCCATTATTGAGTACTTTCATGCCCATTAATTCCTATGATAGTGATGCATCACTAATTAATCAATATTATGCTTCTGAAGTTTGCTGAAATTAAATGGATTTAAACAGGAGATTGAGGAATTTGGTTGGCAACCGCAGCATTTTTGATAATATCAGGCACATTAATCCCTGGGAGTTATAATGATTTACCATAACTGTCGGTTGCTGTATTTTAGTGCTTAGAAAATCACCAAGTTGTACAGCCTAAACAAAAGTGAATTGGAAATAAAACACTAACCCATGTTTCCATCGGTTCAAATAATGAAGATCATTTTCGAATAAATAATCAGAATCAAATCAAGAACTTGCTGACTTAATTATAATGCATTTTCAGTAACCTCTTATTTTGCTCCCCAACCAAAGTGTTGTTACTTCAGCAATTAATCTGGTATGAAGCTAAATTTCTCCATTATGAAGCTTCTGACACTGACATCAGTGATGTATTCACACTCTTCAAGTCAGGCATTGATAATGAAGCCAAAATTGCTTTGCCCTGACACGAAACTGAGATTGTAAATCAGGGGTGAATCTTTGAACTGGTACTGAGGAGAGTAAGACCCCTTTCCAGGCAATCCTACTCTCCTGGTCAAGCCCAGACATGGGGATTCAAAGTGCCTTCACACTCTGGCTGATTTCCCTTCCACCGCCCCCAGCCCACCCAACAAACCCTGTCCCGCAACCCCCCAATCCACATAGGTGCCAGGGCCTCACACAGCATCATCGAGCTTTAGAGAATCAAGCATAAGCCCTTGAGTGCCAGGACCACCCCCTGCCCAATTCTTTCTTAATTTCATATTTTGCGTTGCTTTGGAGGCTTGCACCACGTGAGGCTCATAATTTTATGTAAACTGAGGCTGAATGAGCCCTTGTCCAAGTTTCCAATGTTGGGCAGGGCTCCAACCCAGCGCAAACCTCACTGGTACCTGCGCATGGAGTCTTTGAAACAGCTAAGAAAACCTCTTAAAGCTGGCTGTGCGCTGTGTTTTCTGTCGGTACTGCAGAGGCCTCAGACCCAGGCCCAGTGGTGCAACCCCAGACAAGAGGTAGGTGAGGCAGGGTCACCGGAGCCAGTCCGGAAGGCCCTGGCGAGGGGGGGCGCTGGGGGGTGGTTGTTCAGTCCAGAGGGAGGGGGGATCCTGGGGGGTAAAATGGTTTCCAGTAGGGGTCCTCTGTGGGCCACAAATTGCCCACAAAAGAGGGACCCCCTACCCAAGCCCACAGGGAGGGCACCTCGTTTTACAAGGCATCCGCCACGTGCGGTCGAGGCACCCCTGCTGCTGGTAAAATCCCAGCAGTGACGGGAAGAGGCCCTCCTCAAACAGGCCCTGGGCCCTGCCCACCCCTGCCGTCACGATACTCCCTGTCTCCCCGCCTCCAACCTTGCCTCAGGGGGCCACACAAAATCCCGGCCAACGTATGGAAATAACTGCTGCTTGGCAGGTCGCAACTTTAACTTTTGGGAAGGTGGGTCTGGCTTTCGTTGCACCCACTCTCCTGCAAGAGTTGGACAAGGATGATGGTCGAGATTCTATGAGACTTTTCTCCAGTGCTTCTTTTTCCTATAGATGCAGGAGCTGTGCCTTATCCTGCAAAAGAAAAAAAAGACTTGCATTTATATAGCGCCTTTCAAAGATGTCCCAAAGTGCTGTACAGCCAATGGTGTACTTTTGAAGTGTAATCACTGTTATAAGGTAGGAATTGCGACAGTCAATTTGCGCACAGCAAGCTTTCACAAACAGCAAATATGACCAGATAATCTGTTTCTTTAGTGATGTTGATTGAGGAGTAAATATTGGACAAGACTCCGGGGAGAACTCCACTGCTATATTCAAAATAGTGCCATGGGATCTTTTATGTCCATCTGAGAAGGAAGACAGGGCTTTGGTTTAATGTCTCAGCCAAGAGACAGCAGCTCCAACAGTGCAGCACTCCTTCAGTATTGAGCTGGAGTATCAACCTAGTTTTTTGTGCTCAAGTCTCTGGAGTGGGACTTGAATGCACAACCTTCTAACTCAGAGACGAGAGTGCTGCCAAATGAGCCATGGCTGACATTTGAAGACCAGATTAAGGACTGCTGCTCTGCTTTCTGTTGCTGTCAAAGTCACTACTTTTTGATGTTCAATGATCAGGATCGTTCCAGAGCCCTTTGGTAACAAATACCACATCAGCCAGTACGCAGCCCATTTCTGCATTGAGCAGGTGACTGATGCAGCATTTGCCTGGAAAAGTCAGTTCTTCCATTTAGATGAGGGCTATGCTGGAGAAGGTGCAAAGGTTTCACCAGGTGACTGTTTTCACTAGAGATGGCAGAGTGTGCTGCAGATGACTGTGCTTGTGGCTACCGGACTTCTTCACCAGAATGCAGCTGCCTAGCATTAGAATGCCATCCTGCATGTTGATGCACTGTTTCCGTGGAGCAAGTGCACTGCTTTGATTGTCCTCCACTCTGCAGTGCCCTTGTTATTTGAATTTGAGGGTAGGGTATCTGGCTGGCTGCTGGGAGATTTGGGTAATTTTTGCAATCATGGCTACTCATACCAGTTTAGAACTATCACAGAGCAGCTAAGTGCCATGGCCCACCTGAGGCAGTGGCGTGCACAAGGGGTCTTTTGAAACATGGTTTCACCTGATTTTGCTTTCCGTTAAGCAACGCCTTGATTTTAAAATTCTCACCCTTGTTTTCAAATCCCTCCGTGGCCTATCCTCTGCCTATCTCTGTAATCTACTCCAGCCCGACAACCCTCCAATGTGCTCTCTCCCTCACCCCTTTACTGGGGAGGATTTTATGGCTAATGATGGGCAGTACATTTCATGTACTGATATGTGATGTCCAAACTGAAATGTTTATTGTGACTTAGTGGAACTTTTTTGTGATAATATGATTTATTTAGTAGGTTTAGTGCACATAATTATTTACATAACTGGAAAGTGAGGGTAACAATTTTTTTATGTACTTCCATGGTTAAGGCAACCACTATTGATTTTTATTTTCCAGAAACTAGTCAAAAGCACTTATTCCACAAACTCTGAGCACATCTCTTAAAGCTGTCATGTGCATCTGCCCCTTGCTCCCATACTAGAGCACATCCTGTCTCCCCCTGCCTAGTTGGGATTAAAAGCACCAAAAGAATTTCTTCTGGAACAAAAATGTACCAGATAATGCATTTTCTTTACTGCATAAAGTTTGTAGAGCAGATGTATTACAAATCTTGTAAATCTTGTAATTGTAGGATAACTATTGTAGATTAATTCTGATAGTAGTAGCCTGAATGAAATGTTCATGTTTTGGGATTTATTTTGCAGGGATAGGCTTTCAACATGAATCAAATAAGATTAAATACTTTTCATTTAACAACTAAGTTAAACTGTTGTTTACAGATTTCAGGTCAGTGATGGATATTCTTTCAGGTTCAGCATCACTGTAAGCTGTAAGCAGTTTCTTAGACCCTTACAATTAGGGGTTTACATAAACAGCCACATATCTAATCATAAGATAGTGTATATTGTATGATCGCTTTAAGAGTGATGTCCATTTAAGAACTCAGTATGTTAATGAGCTAAGTACCAGGATAAGTCATGTGACTAGAAGCCATAGTCACTCTGCACAAGCAACACCCTGGACAAAGATTCTGTATATGGTTTGCTCTGTATTGTATATACTAGTTTAGCTGTTAATAAACCTTCTAGAGCTCTTCAACGAACTGGAATTCACATACCTCTTTGTGTGCTTAACTCATGATAGTGTGATGCAGGGGCCTTGACAATTTATTGTGCTACCAAAATCACCAAATTTATGAAGGTGGAACTAATTAACTCTTTAGTGAGATGGTACCAGATATAAATTAATATTTTTCATATAACATGCAAACAAACAGGGACACAGTTACAAAATTGGCAGGAGGATTGGTATCTAGAGGATACAAATTTTCCAATGTTTCCGAAGGAAATATTGCCCTATCAATCTTCTCTCACTCGTTCGTTAAGTGAGTTAAATAGCGCAATCAAGTAACAACTACTCACCAATAATCTACTCACCAACAGTCAGTTCAGATTCTTTCAGATCTCCACAGCCTTCATCCTTTGGGCTGATTGCATGTAGTCTGGACCACCAGACAATCACACAAAATATTGGCAGTTGTGCCCTCCCCTCTTTTAGTTTTCCTACTTGTATGGCATCTTTATTATGCACCCTTGCTTTTAGCTACATCCATGAAATTGCAATCCTGAAATAGGAACATGCGAGGTCATGAGTTCTTGGGAGTCTCCTACTAAACATAAGAGAGTTGGGAGTCTGTGAAATCAAGGAAAATTGGTTTATCTGATTTGCAATCCTTTTATTCAAGCTGATAATCTTCCTGGTCAAGCAGTTAGGTACTTAGAGGCTAGATTTGCTAAACAGGACAGCGGAGTACTCCAATACTTAGTCAATTATCTTGACTTTTCTATATATTTCACAGGCAAATAAACTTGAGTAGCTGAAATCTGAAGACAAAGTGTATTAGTGTTCAAACACAATTGGTTGCACACTCATCATTACATCAATATTGCACAAGATCACAAAATATCAGATATATACTACCTGACAATTGTCCCAACCAGATCAATTTCATAAGCTGGTATTGGACCACCAGGTGATGGATGACCACCACTAAAAGATCAAAGATTTGAAGCATAGTTACCACCACAGTCTCATAGGTTGACGGGGTCATCAGAGAATAATCAGGATTTAACAATTAAAAAAAAAATTTGGTTGCCCTGTTGTATGATCACTTCAAGAGTGATGTCCCTTTAAGAAGTCAGTATGCTACTGAGCCAGGATGTAGTCATGTGACTAGAAGCCATAGTCACCCTGCAACTGTAACACCCTAGACAGAGGTTCTATACATCGTTTGCTCTGTATTGTATATAATAGTTAGCTGTTTGAGATCTTCAAGGAATTGGAATCCACGTAACTCATTGTGTTACTTAAGACACCACAAAGAACACATGACAGCCCTGGTGTCAGTCCCTTGTCCACGAGGTGCCATGATGATAAAATCCTGCTCCCAGATATGTGTGGTGGCTTTACACATGCTTCACTGTTCATTCTTGTGCATGCACACGTGGAAGTTCCATTTTTTTTCTTGAAATGTACATGACTCTGATCCTAAAAGGGCCATAATTGGGCCTGGTTTGGAATTTTTATAATAGAGCTGATTGACGTCTGCACCCAACACTGAGTTGAGCAATTTCAAATTATAACCACTGGTCCTATTTTTTAAGTTATCAGACAAATATAGTTCATGTTGTGAATCTGTGTCAGTAAATGTAACATTTAAAATTCAAGGTATAGAAAAGCTGTTGATTTATTTTATTTATTTTATTTATTTAGAGATACAGCACTGAAACAGGCCCTTCAGCCCACCGAGTCTGTGCCGACCAACAACCACCCATTTATACTAACCCTGCAGTAATCTCATATTCCCTACCACCTACCTACACTAGGGGCAGTTCTTTTAAAGTCTTGTACTATCACTGTTTTCCCTGGCTTAATACTGTCTGAATTCAGTATTTTAAGGTTTGTCTAACAGACAAGGTATCTGAATGCTTCCAAAATGGAAGAAAATTTAGCACTTATAAAAAGTGAAAAATCCTGTACACTAATAAATCATGTCTTCGTCTTGGAAGGAGAACAGCACAGATTCAACAGGATGTAAACAGAGCTCCAAGCATCAGATTATGATGAGAGATTGGGGTAGATAAGGTGGAAACCAGTGAATGTAGTATATTTAGATTTTCAGACAGCATTTAGTAAAATGTTACAAAAGGGGTGGGATTGGGAATAATATTATTAGCATGGATTGAGAATTGGTTAATGAATAGAAAAAAGAGATTAGGAATAAAGGGTCATTTTCAGGTTGGTAGGTTACAACTTGGCGAGCTGCAAGGATCAGTGCTTGGGCCTCAGCTATTTATAATCTCTATTGAAGACTTAGAGGGAAGGGATTAAGTGTAATAAATCCAAGTTTGTTGACGATACAAAGCTAGGTGGGAAAGTAAGTTGCGAGGAATATGTGAAAAGGCAGCAAAGGGATATAGACCAGTTAAGTCATTAGGCAAGAAGGTGGCAGATGAAGTATAATGTGGAGAAATGTGAAATTACCCACTTTGGTATGAAGACATCCATAAAAATCTTAGCCATACCAACCCTCTGGAATGTGCAATGGCCAGGTACTCTAAATTTAGCTCAAAAAATACAGAAATTGACAATATATGCAACATTAGTCAATAACCAATTTTCGAAGCCAAAATAGTCTGCATCATACACCAAGGCATTTTCTGTCTATTGTTCACAAAGTGACATTTATACTGTAAAAACATAGTCATATTAAATAGCATATGAATCTTTATAAGTTTGCTAATAATCTGAGTTATGTACAAATACTTTTGAGGGTCGAGAACAAAATTCACTATGTCCCAAATTGTGTGGTCAGTGGCGAATGAACGGCACCAGCAAGCCATTCATTATACTTCTATTTGCAGACAGACTTTCTATGTGCTTTTGCAGTAATTAGAAAGCCATTTCCATGCTGCAGCTCTAAAGAGGATCTGGGGCATGCCTGTATCTTTTGTTTCTTTCCTTGTCCCATTACTATCTCCTTTTGCCTTGTATTATCATCCCTTTTGTCATTTAATCACTCCTGCCTTGTATCCTATCACCTTCCCTTTTGTCTTTTCCTCCCCTCCCCACTTTCGCTGCCTGTGTACTTACTTAAAACCTGTCACATTGCTAACTTTTTCCAGTTCTGATGAAAGGTCATTGACCTGAAATATTAACTCTGTTTTTCAGATGCTGCCTGACTTGCAGAGAATTTCCAGTATTTTCTGTTTTTATTTCAAATATCCAGTGGCTGCTGTACTTTGCTTTAGAATAAATCTTCACGGTTTAATTCAATATTGTTGTCCCCACTTCTCAGGCTTAAAACAGATGTAACTATGACTAATTTAGCAGTGCGACTGCCCGCGGCTGATTTGTGCATGTGCCCAAACCACTGCTAAATTCACCCTGAGATTTTTGTTAAGGAGTGCACTATTGATTTCAATAAAATGAAGGTCCTTTGTCTGAAGAAGGATCCAATTCCTAAACTAGTGTTGGAAGTGACTGATTCCTAGTTGGGGAGCACTTCGCAGAAACGCTATTTAAAGTGATACTTCCATTAAGGAAAATACTTTGGTGATTCTTGATGGTATTTTGGTTGTTGTTATAATGAACTGAACTCAGGACAGTGATTTTTGGAAGGCACTACACCCTTTCAAAAGGTTGACTTCCCATCATTGGAACATGGGTATTCTGTTTGGTCTGCCTTCAAAATAAGGAGGAGGGGCAGCAACGGCAAGGAAGATAGCAAAGC
The DNA here is from genome assembly GCF_036365525.1 of Heterodontus francisci. Taxonomy (NCBI): domain Eukaryota; kingdom Metazoa; phylum Chordata; class Chondrichthyes; order Heterodontiformes; family Heterodontidae; genus Heterodontus; species Heterodontus francisci. The sequence continues at coordinate 155,078,219 of NC_090375.1, read as the reverse complement.
CTTTATTACAAAAAGAAGGGATCCTGATTATTAAATGTGCAACTCATCTGCGACTGTAGGTAATAAATGATGCAACTCCATGCCAGATACGCTGGCAGTAGTCATGATGCCTCATCCATCATCAGTCTAACTTCATGGGTATTTGCTAATATGATTACAATCAACAGCAATCTAAGAAGAAAATTTTAGGCATTTTCAAAGTCAAAATGTGACTGTGACAAAGGTAAACTATCCCTCCTTGTCCTTCTTGACCTGTCAATGGCCTTTGACACGATTGACTACACCATCTTTCTCCAATGCCTCTCCACTGTTGTCCAGCTGAGTTGGACTACACTTGCCTGGTTCTATTCTTATCTATCTAACCATACCAGAGAATCACCTGCAATGGCTTCTCCTTCCGCTCCCACACTATCACCTCTGGTGTCCCTCAAGAATCCATTCTTGGTGCCCTCCTATTTCTCATCTATGTGCTGGCCCTCCACGACATCATCTGAAAACAAGGAGGGAATTCTATTCTCTCCCCCTTGATGGCTTTGGAGGTGGGGACAGCATAAAATTGGGTGGAATGATGGCGGTGGGGATTTTCCCGCCACTATCCCGTCTCCACCAAAATTTAGTCCAGGGTGGGAAGGTCTGTGAACAGTCTTCCCGCCTGGCCACCAATTGAGGTCCTTAACTCAGCAACTAACACCCAATTAAGGGCTTCTTCCCGTTGCAGCCGCAATTAGCCGTGTGGCAGCGACCCTGTTGCTGCATGGGAGGCACGGCATAGAAAACCATGTGGGCTGCTTCCCAGCTCGGGGCTGGAGGGTGGTGGTGGTCCCTTATTTAAAGATATTTAGTGCCTGAACAAGGGACCCAGCATTGAGAAAGAGGGGCCCACTGAGAGCCACCCCCCTTGCCCTTGCTGCGACCCCCTCTCCCCCCCACAACCCCCACCCCACGAGACCCCTCCCCACTGACCTGCCTGTGGCCCAGGTCCAGTGATGCTCCTTGGCCTCCGGTAGGTGCTCCCCCAGCAGCTGCCATGGCCTCCACGGTGGCACTGTAGCAGCTGGCCTCTGATTGGCTGGCAGATCTCCAAGGGCAGGACTTCAGGCAATGGGACTTCCTTGATCCTGTGGAAGGCCCACAGATGTCCACTTAAGTGCCTGAATGGCACTAAATTTGGTGGGTCTTCCAGCAAAGAGGCGAGGGAATCTCGGCTTCCCTTTTTCCAGACGTCGAGACCTCCACCGCCAGAATAAAATTCCCCCCATAGTGTCAGTTTCCACATGTACGCTGACGACACTGAATTCAATTTCACTATCACCTCTCTTGACTGTTCCACTGTCTCTAAACTGTCCAACTGCTCGTTCAACATTCAGTCGAAGAGACTTCGCAGTTGGCAGGAAAAAAGACAGAAGCACAAGGGGGGAGCCAACTGTGTAACAGCCCTGACAACCAATTTTATCTGCAGCACCTGTGGAAGAGTCTGTCACTCTAGAATTGGCCTTTATAGCCACTCCAGGCGCTACTTCACAAACCACTGACCACCTCCAGGCGCTTACCCATTGTCTCCCGAGACAAGGAGGCCTAAGGGAGATTGGATAAGTTGGAATTTTCTCCACTAAATATTGGGAAGATCAAAGCTATTGTCTTTGCTTTCCGCCGATGTTCCTTCTAAATTTTCTTTGTACTGGGCAGGCTAAAAACTCCTCTGAGCACTACTTTTTGTCCATGGGCAGCTCACATTTTAAAAATCACTGAACTGTCATGACGTTGTGAGAGGCCTGTTTATTTCAGTGCACAGTGCATTCCAGATTGCTGCATGTGTGCGCCAATGAGGAAATATTCCTCTCCTCTCACACGTCCCATTCTTCCTCTTCTTGAAGATCCCGTTCCACCTTCACCTCTCTCTGGTCCATATCCACTTCTCCTTTAACAGGTCACATTATACTTCTACTCTTACACTTTCCAATCTATGTCTCTTATCATTGGTCCTATTGTCTCTCTTCACGCGTCTCATTCTACCTGTCCTCATACATCCGTTCTGCCTCTACTTTCATGTCTCATTCTAACATGCTGATTGCATTCTTCCACTCTTCGCACATCCGGCAGGGATTTTGTGAAGCCCCCTGAGGTGGCATTGGAGGTTGGGGGGATGGTGGGGGCACGGAGTATCACGATGGTAGCGGGGGTAGGCGGCAGGGCCCATCGTCCAGCGAGCTTCCTGGAGGCGGGATAGGCAGATGACGGCCTTCCCGCCAATCGGCCAATTGAGGCCCTTAAGTGGCCTATTAATGGCCAATTAAGGGCCTCCTCCCGCTGCAGCTGGGATCTTACCAGCGGCAGGGGGGCCGACTTATAAAATGAGATGTCCTCCCTGTGGGTGTGGGGGTGGCGAGGGGGTGGTGCCCCTCCGTCGTGGGCAATTTGAGCCCACGGAGGATTCCAACCGGGCACAACGTTACCCCCCGGGACCCCCCTCCTCCTGGACTGCGCAACCACCCCTCCACACCCCCCCTCCCCCCAGAATTAAATTTTTTTGTCTTTGTTTTTAGTGTTGAAATGTTTTAAGTACTATCTTGAAAACTAGATCGGGGATTTTTAAAATGTAAATATACTTTTGGTCACTAAAGGTTTAAATATGAGATGACCTCCTTAGTGCAAATAGTTTGGATGGAGCAGATTTTGTCAGGTGTGTCCAGGAAGGTTTCCTGACTCAATATGTAGATAGGCCGACTAGAGGGGAGGCTATGTTGGATTTAGTGCTTGGCAACGAACCAGGCCAGGTGGCAGATCTCTCGGTGGGAGAGCATTTCGGTGATAGTGATCACAACTCCCTGACCTTTACTATAGTCATGGAGAGGGATAGGAGCAGACGGGATGGGAAAATATTTAATTGGGGGAGGGGGAATTACAATGCTATTAGGCATGAACTGGGGAGCTTAAATTGGGAACAGATGTTCTCAGGGAAATGCACGACAGAAATGTGGAGGTTGTTTAGGGAGCACTTGCTGCGGCTGCTGGATAGGTTTGTCCCGATGAGGCAAGGAAGGGAAGGTAGGGTGAAGGAACCTTGGATGACAAGAGATGTGGAACAGCTAGTCAAGAGGAAGAAGGAAGCTTACTTAAGGTTGAAGAAGCAAGGATCAGACAGGGTTCTAAAGGGTTACAAGATAGCCAGGAAGGAACTGAAGAATGGACTTAGGAGAGCTAGAAGGGGACATGAAAAAGTCTTGGCGGGTAGGATTAAGGAAAATCCCAAGGCGTTCTACACTTATGTGAGGAACAAGAGGATGGCCAGAGTGAGGGTAGGGCCGATCAGGGATAGTGGAGGGAACTTGTGCCTGGAGTCGGAGAAGGTAGGGGAGGTCCTTAATGAATACTTTGCTTCAGTTTTCACTAGTGAGAGGGACCTTGTCGTTTGTGAGGACAGCGTGAAACAGGCTGATATGCTCGAACAGGTTGATGTTAAGAAGGAGGATGTGCTGGAAATTTTGAAAGACATGAGGATAGATAAGTCCCCGGGGCCAGACGGGATATACCCAAGGTTATTACGGGAAGCGAGGGAAGAGATTGCCGCGCCTTTGGTGATGATCTTTGTGTCCTCACTGTCCACTGGAGTAGTACCAGATGATTAGAGGGTGGCAAATGTTATTCCCTTGTTCAAGAAAGGGAATAGGGATAACCCTGGAAATTACAGACCAGTCAGTCTTATGTCGGTGGTGGGCAAATTATTGGAGAGGATTCTGAGAGACAGGATTTATGATTATTTGGAAAAGCATAGTTTGATTAGAGATAGTCAGCATGGCTTTGTGAGGGGCTGGTCATGCCTCACAAGCCTTATTGAATTCTTTGAGGATGTGACAAAACACATTGATGAAGGAAGAGCAGTGGATGTGGTGTATATGGATTTTAGCAAGGCGTTTGATAAGGTTTCCCATGGTAAGCTCATTCAGAAAGTAAGGAGGCATGGGATACAGGGAAATTTGGCTGTCTGGATACAGAATTGGCTGGCCCATAGAAGTCAGAGGGTGGTAGTAGATGGAAAGTATTCAGCATGGAGCTCGGTGAGCAGTGGTGTTCCACAAGGATCTGTTCTGGGACCTCTGCTCTTTGTGATTTTTATAAATGACTTGGATGAGGAAGTGGAAGGCTGGGTTAGTAAGTTTGCCGATGACACAAAGGTTGCTGGAGTTGTGGATAGTGTGAAGGGCTGTTGTAGGTTGCAACGGGACATTGACAGGATGCAGAGCTGGGCTGAGAAGTGGCAGATGAAGTTCAACCTGGAAAAGTGTGAAGTGATTCATTTCGGAAGGTCGAATTTGAATGCAGAATACAGGCTTAAAGACAGGATTCTTGGCAGTGTGGCGGAACAGAGGGATCTTGGGGTCCACGTCCATAGATCCTTCAAAGTTGCCACCCAAGTTGATAGGGTTGTTAAGAAGGCGTATGGGGTGTTGGCTTTCATTAACAGGGGGATTGAGTTTAAGAGCCGCGAGGTTATGCTGCAGCTCTATAAAGCCCTGGTTCGACCACACTTGGAATATTGTGTTCAGTTCTGGTCGCCTCATTATAGGAAGGATGTGGAAGCTTTAGAGAGGGTGCAGAGGAGATTTACCAGGATACTGTCTGGACTGGAGGGCATGTCTTATGAAGAAAGGTTGAGGGAGCTAGGGCTTTTCTCATTGGAGCGAAGAAGGATGAGAGGTGACTTGATAGAGGTGTACAAGATGATGAGAGGCATAGATAGAGTGGATAGCCAGAGACTTTTTCCCAGGGCGGAAAGGGCTATCACCAAGGGGCATAATTTTAAGGTGATTGGAGGAAGGTTTAGGGGAGATGTCAGAGGTAGGTTCTTTACACAGAGAGTGGTGGGTGCGTGGAATGCACTGCCAGCGGTGGTAGTAGAAGCAGATACATTAGGGACATTTAAGCGACTCTTGGATAGGTACATGGATGATAGTAGAATGAAGGGTATGTAGGTAGTATGATCTTAGAGTAGGTTAAAGGGTCGGCACAACATCGTGGGCCGAAGGGCCTGTACTGTGCTGTACTGTTCTATATTCTATGTTCTATGTTCTATGACAGGACTGGAAAAAAAGCGTTGCAGCCCATCTAGTCTGTCCCCAAAACACAAGAGGCTAGAAATTGGATAGTCCTGTTTTTGAGTGTGACCGTCACAATTTGGAGCTTGCCTGCGCCTATGCAGTTCGAAGTAGGCCAGTAGCTCTTGGAGACGGGGTCCCATGCTGATTCATACTCCTCCATGCTGCCCGCAGCCTTTGCAGTCCGTAGGGGCAGTGGGGAGGGGGGAGAGGGAGAAGCGGCAGCGATGTTTGCAATCCATGTGGTACAATTAGCCTGCTGTCTGTAAAGGCAGGCTGTCCATCTTAAAGGGAAGCTGCACTGAACAACATTGCTGCAATTTAAACTATGTCAAACTGAATGCCAGGGCACAGAGAGGTTGCAGAGTAATGATGCATTGGAGGGATTAGGGGCGGAGGTGGGCAGGAGGAGAGACACCTTGGCTGGAATTTTACATTTGGCCCACTAGCCAAACAGCTGGTGGCAAGCCTGCCTCCGCCAAGCCTGGGGAGCCATGCTATAATTTTACGTGGCCCAGGCATTTAATTAGCTTCGGGTGGGACTTCTGCCCCTCTGAGGCAGGAAGCCCCGTCTCCAAGAGCTGCTGGCCAATCCGTGTGCCAGCAGCTCTCAGTCCCAGCAGCGCTATCGGGAGCACTGGCCACTGCTAAGACAGCATGCAGGGAGAGGAGCAAGAGGGACACCAACCCCGGAATGAAGGTATGTGGGGGCCTCGCCGGGGACAATCAGCCGGGCCCCAACAAGGCAAAGGAGTTGGTTTGGGGAGGGAAGGAAATGTAGTGTAGAGTGGGTGATTGGGCCATGGGGGGATCACTCCGTGGGGTACAGTGAGGAGGCCGCCATATTTTACAGAGTAGCCTCCTGATGTCTTGAGCTGCTGATCTGCTGCTGGTAAAATACCTGCGACAGTGCGAGGAGGCCCTTAAGTGGTAGTTAATTGGCCACTTAGGGGCCTTAAATGGCCTGGGGCGGGCGGGCCATTTCTCGCCGTTGCTGCCCTGCGTAAAATTGCCACTGGGGCGAGAAGGCAACAGGAACAGCAACCGCCCCCCTATACCTCCCACTCAATTTGACACCCCCACCCCCCCCCCCCCTGCCCACCTCCAGCCTGCTCCTGCGGAGGGTGTAAAATTCCAGCCCATGGTTCCACAGTGGGGTGCCAGGAGGCCCTTAAGGACCACCCTCAGAAGGGCGTGGGCAGGAAGATCAGCTCCCAGAGTCTGGACCTGAGGACCTGACAGCAATGCTATAAGAAGTTTAATGACCTCACGTGGTTGGGCAAGGAATGTATCTTCACATGACATCTCCTACCCACCACACCACCGACCTCTCACACTGCTCAATGCACCCCCTCCATCACTCACCCAGCAGCACTCCCTGGCATTCAGGACTGATATCTAACAGTCAGACAACCTCGCATACATACCAATGCTGCCAGGCTCATACCCATCTCTCGATGCCTGCATATACCTCCAGCTATATTCACTTTGGCAGCCACATCACCAAAACGCAATGCTATACAACCACTGACATTCTGCCCTGTCTCTTTCAGGAAAAGGTACCACACAATAAAAAGAAAGAAAGACTTGCATTTACATAGCACCTTTCACAATCTCAGGATGTCTCAAAGTGCTTTACAGCCAATTAAGTACTTTTGAAGCATAATCAGTATTTCAGCCAATTTGTGCACAAACAGCATTGTGATAATGACCAGATAATCTGCTTGCATGATGTTGATTGAGGGGTAAATATTGCCCAGGATACTGGGGAGAACTCCCCTACTCTTCTTCAAAATAGCGCCATGGGATTTTTTTATGTCCACCTTTGGGAGCGGATGGGGTTTAATGTCTCATTTGAAAGACAGCACCTCTGACATTGCAGCACTCCCTCGGTACTACCTTGGGGTATCAGCCTAAATTTTTGTGCTTAAAGTCTCTGGCGTGGAGCTTGAACCCAAAACTTTCTGACTCAGGGGCAAGAATGCTACCAACTGAGCCACAGCTGACACATGTAATAGAAGGGAGCATAGCAGAACCTACGGAGAACTAGAAGCCTGCATTCCTGGCATTCCACAGAGTAGATTGTTGTCTGGATCATGGGCCAGCTGCAATAGAGTCCATGCCGTCTGGCATCACTGAGAACACTGCGGCTGATGGCATCTTCCTGCCTATGCCCCTTCTCAACTCCTAACGCACCCTCATCCTGCTATCTGGCATGATAAACACCTGCTGATGGTTTGCCCATGGACCTCTTGCTTCCCACCTCATCCACCCCCTCCCCCTCTTGCTCACACCAACTTTCCCCTTCTGAGTTTCTGCTTTCAGCCACCCAAGAACTGCTGCCTGCCCGCCCAGCCACGGTGGTCCCAGGAGCAGCAAAGCACAGCATTAATGACGAGGCCCTATCACTTGATCTGACACTCGCAGTCAGCAGCTCAGGTACTGACACTGCAAGTATCTTGGAGGCTAGTATGGAGTTGGGCTCAGCACATGGTGAGTCACTGGACACGAGTGGGCTGCAGCTAGGCCATGTGTAAAAGGATGGTTTGTTTGCCAGCTCACCAGAGGGTGAGGTGACAGACAAGTACTGTTGCAGATTGCTCCCATGAAGACCTTGATGGGGTGGCATACAAGAGAGCACTGAATGGTCATGTACACTGAGCTGCTTGGTACATTGGCTTGTCTGCCTGCTGTAACTGTCAAGGAGCATGGAGGAGTCCGCCTCCAAATCGGCACATGGCATGGCGCAGAACTTGATTTCTGCGCAGCCTCTGCTCCATCTCCCCATTGTCCCGAAGACCCAGTGGCACTGGCACTGCTGCCCCAATACCTGTTGCAGCCTTTGTGTGGACAGGTCACCTACTCCTTGGCCATCCCTGTGAGTATGTAGCAATGCTCTCTGCCAAATGCAGGGACTCACCAAAACACCTCTGAAAAAAAGTTCAGAGTACTTCCAAACACTTTGCAATAGAAAAAATTGCAAAAATTACCTTACCTGCATTTTGGGTGCCTGGCCCTTTAACTATTGCTAGTGTGGGGCTCATCTTGCAGCTTCACTCTTGTTGTTTGCAGAACGAACAACAAAGAGGCTGCCTTCATATGCATTGCCTAAATGTGCAAACTTGGCATCACATCACATCAGCCAATGGGGCTGTTTGACATCAGGATAGTGTTGATTCAGAGCCTTCCGGCACACCAGGGAACGCACACGTGTGCCCTCTTCTCCTCCAGCAACAGCACGTGGGCTGTGCAGCAAGCAGCCAATGGCGTATCGCACTCCTGGGAATCGGCGGTATGCCTACACGAACAAATGTATAGCCCTATGAATTCAAGTGGCTTGAATTTCACAAAACAAATATTAAACTTTAGAAAATAATTATTTGTTCTGTCTGTGCCTTTCTGCTTGTCTCTTTGTCTTACTCTTTTCTATTTCATGCCTTGTCTTTCTCATCTCTAGCTCTGTCTCTCTATCACACACACACACATGCACACACATGCTATCTGCAGCTGCTGCTTGGTGTTTCACACCTAGTGCTTTTGAAATTCCTGGTTGAAGATAGTGTCCATTCTACAAATGTTGCCAGGTTACTTTGAACCCACTTTGAAACTCTTACACGTACACTTGGTCATCTGATTTGAATGGCATTGTTCTTGACAGCAGTCCTGTTGCCTGGTACTTTGTGAACTCTCCTCCACCAGCTCCCAAACTCCACCTCCTGCTTCTTAAACGATATTGCACTGGTGGAACAAAGAGAGCTTTTGTGTAATTTTTTCTCTCTCTGCGGACTGTGTACACTGCTACTGTCAAAGAGTCGCTGTGGAAGCAGCAGTGTGTGACTCTGCAGAGGAGTGACAGCTAATAGTTGCCAGTTGTGTTAAAACCAGTGACTCAAGACAATTGTCTAATGCCAGTTCTACGCAATGGTGGGTGCTCAGGTAGTTCTACCTCGCGCTACCTCTGGAACACTGGTGAGTTGTAACCATTAGGTTTTATATTCATGTTAAATATTGCATATGCTGGGTTTTGGGGTGGATTGTTGAAGGACTGTTAGATATGATAAGTGACAAACTGGGCTGTAGTACTTTTATTGAACAAGATCTTTGTCTGGTATTTAGTGATTTGTTTTCTGAGAATATTTAGTCCAAATCACGAGAGTGACCATCGTGCAGCACTCCCCAGCTGGAGACTGACTCTGTACAGATCAGCTATTAAATATAGAAAATGTATGACTCGTCAGAAGTCCACTCGGCCCATCCTGTCTGTGCCAGCCGCAAAAGAACTATCCAGACAAAAAAGAACTATCCAGCCTAATGCCACTTTCCAGCTTATCAGAAATCCAAGCCATTCATGCTTTAGCCTGTAATGTGTTGACAACCTGACATAAGAAAGAATTGACTTGCAATTATATAACACTTTTTCATGACCAGTGAATGTCTCAAAGTGCTTTACAGCTGATGAAGTACTTTTGAAGTGTAGTCACTGTTGTAATGTAGGAAATGAGGCAGACAATTTGTGTACAAACAGCAATGAGAAAATGATCAGATAATCTGATTTTGTGAAGTTGATTCAAGGATAAATATTGGAAGAACGAACTTGCAATTATATAGCCTTTCATGACCCCAGCTTTTCCCAAAGCACTTTACAGCCAATAAAGCAGTTTTTGAAGTGTAGTTACTGTTGTAGTATAGGAAATGTGTCGGCTAATTTTCACATAAGGTCCCACAAACAGCAATGAGAAAATGACTAGATAATCTGTTTTCGATGTGGATTGTGGGCTGAGTATTGGCCAGAACACCAGGGAGACCTCCCTGCTCTTCTTCGAATAGTGTCTTAGGATCTTTTATGCCCACCTGTGAGGCCATACAGGGCTAAAAGATGCCCATGCCAACAGTGCAGGACTCCCTCAGTACTGTATGTATATGCCAGCCTAGCTTGTGTGCCCAAGTCTCTGAAGCTTCTGACTTTGAGGCACTGAGCCAAGACTGATGCTTTTGCCCATAGTGATGGGTCCACAACTAGGGCCCATATATATAAGATAGCCACTAATAAACCAATAGGTAATTCAGGAGAAAATTCTTGTCACTTTTTGTGTAAAGAATGTGAAATGTGCTCCCACAAGGCCTAGCCGAGACATATAGTATAGATGCATTTAAGAGGAAGCTAGATAAGCACATGAGGGAGATAGGAATAGAAGGATATGCTGATAGGATTAGACAAAATGAGGTGGGAGGAAGCTCATGTGGAGCACAGATCAGTTGGGCCGAATGGCCTGCTTCTGTTCTGTGCACAGTAACTTGATGTAATTGGGTAGATTTTTGTCTCTATTTCCTGGGTACCTGAGCAGAGCACAAAAAGAGGGAGGTTGGTTGGGGTGGAGGAATTGCACTGAATCTGCCAATTTTCTTCCATTATTTTAAAAGGAAGGGGTAGGCTGTGTCCTGAACATGTGATCCTCTCTGCCCAATATTCCCTCTTTGCACTCCTCCCAGGCTCTATGGACACAAGTCTACTCCACGTCATCGGCAAATGGCTGATGCCTTGACGTTGGTAACATTCAGGGATTCGAGTCTTGGGGACAAACTGCAGACACACTGACTTCAACTCGGTGAATAATCTCAGTAGCTCTGAGAATCACCGGGAAACGGGGAAATCTAGCAAAAACCATGCGACCTCCACTATCACACTTTCCCCAAAATGGCTGTGGATGCTGGGCCAATTTAAATGTTCAAGATGGACATTTTTGTTAGGTAAGGATGTTCAGGGATATGATGCGTGTGTAAATGAAGCTGAGGTGCAGTTCAGCCATGATCTGATTGTATGGTGGAACAGGCTTGAGGGGTTGACTGGCCTACTCCTATTCCTATGTTCTTATCTTTAGGCTGTGTAAGACCTACACATTGAGAGAACACACACAAAAATCAAAATACCTTCAAAGTACTTTTAATTCATTTAATAATGTGCTACATGTTGAAGGGTTATTGAATACAGAAGGGGATAATGTAATTTGCTTTTATTAATTTCAGTTGGAGAAAGAAGGATTTCTCTAGACCAATCTCTGAGGAAGATGAAAGATAGACTTCTCTTTGATTACATCAAAGAGCACTGAGGTGAAAAGACCTGCGTCATTACTATTTCAGGCTGGATCTCCTATTTCAATAATAATAAAAACAGAAAATGCTGGAAATACTCAGCAGGTCTGGCAGCATATGTGGGGAGAGAAACAGTAAACGGACTGGATTTTACAGCCCCCTCACCCAAGGCAGAGGGGTATGGAATATTTTGACGGGGGGTTGGTGGGGCGGAGGGTGTGTCATCCCCCTGTCGCCTAGAGATCTTCCTGGGGGGTGGGACAGGCCGACAACGGCCTTCCCGCCCAGAGGCCAGTTGAGACCCTTAAGTGGCCTATTAACGGCCAATTAGGGCCACATCCCACTGCTGCTGGGATCATACCGGGCGGGGGTGTTCCTCCACCAAGCAGGGAGGATGCCTTGTAAAATGAGGCACCCTCCCTGTGGGCTTGCAGTGGGGTCCCTCCTCTTTGGGCCATTTGTGGCCCATGGAGGACCCCCACTGGGAACGCATTCACCCCCCCCCCAGGACCCCTCAACCCTGGACTGCAAGACCACCTACCAGCCACCTCTTGGCGAGGCCAGTCCGGACTAGCCCTAGCGACCCTGCCTCACCTACCTCTTGTCCGGCGTTCGAGTGCTGGGTCTGGGTCCAAGGCCTCTGCAGTACTGGCAGTGGCCACTGCTCCTGGTGGCGCTGCCGGTACTGCTGAGCTGCAGGCTCTCTGATTGGCCAGCAGCTCATGGAGGCAAGATCCCCCATCTTTAAAGGGATGGGGATTCCGCCTTCTGAAAATCACATTTAAAAACAGCAGAGGATCACTACAAGAGGGCTGCGAAAATGCAGAGGCGGGAATCCCCCCACCTTTACGGCCTGGCGTCGGGAGTCCCGCCTCCTACACAAAACCCAGCCCATGGTTTCGGGTCTGTGACTTGATGACCTGTCACAGATCTGAAACACTAACTCTGGTTCCTCTATCCATAGATGCAGCCACAGCTGTTCAATATTTCCAGCATTTTCTGTTTTTATTTCAGATTTCCAGCATCTGCAGTATTTTGCTTTCGTATTGAAGGTAGTGATGGAGTTGTGCCACCTCTATCAGGTCACTTCTCAGCCTTCACTTTTCCAGAGAAAAGAGCAGTACCCTGTTCAATCTTTCCTGGTAGTTATAACCTCTCAGTTCTGATATCATCCTTGTAAACCTTTTTTACACCTTCTCCAGCACCTCTAAATCCTTTTTGTGATATGGAGACCACACTGTGCACAGTACTCCCAAGTGTGGTCTAATCAAGGTTCTATACAAGTTTAGCATAACTTATCTGCTTCTCAATTCCATTCCTCGAGAAATGAACCACAGTACTTTGTATTTTTATGGCCCTGTTAACCTGCATCACTACTTTTAGTGTTTTGTGTATCAATACCTCCAGATTGCTTTGCGTCTCTACCATATTTAGACTCATAAATTACAAAATGCCCACCTACAAAAATATACCACTTCAGTCTTATTTTTACTGTTTTGAACACTGGACCTTGTAACATGATTATGTCTTAAAAAGTGTGATTTTTAAAAGTTCAAGCTGGAGTTTGGAAGGTCAGGCGACCTCACCTCTGCGAAAGGTTACCAGGACAACAGAGAACACAGATCAAAGACTTTCTTCTGAAAACAAAGACTGCAGAGCTAACACCTGAAGAACAATGGGTTTCGCACTCCCAGACTTTTCAGGTTGTAAAACAAGGAGTCGGTAATTCAGAAAATGTAAATGTACAGGCAGTTGTTAGCACCTGGGAACAATGGATGGCCCAAGTGACTTTGTGAAACCAGATTCCTCGACTTTGCATTTTGGAGCAGAACAATAAGCTATTGACTTCTGAGTCCAGATAAATTTTTTAGACATTCTGAAGGCAAAGTGGCTGTAGGAGAAGGAATCAACAGTTGTGGCCTCAAGGCAGGATAGAAGAAGGGAACTCAGCAGTAGCAGCCTGACAGAGGAGAAATGAGCAGTGACAGCTCAAGAGAAAGAGAGAGGAAACACCCACTCTTGGAAACCTGTTACAGTAAAAGGATGCAAAGACTTAAACCTGTTTTGAAAGTTGAAACTTGCAGAGAAGAAAACCAGCAGGATCACCAGGAAACACCTTATTTACAGATGTGCAGGTCGGAAGTGCTTGAGAACTGAGCGAAGAGAGCCTTGATTTTTGAAATAGTCTGGAAGATCCAACCCATTGCAACTAGTAGAAGTTTGGGACATTTTACCACAAATGATTTCTATCATCAAAAAGCACGTGTAATGTTTAAGTGTGGTGTGAAGTTTGCAGATATTTTTTAATAAGTAAAGAAAAATATTATTGGTAATTCAGGGTATCAGCTACTTACAAAGTGCTACTCAGTTAATTGGGGATTTCTTTTAGTTCAGTTATTATAACAAAAGTCTTAAAACATGAAACTTTGTTGTGTAATTCTTGAAATTGGTCTGGCGGTCCATGACTCATTTTCCACGTTAACGATCTCACTGAGGTCGTAACAGTACCATTTTACCATCTGTCTGCTGCGAATGTAGATGAATGCGTGGCTGGAGTATTGTTGCAGGAGGGAGGGTTTCAGATTCCTGGGGCATTGAAAACCAGTTCTGGGGCAGGGGAGCCTGAACAGGGCTGGGACCAATGTCCCCATAGGACGTAGGAACAGGAATAGGCTATTCAGCTCCTCAGGCTTGTTCCACCATTCAGTCAGATAAAGGTTGATCTGAATCTTAACTCCATCTACCCACTTTGGTTCTTCTTTGGTTCTCACCCTTAACATTATTGCCTAATGGAAACATCAATTTCAGTGTATTTCACTGAATTACTAGTTGGGGTGGCAGATGATAAGCAGCAGAAGATTACCTCAGTCTTATTTGACTTGAAGCAATCAGATCTCTTGGGAATGGATAGGGCATAAATTAGCACTGAGGCAACTGGCCTCAATGTTAGTGAGGAGGACTTTGTAGAGCCAACTGGGCTGGGTTTGCCAAGAGTCTTTTTCCTGATCTGATACCTGGGTCATTACTAACATGTCTGTTGATTCTATTCTACAGCAACCTGAGTGAATAGTTTACTAAACCACTTCAGATGGCTTCTTTTAGAATTGGAGTCACATGTAGGCCACACTGAATAGACGTAGCAGGGTCCTTTCTCTGAAGTTAATTTTAACTATTATATAGAAGCTTAATGTTCAGTTTTCCTCATGCTAGACAATAACTTATCAGATTTATTGAATTCAGTTTCACAAATCGCAACCTCAAGTTTTCTAGTTCCATACCACTGCCATTAGACTACTATACCCAACATAAAGTTAATCTGCCTTTTCAAATATTAACAGAATTACTGTGCATATTTTCTATTTCGAAAAGCAAGAAAACATACACAAATCCCATATCAAGGCACATTGAAATCAGAATGGAAAATAAATTATAAAAGGGAGAAAGAGAGAAGAAAATACATGAACACTTGTGGTTGGAGGCCTACATTCAGTGTTTGTCTTCTGTTTCTCATCATAGCCAATACATCTCCAGCAAAGGCTTCTGTTCCCGCTCCTGCACTGCTAGCTCTAGAATTCCCCCAAATATCTATCCTTGGTCCTCTACTCTTCCTCATCTACATGCTGCCCTTGGCAGCTTCATCTGCAGACGTGAGGTCAGTTTCCACATGTATGCTCATGAGACCCAGTTCTACTCCTCCACCACTTGTCTTGAACTAATTGTCCAATATCTGTCTTGGATGAGGGCGGCACAGTGGCGCAGTGGTTAGCACCGCAGCCTCACAGCTCCAGGGACCTGGGTTCGATTCCGGGTACTGCCTGTGTGGAGTTTGCAAGTTCTCCCTGTGTCTGCGTGGGTTTTCTCCGGGTGTTCCGGTTTCCTCCCACAAGCCAAAAGACTTGCAGGTTGATAGGTAAATTGGCCATTATAAATTGTCACTAGTATAGGTAGGTGGTAGGGAAATATAGGGATAGGTGGGGATGTTTGGTAGGAATATGGGATTAGTGTAGGATTAGTATAAATGGGTGGTTGATGTTCGGCACAGACTCGGTGGGCCAAAGGGCCTGTTTCAGTGCTGTATCTCTAATCTAATGAGCCTCATTTTCCTCCAGTTAAATATTAGAAAGACAAAAGTCATCATATTGCACTCCCAGCATAAAATCTGTACCTTTGTTTTGAATTCCACCTAACAGCCTGGCCAGCATCTCAGGCTTAGCAAGACTATTTGCAACTTCTACTTTCTATTTGATCTTGAACTGAATTTCGGACACCACATGTTCTCCATCATAAAGACCTCTTACTTCCACCTATGTAACATTGCCTGCATCACCAACCTTCATGCATGCCTTCCCCACCTCCACACTGGACTATTTCAATTTTTCTTGGCTGGACCCATCCTCCACAACCCCTCCCACCGCCCCCCCATAAACTTCAGCTCATCCAAAACTATGCTAACCATATTCTAATCCATACCAGTTCAGTCCCTGCTGACCTACATTGGATTCCAGTACCCCAATGCCAGCAATTTAACATTCTCCTTTGTTAGCTTTAAGCCATTTTCATAAAATATTCTAAGACAGTAGTCATGATATCCCAGCTTGCTTTGCTTCAGCACTTTAGCCAGAGTGAATTTAGCCCCTGCTTGTGAACAAAGAAGCTAACAGCAGAGAATACTGAAGTCTCCAAAACTATAACTCCCATGTCAAGAGGTGACCCTCACCTGGAGAATAAAGCTGGTTACTGGAGACCCACATAACCAACATGGGAAAATGTTCTTGTTTGCAGTATTTGAAGGCACTAAGGCCATTAATAATTTGTACTTTGGTAATATAGTCTTACACTTCCCTGAGAGGTACATATCCAGCCAAGGTAAGAGTTGCGGCCACAAATCATCAGCAGTCACTTAATGCAATGCTAGAATGATGGGATTCTATATGCCTAGAAGATAATAGATGTGGATGTGCAACCTAAGGCAGCTGAATAGCATAAATATAGACCATTCCCCCTTTGAAAGTTAGAGTTTTCAGGACAGTTGGAAGTTCACTGCTGTGCAGGCAGCCTACAGAGACAGAGCTGATCACCCCAGGCCTAGGAATCAAATTGCATTACTTGCTTGTCAAGTTGTATTAGAACAGAGTTGACTCAATATATATTAAAACTTGTTGTTGAATTAACCACTCAAGCCTGAATCATGCAAAAATTATTCAGTCTTCTTTGGTGTGGCATCCAATGTATTTTGTGAAGTGCTTTGGGGCATTTTTCCTTACATTAAAAGCACTATATAGGTACAAATTGGTGGTATTGATTTAAACTACACCGGTCAATATTTGTAACAAATTATGAAGATTCTTCCTCTACTACCTTAAACAAATCGATTAAATAATAAAATAGCAAAAAATTTCAGGGTAGGCAGTGGCGTAGTGGTATTATCACTGGACTAGTAAATCAGAGACCCAGGGTATTTCTCTGGGGACATGGGTTCGAATCCCACCACAGCAGAAGGTGGAATTAAAAGCTAGTCTAATGATTGCCATGAAACCATTGTCGATTGTTGTAAAAACCTATCTGGTTCACTAATGTCCTTTAGGGAAGGAAATCTGCTGTCCTTACCTGGTCTGGCCTACATGTGACTCCAAACCCACAGCAATGTGGTTAATTGTTACATGCCCTCTGAAATGGCCTAGCAAGCCACTCAGTTGTACCTAACTGCTACGAAGTCAATAAAAAGGAAGGAAACCGGATGGACCACCCGGCATCGACCTAGGCACCGGAAACGACAACGGCAAACCCAGCCCTGTCGACCCTGCAAAGTCCTCCTTACTAACATCTGGGGGCTTGTGCCAAAGTTGGGAGAGCTGTCCCACAGACTAGTCAAGCAACAGCCTGACATAGTCATACTCACGGAATCATACCTTACAGACAATGTCCCAGACACTGCCATCACCATCCCCGGGTATGTCCTGTCCCACCGGCAGGACAGACCCACCAGAGGTGGCGGGACAGTGGTCTACAGTAGGGAGGGAGTTGCCCTGGGAGTCCTCAACATTGACTCTGGACGCCATGAAGTCTCATGGCATCAGGTCAAACATGGGCAAGGTAACCTCCTGCTGATTACCACCTACCGCCCTCCCTCAGCTGATGAGTCAGTACTCCTCCATGTTGAACACCACTTGGAGGAAGCACTGAGGGTGGCAAGGGCACAAAATGTACTCTGGGTGGGGGACTTCAATGTCCATCACCAAGAGTGGCTCGGTAGCACCACTGCTGACCGAGCTGGCCGAGTCCTGAAGGACATAGCTGCTAGACTGGGTCTGTGGCAGGTGGTGAGGGAACCAACACGTGGGAAAAACATACTTGACCTTGTTCTCACCAATCTGCCTGCCTCAGATGCTTCTGTCCATGACTGTATTGGTAGGAGTGACCACTGCACAGTCCTTGTGGAGACGAAGCCCCGCCTTCACATTGAGGATACTGTCCATCGTGTTGTGTGGCACTATCACCGTGCTAAATGGGATAGATTCCGAACAGATCTAGCAATGCAAAACAGGGCATCCATGAGGCGCTGTGGGCCATCAGCAGCAGCAGAATTGTACTCAACCACAATCTGTAACCTCATGGCCCGGCATATCCCCCATTACCATCAAGCCAGGAGACCAACCCTGGTTCAATGAAGAGTGCAGGAGGGCATGCCAGGAGCAGCACCAGGCATACCTCAAAATGAGGTGTCAACCTGGTGAAGCTGCAACCCAGGACTACTTGCATGCCAAACTGCATAAGCAGCATGCAATAGACAGAGCTAAGCGATCCCATAACCAACGGATCAGATCTAAGCTCTGCAGTCGTGCCACATCCAGCCGTGAATGGTGGTGGACAATTAAACAACTAACTGGAGGAGGTGGCTCCACAAATATCCCCATCCTCAATGATGGGGGAGCCCAGCACATCAGTGTGAAAGATAAGGCTGAAGCATTTTCAACAATCTTCAGCCAGATGTGTCAAGTGGATGATCCATCTCGGCCTCCTCCTGAAGTTCCCAGCATCACAGATGCCAGACTTCAGCCAATTCGATTGACTCTGCGTGATATCAAGAAATGACTGAAGGCATTGGATACTGCAAAAGCTATGGGCCTTGACAATATTCCAGCAATAGTACTGAAGATCTATGCTCCAGAACCTGCCGCGCCCCTAGCCAAGCTGTTCCAGTACAGCTACAACACTGGCATCTACTCTGCAATGTGGAAAATTGCCCAGGTATGTCCTGTACACAAAAAGCAGGACAAGTCCAACCCGGCCAATTACCGCCCCATCAGTCTACTCTCAATCATCAATAAAGTGATGGAAGGTGTCATCAACAGTGCCATCAAGCAGCAATAACCTGCTCAGTGATGCTCAGTTTGGGTTCCGCCAGGGCCACTCAGCTCCTGACCTCATTATAGCCTGGGTTCAAACATGGACAAAAGAGCTGAACTCAAGAGCTGAGTTGAGAGTGACTGCCCTTGACATCAAGGCAGCATTTGACTGAGTATGGCATCAAGGAGCCCTAGCAAAACTGAGTTCAATGGGAATCAGGGGAAAAACCCTCCGCTGGCTGGAGTCATACCTAGCGCAAAGGAAGATGGTTGTGGTTGTTGGAGGTCAATCATCTGAGCTCCAGGACATCACAGCAGGAGTTCCTCAGGGTAGTGTCCTAGGCCCAACCATCTTCAGCTGCTTCATCAATGACCTACCTTCAATCAACAGGTCAGAAGTGGTGATGTTCGCTGATGATTGCACAATGTTTAGCACCATTCGTGACTCCTCAGATACTGAAGCAGTCTGTGTAGAAATGCAGCAAGACCTGGACAATATCCAGGCTTGGGCTGATAAGTGGCAAGTAACATTCGCGCCACACAAGTGCCAGACAATGACCATCTCCAACAAGAGAGAATCTAACCATCTCCCCTTGACATTCAACGGCATTACCATCGCTGAATCCACCACCATCAACATCCTAGGGGCTACCATTGACCAGAAACTGAACTGGAGTAGCCATATAAATACTGTGACTACAAGAGCAGGTCAGAGGCTAGGAATCCTGAGGCGAGTAACTCACCTCCTGACTCCACAAAGCCTGTCTACCATCTACAAGGCACAAGTCAGGAGTGTGATGGAATACTCTCCACTTGCCTGGATGGGTGCAGCTCCAACAACACTCAAGAAGCTCGACACCATCCAGGACAAAACAGCCCGCTTGATTGGCACCCCATCTACAAACATTCACTCCCTCCACCACCGGCGCACAGTGGCAGCGGAGTGTACCATCTACAAGATGCACTGCAGCAATGCACCAAGGCTCCTTAGACAGCACCTTCCAAACCCGCGACCTCTACCAACTAGAAGGACAAGGGCAGCAAATGCATGAGAACACCACCACCTGCAAGTTCCCCTCCAAATCACACACCATCCTGACTTGGAACTATATCGCCGTTCCTTCACTGTCGCTGGGTCAAAATCCTGGAACTCCCTTCCGAACAGCACTGTGGGTGTACCTACCACAAATGGACTGCAGCGGTTCAAGAAGGCAGCTCAGCACCACCTTCTCAAAGGCAATTAGGGATGGGCAATAAATGCTGGCCTAGCCAGCGATGCCCACATCCGTGAATGAATAAAAAAAAAGCAAACAAATTTCATTAACAATGAATTAATGCATTTGTTGCCAATATGGCACGGCACAGGTTCAACCCACAAGTTATTCAGTGTGTGTATAGGTGGAAACTGCAGCTGTAAAGGGCTAGGACAAAGGAAAGGTCAAGGTCCATGTGCTAGGGCTTAGTCAAGGGCAAAGACGATGTCAAGAGCAAGGGTCACAGGCTAGGCTGAGAGTAAAGTTAAGGGCAAGGCCAAAGACAGGGTCAAGAGCCAGGGCCAAATCAATGGCTAAGGCTAAGTAATGGCCAAGGGTTAGGTCTAAATTTGAAGCTTCTGTCCCCTGTTGACCGCTGCCTCAACTTGTCTGCAGGGTGTTGGCCTGTTATGGCTGTCACTCACTTGAAGGAAGCAGGTCCCAGGGTCCATTTGCTCCCGCCTGGTCACGCTGTACAGCTGCCGCTCCAAGACTGGCTTGTTGTCATTCACACCCTTGATGTGCAGCATGACAGTGTCAGTGGAGGAGAGGAGCGGCACCCCCAGGTTCTGGGCCACCACCAGCCGTGAAGCTGCCACCATTGTGCTGATAAATCCTATCACTGGATCGATCTCAAACGGCCGGGTGGCCTCGATCTCCAAGTTGGCGTACCTGATGGTGCCATTGTTGCCTGCATCTCCACATTCTGTTTAAGGATCAAGGATAGATTTTGTAAAGCTTCTATTCAGATGGGCAGCAATAGGTTGATTGTTCATAGTGTGTGGAAGGAGCAGGTTTCGTACCTTGAAATAATTATTTCTCATTCCTTTCTTTCTTGTATGGTTATTGACCAAATAAATCCCTAGATTTGTCAATCCCCAATGGTCTACATAAAATTATTATGGTTTACTGACTCCTTGGCATTAAAATTGGTTTGGCAGATATGTCTGGAAGGATTGTAGCTTAATGCAGCTATGCAGCTTAAAACTAATGTTTCTTTTGGGGGTAGATCAGAATTGGAATAGAAATTGGTAGATATGGAACAACAACAAATTGCATTTATGTAACACCTTTAACATAGGAGAACATCCCAAGGCAGTTCACAGGAGCATTATTTGACGCCGAGCTGCAGAAGGTGATGTTAGGACAGATGGTCAAGGAAATACAGTCTAAAAAGTGCCTTAAAGGAGAGAAAGGTGGAGAGATTTAGGGAGGGAATTTCAGAGCTTAGGGCTTAAGCAGCAGAAGGCACGGCCACCAACAGAGGGATGAAGGAACTAGAGGAGGCACAAGTGTCCCGAATTGGAGGAATGGAGAGTTATCAGAAGCTCATAGGGCTGGAGGATGGGCAAGGCCATGGAGCAATGTGAACACTAGGATGAGAATGATTTAAGTCGAGACGTTACTGGACCAGGAGCCAACGTTGGTCAGTGAGCACAGGGGTGATCGGTGAGCAGGACTTGGTGCAAGTTAGGATACATGCAAAAGAGTTTTTGATGAGCTCATGATTACGAAGGGTGGAAGATGGGAGACTGGCCAGAAAATCATTGGAATAGTCTAAGTAATAATGGCATCGATTAGGGTTTCCTCAGATGAGCAGAGGCAGAAGCAAAAGTAGGCAATATTATGGAGGTGGAAGTGGACGGTCTGGGTGATGGTGAAGATATGAGGTCAGAAGCTCATAAAGGATGCGAAAGTTGTGAACAGTCTGGTTCAATCTCAGGCAGTGGCCATGAAGGGGGATGGAATCATTGACTAGGAAATAGAATTTGTGGTGGGGATCAAAGACAATGGCTTTGAGCTCCCAGTATTTAATTAGAGGAACTTTCTGCTCATCCATCAGTACTGGATGACAGACAAACAGTGTATTACGGCCACATGTTGTGACGTGGGTGGTTCCCTACTGATCAACTCCCCACCTGACTGCAGCAAGTGTATTTGTATCAAGAGTTTAGCCCCTTGGGATTTTATTTTTCAAATAAACAGACAGCGACAGGTTTACTTGTAGGTTTTTAAAACAGAAAGTCAATTGTTTATTGGTCAATACACCTTATCCCGAAATTGTGGCAACCTCATTCACTCATTCATTTGCTCGCACACATAAGACAAAACAGATAGAGAAGGGAAAGAGGTAAATGGGTTTTCGTGGAGGAGAAGGGTTACAATAAAGTTGTTGAATTCTTTTGAAATTCAAGTTCAAGGCCTGAGATGATTGTAGATTTCTCTCTTGATAGAAGGTTCTGTTGAAGATGGTGGGTCACTTCCAGCTCTCTCTGCTGTGTAATGTAGATGTCAGATTTTTTCAGCAGGGCATGTGCTTTCTGGTTTGCTGGAATGCAGTTGTTACAAGTAGCTTCAGTTTCTGGGTCAGTCTCTGTCTTTGTTTTAAGGTAAAACTGTGTCACCTCTCACCTCCTGTTAGGAGACACTCTGCTTTCTCTCCCATGGTGACCACACTATGGCCCAGGACGTGGCTACTTCACACCTCTTTTGTTTTAGAAAAAGACATTCAATTTTGGAATATTTTTAGGGTAGGTATAAGATGGATTTCTTCAACACTTTTTGACTTTGAAGATTTATCCTTTGTCTTTGTCAGACTGTTTGAATACAGAAAAGGCTAATCACCTTTTTGCTGATTAGCTGCTGCCATTGGTCAGAGTGTCTCACTACAGGCACCATATTGGAATGTTGTACCTTGTTGGCAGGATTTAGTGGAGCCAGCAGGGATCACGGCGCCGGACTGAAAAGGCGGTGGGAATCCCACCTTGGCCATTTGGAACGCCCCACCCACCGGCTCTATTTTATGGCGCCTAGACAATTAACAGCCTGGCACTGGGATCCCTGCCTCCAATCAGAGTGCTGGCAGCTCAGTAGTATTGGCAGTGCCAATGGGAGCAGTGGCCACTGTCAGTACTACAAGAGGTCTTGGAATCAGACCCATTGCTGGAGACCCAGAACCAAGGTACGTGAGGCGGGGTCACCGGGGCCAGTCTGGCAGACCCTGATGATGACGATGGGGGAAGGAAGGGTGGGTGCTGAGTGCGGGGTGTGGGGGGGGGGGCTGTCAGGGAGGTGGGTTATTTCCCAATGGGGACCCTCCATGGGCACAGATTGCCCACAGAGGAGACTCCCCCCCTCCCTCCCGCTGCTCCCAAGCCTGCAGGGAGGTTGCCTCCTTTTACTGGGTGACCTCCCCGCGTGGCAGAGGCCCCAACCGCCCCTGCCACTGGCCTAATGTCAGCAGTGGGGGGAATAGGCCCTTAAGTGGCTGATAATAGGCCTCTTATGCCCTCAGTTGGCCTCTGGACGGGAAGGCCGTCTTCAGCCTATCCTGCCTCTGACTAAATTGCAGTGGGATGGGAAAGCAACGGGCCCTCCCCCACCCACTGCCTCCTGTCGCAATTCTATGGGTCCCACCCCACCTCCTAGTCTGCCTATAGCCTATAGGGAGCCCATTAAATCCAGCCCTGTATGTTTGTGATGTTAATTATAGAGAGCCCCTTAATCAAAGTGGATTTTATGAAGCTGCTTTTTTTAAAATTTGAATTACGTTCCTTGATGCCTGATTTGAGTTGCAGCGTTTAATTTATTTATAGCATTTGGAGGAAGGAACTTGAGAATAAGTGAACTGATTTCCCTCATCTGCCTCACTTTTTCCTGTTCTGCTTTGCAAATTATTCCACATGAGCTTGGGTTAATTAATTGTTTACTAAAAATTTGGGCCTGCAGATTTCAAGGGCAAGAAGTTGGGCTTGTTACTGCTGCTTTTTTGGGCGCTACAAGTGCCCTTCGAGCACAAAACTGGTGTCCGTGGTGCAGATGCACGCTTTTGGGGATATTGTTGAGGGGGTTAGCGCGTGCGCAATGAACTGACCCCAGAAATATACAGAGAAGACAGATCATAATACCACTCAGCGTTCAATGCTGGTTTGATGTCAGCTGTGCCATTTTGGAGCTCAACACTTCAGCTAACACCCTCTCTTAAACTCACATAACTGAAAACACATCCAGCAGCAGAAAGAACCCCCACTAGTACGATTTAAAAGGATTATCAACAGGTTAATTGCTGGTTGATATCTTCTGGCTGGTGCAATGATTCTGCATGTGTTTGGTGTTTTCTATATTTGTTTCAAGTTGCAGACATCCACAGGAAGTGGTATGGCAGGTCCTCATGGATCTTTGCTGACTTCAAGACTTCTGCACAAACCAGTTGCTCCCAGACATGGGTGCACTAGTAGACAGTCCCCTTGGAATACAACATGACTTGGAGAGTGAACAGAGGCCATGCAGAGTAGGACAAGCTGCTGGAAGAACAGGAAACACGCTCTCAGCAGTGGGCCATATCCATCCAGATATGCAGGGAACAACTCTCGTACCTGATCCTCAGAGAGGAACAAGAATGAGATGTCTGCTCTTCAATAAGCAACGAGACCTGAATACATTTCATTCTTTCTTGCCAGAGCCAAGCAGGTGGAATGAGCACATGGCTTTACCAGGATTTAAGGCTTCCCTATAGTACAGGGAAACATTGACTACACGCATATCGCTTTGTGGGTGCTGCATGTCAACAATGACCTATACCAGAACTGAAATGGATTCCATTCCCTTAACGTCCAGCTGGTGTGTGACCTGCAGCAAATCATGCAGGGCAATGCTGTGAATCCTGGCAGCATTCATTCTGCGGCAGTGTGCTGTGCCAGCTGAATTTGAGTCACTGCAGCAAACAAAAGGGTGGCTACTGAACAACAAGGTCTATCTGCTGACTGGCTGATGACTCCAATGCACAACCCACACACATGTGCACAACATGCATCCACTGAAAGCTATGCTGCCACACGAAATGTGATAGAGCAGAACATTGGCATGCTGGAACAATGCCTCTACTGTCTGGACTACTCTGGAGGGCACTGGACTACTCAGCAAAAGAGGTCTCAAGATTCGAGTGGTCTCCTGCATGCTGCACAACCTCGCCATCATGAGGGAAAAGCCCTTGCCACCTGCTACATAGGGAGCAATAGGAGGAGCAGGAGTACGAGGAGGAGGCAACCTAGACAGCTCCTTTCAGCCCAGGCTGTCCATGAAAAACTTCCTGAGTTCAATACCAGTAACCACAACCCTAATTCTCCATTCACCAACAGTCTCACTCCTTTCCTTCCCTCTGTCACTCACCATCACGGTGTCTGTTTGGCCACAATGTAAAAATAAAAACCATAACAAAATAAACATTCCAAACCAAATTTATAAATCAAACCATGCCAAAATGCATACAAAAGTCGACTAATCACTCTTATACATTCCCTTAGTGCCTCTCTTCCATGTGCCTTTGCCTGCTCTAGTGCTTCTATGCAGGGCTATCCCAATGGCTGCAGCATGGCCGGTGGAAAGTTGATGACTTTCAGTGGGGGAGATTGCAGATGGTCTCGCAGGATGACCTCGAGCAGCTCTGGTCCTAGAAGGCCCAGCTGCAAACTGTATTAATTCAGTGTGGGGAGCAGCAATGTGAGCTGGCTGGCTGACAGACAACAGTAATGGTACTGGCGGACTGGCAGTGGTTGGAGGATGAGTGCAGTCTTTTGAGAGATGACAGCAGGTTCATGCTCCATAGAGCCACTGCCGCTCCACTGGGGCAATGCCTCAGCAATTCTAGTAATCTGTTGAAGATCAGATTGTCAGACTGCTGTGGCACACTATGAGCCCCTTTGCACACTGTAATCCACAGCCATGATGACAGTAAGCTGATCTTGTATGACATTACTTTGAGTTTTCACTGCCGCACTTAGGTAGCGGGTGGCTGCTGCTTGTGCTGTGATGGAAGCTCTGACATCGGCCATCAGATGTTGCTCCTTGATTGGGTCCACACATCTGCGAATGGCTTTGACCATCACTTCCATGCTGGAAAGGATGGGCTGGTCAAGCTCTGTGCAAAGCTCTGTGCCAAGTTGGTGTTGGACTCCTTCATGCAAATTGACATTGACTGCAGGCTTCCCAATGCTCCAAGCATTTGTTTGTGCATTCCCATCAGCGTTCTTCTGTAGGCTGCCCAATTGAAGTCCTGATCTGAGTTCTCTACAGTAGAATCCGTTTGTGAGCTCTCCCTGTGATGAGCTGGCACTTGTGCTATCCTTACCCCCTGCTCTGGCTGCAGCCCATTCATGCCTGGTGTCTCACTATGTGCAGATCCTGCCTCTAAAACATCCAGTAAGAAACGTGCAGTGTCAGTATCTGAGCTGGTGGCTGTGAGTGTGAAATCAAATGACAGTGCTTTGTTTTCATTATTACTTTCTTCTTGGTCTGGCCACTGTCTGGCCAGGTTGCAGCTGTTGGATATCTGATAAGAAAAATGTACAAGGATAAGGCTGTGGTGAGGGCAGGGGAAAGGTGAGAGATGCATGCTTCCACCATCTGTAGTTTATAACTCAGAAGAGCATGTGGGATGAGGAGGAAGTGGGATGTTGAAGGAGGATTAAGTGTGAGGATACTGTCATCTTCGATGGCTTCTGCTTCGTCAACAGCCACAGTTTCAGCAATGGGCACCCCAGTAATGGCCAGCATCATCTCCTCCATTGGGATTAGTACATGCAGGTGCACATGCCCCCCCTCCACTTAGCTCCTGCTGCCTCTGGTTGTGTGCCACATTATTCTGCAAGAGAGAGGGAAATGTTTCAGTGAGTGTTGTGCAATCTGTTTTGCTGATGTGGCTGCCTAGGTTGAATAGATGACAGTGTGTGAAGGTGTGAGATGTGGCTGTGAGGCTTGAAGCAGTGCTTCATGTGTGAAGGTGAAGTGATGCATATGAATGTTTGGTATGAGTCCTGATTAGTCTCAATTGTTGGTAGTTGACTGATGGCTGTATAGTAATTCAAGCAGTGTCTGAGGCTAGTTGATACAATTGGTAAGATATGGCATTTGAAGATGCATTCACTGACCTTGACGGCTCATGTGAGATCATTGAATTTCTTGCGGCACTGCATCCAGGTCTTCAGAGCTTGACTCCTGGCATTGATCTCCACGGTTATTCACTACCACTGCCTTTTGACTATGCGTCTGGAGGGCCTCCTTCCTCCCCGTGGATACAGGACATCTCTCCTACTTTTCACCTCCACCAAGGCCTCTGGTGCAGCATCCGAACATCTTGAAGTCCACGCTCTACCTTGTTGTGCCATTATTCAGTGTATTCCAGGTCAGATTCACTTCCTGCATGACTGCCAGCACCTTCACCAGCCACAATGCATCTCCCTTTAAGAGGTGCAGGCTAGATTTAAATGGTGCCAGCAAGTTACAGTTTTCGACACCCAATGAACAGCATGACTAGCGCTGCCAGTACATGGCAATCATCCAAGTAAGGAAGCAGCACAGATCTGATGTGCTGCCTGCATGATATTTAAATGATATGGGTTAATCGTGCATCGTGATTCCAGTGACCATTTTCAGGTGCTATCCAATTTAGCCTCTCAAGTTTGTGAATTGACTCTGGGGAAGCTAGAGAGAAAATCTTTATTTGTAAACATTCCTTTCCTGCATTTGCCATTCAGGTGGGATAAAGGTAGCTGGTTTTGTGTCCTTGATGCACTTGCTAGTTGGCAGCCAGTTCAATAACCAGTTCCATTTGCAGATAAAGGTGCCAAGTTCTAGAATTTCTGGAACATACTCTGTAAAGCTTTACAACTGCAAACTAATTTACTATGGTGATTTATTTAGGGTGAGGTGAAGATTTAACCTTCTCCATTATCTCCATTGCATGTCAGTATGTCACTAATCAAGCCGATGTCTAGCATGTTGTACTTTGTTGGGACAGTGTAGTTAAGGTGAAGAAAATGTTATTTATTTTTATTCCATCATATTTTATGTCTAATACGAGTTGAAAGGCTTGACTCCATTTTAGATGAGCCTACAGCTTCCCTCTATGCCTCTCTTGTCATCCTCTGACGGGCACATCGGGGCACTAGGCACTCATTATGAGCAGCAATCCCAATTACCCCATCCCATTCTGTTGCTGACCTTCTTGCCCAGTGTGCCCGTTGAGGCCTAATCTTGCCAATCTTCTTCCTGTCCAACTCACCTCTGCCACTGCTGACACTGTGAACTCTGCCAGTGGATCAGCTCCCACCACCCCTCTACACATCTCTCTCCAGAATGTCCATTCACTGGTGAACAAGGCCTTTGCCATCCCTGAACATATTGTGGATGATTGCATCAATATTATGGCCTTAACAGAAATCTGGCTGAGGGGTGGTGACACCTTACCAATTAATGAAACCCCTCTGCCTGGCTACATCTTCCACCACTTGCCCCTCCAAAACTGTTGCGGTGGCGGTGTGGTGCTTATCACCAGATCACACCTTGGCCTGACCCCCTACTCCTCTGGTACTTTCACCTTTGAGCATCTCACCATGTTCCACCCCGTCACCTATCTTTCAAAATCATTGTTCTCTACCGCCCTCTCAAGTACGATAAAAATGTTATCACCAATATATCTTCACTGCTTTCCTCCTTCAGCCTCTGCACTGAGCGACTTCACATCCTCTGTGATTTCAATCTCCATCTCAACTAATCATGTTCTCTCTCCTCTGAGTTCACTGTCGTTTTATCCTCCCTAAATCTCTCCCTGCATGTAAACTCCCCAACCCATATTCACGGCCACCCGCTTAAGCTTGCCATCTCACGTGGTCTTGCTATTCCCATCGTATCAATTACAGATAAGGCCATCTCTGATCACTTCTTTGTATCACTCTCCATCCACATCCCCCTTCCATGCCTCAACCCTACCTCATTCTGTATCCGTCCCTGGAAAAAACTATCCCCCTGTTCACTTACAACTGCACTTTCAAAATCTCAACTATCTAGCTTTCGGCCCTCCATTGACCACAAGGTTACTGCAGCTGCTGATTTGCTCAACCATACCCTCACCTCCACCTTTGATGCCCGAATTCCCAATAAAAGTATCAGTCTCTCTACCCTGGCCATCTCCCCTGGTAAGGCCCTCATCTCTGCTCCCTTAAGTACAAGGGACACAGACTTGAAAGGATATGGTGGACAACTGGTTTAGCCATCCACTGCCAGATCTGACTGAACCACATCAAACACTATCAGGTTCTGCTGTAATCTGCTGTAACTGCTCACTATTCCAGGATCATGTTGGAATGCAAAGATAATCCCTGGCTTCTTTTCTGTACTGCAAACTGTCTTCTTAAAGCCCTCTCCCCTCCACCCTCACCTCCAACAATAAGTGCGAGGAGCTCGTGGACATCTTTGTCACTAAAATCAAGACCATCCAATCAGCTGCCTCCTTCCACTAGCCCACCTGGCTAAACTTCCAATAATGCTCCCCACTGCCCTAGCCCTGAACTCGCATCTTTCTCCAGTTTCTTTCCTATCTCCCCTCATGCCTTGTCTGAGCTCATCTTGCCCATGAGACCCAGAGACCCACCTCCTCTTCCCTCAATCCTATTCCTACTAAACTGCTGATCACCCAACTTCCCCTCATTGTCCCCATGTTAGCCTATATTGTAAATGGTTCTCTCTCTTCAGGTGTTGTCTCTGTCCTTTAAATCTGCCATCATCACCCCTCTCCTCAAAAGAACAACTCTTGACCCACAGCCCGTGCAAACTACCATCCCATCTCCAACCTCCCTTTTCTCTTCAAAGTCCTTGAACATGTTGTTGCCTCCCAAATCTGTTACCATCTTTCCATGTTTGATTCCCTCCAATCATGTTTCCACCCCTGCCACAGTACCAAGATAGCTCTTGTCAAAGTCACAAAGGATGTCCTATGTGACTGTGACAAAGGTAAACCTTCCCTCCTCGTCCTTCTCGATCGGCCTGCAGCCTTTGACACAGTTCACCACACCATCCTCCTCCATTGCCTCGCCACTGTTCTCACCTGGTTCCATTCTCATCTCTCTAATTGTAGCCAGAGGACCACTTGTAATGTCTTCTCTTCCTGCCCCCACACCATTATCTCGGATAATTCTTCCAAGGAATTGTCCTTGGCCCCCTGCTATTTCTCATCTACATGCTGCCCCTTGGCAACAACATCCAAAAGCACGGTGTCAGTTTTCACATGTATGCTGATGATACTCAGCTCTACCTCATCACCACTTCTTATGACTCCTCCCCTGCTTATCCAACACCCAGTACTGGATGAGCAGAAATTTGCTCCAATTAAATATTGGGAAGACTGAAGCCATTGTTTTTGTTCTCTGCTCCAAACTCCATTCCCTAGTTACCAACTCCATTCCTCTCCCTGGCAACAGTCTGAGATTAAGCCAGTCTGTTCACAACCTTGGTGTCACATTTGACCTCAACGTGAGCTTCTGAACTCATATTCGTACCACCACCAAGATCGCCTATTTCCACATTCATAATATTGCCCGACTTCGCCCTGTCTCAGCTCATCTGCTGCTGAAACCCTCATTCATGCCTTCGTTACCTCGAGACTTGACTATTCCAACGCACTCCTGGCTGGTCTCCCACAGTCTACTCTCTGCAAACTTGAGATCATCCAAAACTCTGCTGCCGGTGTCTTAACTTGCACCAAGTCTCATTTCCCTATCACCCCTGTGCTCTCTGACCTACTGGTGTGCTGCCGCTCAAGCAATGTCTTGATTTTAAAATTCTCATTCTTGTTTTCAAATCTCTCCTTGGCCTCACCCCTCCCTATCTCTATAATCCCCTCCAGCCTTACAACCCTCCAAGGTAGCTGCCCTCCTCTAACTCTGGCCTCTTGTGCATCCCTGATTTTAATTGCTGCACCATTGGTGGCCACGCCTTTAGTTGCCTAGGCCCCAAGCTCTGGAGTATCCTCCCTATACATCTCTGCTTCTGCACCTTGCTTTTTTCCTTTCAGACACTCCTTAAAACCTACCTCTTTGACCAAGCTTTTGGTCATCTGACCTAATATCGCCTTTTGTGGCTCGGTGTCATACTTTGTTTTATAATGCTCCTGTAAAGTGCCTTGGGACGTTTTATTACATTAAAAGCGCTATATAAATATAAGTTGTTGTTGTAAATGGGGTAAAATGAACAGATTGAAGAAACAGATCTAATGGCAGCAAAACAAAGCATTGCTGCTGTGCATATAACCCCAATCTCATATGGTACTGTTGAGGCCTGTAAGACACCATCTTCTTTCTTTTGGGCCTCCTTATCTCGAGAGACAATGGATACGCGCCTGGAGGTGGTCAGTGGTTTGTGAAGCAGCGCCTGGAGTGGCTATAAAGGCCAATTCTGGAGTGACAGGCTCTTCCACAGGTGCTGCAGAGAAATTTGTTTGTTGGGGCTGTTGCACAGTTGGCTCTCCCCTTGCGCCTCTGTCTTTTTTCCTGCCAACTACTAAGTCTCTTCGACTCGCCACAATTTAGCCCTGTCTTTATGGCTGCCCGCCAGCTCTGGCGAATGCTGGCAACTGACTCCCACGCCTTGTGATCAATGTCACACGATTTCATGTCGCGTTTGCAGACGTCTTTATAGCGGAGACATGGACGGCCGGTGGGTCTGATACCAGTGGCGAGCTCGCTGTACAATGTGTCTTTGGGGACACCATGTACCTTTATATTTAGATAGTGTGAACCAATCCACAGGTGTTGGAATAAAAACAGAAAATGCTAGAAATACTCAGCAGGTCAGGCAACATTTGTGGAGAGAGAAACAGAGTTCACATTTCAGGTCAATGGTCTTTCATTAAAACTGAAAAAAGCTAGAGAGGAAACAAGTTTTAAGCAGGTACAGAGGCAGGGAAAGGATAGAGGGCAAATGAGGAGATTTGTGATAGGGTGTATATACTGTATTCTCTGCTTATGATGCAGTATCCTCTACACTGGGGAGAACAAACACAGATTGGGCACCCGCTTTGCGGAACATCTCCATTCAATCTGCAAGCATGACTCTTAGCTTCTAGTCACCTGTCATTTTAATTCTTTGCTCTGCTCCCACTTTGACCTCTCTGTCCTCAGTCTCCCACACTGTTCCAATAAAGCCCACTGTAAGCTTGTGTAACAGCATCTCATCTTTCGATTGGGCACTTAACAGTCTTCTAAACTCAACACTGAGTTCAACAATTTCATATCATAACCGTTGTCCCCATTTTTTTCAGATGACAGCTGTTGGTGATGATTCCCCATTCCTATTTACACCTCCTCTGGAGCCATTTTTTGTTTCTTTACTTGTCCCATTACCATCTCCGTTTGCCTTATGCCATCTTCCCTTTTGTCATTTGATCTCTCCTGCCTTCCACCCTATCACAGACCTTCCCTTTTGTTCCTTCACCTCCTCTTTCCTGACTCTGTACTTGCTTAAAACCTGTTATATCTCTAATGTTTGCCAGATCTGACAGAAGGTCATCAACCTGAAATGTTAACTCGGTTTATCTATTCACAGGTAATGCCTGACCTGCTAAGTATTTTCAGCATTTTCTGCTTTTATTTCATATTTCCAGCAACTGCAGAAATACTGTGTGTGGTTTTAGTCTCCATATTTAAGGAAGGATATTCTTGCATTGGAGGGAGTACAGTGAAAGTTCACTGGATTGGTGCTTGGAATGAGAGGGTTGTCCTATGATGAGAGGTTGAGTAAATTGGGTCTATACTCTCTGGAGTTCAGAAGATTGAGAGGCGATCTAATTGAAACATACAAGATTCTGAACTGGTGCATACTGAGAGGTTGTTTCCCCTGGCTGGAGAAGCTAGAACATGGGGGCACAGTCTCAGGAATCGTCTACCCCGAGGGTTGTGGATGCTCCATTGTTGAGTATTTTCAAGGCTGAGATAGATTTTTGGTCTCTCGGGAAATTAAGAGATATGGGGAGCAGGCAGGAAAGTGGAGTTAAGGCAGAAGATCAGCCATGATTGAATTGAACAGTGGAGTAAGCTCAAGGGGTCATATGGTCTATTCCTGCTCCTATTTCTTATGTTCTTAGGCCCAAATGCCAAGTTTGAGGTTAGCATAATGACCCTAAAGGAAGATCAAGGCCATCAGTATGTCTTGCATAAATGAATTTACCATTGCATTAGTTTACATATCTGATACATGATCATCAGTAGCGAATAATATAGGTCTGTGTCTGCTATCCAGGTGTCTGCCATGATACTTTTATATTATAAATCACCCCCACTCTATGCCCCTGTACAGTATGTGAGAGGTTGACTGCTTGGAGATGAGGGCTATCCCCTGCACAATTATCTTGATGCCTCTCAGACCCATGCTCGGTGACTGAACTGTGCTACAATCAGATTCATTGGTCAACAAGAACTCTCATGGAGCAGACCACTGGATTATTCAAGCAATGACCCTGCTGTGTGTTTATGGTGGTTTCCTTCAATACAGCCCAGAAAGGGTGTCACCTATGATACTGGTTTGATGTATGCTGCATAACATTGATCTGCAACAGGGACAACATGTGGAGTCACCACCGGATGAGGGCCTTCAGCAAGCTGAAAAGACCCTGATGACAGTAAGAATGACAGAGAAGTGGAAGGGTTCCCACACTGGGCTGCAGCTAAAGCTTTTTGGCAGCAGCTTTAAAGAAAGCTTCAGCCAAATAATCCCTGCCTCTCAGCATAAACATTCATACCTATCATCTGTCACTGTTTTTGCACCCTCCAATTAACTACATTTGCTCAAAGACCAATCTTGATATTTATGTCACCTGACATTACAGGTTAACCAACTTGTTAACCAAGAGCACTCTGCACACAAATATCTCAACAATTATCAGCAGGTATGAACCCATAATGCCTGGCTTAAGTGATGTCTTAACCTGTTCTTATACTGCTACAAGGTGCTCTCTTTGATCTGCAGGAGAGCGGACTGTAGGATGTAATTGAACCCATTCAATGTTCCAGCCTGTCCAAGAAGGAATAGTGGAGCCAAGAGCCTGCATGACCCAGAATGAACAACCTGAGAAATGTTGCCACTGGTACCAGAGACTGTATGGTTGATTGGAGTGTGTCGGTGCTATGTACCAGAACGCCATGCAAGTTGATGGAGGACTGTTACAAATCCTCCAGCATGTTACTGGTGGGTAGTCCAATACAACTGCTGGTGCATAGGAAGCATTTATCTTTGAAAGACCAGGTCCCTCAAGTCTGCATCTCTGTTATTTTAATCAGAGGTACAACCTAAGCTGGCCAATTTCTGGGCTGTTCTTTCGACTTGCACTTGCAGACTTTTGCCCTATGAAATGCTGTGTACAGACTCACCTATCTCACTATTTATACCACTCAGTGCCAATTTTGAGTTGGTTCTTGGGTAGCTTTGAGTAAATGACACCACATCTTTGGAACGATTGTTCCGCTCCATCTGTGCAGCTACACAGCCTGAGTTGACTGAGGGACCTAGAAGAAAGGCAGATGGACAAGGCATGTTGTGACAAGGGCAAGCAGTAGCAGCTGAGTGGCAATGAAATGCAGAGTAGTAGATGAAATTTAATGCAGAGAAATGTGACGTGATACATTTTGGAAGAATGAGGAGAGGCAATATAAAATAAGGGGTGCAGGAACAGAGATAAGGTTGGGGATCCCCGCTATATACCTTCC
The DNA here is from genome assembly GCF_036365525.1 of Heterodontus francisci. Taxonomy (NCBI): domain Eukaryota; kingdom Metazoa; phylum Chordata; class Chondrichthyes; order Heterodontiformes; family Heterodontidae; genus Heterodontus; species Heterodontus francisci. The sequence continues at coordinate 155,043,906 of NC_090375.1, read as the reverse complement.
TCCAGTCTGAGAAACAACCATTCACCACTACTCTCTGTTTCCTGTCACTCAGTCAACTTCGTATCCATGCTGTTACTGTCCCTTTTATTCCATAGGCTTCAACTTTGTTGACAAGCCTGTTATGTGGCACTTTTTTAAATGCCTTTTGTCCAACTATGCCACATCAACCACATTACCTCATCAACTCTTTCTGTTACCACATCAAAACTTCAATCAAATTAGTTAAATACGATTTGCCATTAATAAATGCGTCCTGGCTTTCCTTGATTAATCCACATTTGTCTAAGTGACTGTTAATTTTGGCTGAAATTATCAGTTCTAGAAGCTTTCCCATCACCGAGGTTAAACTGACTGGCCTGTAGTTGCTGGGCTCATACTTACTCTGTTTTTTGAAAAAGGGTGTAACATTTACAATTCTCCAGTCCTCTGGCACCACTCCTGTATCTAAGGAGGTTTGGAAGATTATGGCCAGTGCCTCCACAATTTCCACCCTTACTTCCCTCAGTATCCTTGGAGGCATCTCATCTGATCCTGGTGACTTATCAACTTTAAGTACATTCAGTATTTCGAATACCACCTCTTTAACAATTTTTAGCTCATCCAGCGTAATGGTACCTCTATTGTTTCTTAGTTGTAACCAAAAAGATTCTGTCCTTGATGCCTTTAGTACATCCTCTCTCTCCAGCACTGTAATATTATCCTTAATCAGTACTGCCACCCCTCCTCATTTTTTTCCTTCCCTATCTTCTCTAAACACCTTGTATCTAGTATCCAGTCCTGCCCTTTTTTGAGCCAGGTTTCCATATCGCCATGACATCATATTCACATGTGGCGACTTGCACCTGTAGCTCACCAACCTTATTTACCACACTCTGTCCATTCACATATATGCACAGTTGACCCAATTTAGGCCTTATTGCATTTCATCTTACCTAATACCTTACTATTTCTTACTCTAGTGCTACCTGTCTCTCCCAATTCTTTTTGCATCCTGTTTTTCCTCACTAATGTTACCTCTTTGTTCCCAGTTAATTTAAACACTCCCTAATAGCACTTGCTTGCTAGAATCTTTTTCCTAGCTCCCTAAAATCTGCCTGCAGGACCTCATGCCTCTTGCTACCTATGTTGTTGATATCGATATGGACTAGTACCGCTGGCTGCTCACCACCCCCACCTTGCACCTCAGAATGCATTGCAGCCGCTCAGTAACATCCTGACCCTGGCACCAGGGAGGCAACAATCACCATGTGATTGGCAAAAGAACCAAAGGTGACATGAGGAAAAACTTTTTATGCAGCCTGTAGTTAAGATCTGGAATGCACTGCCTGAGAGCGTGGTGGAGGCAGGTTCAATTATGGCTTTCAACAGGGAATTGGATAAGACCTGAAGAGAAAAAATTTTGCAGGATTCCAGGGAAAAGGGCAGGGATTGTGACTAGCTGAATTGCTTTTGTAGAGCTGGCATGGACACGATGGGCTGAATGGCTTCCTTCTGTGTTGTAACCATTCTATGATTCTATAGTGCAGTCTTAGTTACCATACTGTGTGTGTGAGTATGTAAGCTAGAGTTAATTAGAAAGAGAAAAGAGATAATTCCCAAATACCCTGCTGTGTTTGACCTCAAAGCTCGCCAACTACAGTGCAGCATGCCCTTTCTGCCAAAGATGTCGATGGCTGCTTACTCCATGAGAGTCCAAGTTTCCTAAGAGGTAGATCCACTTTCTATGCTCTGATTATGTGCCAGCTTACCCTGCAAGTAGACTGAGAGTGAGTTGGTGTGTGCTCTGTTGGAGCAACTTAAGGTAATGTGCATACTTAAAGGAAGAAGCAGCAAATGTAGGAAGAGCAGGAAGCCATTGTAAGAGCAGTAGCAGGTGTTCAGTGTGTGAGTGGAGGCTGAAGGAGGTGCAGTGAAGAGTCCCATTGAGGTTGAAGGGGAGGTTAATGAGGCGAGGGAGGAGGGGGGGATTGCTGGTGATGGGGTCAAAGTCTGGTGGTTGCAGATGTGAAGAGGACTCTCATCTCAACAATAATATAAAAGCAAAATACTGCAGATGCTGGAAATCTGAAATAAAAACAAGAAATGCTGGAAATACTCAGCAGGTCTGGCAGCATCTGTGGAGAGAGAAGCAGAGTTAACGTTTCAGGTCAGTGACCCTTCTTCAGAACTGGCAAATATTAGAAATGTAAAAGGTTATAAGCAAGTAAAGTGAGGGTGGGGCAAGAGATAACAAAGGAGAAGGTGTAGATAGGACAAGGTCACAGAATAGCTGTCCAGAAGGTCGTGGAGCAAAGGCAAACAATATGCCAATGGTGTGTTGAAAGGCAAAGCATTAATACAGAGAGGGTGTAAATGGACTGAAAATTGAACAGCCACAAATACAAACATGAAAAAAAACTGTGGGTAAGCAAACTGAATAAACTAGAGAAGTTGTTCAATGTGAGCTGGCAGCTTCTGACCTCATAGTCCCACAACCCCAGACAGCCCGCTTCTACCTCCTTCCCAAAATCCACAGACAGGACTGTCCCGGCAGACCCATTATGTCAGCCTGCTCCTGCCCCACTGAACTTATTTCAGCCCATCTTGACTCTATCTTTTCTCCGCTGGTCCAGTCTCTTCTCACCTACATCCGTGACTCTTCTGACGCCCTATGTCATTTTGACAATTTCCAGTTTCCTGGCCCCAACTGCCTCCTCTTCACTATGGACGTCCAATCTCTCTACACCTCCATCCCCCACCAGGACAGTTTGAAGGCTGTCCGCTTCTTCCTTGAACAGAGGCCCAACCAGTCCCCATCTACCACCACCCTCCTCCGCCTGGCTGAACTTGTTCTCATATTGAACAACTTCTCCTTCAACTCCACTCACTTCCTTCAAGTAAAAGGTGTTGCTATGGGTAACCGCATGGGTCCTAGTTATGCCTGTCTTTTTGTGGGATAAGTCGAACATTCCTTGTTCCAGTTCTACTCAGGCCCCCTCCCCCAACTCTTTGTCCGGTACATTTGATGACTGTTTCGGTGCCGTTTCCTGCTCCCTCCCCGAACTGGAAAACTTTATCAACTTTGCTTCTAATTTCCACCCTTCTCTCACCTTTACATGGTCCATCTCCGACACTTCCCTTCCCTTCCTCGACTTCTCTGTCTCCATCTCTGGGGATAGGCTGTCTACGAATATTCATTATAAACCCACCGACTCCCACAGCTACCTGGACTACACTTCTTCACACCCTGCCTCCTGTAAGGACTCCATTCCATTCTCCCAGTTTCTCCGTCTCTGACGCATCTGCTCTGATGATGCTACCTTCCATGACAGCGCTTCTGATATGTCTTCCTTTTTCCTCAACCGAGGATTACCCCCCACTGTGGTTGACAGGGCCCTCGACCGTGTCCAGCCCATTTCCCGCACCTCTAATCTCACCCCTTCCCCTCCCTCCCAGAACCGCGCGACAGGGTTCCCCTTGTCCTCACTTTCCACCCCATCAGCCTCCATATCCAAAGGATCATCCTCCGCCATTTCTGCCACCTCCAGCATGATGCCACTACCAAATGCATCTTCCCCTCCCTTCCGCTCTCAGCATTCCGAAGGGATCGTTCCCTCCGTGACACCTTAGTCCACTCCTCCATTACTCCCAGCGCCTCGTCCCTTCCCATTGCACCTTCCCCTGCAATCGCAGGAGGTGCAATACCTGCCCATTTACATCCTCTCTCCTCACTATCCCAGGCCCCAAACACTCCTTTCAGGTGAAACAACGATTTACTTGTACTTCTTTCAATGTAGTATACTGTATTCGCTGCTCACAAAGTGGTCTCCTCTGCATTGGGGAGACCAAACGCAGACTGGGTGACCGCTTTGCGGAACATCTCCACTCAGTCCGCAAGCAGGACCCCAAGCTTCCGGTTGTTTGCCATTTCAACACTCCCCGCTGCTCTCATGCTCACATCTCTGTCCTGGGATTGCTGCAGTGTTCCAGTGAACATCAACGCAAGCTCAAGGAACAGCACCTCATTTACCGATTAGGCACACTACAGCCTGCTGGACTGAACATTGAGTTCAATAATTTCAGAGCATGACGGGCCCCCCATTTTACTTTTATTTTTAGTTATTTTTTTCTTTTTCCTTTTTTTAGATTTGTTTTTGTATTTATTTTATTTTATTTCATCTTAGTTTGTTCAGTTTGCTTACCCACTTTTTTTTTCATGTTTGTACTTGCAGCTGTTCAATTTTCAGTCCATTAACACCCTATCTGTACTAATGCTTTGTCTTTCAACACATCATTAACATATTGTTTGCCTTTGCTCCATGTCCTTTTGGTCAGCTATTCTGTGACCTTGTCCTATCTACACTTTCTCCTTTGTTATCTCTTGCCCCACCCCCGTTTTACTTGCTTATAACCTTTAACATTCCTAATATTTGCCAGTTCTGAAGAAGGGTCACTGACCTGAAACGTTAACTCTGCTTCTCTCTCCACAGATGCTGCCAGACCTGCTGAGTATTTCCAGCATTTCTTGTTTTTATCTCATCGCAACAATCCTGGTAAGATTATGAAGCTTCTTCCTGCGTTGCCGCCAGGTTCTAGAAACTGTCCTGTTGGCATTGACCTGTCCAGCCTCCTCTCTGCAATAATGCTGGCTAACTCACCCATTGTCCATCAAAAGGAAACAGGACTTCCTTCCTAGTCCTCACTTTCTCCATGAGAATTTGCATGGCAGTATTTGATAATTGGAATCTAGTGGCTGAAAACACTCCTTCCCCTTTAAGATCTGCAGGCTGGTTTTAAGAAGCAGCAGGCCCGCACAATTACTCTCCCCCTCAAGCAGTGAGCTGCCTATAGAGTCATAGAGAGATACAGCACTGAAACAGACCCTTCGGCCCACCGTGTCTGTGCTGACCATCAACCACCCATTTATACTAATCCTACATTAATCCCATATTCCCTACCACATCCCCACCTTCCCTCAATTCTTCTACCACCTACCTACACTAAGGGCAATTTACAATGGCCAATTTACTTATCAACCTGCAAGTCTTTGGCTGTGGGAGGAAACCGGAACACCCGGCAGAAACCCACGTGGTCACAGGAAGAACTCGCAAACTTCTCACAGGCTGTAGCCAGAACTGAAACTGGGTCACTGGAGCTGTGAGGCTGTGGTGCTAATCACTGCGCCACTCTAAAGACATAATTAATGCTGTCATCTTGTCTCTGGTCTTTAGATGAAGCCCAGTTGTGAAAATTGATCGGGCCTCCCACAGATATCAAAGGCCTTGTGGTGAGGCGTCAATGCCCACTGATCTATCCTACAAATAAAAATCAGTCACGAAAAGCTTCTGCATTGTTGAAAAATTTCTTCTGATGGGATCAAGAGGCTGAATCCTAGCTTAAGATTCCGAACTGTTTGCTAAATTTAGCAAGTGATGGGCAACACGACATGCTGATTAGAAGCTCCAGACTCTCAAGGGTTTATGTATTATTTACATTTGATGACGAATAGATGAACTAAAACTCTAACCAGCTAATGTGTTTAATCTCCCACCCCACCGTACAAAGAAATATTTTAGGTATCTATTCAGTTCCCTTTAGTTCACTTAAATATTATGTAATTGTGCTAGGAAGTGTTAGTCTGCAGAGCTTTTCTGATTTTAATTTTTGAGAACAGCTGATATAATATTTCACAGACTAAATTGCTTAAATCTTTTCTTTTCCAGAGAAACAAGCCTTGTTTAATAACTTAAGCAGCGAGCCCCAGGAAAATAATCTGCGGGCCACCTATCCACCCATAGGAAGAAGTACTTTTGGACAGTCATTGTCTGTTGCAACCAGTTGCAATACACTCACTCACAAAGGGAGTTGCTGTAATGCTGTCCATTCTGAGACCAGACCTGCAAGGCCCAGGATAATGACGGTAATAAAAGCTGGCGGGCAATCACATAAGAAGGTGACCATTCTCTTGAACAGACGCTGCACACAGACATTTGAGCAACTTGTTGGTGATATTGCAGAAGCTTTGGGACACCTACGTGGTAGAAGTGAATGTGTGAAAAAACTCTACACTTTGAAAGGGAAAGAGGTGAGAAGTGTTTCGGACTTTTACAGAGGAGATGAGGTGTTTATTGCTGCTGGGAGAGAGCAGCTAACTATAAATGATATACAGAAAGTCTTAAGAGAACTCTACCCCAACAATCCATATGCCCAAAGCTTGATCCAGCGGCACTGGTGTCATTCTGAGAAACCTCACCACAGATACAATGAGATGGGATTAAAGGCAGCTGCTGAGTTTGAGCGTACTGAGGCTGTCCCATCTGAAAGAAAAATTGCCAAAAAGATGGAAGAAGTCAGAGCCAGAGTGGGACAACAGGAAAGAGAGCGGGCTCGGAAATGGGAACAGGAGAGGTGGGAAAGAGAGCGCAGGGAGCCAGATGAGAAAGCGAGGCAGCAGAAGAAGGATAAAAGCTTTGATAGGGACAAAGAAGAAATGGAGAAGTGCCAACTCAACAAAAAGAAGAAGCATAAACAAAAAGAGAAGAACAGAGAAATTGAGGAGGATGCAGGAACATGTGAAAGAAAATGTAAAAGAACAAAAGAAATAAAGATGTTGCAGATAGGAGGACCTAAATGGGAAGAAGATAGAGTAGAAGTCACCAGTGAACAAACAATGTCTTATGAAGTTAAAGAAATAGAAAGGAGCGAGGAAGCAAGAAACAGAAATAGATGGAAAGAAGACAAATATGATACTGAAGGAGAGCAGCCAGTGAAGTATATAAGGAGGGATCAGAAGAAAATTAAAAAGGAAGAAGGAATAGACATTTTGGAGAAAGTGAAACCTGAAAGGCGACAAGGACAAATGAAGGAACACCAATGGGATACTGAAGATAAACTGCCTATTACAAGAGTTGAAGTCTGTAAAAATACAAAGCAAGAGGATACACGAAAATGCTGTTGTAGTCATGAAACATCAAGGAATGAGGAAGAACAAATATGGGGTGATAAAGAAGTAAAAGAAACTCAAAAGCAACCTGTGAAAACTATTAGAATGGAACAACTTTTCATCAAAAAAGCCAATAGCATTTACACTAGAGAAGCAGATGTACTTGTTTCAAGGCCACAACAACCAAAACCTCACAGAGAAATTGAGCGGTATTATGAAATTGGCAGAACTATTGGTGATGGTAACTTTGCTTTAGTAAAAGAATGTCGGCTTAAGAATACAAAATATGAGTATGCAGTGAAAATCATTGATAAATCGAAGGTAAAAGGAAAAGCGATTATGATTGAAAATGAAATTGCAATTGTAAGGAGCCTTTCTCATCCTAATATTGTGAGGTTCATTGAGGAGTTTGAGACTGAGGGGGAGATATATCTTATTATGGAGTACATTGATGGAGGAGACCTATTTGATGCAATTACAGATAGTGTGAAATTTACAGAAAACAATGCTGCCCTTATGATGAACAACCTTTGCGATGCATTAGCATACATCCACAGCAAGAACATTGTACACAGAGATTTAAAACCAGAAAATCTTCTTGTAAGTAAAGTTAAGAGTTTACATTGGAGAATACACTTATTCTTAATGTTGCATTCTTCCTAATTTATTTAATCTTCATGATGAATGAATTCCACAGTGCTAGATCCTCACTTTCCTTCACTCCAACATTGGTGGCTGTGCCTTAAATGGTTTAGGTCTTCAACTCTTGAATTCCCACTTCAAACCTCTCCATTTCTCTCTTCTCTTTAAGATGCTGTTTAAAACTTTGCACTTTAACCAAGCATTTGGTTACCTGTCCTAATATCTTATGTGGCTCAGTGTCAAATTTTGTCTGAGAACGCCTTGGGATGTTTTACTACTGTTATGACCAGTTGAGAAAGGGGTCTAGAGCTTCCCTCTCAGTCTTTTCCTGATTTGACCATAACAGGGTTTAATTTTTAAAAACACTGTGTTTTAGCTTCCCCTCAGTGAATCCTTGTTTTACTGCTCTCCAATTGTAGTGGCAAAGAAATCAACCAGACAGGTTTTCTTAGATTTAAACAAGAAAGGTGTAAGTTTATTAACCTTAAAATTCTAATTCAGTTCAAACTACTACGAATACGCGACGAGACCATGCTAGCATGCATATGCGATAAACACACACGCAGATAGAGACAGAAAAGGAGAAAGAATCAAGGGGAAAGGTTTGAAGCAATAGCTGGAGTTCATTTACTGTCTTTTGAGTTTGATGTAAAGTCCTCGATTGCAGTTCAATCTTGTCGTCTCGTTGGGGCCCAGTACACACTTTCAAACTTGTTTCGATGGTTTTCTGTCTTGAGGCTTAATTTTCTTCCATGGATCCCTGTCTTTGTGTGAGAAGGAGAGAGAGAGAGAGACCTTCCTTCTCTGTTGTCTTCAAATTGCAGTCTGACCCAAACTGGTCGGTGAACACAATTCAAAACCAAACCTGGGCCATCAGGTTAGTCATGTGAACAGCTTTTTGGTAAACAAACTCTCCTGCGTTCTTGTGGATTCTCCATCTTAGCAGACACCCTCAGTTGGCGGGGTTGCGGGGGGGGGAGAGGTGGATGGAATGCTGGCTTTTTATACATTCATTGTTTGGTAATCAAAATCCATTTGGGTTAATTGGATCAGGGAGTAATTCCATTGTCTTCTCCAGGCAACTGTCACTTAGTATGCAAATGTTTCCAGCACTGCTGGGATCTTTTTAAACAAGTCATCTTTTCAGTCCAGGAACAGTTTAAAATTAATGTTTCATATAATGAAATTAATATGCCTCATTCTTGGCAGGTGGGGTTTTCATGACACTCCATTAAAGTCACTATATGGGCTGAATTTTATCCAGCCAGCAGGAGTGGGATTGGAGGTGTGGTGGGCTGAAATATTGGGGGGTGGTCACGCTCGCCCAGAAACTCGATGTCATGATGTTGGCTCGAGATTTTGTCAGCGACAGGAAAGGTCCAAGGTGGCATTGCTGCAGCAATGGGGGCGGGACTGCAATTACAATTACTGAAGAGGTATTTAGCATGTATTTGTATCGGGTTCCCGCTCACCTGCAGGAGCCTCCACAGTCATTGCAGCTGCTGGAGCTGGGCTCACTGGCAGAGAGGCTGAGGAGCCGGTGTCCACACTCGGAGCGCCCTGAGGGGAGCCCCCAGATGTGGAGGTCAGCCTCTCCCTTTCAAGGCTACTTAAATCTCCCTACTGACCATAGAAGGACGAGAAACTGGAGAAGACACCAGGTGCTTCATCGCCCTTTCACTTTACCACTGCTTCATTGAACTCATGGCCAAGGTGAGGATATGCAGGTCTGCGTGCATCTCTGGGATCTGTCTCTCCAGGATGGTCGCCAACATCTCCGCGTTCACACGCCTGAGAGATAGCAGCACTCATGGCTGGATTCCTCCATTGTCCATGCATGACTACACATAGCCTCTGACAGCTCTGCCAGATGTTCCCTTATCTCTCTCTGCAACTCCAACATGTTCTGTGCTGCCAACACCAGAGGTTTGACATCAGCCTGCGGCTCAGCATGGGCCAGGCCTCTCACAGTCCTCTGACTGTCAGTGGCCTCATCTGTCACTGCCTCTGTCAGCTGCTCGGACATGTGTGGTGCTCTCACCCGCTTGTCAACCTGCATCTGTGTCCAAGCACATACCCACCAATGATGGAGTTTCTGCACTGGTAGTGGGTGCATGATGGTACAGCCTCTGAGGATTCTTCCTCAGAGGACAACAGGATTCCAGAGGCGCCAGCAGACGATCTTCTCTCTGAGGGACTACAACCTGCATGAGAAAACACAAACATTTTGGGGTTCTGCTGCATCGACCTGCCTATATCAACCATGTGTGGTGTGGTTCTCTGGAAGGGCAGTGGGGGGGGGCACATGAACACAATGCCTCCTCACTGTCTTGGCTGAACTCTGCAGTCTCTCCATCTGCTACAGAATAGCCTCCCTGGGAGCCCGCTAGTTCCAGGACCTGCTCCTCTGCCGGGGTCAGTTCTCAGATGTCTGGGATCCCACCTCCAGTCTTCACCCTTTCCCTAGTGTTGTAAGCAGTTTTCTGCTGAGGAGAATTAGCAAAATACTGTCAGCCTTCCCAAAGAGACCAGGAGGACTCTTGTTCTGGTAGAAGACCTTTGGCCCAGGATGGGGGCTCCCGATTGCCTCCTCCTCACATCTGCTCTCAAGGGACGTGCAGGAGGCAAGCTAGGACAGAAGGCTGTCTGTCTTGGAGATGACATGATCTGTTGTTGCCACAGCCCCCTGCCACCGACTTTGCAGCCACTCCCTGACCATGTCGCGCTCCCTCCCACATGACCACATGCAAACCCCAAAGATGAGATGGGTTTGGAGGACCCACCTTGGCAGAGCAAAGGAGGTCACTGACTCTCTTGTGGCATTGGATCCAGTTTTGGGAGGTGACCCCATGACTGCTGACCTCCTCTGCGATCTCCGTCCAGGATTGCTTTGTCAGGCGGGAGGGTTTCTTCCTCCCACCTCATGGAAGAGGAATTTCTGCCTTTCTCTTACAGCCTGGAAGGGAATCCGCAGGGAGGCATCGCTGAACTGTGGAGCCACCTGGTGTCATCCACCTGACATGGTCCCTCTTGGCTCCTGGTCAGCTCCTGGCCTTATGCGGCTTTGGTCAGCATCACAACAGCACAGGGTCTCCAGCCAGTCGAAGGCAGCAGCACAGGAACTCCAGGCAAATGGGAGGTGGGGTCAGCGGCAAAGCAGCACAGGGACTCCTGCCAGTGTGGGTTCAGCAGCACATGTTCTCCAGGCAAATGGGGGGTGGGTCAGCAGCACAGCAGCACTGGGACTCCAGCCAGGGGGGTCAGCAGCACAGGGACCCCAGCTGGTGGGGGGCTGGTCAGCAGCACAAAGGCAAAGCAGCAGCAAATTCACTAGGTGAAGCAGCAGTCCAAGCAGGGCTGGCAGCGCTTCAAATATGGCACCAGCACCTGCGTTTGTCTCAGTTGATGATGCCATCGGTGTCTTGTTGCCTGCCCTGATTCTCCAATGGGATGGGCCCCACGCCTCTTGCATTCAAATGCGCCAGCCAGCATGTGATCATGGTAAGGCAGCCACACACGTGGGACGGAATTTTACAGTGGGCGGACGGGAGCCGGACTCTGACGTAAATGTCGATGCTGAACCCGCTTCCGCCCAGCCTGGGGGTCCGTCCCGTATTTTACGGATCCCCAGGCTTTAATTGTCCTGAGGCGGGACTTCCACCCATTTGAGGGAGGAGGTCCCGCCTCAGTGAGCTGCTGGCCAATCAGCGGGCCGGCAGCTCTTAGTCTCAGCAGCGCCACTGGGAGCGGTGGCCATTGAAGGACTGCAGCCCAGCCGACCGAGGAGGACACCAAGGAGCCGGGACTGAAGGTAAATTTGGGTTGCCTCACCAGGGGAATCGGTCGGGCCCTGGTGAGGCTAGGGTGGTCATTTGGGGGTAGGGGGGGCGTCTTGGATCCCGGTGTTGGGTTGGGACCGGGGTCGGCCCTCAATCGGGCCTTTCACGTCCCCGGCACACCCGCTTGCAACGGGTGCTTGCAGTGGCCACTTAAGGGTCTTGATTGGCCTCGGGCGGGCGGGCCGCTTCTCACCACCCCCCCCCCCCCGCCGGACCTCCGTAAACTTGGTCGGAGGTGGAATTGGGGTGGTAAGGCCTCCCGGAGCCTGCCGCTCAATTTTACGCCGCCCCCACACCACCATCCGACCTGCTGGGGTGGCGTAAAATTACGGCCATGATGTGCAATGACGCCACCCTCATCAAGTGCCATTGCTGGGACCCATGACGGGCTGATAAAATTCCGCCCTAGATGTGCAAGCTTGAGTTGCGAAAAAAATTATGCCTTTGTCCACATTTTATTTTGAGCATTGTTGTAATAATATCCATTGATATTTGGAACATAATTGTGAAGCAAAAATCTCAGTATGCTCCTCCTTACTCTTGAAATGTAATTTATCCTTCACATTATCCAGCTCCAACCTTCCCCTCCTGTTTATTTCTTTGTTGTAGCTAGCTTGGAGATTTATCACAAACAGCAGATGGCTGGGCATAGTTTACATGGCACTCATCTGAGCCTGTAACAAACCACAAACAAAATTACGAGTCTTCACAACATAGCGGCAAATTTCAGATAAAACAGATCTAATTTGCCCTCTGAATAGATTTCCGTCGGCTGAAATGCATGATGAACATTAAGATCCTTAATGGGAGTGATAGAATGGGGACCAGTGGAATTTGCTTTTTATTTCAGAAATGAAGAAACCATTGCAAACCTATGAGCAATGAATTCATAAGTGATTTCTAAAAGTTGTCCTTATGGCCTGAGTGAATCTTTGGTTCTGTTATGTACAATGTTTATCAGTGGATGAGTGAACAGTTTTGTTCAATACATTTGAAGTTCTTTATTAATTTTTAAAACCTTACTTCAATAGAGATTATCACAAGTAAAAGGGACTTTAGATCATACCCTAGTTTCCCTATTCTTTGGACTCGGTAGATGGTGAAAGTGTACCTTTTTCACTTATGGACTACTGTTGTGCTTCTTCCAGACACTAGATTAGAATATGATGATTTTTCCTGCAGTTTAGTTTTTAATTATTTACAATGATGGTAGTACTTGAGAGCGGTCATTGACTTCCAACCATTGCTGGAATTCTGAAGGCTTCTTTGACAAAATGTGACCAAGACCACAGAAATGAAGAGGAGGCAGGGTAGAGTAATTTTAACTTTTAACGATGGTGTAAAATTAATTAGAAAGGAACATCTATCATTGAGCGACCAATCCAATATGCTCCAATTTACAACATCGCCAAATGTTAAAATGATACTGAAAGACCCTGTTCTCCAGGAGGTGAAATAAAAAGGATCCCAGCTAATCATGATTAACCTTTTATTCTTGTCTGCATATTTTGGGTCTTCTCATGAACCTGCAGACCAGGCTGATTGTTTGTAAAAAGCTCTTTTTGTAAAAAGCCCTCTTAAATTAAAGAGGGCTATCAAATAGAAAATCCTCAAGGATACATGATTCATGTTTCTAAAAGCCAGATTGTACCTTTACAGTACTGTTTATGTGCTTGGGCAGGAGATTTGTCAACGTTCCTTTTAGAATTCCTGTGAGGTCCATAGAGCAGCATACCAGGAGATCAGTTATCTATATTCAGGACCCTGCCAACAGGTTCTGCTCCAGTCACCCAGCAGTGGCATCATGGGGGAATTCTAGTCTACACTCCTTATTGAAACTGGGTGAAATCGCAGAGTTGAATGAGGGAAAATTTGGGTGGGGAGGTCTAATGCCAAGATCATCGCTGGCTGCTGTTAAGCCACCTGCCTCATGCAAGTAGGGGGAGTTGGCCTTACTCTCCAATGGATTTACCACCTGTTCACAACTTATCAATGGTTTCCATGTGGAAATTGATGGCAGACCTGAGGAAGCTACAATAAGGGTGCTAAATCTGTCCTCCCCCCCCCCCCCCCAATAGACTTAGGAAGCCTTCTGTCTCTGAACATTTCAGCTGATGTTTCATATCTAATGCCATGCTGGCCATTTTTTCATCCTTTTAAGACCCCAAACCACCTCTGCTGGTGTTGCAGCACAATTCCCACTGGGCTCAGACTTGTGATGGGCATGTTGCCAGGAACATATCTTTCGTGTAGACCCAGGAAATTGGGTCAGGATTGGGGAGGTCCTGGAGGAGCTGGTGGAAATTCAAAATAGAAAACCAGGGGTGGGGGATAGGGGTATAGTCAACATCATTTGAGACAATGAAGATGGATCACCCCATGTGCTTGGGTCAGGGAGATAAAGGAGCAGCATTATCCCTGCCATTTCAGCTTTAGATTCTCCAGGATCACAGCAATTACCTGGATCACAACATGATTGCTTGCAGTTATATCACAAAACTTCTTATATAGGATGTTTCGGCATATCTATCTGATAAGAGAGGGAAATGGATGGCTAACCTGCTTGTTCATTGGTCATCATGTACTGGACCTGCCTCCTCTTCATTTCTGTGGTCTTGGTCACATTTCCTGCAGGTCATTTCCATAAAGTCCCTCTGCCACCATATGAATGTTTGCAAATGGAGATGGAAGCCATTAGAGTAATAGTGTGTTGACTGGAATTGGTACATATATGCTGGCTAAAAGCATCTCTTCCCATATTTCAGTTAATGCCCTCACTGTATTTGACGTTTTTTTAAAAGTCTAAACCCTCCAGAGCTGATTTAAAATGGTTATTCCATTGCTGCGGCACCTGTATTTCCCTCCACACATTACTCCTGGAGGGCTTCTGGGATCTGGATTTGGGAACATTCTTTATTTAGTAGTAGTTACTTGTTCAGCTGCTGTGAGCTGGTTTGTCCCTGGCTCTTATGGGGTAGATTTTGCAATTCCCAATGCAGCATCGCATACCAGGAGTTGGATTAATTGAATAGCTCTACTAAAGTCATGATGGGCCAAATGGACTTCTTCTATGCTGTATCATTCTATGATTCTATGAGTTCGATGGCAGTAGTCAGCATGTCTCGATTCCTGGTTTGTGTTCCCATTGTGCTAAGCTTTGCTAGTTTGTAAAATTTAAACTCATAAGATTATACTTGTTACGTTGTAGCTGTTTCTAAACAAGAAATGTTGGGAGACTAGGTAGTGCAATGGAACTTTCACTTCTGAGTCGAAGTTCACATCCAGTTTAGACTGATGGGATGAAAGTCTCTTTTTAGTAACTTTAAAGGGTCTACATGAAATGAGATTGGATAGTCTCAGCTCAGTTCCTAATGTGAATGGCCACACAACCTAACAGTGCTTCTGATTTTTGCACGGTAATCTCTCTTATAGAGGCCACAGGATGGCTGATGTAGGAAAAGGAAAAATCATACTAGTACAATCGGAACTGTGGCATGTTAGCATAATGTGGAGGGAGTTTTACACTGCATCCAGGTATACTCCCTGATCTCTTCGTGCTTGATGCTGCCTGAAATGGGAAGTGTTCCACTCCCCAACACCAACAGCCTTTACATTGAACAGCACAACATTTACTATAATTGTCTGTGGCCAAGGACTGTGTCACTTTAATGGTTTTGTGGGGTTTGTTTTCCATCTGTAGGTTCAGCACAAAGCCGATGGAAGCACAGTATTAAAACTAGCTGACTTTGGCCTCGCTCTGAAAGTGACCCAGCCCATATTTACTGTATGTGGAACACCGACATATGTGGCTCCCGAAATCCTCTCTGAAACAGGTATTAAAGACTACAAGTAAAATGTATCCTTATGTCAGGAATAATAATATTGTAAACTTGTTAGGTGCACTGGGCAATCCTGTTAATCCTTATCCCTGTCGTCGCCCAGAAGCTTTGCAAGACATTTACTTGTTTTGCAGCTTATTTTGTTATTTCTACTGCACCTTGGTAATGCTTCTGCAGTTGTTTGCTTTGTACTTATCTTCATTCCTGTGTCTCGTGTATTGCTCTCCACCATCCACCAATCTCTATTGTACACTAGATGGCTTCCATCCCTTATTGTAGATAATGGAGTAACATCATGAGCCACTTAAATATATTGGGCTTTGCATGTGTATGGTACCTTCCAATAAACACATAAGGTATGGAATGAGCAAAGGCTCATGTAATAGAGCTGAATGCAGATTCTGTATTTCCTATTGAATGATTTTGGGGGAGAATTTTGTGTAATTATTCATTGCTTAGCAGTCATCCACCCCAGCACTGCAGGAACCATTGTGGTAAATGTCACCATGTAGACATCCACCTGCCCCAGGTGTAAGGCTTTGAGGGAATGGGAGCATGGTGCTACAGTTGATCAATTCATGGACCATGTGGTTTTCTATCAACTTGTTTAAATATAAAGTAGTAGCTCCTCCTCCCACTGACTTTTCTGCTTTGAGGAATTTCATTTGGTTTTAATATACGGGAGTAGATTTTAACCCTACCCGACCCTTGGATACCAAGCACAGAAGCAGTTATAATCCAATAGGTGACTTACCCACCATTGTCCTGCCCAGATTACACTGTTTCCAATTTTTACTAACAAATCTAGAAAGGCAGCTAAGCTGCACACCCAAAGCCAGTGGGGTCTTTCTTTTACTGTGCACATTGCGGCCCAATGATATAATTGGGCACTGACTGCAGTGGAGAGCCGCTGCAGCTTCCCTGCTAGATGCAGGCTTGTCAGAAGAGGAATACTCAGCTCTAGACCTCATTACAGCCTTGGTCCAAACATGGATAAAAGAGGTGAATTCCAGAAGTGAGGTGAAAGTGACAGCCTTTGACATCAAGGCAGCATTTGACCATGTGGTATCAAGGAGCCCGAGTAAACTTGAAGTCAGTGGGAATCGGGGGAAAGCTCTCCACTGGCTGGAGTTCTATGGTTGGTTATGGTTGTTGAAGGCCAAAAATCTCAACCCAGGACATGGCTGCAGGAGTTCCTCAGGCCAGTGCCTTAGGCCCACCCACCTTCAGCTGCTTTATCAATGACCTTTCCTCCATCCTAAGGTCAGAAGTAGGGATGTCTGCTGATGATTGCACAGTGTTCAGTCCCATTTGTAACCCTCAGGTAATGAAGCAGTCTGTGCTCACACAGCAAGACCTGGACAACATTCAGGCTTGGGCTGATAAGTGCCAAGCCATGACCGTCTCAAACTAAAGAGAATCTAACCATCTCCCTTTGAATTTCAACAGCAGTACCATCACTGAATCACCCAACATCAACATCCTAGGGGTTACTATTGACCAGAAACTTAACTGGACCAGTGACATAAATACTGTGGCTGCAAGAGCAGGTCAGAGGCTGGGAATTCTGCAGCGAGTAACTCATCTCCTGTCTCCCCAGTGCCTGTCCACCATCTACAAGGCACAAGTCAGGAGTGTGATGGAATACTCTCCACTTGCCTGGATGGGTGCAGCTCCAACAACACTCAAGAAGCTCAACACCATCCAGGACAAAGCAGCCTGCTTGATTGGCACACCATCCACCACCTTCAACATTCACTCCCTTCACCACCGACGCACAATGGCAGCAGTGTGTACCATATAGAAGATGCACTGCAGCAACTCACCAAGGCTCCTTCGACAGCACTTTCCAAAGCCACGATCTCTGCTACCTAGAAGGACAAGGGAAACAGGAGCATGGGAACACCACCACCTGCAAGTTCCCCTCCATGTCACACACCATCCTGACTTGGAAATATATTGCCATTCTTTCACTGTCACTGGATCAAAATCCTGGAACTCCCTCCTTAACAGCACTGTGGATGTACTCATACCACAAGGACTGCAGCAGTTATAAAATGTGGCCCACTACCACCTTCTCAAAGGCAAAGAGGGCTGGGCAATAAATGTTGTATTGCCAGTGATACCAACATCCCATGAATGAATAAATAAAAACAAAGAAGCTATTCAAGTTAAGTTCCTTTGCTTTCCCTTATGGGGCCAGAAGGAGCAGGATTGCTCCTCTCAGCCCCCCAAGCAAGTTTTAGGCCTCCTGAAACAAAGACTTTTCTCCTTTCCTCTCGTACCGCAAGATGTCTCTACAGTAACCTTAGTGCTGCTGGATCGCCAACGGCCATTCTGCAGGCCGGTAGCTGCTTCCTGCCTGGAGCTAGTGCCATATTAATGAGGCTTGGCAGTTAAAATTGCCTTGGCTTCACTCTGCTGTGGGAGGAAATTAATTTGCCAGTGTACTGTCCCACCAAAAACCTGCTGTGACTTAAAATCCACCCATGGTTTTAGAAATGCAGATGCAGATTTTACGATTTAGGGCTCCTGGTGCAGGGCCTCGTATCGGATACAACATGTACCCAATTAACAACAACAGCATTTATTTATGTAGTGCCTTTAATGTAGTAAAACATCCCAAGGCACTTCAAAGGAGGCTTATCAAACAAAATTTGACACAAAGCCACATAAGATATTTGGGCAGATGACCAAAGAGGTAGGTTTTAAGGAGGATCTTAAAAGAGGAAAGAGGGGTTTAGGGAAGGAATTCCAGTGCTTAGATCAAAAAATGATGTGAACTGTGAATCATGGGCTCTCAGCTCACCACCCAAATTCCTAATATGGGCTCCTGCCACACCAGGAGCGCTACACCATAAAATTGATCCCGTAATGTGTTATTATATCTCCGGACTCATGGGTTCAGATTTTAAGATTTCACCTACTAGTTACCACCCAAATATCAATTCCAGAATCTGGCTCAACCCAACTCAAAACCTAAATGACTACAAGCCAAACAAAACCGTTAAGGTAGGAAGAGGATCACCTCTGCCATAACATAAACGTAAAATGACTCACATCACATACCAGGTGGCAGGTCGTCTCTGTTTACGGGTTTCTGGTAATTGACTCCATTCATCATGCAGTCTTATTGAGTGCACTGTGTTTCATTTTTGCCTTGCTCTGACTTTCCAGTTCAACTCAGAAGTTTTCCAAGTGCAAACAATTTGTTTTGCTATTGGCCTGAGAAGAAAACATTCTTGACCCAAATTTAGGAAAATCTAAAACTGAAAATCAGGTAATCTGTTTGTACGTGATAGAATAGATTTTAATCATTTTCCATATTCCCAACAAATTGGTGTCATTATGCATCACCGACAATGAGCAAGGTCAGTGGACAGCAAAGCTAAGATTGTTCTATGCTGAGGCTGTTGCGAAAAACAAAAGCAAAATACTGCAGATGCTGGAAATCCGAAATAAAAACAGAGAATAATGTTCCATGCAAGGTTATTGACCTGATATGCTAACTCTATTTCTCTCTCCACAGATGCTGCCAGATCTGCTGAGTATTCCCAGCATTTTTCATTGGGGAAAATACTTGCAATCCAAAAATACCTCTCCCAGTCCTCCCTTCCTCAGAGACACGCCTAGGATTGGGGAGTCTCTGGTGCCACACCATCTAGTATCTTTCCAGATTATAGTGCATTACGACTGTCCATGGTGATGCACTATATTTAACCTCAAATTTCATCACCACCCCCAACCCTCAACACCCCCCAACAAGCACTTGCATTACGATGAGTCAAAATTATATAGAAATTCCAATGTGGAAACAGGCTGCCTGACCCAAACAGTCTAAATTGGTGGTTATCCCCTACATGAGTGAAATTCCAAAACCCACATGTCTGCCGCAGCCCTAGTTCCCTTTATTCCCCTTTCCCACACTGATTATGCCATGTCTTAACTAGGTTCAGCATGTGTAGTGTTCATGTATAGGAACGTAGGAAAGGCAGTAAGCCATTCAATACTATTCTGCATGTACTGACATTCAGCCAGAGTGTGGCTGATCTGAACCTCCATTCTATTTGATCCATATCCCTTGATACACTTGGAATTAGAATTAGAACATTACAGCGCAGTACAGGCCCTTCGGCCCTCGATGTTGCGCCGACCTGTGAAACCATCTGACCTACACTATTCCATTTTCATCCATGTGTCTATCCAATGTCCACTTAAATGCCCTTAAAGTTGGCGAATCTACTACTGCTGCAGGCAGGGCGTTCCACGCCCTTACTACTCTCTGAGTAAAGAAACTACCTCTCACATCTGTCCTATATCTATCACCCCTCAACTTGAAGCTATGTCCCCTCGTGTTTGCCATCACCATCCGAGGAAAAAGACGCTCACTATCCACCCTATCTAACCCTCTGATTATCTTATATGTCTCTATTAAGTCACCTCTCCTCCTCCTTCTCTCCAACGAAAACAACCTCAAGTCCCTCAGCCTTTCCTCGTAAGACCTTCCCTCCATACCAGGCAACATCCTAGTAAATCTCCTCTGCACCCTTTCCATAGCTTCCACATCCTTCCTATAATGCGGTGACCAGAACTGCACGCAATACT
Organism: Heterodontus francisci; assembly: GCF_036365525.1. Classification (NCBI taxonomy): domain Eukaryota; kingdom Metazoa; phylum Chordata; class Chondrichthyes; order Heterodontiformes; family Heterodontidae; genus Heterodontus; species Heterodontus francisci. The sequence goes on along the minus strand of NC_090375.1, from coordinate 155,024,059 downwards.
CCAGGTGCGGTCTCACCAGAGTTTTGTACAGCTGCAGCATGACCTCGTGGCTCCGAAACTCGACCCCCCTACTAATAAAAGCTAACACACCATATGCCTTCTTAACACCCCTATTAACCTGGTTAGCAACCTTCAGGGATTTATGCACCTGGACACCAAGATCTCTCTGTTCATCTACACTACCAAGAATCTTCCCATTAGCCCAGTACTCTGCATTCCTGTTACTCCTTCCAAAGTGAATCACCTCACACTTTTCCGCATTAAACTCCATTTGCCATCTCTCAGCCCAGCTCTGCAGCCTATCTATGTCTCTCTGTACCCTACAACATCCTTCGGCACTATCCACAACTCCACCGACCTTAGTGTCATCTGCAAATTTACTAACCCACCCTTCTACACCCTCTTCCAGGTCATTTATAAAAATGACAAACAGCAGTGGCCCCAAAACAGATCCTTGCGGTACACCACTAGTAACTAAACTCCAGGATGAACATTTGCCATCAACCACCACCCTCTGTCTTCTTTCAGCTAGCCAATTTCTGATCCAAAGCTCTAAATCACCTTCAACCCCATACTTCCGTATTTTCTGCAATAGCCTACCGTGGGGAACCTTATCAAACGCCTTACTGAAATCCATATACACCACATCCACTGCTTTACCCTCATCCACCTGTTTGGTCACCTTCTCGAAAAACTCAATAAGGTTTGTGAGGCACGACCTACCCGTCACAAAACCGTGCTGACTATCTCTAATGTACTTATTCTTTTCAAGATGATTATAAATCCTGTCTCTTATAACCTTCTCCAACATTTTACCCACAACCGAAGTAAGGCTCACAGGTCTATAATTACCAGGGCTGTCTCTACTCCCCTTCTTGAACAAGGGGACAACATTTGCAATCCTCCAGTCTTCCGGCACTATTCCTGTCGACAATGACGACATAAAGATCAAGGACAAAGGCTCTGCAATCTCCTCCCTAGCTTCCCAGAGAATCCTAGGATAAATCCCATCTGGCCCAGGGGACTTATCTATTTTCACACTTTCCAAAATTGCTAACACCTCCTCCTTGTGAACCTCAATCCCATCTAGCCTCGTAGCCTGAATCTCAGTATTCTCAACAACATTTTCTTTCTCTACTGTAAATACTGACGCAAAATATTCATTTAACACTTCCCCTATCTCCTCTGATTCCACACACAACTTCCCACTACTATCCTTGATTGGCCCTAATCTAACTCTAGTCATTCTTTTATTCCTGATATACCTATAGAAAGCCTTAGGGTTTTCCCTGATCCGATCCGCCAATGACTTCTCGTGTCCTCTCCTTGCTCTTCTTAGCTCTCCCTTTAGATCCTTCCTGGCTAGCTTGAAGCTCTCAAGCGCCCTAACTGAGCCTTCACGTCTCATCCTAACATAAGCCTTCTTCTTCCTCTTGACAAGCGCTTCAACTTCTTTAGTAAACCACGGCTCCCTCGCACGACAACTTCCTCCCTGCCTCACAGGTACATACTTATCAAGGACACGCAGTAGCTGCTCCTTGAATAAGCTCCACATTTCGATTGTTCCCATCCCCTGCAGTTTCCTTCCCCATCCTACGCATCCTAAATCTTGCCTAATCGCATCATAATTTCCTTTCCCCCAGTTATAATTCTTGCCCTGCGGTATATACCTGTCCCTGCCCATCGCTAAGGTAAACCTAACCGAATTGTGATCACTATCACCAAAGTGCTCACCTACATCTAAATCTAACACCTGGCCGGGTTCATTTCCCAGTACCAAATCCAATGTGGCATCGCCCCTGGTTGGCCTGTCTACATACTGTGTCAGAAAACCCTCCTGCACACACTGGACAAAAACTGACCCATCTAAAGTACTCGAACTATAGTATTTCCAGTCGATATTTGGAAAGTTAAAGTCCCCCATAACAACTACCCTGTTACTCTCACCCCTGTCGAGAATCATCTTCGCTATCCTTTCCTCTACATCTCTGGAACTATTCAGAGGTCTATAAAAGACTCCCAACAGGGTAACCTCACCTCTCCTGTTTCTAACCTCAGCCCATACTACCTCAGTAGACGAGTCCTCAAACGTCCTTTCTGTCGCTGTAATACTCTCCTTGATTAACAATGCCACACCCCCCCCTCTTTTACCATCTTCTCTGTTCTTACTGAAACATCTAAATCCCGGAATCTGCAACATCCATTCCTGCCCCTGCTCTACCCATGTCTCCGAAATGGCCACTACATCGATATCCCAGGTACCAACCCATGCTGCAAGCTCACCCACCTTATTCCGGATGCTCCTGGCGTTGAAATAGACACACTTTAAACCAGGTTCTTGCTTGCCAGTGCCCTCTTGCGTCCTTGTAACCATATCCCTGACCTCACTACTCTCAACATCCTGTACACTGGCACTACAATTTAGGTTCCCATTCCCCTGCTGAATTAGTTTAAACCCCCCCGAAGAGCACTAGCAAACCTCCCCCCCAGGATATTGGTACCCCTCTGGTTCAGGTGAAGACCATCCTGTTTGTAGAGGTCCCACCTACCCCAGAAAGAGCCCCAATTATCCAGGAAACCAAAACCCTCCCTCCTGCACCATCCCTGCAGCCACGTGTTCAACTCCTCTCTCTCCCTATTCCTCGCTTCGCTATCACGTGGCACGGGCAACAACCCAGAGATAACAACTCTGTTTGTTCTCGCTCTAAGCTTCCACCCTAGCTCCCTAAATTTCTGTCTTAAATCCCCATCTCTCTTCCTACCTATGTCGTTGGTGCCTATGTGGACCACGACTTGGGGCTGCTCCCCCTCCCCATTAAGGATCCCAAAAACATGATCCGAGACATCATGAACCCTGGCACCTGGGAGGCAACATACCAACCGTGAGTCTCTCTCGTTCCCACAGAACCTCCTATCTGTTCCCCTAACTATGGAGTCCCCAATGACTAATGTTCTGCTCCTCTTCCCCCTTCCCTTCTGAGCAACAGGGACAGACTCTGTGCCAGATATCTGTACCCCATTGCTTACCCCTGGTAAGTCGTCCCCCGCAACAGTATCCAAAACGGTATACCTGTTGTTGAGGGAAACGGCCACAGGGGATCCCTGCACTGCCTGCTGGTTCCCTCTCCTTCCCCTGACGGTAACCCATCTACCTACTTCTTTTACCTGAGGTGTGACTACCTCCCCATAACTCCTCTCAATAACCTCCTCCGCCTCCCGAATGATCCGAAGTTCATCCAGCTCCAGCTCCCTAACGCGGTTCTCGAGGAGCTGGAGTTGGGTGCACTTCCCACAGATGCAGTCAGCAGGGACACTCTTGGCGACCCTTACCTCCCACATTCTGCAGGAGGAACATACAACTGCCTTAACCTCCATTCCCACTATTCCAAATTCCCAACAAATCTACTGAAAAACCAAAAAAAAACAAAAAGTCAAAACTCGTTAGGTTAGCAATCCAACGGACAGAACTTCCTAAATAAAAAGCTTACCTTATCAACACACCAGAGTCCTTTTTTTTTGGTTAGAGGAGGAGGGTGGGTGGGAGACACTACACGTGTAGTGTCTCGGGTACAGCCACCACACAAATATATACCTTTTTCCTTACCCAGCACTCCCCTGGTCCTCCGAAAACAAAAGGGAATTCACTTTTAAACTTACGCTGAAATTGACTTCACAGCTGTAAGCCCGTTCACGCACCTCCGTTGCTATCCAAGCTGCAGTCACCGAAACTAACAAAAATCTATCAATCTCTGTCTTAAAAATTTCAATTGACCCAGTATCCACAACCTTTGGGTGGAGAGAGTTCCAAACTTCCAGTGCCCATTATGTGAAATAGTGCTTCTTGATTCCACTGCTAAATGGCTTAATTTAAGCTTTAATTTTAAGACAATGCCCTCTTGTTCTGGATTCCTCCACCAGAGGGAACAGTTTTTCTGTATCCACTCCATCAAACCTCTTTACATTTTAAGGACCTCAATTAGATTTCCCCTCAACCTTCTAAACTCAAGCCAAGTTTATGCAACCCAGCTGAATATTTAACCCTTTAAGTACCATTCTGGTAAATCTGCACTGTACCTCTTCCAAGGCAAGTATATCCTTCCTGAGTGCTGTGCACAAAACCAAATGCATTACTGCAGATGGGGAATGACCAAGGCTCTGTACAACTGAAGCATTACTTCCTCGCCCTTGTAATTCATTATTTTTGATTTGGATTACTTTTTGTACATGTACACTAACATTCAGTGATTGTGCACTAAAAGCTAGTGCACAGGTACAAAGAAGCTCGTGGAATATTGACCAATATGTCCACTTAACCATTTATTTACTTTTTTGATACACACAACTTTACTCAAGGCTATGATTTTAAGATTCTGATGTCATTTTGGGGTAGTAAGTTATACTTACTGTCGTCACATTTATAGCATGTGTTCTTATTGCATACGTTTACCATTACACTAAAATACCAAACAGAGGAGCTCTCCCCGTCACCTTCCTCCTCTTTGCGATGCTCAGTTCAATAAATTATTGCTAGAGCCCCCAACCACAGTTAGAATCTGTGTAACTGTTGCATAGTGAGCAATGCTAGTTCACACTGACTTTAACATTTGGTCTTATTCTTTTGATAGGTTATGGGTTAGAGGTGGATATGTGGGCCACTGGTGTGATCCTGTATATCCTGCTGTGTGGCTTTCCTCCATTTCGCAGTCTGGAGCGAGACCAAGAAGAGTTATTTGAAATCATCCAACTTGGCGAATATGAATTCCTCTCTCCATATTGGGACAGTATTTCTGATGGTGAGCTTTATTTATTTCAGGCTGTGGATAGTTGGTGTAATCAGCGGAATGGCACTGAGTTCACAGATATTTTGTCTGCAATTTGAAGCCGTAATGCAGATTAATGACAAGAGTTGCTTCTATGTTATTTTTTCTGGTTACTACCTTTACACCAACAAAGTATGTCGAACTGGCACTATTATTGCTGAACTTAGCAGCATGGGAAAATGGAGTTTAATTCTTGCCCCTCCCTCAGCGGAAGATTTGGAATTCTATGCCACTGTGGCAGGGCTGTGTAAAGTTTGTGTGCTGGGAAGCTTAGATGAGTATCATGGAACCTCAGGGCAACATATAGAGGGTGAAATTCAATTTTGGCAAGAGTACAAAACTGGCAGTGGTATATCAGCCTCCATTGTACCTCCCGCCTGAATTTACATATCACGGAAGCCAAGTTTTATACTCCTGCCTATGTTGAATTTCACTCCAATAATGTTTAAATCCCCTTCCATTAATATGTGCATATCTCTAGTTTTTGATAATAACACATGCTCTGATTTTGGGAAAATAATGCTTTCCGCACCTTCAGAAGCCAGCATTGGCTTAGTGTTAGTGTTCTTGGCTCTTAGTCACAAGATCATGGGTTGAATCCCCACTCTAGTTAGTTAAGCACATAACCTTAGCTGACATTTCATAGCAGTACTCATTGAATTCTGCACTGTCAGATTATTGTTTCCTCAATGAGGAGTTAAACTGAGGCCCTATCAGCCCTCTCAGGTTGTTTTTCTCATTCATTCATGGGATGTGAACATCGCTGGCAAAGTCAGCATTTATTGCTCATCCCTAATTGCCCTTGAGAAGGTGATGGTGAGCTACCTTCTTGAACCACTACAGTCCATGTGGTGTAGATACACCCACAGTGCTGTTAAGGAGGGAGTTCCAGGATTTTGACCCAGTGGCAATGAAGGAAAGGCGATGTACTTCCAAGTCAGGATGGGGTGTGGCTTGGAGGGGAACTTGCAGGTGGTGGTGTTCCCGTGCATTGGCTGCCCTTGTCCTTTTAGGTGGCAGAGGTAGGTAGATTTGGAAGGTGCTGTCAAAGGAGCCTTGGCGAGTTGCTGCAGTGCATCTTGTAGATGGTACATACTGCTGCCACTGTGCGTCGGTGGTGGATGGGGTGTTGATCAAGTGGGCTACTTTGTTCTAGATGGTGTTGAGCTTCTTGAGTGTTGTTGGAGCTGCACCCATCCAGGCAAGTGGATAGTATTCCATCACACTCCTAACTTGTGCCTTGTAGATGGTGGACAGGCTTTGGGGAGTCAGGAGGTGCAGAATTCCCAGCCTCTGACCTGCTCTTGTAGCTGCAGTATTTATATGTCTGGTCCAGTTAATTTTCTGGTCAATGGAAACTCCCAAGATGTTGATGGTGGGAGATTCAGCAATGGTAATGCCGTTGAACATCAAGGGGAGATGGTTAGATTCTCTCTTTTTGGAGATGGTCATTGCCTGGCACTTGTGTGGTGCGGATGTTACTTGCCACTTATCAGCCCAAGTGTGAAAGTTGTCCAGGACTTGCTGCATGTGGACATGGGCTGCTTCAGTATCTGAGAAGTTGTGAATGGAACTGAACACTGTACAATCATCACTTCTGACCTTATGATGGAGGGAAAGTCATTGATGAATTAGCTGAAGATGGTTAGGCCTAGGACACTACTCTGAGGAACTTCTGTCGTGATGTCCTGGGGCTGACATGATTGGCCTCCAACAACCACAGCCATCTTCCTTTGCACTATGTATGATTCCAGCCATTGGAGAGTTTTCCCTTTGATTACCGTTGATTTCAAATTTGATAGGGCTGCTTGATACCATACTCAGTCAAATGCTGCCTTGATGTCAAGGGCAGTCACTCTCACCTCACCTCTGGAGTTCAGCTCTTTTGTTCATGTTTGGAACAAGGCTGTAACGAGGTCAGGAGCCAAGTGGTCCTGACGGAAACCAAACTGAGCACCGGTGAGCAGGTTATTGCTGAGCAAGTGCTGCTTGATAGCACTGTCAACGACAGCTTCCATCACTTTGCTGATGATTGGGAGTAGACTGATGGGCGGTGATTGGCCAAGTTGGATTTGTTCCGCGTTTAGTGGACAGGGCATACCTGGGCAATTTTCCACATTATCGGGTAGATGCCAGTGTTGTAGCTGTACTGGAACAGCTTAGCTAGGTGTGCAGCTAGTTCTGGAGTACAAGTCTTCAGTACTACAGCTGGGATGTTGTCAGGGCCCATAGCCTTTGCTGTATCCAGTGTCTTCAGCCATTTCTTGATATCACGTGGAGTGAATTGAATTGGCCGAAGACTGACATCTGTGATGCTGGGGACCTCAAGAGGAAGCCAAGATGTATCATTCACTTGGCACTTCTGGCTGAAGGTGGATGCAAATGCTTCAGCTATGTCTTTTGCACTGATGTGATGGGCTGCCCCATCACTGAGAATGGGGTTGTTTGTGGAGCCTCCTTCTCCAGTTAGTTAATTGTCCACCACCATTCATGACTGGATGTGGCAGGACTGCAGAGCTTAGATCTGATCCATTGGTTGCGGGATCGCTTTGTTTGTCTATCACATGCTGCTTCCACTATTTAGCATGCAAGTAGTTCTGTGTTGTCGCTTCACCAGCTTGGCATCTCATTTTTAGGTATGCCTGGTGCTGCCCCTGGCATGCCCTTCTGCACTCCTCATTGAACCAGGGTTGATCCTGTTATGACCAAGGCGGGAGGAGTGCACTGATTTTTCTAGTTCCACTTCTCTTCAGGTCACAACATATATTTAAATTTTTACTCAGTTACCGATATGGTCAATCATATATTCTACTCTTTATCCCAGAATAAAATACACCTACCAGGTTTCTTTAATAAACAACAAAATTATCAGTTTATTATAAAACAAGACATACCCAGTAACGAAGCAAAGCATTAACACACAGATTGAAAAATTAAAGTTCCCTTTTTACCTCAGCATCTCACACATACACATACATACACACTCACCAGTTAACCGACAAATAAAGAGATTTTCTGTTTAGAGCTCTGTTACAAAGAAAAGACAAAAAAGAATACTTGGGTCAAATACTTGCAAATTCTTGAAGAAAAAAAGAGAAGATATGGAAAGATGTCAGTTGCCCCTTTTTGGTTTGTGACGTCCAGATATACGGTCATGGGTCACAGGGATCCTTTTCTGGAGCAATTCGTTCAGGCGGCGTTGAGTATTTATCCGGCATGTTTTTCTAGCATCTCAGGAGAAATGTGGCACCTGGGGTTTCAGGCAGGCCTTTCAGGAGGAATGCATAATCAATTTTTCAATTTCTTACACTCGCTTCTAAGAGCTACGCCAAAAGATGGAAAAGGCTTTTCAAAGAAATGGAACAGGCTGAACTGGGGTTTTGTCCTTCAGGTTGATTTTTAAACTCCTTCCAAACACTGTCCATACGCCAACTGACTGTCAAAGCAAAACTAAAACCATATCTCAAGAGCCAAGCCTCCTGACCTCTAAAAACCTTAACCTGTCACTTCCCTGTAAACATCTTTCCCAAGCCAAAAAGTTCCTGTTGGATACTTATCTGAAAACAGGTAACTTCCAGTAAGGGTTGATTACAAACCAAGTCCAAAAGACCTTCTGATGACCCCTTTTAAAAAAAAAAGTCCAGCATCTATGGAATCCATTTTTCAGTTTTAAAACACAAGTCCTCAAGATTTAACAAAAATATGGAAGCACTTTCGTAACAATCCCCCAGCTTGATGGTAATTGTAGAGTGAGGGATATGCTGGGCCATGAGGTTACAGATTGTGGTTGAAAACAATTCTGCTGTTGATGGCCCACAGCACCTCATGGATACCCAGTTTTGAACTGCTAGATCTGTTCTGATTCTATCCCATGTAGAATAATGGTAGTGCCACACAACACAATGGAGGGTATCCTCAATGTGAAGAAGGGACTGCGTCTCCACAAGGACTGTGTTATAGAGAGATACAGCACTGAAACAGGCCCTTCAGCCCACTGAGTCTGTGCACATCCCCACCATTCTCCTACCACCTAACTACACTAGGGGCAATTTACAATGGCCAATTTACCTATCAACCTGCAAGTCTTTGGCTGTGGGAGGAAACCAGAGCACCCGGCAGAAACCCACACAGTCACAGGGAGAACTTGCAAAGTCCACACAGGCAGTACCCAGAACTGAACCCAGGTCGCTGGAGCTGTGAGGCTGCAGTGCTAACCACTGCGCCACCCTGTGTGGTAGTCACTCCTGACAATGTTGAAAATGCTGGTCCCTTTAACTAACCAGGACTTACATCAGAGTTAATAGAGAGCAGATGATGCTCATTGCAGCTTGTATTTAATGGCTGGGTCCCCCCACTCCACTCCCCCCCTGTCAGGAGGGAGTTACTTCTGGACAGGTTGTTAGTCCAGAAGGGAAGAGTGGAAACTGGTATTTGTACTGGATTGAGAATAAAACAGTTGTGGATCACAGACTGTCTCCTTCTTCCTGAGTTTGGTGAATGGATGTTTGCCAATTGATCAACTCCTACCAATACTGTCATGGACAGATGCATCTGTGACAGGGAGATTGGTGAGGTCAAGTAAGTTTTTCCCTCTTGTTGGCTCCCTCACTGCCTGATGTAGGAGAAGTCTGGCAGCTATGTTCTTCAGGACTTGGCCAGCTCGGTCAGTAGCTACCGTACCATTCTTGGTGATGGACATTGAAGTCCAAGTGGTGTTCAGCACGGTGGACATAAAAGATCCCAATGGAACTATTTGAAGAAGAGCAGGGATTTTCTCCAAATTGGCCAATATTTATCCCTCAATCAGTTGACTTTTTACTGTTATAATTCCTCCAGTGCATTGTTTATTTCATCACGGCTCCTTCCAAGCATAACAACAGTCAGTGCCGGCCAATATCCTATCTAGCCATGTACAGTCAGTGCCAGCCAATATTCTAGTCTAGCCGTGTACACTGAGTGGTGGCCAGTTTCCTAGTCCAGCTGTGTACATTCGCTGCTGACTAATATCCTAGTCCAATGTGCACAGTCAGTCCCAGAGAGCACCCTCGTCTAGCCATGCACAGTCAGTGGCAGCCGATATCCTAGTTCACCTGTGTAGGCTCAGTATCGACCAATATCTTAGTCTAACATGTACAGGCAGTGGTGCTATATTTCCTACTTCAGCCATGTACAATCAGTGCATGCCAGTAATCTATTCCAGCCTGTACCATCATTACCAATCAGCATTGATCTCCAACATGTACAGTCAATGACGACCAGTGTCCTAGTCGAGCCATGCAAATTCAGTCACAGCCAATAGGTTAGTTTAGCTGTGTACATGCTGTGGCTGCCAGTATCATACTCCAGCCATGCACAGTCAGTGCTGACCACAATCCTAGTCCAATCAGTGCCACCCAATATGATAGTCTAACCTTGTAGTCAGTGCTGCCTAATATCCTAGTCTAACAGTGTATTAGTCAGTGCCAGCCAATATCCTAGTCTAACCTTGTACAGTCAGTGCTGGCCAATATCCTAGTCTAACCTTGTACAGTCAGTGCCAGCCAATATCCTAGTCTAACCTTGTACAGTCAGTGCCGGCCAATATCCAAGTCTAACCTTGTACAGTCAGTGCCAGCCAATATCCTAGTCTAACCTTGTACAGTCAGTGCTGGCCAATATCCTAGTCTAACCTTGCACAGTCAGTACCAGCCAATATCCTAGTCTAACCTTGTACAGTCTGTACCGGCCAACATCCTAGTCTAACCTTGTACAGTCAGTGCCGGCCAATATCCTAGTCTAACCTTGTACGGTCAGTGCCTGCCAATATCCTAGTCTAAACTTGCCAGCTGGTATCCTTTTTCTCGATGTAAAATGATAGGTAGTAGCAACTTGAAAACTATGTAGCCTTTCTGTCAAGTAGCCAACTTGAAATCTGTAATAGATGCTTTTCTGTACTTGTTTCACCAGTTAGTTTATTAATGAGTTTCAACTGCAGGGTATTATAATCAAATCACGGACAATTCTACAAGATTGTAATCTTGTTGTGCTCTTCTTCAAAGTGTCACTGGATGTTTTATGCCTTCCTGAGGGGGAAGATAGGGTGTTGGTTTAATGTGCTATCTGAAAATGTCAATTGTGAAAATGCAAAATCTGACAATGCAACGATCCTTCTGTAGCATACGCAAATGTTTTTTTACATTGTATGTTCAAGTCCATAGTGAGGCCTGAACTCATAATTTTCTGATTTAGAGATGAGTGTCTCCCAACTGAGCCAAGCTGACACCAGTTAACAAATGAGTACTTATCTGCTATTACAAGTTATAGGTAGCAAATACATCAAAGAATGGAAACTGTGAGCTCTGCGCTCAATATATGCTCCAGGCAGGCCGACTCCACTTCAGGAGTCCGCAACTGGAAAAGCTACCTTCCAAAATTGTCGCCTTATGTCATTGGGTTTTGTGCTAGTGCTTCAGTGGTAGATGACACGATTTGGATGATTGTTTATTTCGTGGTCTGCTTTGGTCAGGTGCTAAGGATCTTGTGAGCAAGCTTCTGGTGGTGAACCCCAGAAATCGGTACACCGCACAGCAAGTCCTCCAGCATGCTTGGATTTGGTCAGCAGCCAAAAGGAACAGCCACAACTTGCAGAGGGAAGTAAGTATGAACATCGGGCAACATTTCAGGAGCTGCCATCGTCGTGAGATTCTGAACTCTTTCGTAGAGCCAGCATCTGATGACTGAAACTCTAAAGTGCCCAGCTTCTAACAAAGGCACAATTGACTACAAGCATTTGATTTTCATAAATGAATGTATCTGGACTAGCCAAAAGAAATAGATGCTATATATGAAACCATTGAACCATTGAACTTGTGACAATGCTGTAATTTTAGACACGGCTGTATTTAGTATTGTTAATAGTAGTGGGAGGGGAGATCCCTTGCCTACTCATGCAAATTTTCAGCCAAACTGAGGCACGCATGGGTTGAAATAAAAACAGAAAGTGCTGGAAATACTCAGCAGATCTGGCAGCATCTGTGGAGAGAGAAACAGAGTTAACGTTTCAAGTCTGTGACCTTTTATCAGAACTGGGTTGAAACTGGCCTCTCCCCTCACTTCTGGAGTGCATGGAACTGATGGTGTAAAACAGATTAAACCATATGCAGGAGGAAGCATTTTAAGAATATTTAAGATAGGGAAATGCAGTCTATTATATTTCAGGGCATTTAAGCAAATTGAAAATAGCAGATAAAAAGACCAGTTGTTCCATCAAGCCAGCATCATTACCTCCAATACTCCCCACCCAACAGCAGCTACACAATCTCATGCGCGAGGCAAAATTATATTTTTTTAAACTCCCTAGGCTTATTCAGGCCAAAAAGAAATCAGTGCAAAAGGAATTCTACAAAATTCCTCCCCAACCTCCAGATATGAAAACAATTTCCAGGAGACCACAGCGATCTTGTGGCGCATCAGCCAACATTCCACTTGCAGTGATATCCACCTCAGTCAGGAATTAACCCTACTTGAGAGTTGCAGGCAGGGGCTGCCTGTTAGGCCCAGTTTTATTGCTGGTGACACTCAGAGAATGATGCCTTGAGCTGGCCCAAGGACAAGATGGAGCTTTTTTATTCTTCAAAATTGTTCTTGTCTTTTTATAACAGCTAAGAGGCTGCTGGAATTCTGATGTTGTAGTGAGCTTACAATGGCCTGCCTCGTCATTGAGGCTGCTGGAATTCTGATGATGTAGTGCCCTCCAACCGCCCACCCCCCCAACTCCACCAACCTCCTCCAAGGCATGCTGTGTCATAACTCCACCTCTCAGCATGACTCCCCAGCAGAGGCCTTTCTTATGCTAATAATCTAAATTAGGCTGGGGACAGTGGAGCATCTCTGTAGGAGGGGGATATCCTGCCAGATAGGACTGGTAAACTCCCGCCAAACCATTTGATGTATAGTGTTTTCCATAGAAATCATAGAAAATAGGAGCAGGAGTAGGCCATTCGGCCCTTCAAACTTCCTGCGCCATTCATTATGATCATGGCTGATCATCCAACTCTGTAACCTGTTCCCGTTTTCCCCCCATATCCTTTGATCCCTTTGGCCCCAAGAGTTATATCTAACTCCTTCTTGAAAACGTACAATGTTTTGGCCTCAACTGCTTTCTGTGGTAGCGAATTCCACAGGTCCACCACTCTCTGGGTGAAGAAATTTCTCCTCATCTCAGTCCTGAAAGGTTTACTCCGTATCCTTAGACTACGACCCCTGGTTCTGGACTCTCCCACCATCGGGAACATCCTTCCTGCATCTTTCCTGTCAAGTCCTGTTAGAATTTTATAGGTTTCTATGAGATCCCCCCCTCACTCACCAAAATCTGTACTTTAATATAAACAAATACTGCAGCCTGACTGTAATGTCTAAATTGTTCAGAGTTTTTATACATAAGTATACTGACAGCAGCAACTGGCTAAACATGCACCAGCACAACTTATTCTTCTGGAGTGCTTACTTGACTCAAGCAGCTACTGTATGCTTGCTTCAGATTAGTTTCTATTTGTATGTGTAAGATAATCTGGAAGTATTTTCCGAGGGATGGGATACCAAATAGTTGAGTTCCAGGTTCACCACGGTCACTGTATTGCATACAATGTGTTTCGATTCTGCGGGTACTTCATTTCAGAGCACTGATGATGACTGGAGTGTGCATTTGTTTGAAGACAAACATGTTTTCTTGTACTTTTGGAAACAAAATAAAATGAACTACCTAGAAAGCTTTTGGTTTGCTAATTCTAACCATTATTGATTAAAATTTTACTAAGCTAATGTATTTTCTCCTTTAGCACTTTAACTGACCTGGGTGTGCCCCAGAGTTCTGGGATTGAGACATTTATAAAATTGAGTGAATAAATTATCACATATTACAATGGTGTAAATGGCTACTTACTTCCTCTAATACCTGATATAGGTTGGTAATGCCAACATAATCTGTGGCAGGACAAGGGCCAAGATTTTACATTGGGCGTGAAAATTTCTTGCTCTCTTTGATCCAATGCTGCTTTGACAGACCTCTGAAGACTTAGCTGCCCTGCTGCAATAAATATTTGAACCTCTGGAGTGCCTTTCTGTCACCCACAAGAGACTTAAAATGCTGGAAAAGTACAAAATGCCACCAAACAGAGAACTGGCTGGCAGTTGTTATTAATCGGCTGGAGATGTATAGCATTGAGTGAAGGCCAGTCTCCTTCCTTTCAAACAAGTGCTACTGAATGAAATATGCTGGAGTTATGAAGTAAAAGTTAGATGCAAACATGTGATTTAAGGGTTTGAAACTTCCATCTTCACTTGTAAGCAGGATAGAGTAGTGGAGACATTCCATGTTCTGAAAGATGAAAGAATATAGAAGAGACAGACGACTCTATAATGAACTGGTGAATGGAGAGAAGGTAATGTCACAAGTTTGTGACTCTGGTGCTGTATACCTATTTTTGACTGTTTGCAATTTGGCTGTGGACAGAATGCTGGACATCAATTGGCCAGACAGATCTCTTTTTTGTTAACTACACTCTGTTCAAGATTTGTCAGTCCTGACCTGTGAGCTGCTCAGAGATGAACTCAGATTTAAAAATTGATTGTGGCCAATTTTTGGGTGCATAACTGATGCAGCACAACTGGAGGCCCAAGGTTGGGCTATGTTCCAGTTTCGGACTGTCTGCCTCACTGGCATCACTGCTCAGGTAAATCTATAGGAGGGGGAATGGATAGGGGGCCAGCAATAGCCCTCAGGAATGCTTTGGAGCTGGCAGAAGCACTGAAATGTTTACTTTTTGTCCCGGTTTGCATAGGTCACAACAGCCGAAGAATCCTGCTCAACACATCGATCGACAATTCAGTGCCGTCGTCCTGAGGTTAGAGATTAGGCCCCTCATTTACATATTTAAAGGTGCCTAACACCTGTTCAGGTCAGCATCATGGGTGCCTACCTATACTAATATGATAGCCTCAGGACACCTTACACTGAGTGGGCACAGGATGTTGTTCCTCAAAATTAACTCCTGTTGCACCTGTTTTGCACCAGTAAATTGGTTGCATCAAGGGTTCAATTTCTACCCATTTATGTTTACAAGTTGCTAAAATGGTGTCACAACCCAATCGCCAATGCCATTTCCTCCAGAATGTACTGCTGTGTAGTCATTTATTCTTTCAGTCAACCTGTATCCCAGACAATGCAGTCCATGTGACAGGAATGGCACACTTTGTCTCATAATTTGGATCCTTAATTATTTTCAATTTATAGAATCATAGAATTGTTACAGCATAGAAGGAAGCCATTCAGTCCATCATGTCTGTGCCAGCTCGCTAAGAGCTACTCAGCTAGTCTCACTCCCCTGTCTTTCCTCTCCCCCCCCTCCCCAATGACCCTGAAATTTTTTCTCTTCAAATAATTATCCAATTTCCTTTTGAATACCATGATTGAATCTGCACCACATTCTCAGGCAGTGCATTCCAGATCCTAACCACTTGCTGTGTAAAAAAAGTTTTTCCCTCATGTTGTGGTGCTTCTTTTGCCAATCATCTTAAATCAGCGCTCTCTGGCTCTCGACCTCTCTGCCAATGGGAACAGTTTCTCTCTATCTACTCTATCCAATCCCCTCATGATTTTGAGCACCTCCATCAAATCTCCTCTCAACCTTCTGTTCCATCCTACTGTACAACTGGCTAACATAGCTAGGTATATTCTGCTGTTGTTTCAAAACACGAACCTTAAATACTGGTGCACTGACCTTCATATGCATTGCTTTCTATTCATGCCTCAATTCCATGCAATTGCCTCTCTCATCTGCCTTCAACCAGTAAAAGTGTAACAGCCCTCACATGCAGTGGATGTTTATTCCATCATCTATAAGTGCTGGTTCCTGAGAAAATGAAATCCAGCAATGTCAATGAAGTCTTTTAAAGGGATCAATAGGCATGTAATCAAACAGTGGCAGTGAAATCATTAAACAGGTTCAAACTGGGCGTGTAATCTATTAAAAGCATTGAAATAACTAAATGGATTCAGTGGTTGTGTAATTGATCAATGGTAGTGAAATCATTAAAAGGGATCAATAGACATTTAATTGATGAATGGCAGTGACTTACTGACATTATTCATATTGAGGGAAATGTGAGAATTTTAATGAATTCAAATGCAGCATGACTTGAAATGTTCAAAATTAAACCATCTTGGGGAATTAGAATGGAAATGAAGGAAATTAAACTTCCTCATTGCTTGCTTTTCAATTACCACTTGCAAGGACCTTTAGCTGTTAATATGTCTTGGGATCTCTAGAAGTCTTGGATCTTTCCTTCTCAATTACTGGCAAAGCAGTGTATTTCCAACTGCAAGCGTCCATAAACATTGCATTAGAAGCAGCATGGATGATTTCATGAAGATGCTTATATTTTATGAACATTGTTTGAAATGATCACTTCATAATTTCCTGATATCTTTGGCCAGTTGGCTTGATCCTGTACAACAACAACAACAAATTAAATTTATATAGGATCTTTAAAGTAGTTAAATGTCCCAAGGCCCTTCACAGGAGTGTTATCAAACATAATTTGACACCAACCCACATAATAAGACAGATGACCAAAAGACTTGCCGAAGAGATAGGTTTTAAGTAGCGTCTTAAAGAAGGAACAAGAGGTAGGGAGGTTTAGGAAGGGAATTCCAGAGCTTAGGGCCTCAGCAGTTGAAGGCATAGGTTCCATTAGTGGAACAATTAAAATTCAGGATGCTCAAGAGGCCAGAATTGGAGGAGTGCAAATCAGAGGGTTGTGGGGCTGTTGGAGGTAACAGAGATAGGAAAGTACAAGGCCATGGAGGGATTTGAAAACAATGATGTGAATTTTAACTGGGAGCCAACGTAGGTCAGCGAGCACAGGCGTGATGAACGGGGCTTGGTGCGAGTTAGAACACGAGCAGCAGAGTTTTGGGTGAACTTAAGTTAATGTCGGGCGGAAGATGGGAGGCTTGAGGATTGCGTTGGAATAGTCAAGCCTAGAGATAACAAAGGCATGGACAAAGGTTTCAGCAGTGGATGAGCTGAAGTGGGGGCAGAGTTGGGCGCTGATAGGAAGGTGTTAATAGGCAGTCTTAGTGATGGCCTGGATATATGGTCAGAAGCTCATCTTGATGTCAAATCTGACACCAAGGTTGTGAACAGACTGGTTCAGCATCAGACAGTTGTCAGGGAGAGGGATGGGGTTGGTGCCTAGGGAATGGAATTTGTGGTAGGGACCAAAGACAATGGCTTTGGTCTTACAAATATTTAGTTGGAGGAAACTTCTGCTCATATGGTACTAGATGTCGGAAAAGTACTCTGACAATTTCCAGATAGTGGAGGAGTCGAGAGAGGTTGTGCTGAGGTAGGGCTGGGGTTGTTAGTGTACATGTGGAACCTGAAGTTATATTTTCAGATGATGTCGCTGAGGGGCAGCGTGTAGATGAGAAATAGGAGGGGGCCAAGGATAGATCCTTGGGGGACACCACACGGAGCAGGAAGAAGAGCCATTGCAAGTGGTTTTCTAGCTATGACTGTGCAGATAAGATTGGAACCAGGCAATTGCAGTCCCACCCAGCTGGAAGACAAAGAGAGAGGCATTGCAGGAGGATGGTATGGTCAACTGTGTCAAAAGCTGCAAACAGGTCAAAAAGAATGAGGAAGGATAGTCTACTATGGTCACAGTCAAATAGGATGCCATTTATGACTATGATAAGTGCTGATTCTGCACTGTTGTAGGGGGCAGCAACTTGATTGGAGGGAATCAAACATGGAGTTCCGGAAAAGATGCGAACAGATTTGGAAGGTGATAGCACATTCAAGATCTTTGGTGCAGAAAGGGAGGTTGGAGATGGGCAGCAGTTTGCAAAGGTGGTGTGTTCAAGAGTGGTTTTATTGAGGTGAGGGGTGATGATGGCAGAATTGAAGAGAATGAGGCAGTACCTGAGGAGAGAGGACCATTAACAATATCAGCTAAAAAGGGGCCCAGGAAGGCATGTCCGGTGGTCAGGCATTTAGTGGGAATTAGGTCAAGGGTGCAGGAGGTGGGTTTCATGGATAATGGATGTGAGGAGAGATAGGAGAGAAACTAGAGACAGATGCATGTTTAGGGTTAGAGCAGGGGGGAACCTTAGATGAAGATTGGTCTGGTGGGCTGGGGGAAGGGAGGGAAGCGGCAGAGGCAGCTGAATGGATGGTCTCAATATTAGAAGTCCTTGAGCTCCTCATACTTTTTGGAGATGAGGGTGGAAAAGTCAGGGGAAAGGGGTTTAAGAAGATGGTCTGCAGTAGAGAAAAGCCAGAATTATCTTTGGATTCCCGGATGACCCTACAATAACGAGCAGTTTTGACAGAGGAGAGCAAAACCTGATAGTACTTTATATGATCCAGCCAGATCTGGTTGTCTGCCATATCTTTGCAAGACTGTGTCCCTTGGGCTTAAGGGAGCGGAGATGAGGGCCGTACCAGGGGAATGATCAGGGTGAGAGAGAGTAATGATTTTAATAGGGACTTGACATCAAGGTCGAGGTGAGGGTATAGTTGAGCTGATGGTAGCTGCAGAAATCTTGTGGTGAATGGACAGCTGGAATTTTGAAAGTGCAATTCTAATTAAATTAGGAGAGGCTTTCTCCACAGGCGCTCTCCACTGTGGGTGGAGAGTGATGCAAGAGGAGAGTGATACAAGAGAGTGAATGATGGGTGTAGCAAGACCACGTGATACAAGAGAGTGAACGATGGGTGTAGCAAGACCACGTGTGATGGCAAGTTCAAGGGGTGCCATGAATATGGGTTGGGGAGTTTATATTGTGGGAGAGGTTAAGGGAGGATAAGAGGGCAGTGAACTCAGAGGAGAGAGAGCATGATGATTGTGATGGAGGCTGAAACAGCAGAGGATAAATAATCACGGTGCAGAGGCTGTAGAAGGAAAGCAAGGAAGATAGTGAGAAAATTTTTATGGTACTTGGGTGGGCGGTAGAGAATGAGGATTTTAAATGAGTGGTGAGAGGGGTGGAACAAGGTGAGATTTTGAAAGGATCAGAACGGAGCCAGAGAAGTTGGGGGGGGGTGGTGGTCAGACATGAATATGATTTGGTGAAAGACCCACACCGCCACAGCGAGGTTTGGGCGGGGAAAGTGATAGAAGGTATAGAGCAGTGGTTCTCAAAGTGTGGTAGTCTTCTAGGGTCCTCCAGGTGGTTCCTCTTTGTTTTCAGTTCCACAAGTGTTGAAAATCCAGTCTTGCAGATGTATGTTGTAACAGTAATGTAAGTCTTACTTATAAAACATTATTGTTGCTCACACTTATGATGACTCATACCATGGACACAGGAGCTGGCCTGGTTGTGTGATGTCATACGAGTGGTGGGGATGAGGATACTGGTCAGTACTATTGTATGGCCTCGGCCGTGGCATTGTGCATCAGTAAATTGCATTTTGGACCAGCCCTCAGACCACCTGGAGGACCCTAGCATGTTTCTATCAAGTCCGTGATGTCGATGCAATCATCCACAATAAGCTCATGGATGGCAATGGTTCACAAGTGAATGGACATTCTTGAGGGAGATGTAGAGAGGGGCACTGATAGCCGACCAAGTGAGATTGTTCACAGTGTCAGCATTGGGATTAGTGAGTGGGTTGGGAAGGAGGTAAAAAAAGATTAGCCTCCAGCAGGTGTGCTGGGTGGGATGGTGAGTGAAAGAGTAGGATTGAGCAGTGGGGTTGCTGCCTGTTAGGAGGCAGTGATGAGTGCCTTGATAGACCATTCGCAGGATGCCTTTAGAGAGGTTAAAAGGGAAATTGTCGGCTTAGCTAAGACAACAGTAGAAAAGTAGGTAGGTTGAGGAGTGCTAAAGGATTGATGTAGAGATTTAGGAAAGCAGAGTACCTGAGAGGGGAGAAATGAAAGAAAGCATGATGACGGGAGAGGGCATCTCTGAGGCATAAAGAGAAAAAATGAAAAAAGGGGGGAGAAAACAGTGGAAATAGAAGTGATGGACTCAGGTCTGGAGCAGTACATGAATGGACACAGGTAAAAACAACCTACATAGGCCTGGTTACGTTGCAAAATTAAAATACATATATCCTGGTCAGAAATGGGGAATAAAGAGGAGACAATAGGAAGGAGGTCAGAGTTAGAGTCAGAGGTCCCGAGGTGGGATAAAATTGATATAGGTATGGTGGAATTGGCATGAAGCATTGATGAACTAATGCCCAGGTTCGGAGACGCTGTGGTGGCTGAGTGAGTTCAGAAGCTGTTTGAAGGGTAGAGTATCAGAGGATGCACTGCTGGAGGTATTTCATGGGAATGAAGATTCAAAAGGTGTGCAGAATCGTTTGCAGGGCAGACAAAAGGTCAACATAAGATCCAAAAGTGGCCCAAAAGAGTGGATCTCTTGCCAGGAACCAGACTGTAGCTGAAGCTGAAAAACCAGTAGGACCAATCATCTTGAATTCTGGATGTGCGTGCTTGGAAAATGGGCCCTGATATGCAATGAGTTTGGGGCAGTGTTCACATGCACAAGGGGGTGAGCAGTTTGATTTATAGCATGGTCCTATTCTGTGAATCAGTGGTATAATAACAACAACATAAACATAAAAAATAGGAGCATGAGTAAGCCAATATTGCCCTTTGAGGCTGCTCCATCATTCAATAAGACCATTGCTGATCTTCAACCTCAACTCCACTTTCCCACCCGATCCCCTTAATTCTCCTAGAGTCCAAAATTCTATCCATCTGAGTGTTGATCATACTCAACGACCGAGCATCCACAGACCTCAGGAGATTGAGAATTCCAAAGATTCACAACCCCCTGAGTGAAGAACTTGCTTCACATCTCAGTCCTAAATGGTCAACCCCTTATCCTGAGACTTCCAAGTTCTAGGCTGTCCAGCCTGGGGAAACAGCCTCTCAGCATCTACCCTGTCAAATCCTTTCAGAAGCTTGTGTTTCAATGATATCACCCCGCATTCTTCTAATCTCCAGAAAGTGTAGACCCATTCTACTCAATCTCTCCTCAAACCGGTTTGAACTGGAGACAAATGAAGAACAATTTGCATTATTGGAGGTAGTAAAATTCCGTTTTACTTCAAAACTCTAAGCAGTCTGCTACAGAAGTAACTCTATTGCCTATTTGTGTTTGCTGGAATTCTCAGTAAAGTTTTTACCAAAAGACTGCCAATTTTAAAATCAAAGTGGACCTATTGCTGTGCTTCTTGTTGAAAGAACTGTGTGATGCCTGCTGCAGCTGAAATACTTTGGATGCCTATCTATCAAAAACAGTTTCGTCGAATTCGTCTGGAGGCTTCGAGTGGCATCTGGTTACTCTGGGATACCACATCAACTGGGAACATAACTCACCAGGACTTACAACCCAGCTACTATTTTATTCCTAAAAAACACTATTCTTTGAAAACCGGTTAACCATTGTTAGTTTTTGAATATATGTGTGCATGCATGGGGAGGCTTAGGTTAAATAAGAAGTTATAAGGTCTTTATCTTAATAGTGTTTAAGATTTAGTTTTTTAATAAAGATTCCTGGCTTGGTGTATTTTATTCTGGAGGTTAATAAAGTGTTTAATTTGGCTGTTTTCCGGTTAGGTGGGACAACTTTAATAATATGCTGCGACCTGTGGAGTGATGGGACTGAATTGAAAGTGCAATGCTCCCACCTCGGTCGTAACTATAGGGCAACCATCATGCCAGGAATCAATCTAGTGAATCCCCACTAAAGAAAGTGTACCCCTCCTTAGGTACTGAGACTGAAACTGTACACAGTTCTCTAGGTGTGGTCTCACCGAAGCTGTGTATAATTGCAGCAAGACTTCCTTACTCTTATACTCCAACCCTCTTGCAATAAAGGCCAACATACTATTTTCCTTCTAATTGCTTGTAGTACCTGCATGGTAACTTGCTGTGTTTCCTATACAGGGACACAGATTATCAAAACGTGAAACTATTGGCTCACTGAGATAATGGAAGAAGACCCAGGGCATTAAAATGCACCTGGCTACCAGCTTTCATACTCTACATTTGGAAGGAGTCATCAATTGTTCCACCAGGCAATACTTAATCACCAATAAATTGCTCAATGATGCTCAATTCAGGTTTTGTTAGAACCACCAGACGTCATTGCAGCCTTGATTTAGACATAGGTGCAAGAGCTTGGAAGGACTGTTTGGGGCCCTGGATGATGGGCAGGGAGGAGGTAAAAGTGCAGGTGTTGCATCTCCTGCGCTTGCATGGAAAGGTACTGTAGGAAAGGGAGGGGGTGTTGGGAGTGACTAAAGAGTGGATCAGGGTATTGTGGACGGAACGGTTCCTTCAGAATGCTGAAAGGGAAGGGGAGACGAAGATGTGTTTGGTGGTGGCATCATGCTGGAGGTGATGGAAATGGTGGAGGATGATCTGTTTCACACACTCAAGCTGTCACCCCCTTCGCCTGCCTCCCTCCCTCCATGATAAGGTTCTTCTTGTCCTCGCCTTGCACCCCACCAGCCTCCATATTCAACGGATTATCCTCTGCCATTTCCGCCACCTCCAATGGAAATCAAGAAATGGCTGAGTGCACTAGATACAGCAAATGCTATGGGCCCTGACAACATTCCAGCTGTAGTATTGAAGTCTTGTGCTTCAGAACCAGCTGCACTCCTAGCCAAGTTGTTCCAAAACAGCTTGGAAGGTGTCGTCAACAGTACTAACAAGTGGCACTTACCCATAATTAAACTGCTCACCAATGCTCAGTTTAGTTTTCACCAGGGCCACTCGGCTCCAGTCTTCATTGGACCAAACATGGACAAATGAGCTGAATGGCAGAGGTGATATGAGAGTGATTGCCCTTGATATCAAGGCAGCAGTTAACAGAGTGTGGCATCAAGCAGCCCCAGTAGAACTGAAATCAATGGGGATAAAGGGGCAATCACTCCACCAGCTGAAGTCATGCCTAGCACAAAAGAAGATTGTTGTGGTTGTTGGAGACCAATCATCTCAGTCCCAGGAGTTCTGCAGCACAGTGTCCTAGGCACAACCATCTTCAGCTGCTTCATCAATGACCTCCCCTCCATCATAAGGTCAGAAGTGGGGATGTTCATTGATGATTGCACAATGTTCAGTATCATTTGCACCTCCTCAGATAATGAAGCAGTCTGTGCCTGCATGGAGCAAGATCTGGAATCATTCAGGCTTGGGTTGGTAAGTGGCAATTAACATTCACACCATTCAAGTGCCAGGCAATGATCATCGCCAACAAGAGACAATCTCGCCACCTTCCCTTGACATTCAACTGCATTACCAAAACTGAATTCCCCCACCATCAACATTCTGAAGGTCACCATTGACCAGAAACTTGAATAGCCATATAAAAACAGTGGCTACAAGAGCACCTCCACAATCCCTAAAGTCTGTCCACCATCTAAAAGCACAAGTTAAGAGTATGATGGAATATTCTCCACTTACCTGGATGAGTGCAGCAACAACAACACTCCATCCAGGACAAAGCAATCCACTTGATCAGTACCCTGTACCCCAGCTTAAACATTCACTCCCACCACCACCAGAGCACAGTGGAAGTAGTCTTGCACCATTTACAAGATACATTGCAGCAATTCGCCAAGGCGACTTCAACAGCACCTTTCAAACCTGCAAGCTCGACCATCAGAGAAGAATAAGAGCATCAGGTGCATGGGAATACTTGGGGATGGGAGGAAGAACTTTTTTACGTACAGTGGTAATGACCTGGAACTCGCTGTCTATGAGGGTGGTGGAAGTGGAGATGATGAATGATTTCAATAGGAATTTGGATGGGTATTTGCAGGACTATGGGGATAGAGCAGGGGAATGGGACTGACTGGATTGCTCTACAGAGAACCGGCATGGACTCGATGGGCTGAATAGCCTCCTTCTGTGGCGTAATGAATCTATGACTCTGTGACCTGCAAGTTCCCTTCCAAGTCACATCATCCTGATTGGAAATACATCATCATTCCTTCATCATCACGGGGTCAAAATCCTGAAACTCCCTCTCTAACAGCACTGTGGGTGTACCTACACCACATGAACTGCAGTAGTTGAAGGCAGTGGCTCATGGGTAATTAGGGATGGGCAATAAATACTGTGATGCCCAGATCCCACGAATGAATAAAAAAAAATAAGGAAAAAACAATTTATTTTGATAACCCTCACAGCAATGTCCTGAGATTAATCTACAATTCCTGGAAACTCCAGCACAATCCTGGAAGATTGGCAAATCAATTGGCCAGTTGGCCAAAAGACCCCATTTTCTTTAATTCAAAGGTAACTCGTGGGCTAGTATGTATGTAGAGGCAGTAATCTCTGGCCCAGGTTTATAAATGTTAAGCTGTCTTTTCTCTTTACAGATACTAACTGAGGCCCCCCCCCACCCCCACCCCCACCCCCGAACATCTCTCTTTAGCAAACAGATAAAGCAATTGGTCAATAAAAAGACGTTAAAAATTGTTTATTTTTAATGGCTTCCTAACCTTTTCCAAAATGAACTCATTCATCGCACAAGCCACAGCAGCTGATGATTCCTGTGCATTTATGAATTTTGCTCTTGATAACATTTGATAATATTAAGGCAGAAAACTGGAATTTATAAGAAGCATCTTGCAGGAGCTCCCCAGAGATGGGAGTGTAAATTCACAGCTGAACAGCCTGCAAAGTTAAATTAGTTTATTTCAAACGTTTGTGTCCTCCTCAAGCCAACTGCATTGTGGAATCGAATTTATTTGTCGATGAAAATGTAATTTTAAGTGAAATTTGGTAATGTGTCAACCTTTAAAATTTGTCAGGTATGCTCTAATTTCTATATAATTCATATATAGTGGTCACTAAATGAAGAAATAAAGGCCAATTCGATGGTGTTAAAACAAGATAATGAGCAGCAGTACACTGCCCGTGATATTGTTGTAGGAAAAAAAGGTGCATAGAGATCGTGCCTGGAACAGGCATCAGGCAAATAAAAATAAACGGTCCAGTGCCTGCTTGAGGCCCCCTGTGCAAAATTGTGCTGCCCCGAATGCAGCCTGCGGCCTGATGAGTTCAGGAAAAGGAGGTCATCCTTAAAGAGACCACTGTTGGCCTCCAGCAAAAGATATCTGAAAAATATTTAGCTGAATGTGGTGCAGACTTGTTCTTCCTGAGCCCACATTAAAACTGCAAGTGGTGTGCAGCCTTGAGCCCTTCTCCTGACTCCCTGTTCCAATGTCCCCTCCCGATCGCCACTTTGACTTACCCCCCAGTCCAGACCACTCTTCATTTTCCAGGTCATTTCCCCCACTCCTGATTCCTTTCCCTTCCACTTTAACTACCTACCTGAGGGCCAGTGCTAGTGATGCAGTGCCCCAACATTCAAAGCCTCTTGGTCAGCATGCTGGGCTCAGTTAAATGAGGCCTGAAGCCCACTATCAGGTGCCCCTCAGGCCTACCCATTCAGTGAATTTCTAGGTCAAAGTGTTAATTTTCTGAGGATGATCTTGACAGATGTGTTGATCAGAGGGCCCAATTTATAGCAATCCTGACTTTCCAACCACTGAAACAAGTCATTAGATAATCGTGAGCACTGTGAATCAAGCATGCTGACCACCACACTTCATTCACTAAATAAGAATCCACATCAGGAAAATTTACCCTAAAGAGTCTGTTCATTTTCCAATTGGTGCATGAAGGCAGGGCACCACAAGGATGGCTGTGTTGGGTGACCAGCAGTGGTTAGAAGTCATGTGATGCAATCTCCTGGAATACATCAAATCAGAGTTGGCAACCGTACTGAGTGGCAGAGTGAACTGTTTGGCTGCCCATTCTGCTGGAGGAGAGGTTACTAGTCTCAGTAATGATGACCATAAACTACCAGATTGTCATTAAAAACACAACTGATTCATTAATGTCCTTTACGAAAGGAAATCTGTTGTCCTTACCTGGTATATCTTTTATTTCTGACTCCAGACCCTGAGTAATGTAGTTGACTCTTAACTGTCCTCTGAAATGGCCAAGCAATTATATCAAAAACTATAATCCATATGGACTGCAGTGGTTCAAGAAGGCGGCTCACCACCACCTTCTCAAGGACCGTCAGGGATGGGCAATAAATGCTGGCCTTGTCAGCGAGGCCGGCAT
Source organism: Heterodontus francisci (assembly GCF_036365525.1). Taxonomy (NCBI): domain Eukaryota; kingdom Metazoa; phylum Chordata; class Chondrichthyes; order Heterodontiformes; family Heterodontidae; genus Heterodontus; species Heterodontus francisci. Next base: position 154,998,086 of record NC_090375.1, on the reverse strand, counting down.
CCCATGAATGAATTAAAAACAAATGATTGAAAAGGCTGGGGATCTTGTCTCCAGAAAAGAGAACACTGAAAGGTGATCTAATAGAGGTGCTTCAAATTATGAGGGAGTTCGATAAGGTGGACAAGAAGATGTTTTCACTTGTTGGGGGAGTCCAAAACTAGGGGCCATAAATATGAGATAGTCACTAATAAAGCCACTAAGGAATTCTTGAGAAACGGTTTTGCTCAGAGAGTGGTGAGAATGTGGAACTTGTTACCACATGGAGTGGTTGAGGTATTTAGCATTGATGCATTGAAGGGGAAGCTCGATAAGTACATAATGGAGAAAGGAATAGAAAGATATGTTGATAGGGTGAGATTGGGAAGGAGGCTCGTGTGGAGCATAATCACCGGCATAGATATGTTGGGCAGAATGGCTTCTTCTGTGCTATAATATTTTATGTAGTTCTATGAGCAAGTAAAATGAATGAATGAAGACTATGGTTTAGAGAATTAAATTGTGAAAACAGGTTAAGAACATACGAACATATGAAATTGGTGAGCAGGAAATGAAGATCTAGTCCAGCAAGCTTACCCCACTTCATGATAGCTGGAGTATCATGACAAACACTTCTTTCTCCCTAACCCTCATATCCTCACAGCCATGTAATTTCCTGGAAGAGGCAAAAAAACAACAGAAAAAGCCAATAAGAAGAAAAGTACTCTGGGCAATTCTTATGGGTGTTTTTATGACTGGAAGGCTGTTTCTAGTGGGGTTCTGCAGGGCTCTGTACTGGGTCCCATGCTGCTCATGGGATATATCAATGATTTAGACTTAAAAATGTCGGGATATGATTAAGAAGTTTGCAGATGATATGAAAATTGGCCATGTGTTTAATAGTGGGGAAGAAAGCTGTCAACTGCAGGAAGATATCAACAGACTGGTCAGATGGGTAGATTAGTGGCAAATGTAATTCAATCTGGCTGCATTTGGTGAGAGCAAATGAGGTGAGGGAATACATAATAAATGTTAGGATACTGAAAAGTGTAGAGGAACAGTGGAACCTTGGGGCTGAATTTAGTTAACCCGTTGTGAATTCTGGTGGCGGACCTGGAAGTGGGCGCCCTCGCCACTTGTCACGTGTGTGGCCGGCCAACCACAATCATGTGGCGGGTGGGCGGTTATCAGAATGGAGGTGTGGGCCCGTCCAATTACATGACGGGGACAGGCTGCGAGGCACAGATTGTGGTGGCAGATGACTCCGGAGCAGGTGCTGGTGCCATATTTAAAGCCCTGTCAGTCCTGCTTGCATTGCTGCCTTAGATGCTTTGCTGTTTGCTGGTTACTGATGAACCCAGTGTGATAGTGACTCCTAGACCACCTCAGCCCCCCACAGAAAAGGACAACGCACTATGGCAGAGGCAAGGCATTGGGTGGCCCTACGGTTTAGTGATGCCATCCCAAAGATTCTCCTCCAGGCTGCACGGGAAAGGCAGAAGGTTCTCTTCCCCAGGGATGGCAAGAAGTGGTCCTCCCACCTGACCAAGCAAGCCTGAACAGAGATTGCAAAGGAGATTAGCAGCCATGGGGCCACCTCCCCTCACCCACCCCATGAATATGGGAGCAGTGCAGAAAGAGAAGCAAAGATCTCCTTCATTCTACCAAGGTGAGTGCTCCATGCCTCTCTCTTCTTTGGGGATTGCATGTGGCTACACGGCAGGCAGCAGGATATGGGGAAGGAGGTACCACAAAGGCAGTGGTTAAAGGGGTTAAGCGTCACAACATCTTGTCAGATGCATGGCTGCATCTTGGCCACAGCTCACCCCTCATTACCTCCCCTGACAGCACACATAGGGAGTAGCCATGTAGGTAAGCCCAGCAGGGGATGAGAGGCTGCCACTAGCAGAATTGTTATCTGGCTCGTCTTGTGAAATCTTAATATTGCTCTGTTTCCACTTGCAGAACCAACGGCCCATAACAGGAGGGAAACCTTGTGGACTGGCAGAGGAATTCCAGATATATGGCCTCTCTCAACGGCATTGGAGTGGGCGGGGAGTCAGGGCGGCCGCTCAATAGCAGCTGGTGAGACTGGAGTCTCCGCACAAGAGAATGAGGATTGTCTTCATTCGACATCCAACACACTTCTGGAGATCCACATCACGCATGGTTGGCATGATGAGATCTGCACAACCTAACCCACATATGTTTGTGTTCCCTCATGCAGGTCAGTGTCCGAAGGAGGCTCCAACTGAAGGGGGACAGCTGTCAACCTCTGAGGAGGAGCAGTAAGAGGATGCACAATCACATGACTCTCCACCAGTGCAGATACTTTCACCTCAGTGGGTTTCTACTCGGCCTTAGAATCAGGGACCACAAGCTGGTGAGAGCATCGCACACATGCCCGAGCAGCTGGCTGAGGCTGAGACAGCCGAGGCCTCTGACAGTTGAAGGACTGTGGGTGGCCAGGCCCATGCCGAGCCCCAGGATGGTGACGAGCCTCTGGTGTTGATAGCACAGGGCACGCTGGAGTTGCAGAGAGAAGTAAGGCAACATGTGGCGGTGATGCCGGAGGCCATGCACAGTCAGCGGACAATGGAAGAGTCCATCTATGCCATGACTGCTCCCGTATCTCAGGCATGTGAGTACATGGTTTCCTCCACTGAGAGGTTGACGACCCTCATGGAGAGCCAGATCCCACAGATGTGTGCAGACCTGCAGAACATCACCTTGGCCATGAGCTTCATACAGTGGCAAGGGGAGAGGAGGAAGAGGCACCTTGTGTCTTCTCCCACTCCTCATCCTTCTCTGGTGAGCAGGGAGGTTCATGTGAGCTTGAAAGAGAGGCAAAGAGGCTGACCCCCACATCTAGGGGCTCCCCTCAGGGCACTCTGATTGTGGACAGTGGCTCCTGAACCCCTCCGTCAGTGAGCCCAGCTCCAGCAGCCACGACACCTGAGGAGAGTCCTGCACCTGTGCAGGAAACCCTCAAGCAGTCAGGGCCTTCCAGGCATCAGACAGCCAGAGGACGGCTGCCAAGTCGGTTTAGGCCAAGGGGCAGCCTGATCAGCAGCCTGCCTCCTGCCCAGCTGCTAGCGTAGGGGTCACACCTCGTAGAAGCACATGAAAACATAAAAACAAAACCACTTAGACACGCTTGGGGTTTCACGGGTGTTTGACATTTGTCATTTGTTTTATCAAGTTCTTTCATTATTACCGTTCACATTCATTGTTGAAAAGTGCTTATTCTTTCATGCCTTAATTGTGAGATGCTGATTTCACCTTTCTCCCTCATTGGGCTGTCAGTATAGGCACAGCCCTCCTTTGCATCCCAGATGTGCCAGAGTGCATGATTAAGCTGGGCGTTAGACATGGAATCCAAATAGAAAGGAAACAACAGACTGAATCCATCAAGGTGAGTCTTTATTGCTTTCACTTGAGAGGCCATCATGGTGGCTGGAAGCGGGTAAGTGCAAGATTGTCTCTTGCCTCTGGTGCAAGGGGTTCAAGGTCCTGAACTGCCTGCTCATCGGCAGCCTCCACATCCTCATCAGTTCAGGACTGGTGATCAATTATGTGTTAGATTGTGCAGAGCACAGCAGACCACCACAATACGTGACACCAACACTGGGGCATATTGCAGGCCTCCACCGGATCGAACGAGGCAAGGGAATCTCATCTTCAGCAGTCCAATTGCCTGTTTGATGGATGCTCAGGTGGACCCATGGAGCTGTTGTACCTCCTCTGCTGCAGTGCAAGGGTTCCTCACAGCATGAGTAGCCAGGTCTTCAATGGGTAGCTCTTGCCCTCAAGAATCCAACCCTGAAAGCGAGTGGGGGTTGGGGGGGGGGCCTGAAAAACTGTGCCACCTGGGACTGTCGAAGTATGTAAGCGTCGTGACTGCTTTCTGGAAAGCGGGCACACACTTGCAGGAAACGCTTTCCGTGGTCACAGACCAGTTGAATGTTGATGGAATGGAAACCCTTCCTGTTGATGAAGGCGGCTGACTGGTCTGTTGAAGCCTTGATGGCCACATGTGTGCAACTTATCTCACCTTGCACCTGGAGAAAGCCAGCGATGGCCCTGAATCTGATGGCCCTATTGGCCTGACTTTCAGGGTCAGTCTGGTAGTGCACATAATCGCTGGCCCTCTTGAACAGTGCATTGGTCACCTCCTTGATGCAGTGATGGGCTGCTGCCTGGGATACCCCACACATGTCCCTGGTGGATCCCTGGAAAGAACCAGATGCATAAAAATTAAGTGCCACTGTGATGTTCAGGGCCACTGGCATAGAGTGACCACTGAATCCCATAAGTCACAACTCATCCTGCAGCAAGGTGCGTAAGTCGGTGACTGTCTCCCTGGAGAGCCGTAGTCTTTGCTGACAATGCCGCTCTGACATTTGGAAGTATCTGAGTACACTCTCTGGAGCAGGTGAACCCTTTTTGGCATGGCCGGCTGCCATTGCTGTCATCGTGGAGTTTTACAGGCAGGTGCAGCTGTCTCCTGGCCCTCCCTCCATTGGAGGCGCTGCATCACGCCACAGTGGTCCACAAAGACAGGGTGTATGAGACCATGGCAGCTGATCAGTAGGCCTCCCGAGCGCTGTCCTTGCAGAGATGAAGTTGCCTTCGCAGCTTTGCCTTTGCTATTCCTCTTGGCTATCCTGCTTATGGCCCTCAGTGCCCACCCTTGCTGAGAGTCAAACCTCTCGCCTGATAGTATTGGCACCCGACCCTCTTACCCAATAGTATGGCCACTCGTGCAGATCACCCAGCAGTGTGGCTGCCCGGTACTGCCACCAGAGACCATGCCCACCCGGTATTGCCACCTGAGACCAAGCCTGCCCATGCAGAGTGTACAGCACTGTAGGCTGACAATGGCCTCTGCTCCTCCCTCTTCCCCTATCCAGTGCTGGTCATGGCTGGCTTCCCATCGCGACACTAAGGCTTCGCCTTGGTGCCGTCACCTTTCAACGGCCGGGGATCCGAAGGCACGTGCGGGCTGCCTGTCGTCCACTTAGTTCCAAGCCCCCTATTGAATTGCTTTCAATTGCATGCAAATATATTATAACTACCTGTTCAGCAATTTAAATTGCACTACTGTTGCACCAGGCCGACAATGCCACCTTGATGCTTTGCCGCTGCTTTCTAAATCCAGAACCAAGTCATGACATTGGATTTCCGGGTGGACACGTTCGAGGATATTCTCCAGTCCCTCATGCCTCCATTCCCACTCCAAACAGCTTCACTAAGTCCAGCCCTTGGAGTGCATGTGAACAGATTCCTAAAGGTAATAGGAGAGGTAGACAAGGTGATTGAGAAGGCTTACAGGATACATTCCTTATTAGTCAAGGCATTGAGTATAAGAGCAAGAAAGTTATGCCAGAACTGAATAAAACATTAGTTATCCCACAGCTGAATTACTGGGTACAGTTCTGATCATCGCCTTACAGGGACGATCTGATCTAGAGAGGGTACAGAAGAAATTTAGAAGGATACTGCCTGTACTGGAGAATTATAGTTATGAGGAAATATTGGATAGGTTGGGGTTATTTTCTTTGGAGAAAGTTGAGGGGAGATTCAATGGAGGTGCATAAAATTATGAGGGACCTAGATAGAGTGGATAAGAATGACCTATTTCCCTTAGCAGAGAGGTCAATAACCAGGGGTCATAAATTTCAAGTAATTGGTAGAAGGATTAGAGGGGTTTTGAAGAGAAATTTATTTACCCATGGATGGTGACAGTCTGGAACTCATTGCGTGATAGGGTGGTTGAGGCAGAAACCCTCATCACATTTAAAAAATACTTTGGATATTCACTTGAAGTGCCATTACCTACAGGGCTATGGACCAAGTGCTGGAAAGTGGTATTAGGCTGGATAGCTCTTTTTCAGCCTGCAAAGACATGATGGGCCAAACAACCTCCTTCTGTGCTGTAAATTTTCTGTTTCTATCACATGGACCAATTGTTATCTATATTATGTGATCACTGCCCAGTCAAGAACTGGTTCAGTTCCCTCTTGAAGGCATGCAGCTTGTGAGCACCCACCACATCAGCTGACAATGTATTCCAGAGGCTTGACATCCTACTCATATAATTTAAGCTTGTATTCCCTGGTCCTCTCCAATCTGCTAATCTGGAATAAACTTGTCAATTGGGACACTATCCTGCCCTATAATTATTTTACAGAATTCTTATCTGGTCAGCTCAAAGTCTATGCTGCTCTAAAGTAAATAGACCAAGATCCTGAAACCTATCTGAGTAACTGAGGTTCCAGGCTGAACCATGTGCTTTAACTACAAATTTTTGACGGTGGAATTGGAGCCAATTTTCTAATCCAGTGTTTCAAATTTCTACTGATTACCACAAAATTCCATCTTATGAAGTAACTTATTGTGAGGTGCCTTATCAAAGGCTTTCTAAAAGGTCGTGTAGATGATTTCCTTCAGTCCATTACTGAGTGACTTTCTGAAAAAACAAATTTGTAAGCCATGAGCTATTTTTCAGAAGCACTGTTGTGAATTTCTAATGGCCCCAGTGATCATAAAGGCTTCTTTTTTGTAAAGGACTTTACAATCCTTCTATCACCTTCCCAAAGTGGCTGTCAGGCTGATAAACCTGGAGTTTCCTAGCTTTGATTTACCTTTTTTGAAAGTAGGAACTACATGAGCTAGCTTCCAGTCTAAGGGAACTATCCTTGACTCAAGTGAACTATTAATATTGTACATAAACTTGGCTTGAATTGAGTATAGGAAATTAAGGAGTTTAAAATATTGAAAGGAATTGATAGATTAGATATAGAGGAACTGTTTCCTCTGGTGCGGAAATCAAGAGGCAGAGAAATAATAAATTTAGGGCTGGGATATTTAGGAGTGAAATCTGTCAGCATTTTTTCACATAGAGGGTAGTGGGAATCTGGAACACTCTCCTCCAGAAGATGCTTAATGCTGAGACAATGCAGTTTTCAAGACTGAGATAGATTTTTGTTGGGTAAGGGCATCAAGGAATATGGAGCAAAGATGGTAAGATGGGGCTGAGGTGAGTTGAGCCATGATCTAATTGACTGACGGAGGAGGCCAGATATTCCTATGAAAGTCACATCCTTGGCACAGATCCGCACCTGTAAGGGTATGGGGCGTGTAGTGGGAAATCGCAGTTCCTTCTGCCCCCACTCACCCATTCACTAATTTTGCATTCACTATAGACAAAATAAAATCACAGGGTGTGTGTCTACTCTATGCCAGGAGCATGCATTCAGATAACTAGATTTCTTATACTTTGATTTTCAGATAACATTTGATAAGATTAAACCAGGCTTTAAAATTGAGTAAAAGCCACAGAATTGGGGAGACTGAAAATTGGCTTGACAGCAGAAAGCATCAAGGATGATGCATCTAAAAGGCTTTTTAATGGAGAATAACATGCAAGGTAGTTCTAGAACAGAGCATGCCTGTGTTTGGTATGTCAGGTCATTACAGAAAGAAAGAACTTGTCTTTCACAACCTCAGGCATTTCAAAGGGCTTCACAGTCAATGGAATATTTTGGATGCCTAGTCATTGTTGCAATACAGGAAAACACAGTAGGAAATTTGCATACATTTGGGCAACAGGTGCAGGGGATGTAAGAAGAACTTTTTTATACAGGATGTGATAATGACCTGGAACTCGCTGCATACGAGGGTGGTGGAAGCGGAGATAATCAATGATTTCAAAAGGAAATTTGATGGGCACATGAGGGAAATAAACTTGCAGGATTACTTGGATAGAGTGGGGGAATGGGACTGACTGGATTGCTTTACAGATAGCAAGCAAGGACCTGATGGGCTGAATGGCCTCCTTCTGTGCCACAATGATACTATGACTCTGTGACACCAAGCCCCCACAAAGGCTAGATGGATGGCTGAAGGAAAGGGAAATACAGAGGTGTGGGACCATTGCAGGCACATGGGATGAGGACAACTGCTCTTCAGGAGGATAAATGCTAACATGGATTAACTGGGCTGAACGGCCTGTACTCATGTTGTAACTTCTGACCAGAGAACAATCTACTCTGGATCCCTCAGTCTTTACAATTGTTATATCATTTATTGATGACACCCCAAGTTTTATTCGTTTTTGGGGATGTGGGCATCGCTGGCCAGGCCAGCATTTATTACCCATCCCTAAGCTATATGTTTCATGACCTTGATAAAGGAGAATGAGATCATTGAAAGGAAAAGGAAGGTGAAGTGTACTTAATGTGCAAAGATCTAGGGTGATATATATCAGTAAAGGTAATGCCAAATAGATTTGTATAATGGGTGTTCCCTGGATCCTGTCTAATGTATCAATGTCCTTTTACAACATAGAAGAACTCACAATATTGCAAATGTGGTCTTTGCATTGGGTTATGTAGGTTCAAAGTAATTTTTTGATCAGGTTAGGATTCTTCCCAATGTTTGATTAGCCCTGTTGATAACAGTCTTTTATTTCAAGAACAAGCTCACAAAAACTTTCCACCTTTGATGTCACAGCTGGAGTCATGACAAAATGTCTGTTCCAAGATTGTCTCTACACCAAATCTCAGCTGGGCTTCTCTTTATGGTATTCTGAAGGGACAACTCAAGGAGGAAATGAACTATTGGAGTACATTACTCTTGCTATCTCTCCCCAGTGAACCCATCTTATTAGTTTCAGTAACACAGGGCACACAGGGAAATATACATTAATCGCAGTTGCTGATATTATCCATCCATGCCAGTGATAGAGCTCAGAATGGGTTTGAAGATTAATATTAAACAATTTTTTTCTGTCTTAGAATCTTTTATTTCCAATGGTTTATAAGTTACAAGTGATTATATATATATAAAAAAAGAAAGAACATGCATTTATGTAGTGTCGTTCATCATGTCTAAACAGCCCAAAGTGTTTCATCGCCATTGAATTGTTATGTAGGCAAATGCAGCAGCCAGTTTGTGCACAGCCAGATCCCACAAATAGCAAGTGAGATAAAATGACCAGTTAAGCTGTTTTAGTGGATAATGTCCCTGCTCCTCTTTGAATGGCACCATGGAATCTTTTACATCTGCTTAAAGAGGCTAGCAGAGTCTCAGTTTATCAACTCACCTGAAAGATAGCCTTGTTGACAAGGCAGCACTCCCTCTACTACACGGAGTGCGTCATCCCAGATCATGTGCTCAAGTCCTGGCCTGGGGCTTATACCCTTGGCTTTCTAATTCAAAGGAAAGCATGCTATCATTTGAGCCAAGTTGGCACTCATAGATATACACTTAACTGGTAAAGTGTTAAAGTATAATATTAACTTTTACTATTAACTCTTATGGTTTGTGTTTGATTGTTTTGCTTCAATTTGTTTTATCTGTGTGAAATGTAGAGAAATGCTAGAGTTTCAGGCCAAGTGCATGAAACTTTAAGAGGGTAACTTTTTTCTGCTGCTGACATGAGATGAAGATAGGGCTAAAGCACTAAAACCTTGCAGCCCTAGCCCACATTAGTCCCTGTGAAGCATTGTATCGTAGTAGAGCCTCACAAAATTACTCTTTATAGGTCATGATAGAAAATAATCTACTCTGCTAGAGGATATAATGCAATCGGCCACTGGGTGACACTCCTCAGCTGAAGATAGTATGGTATCAAGTGTGCTGGGTGCCTGCAGAAATATATTACCCAAAGAAGTGAATATCTTCCAGCTTATTCCCCATTAATATTTATAATAACATTTAAAGGAGCTTTTTTTCACTAAAGTCTCAAAATCATTAAAATACAAGACTGATGTCATTGGCTTCAAAATGCCACAGGCTAGTTAATTGGACAGCTGTATTAAACAGTTGGCACAAACACAATGGGCGGAATGACCTTCTGTGCTGCATCATTCTATAATTGCATGAACTTCATCCATAAGGACAGTACATTTTGGCTGACCCTTTCTCCAATAAACCTTAATTTTTGAATGGTAGCCCATGGCACTGCTGTATAAATGCACTTCAAACATGTAATGTTTACTGTTTCTGTATTGGAGCTATGACAAACACGTCTTATCAATAACAGATCGCACTGTTTTACTTCAAAACAAGCCATTAGGTTTTTTATACACTCTGTGTGAGGTATGGGGTGTGGGGGGGGGTGGTGGTGGTAAGATTGGATAAGGCCCAATAACAGGCGTAGGGATTGCGATGTGTGATTAACATGCACCCATTCATTGCCATGTTTGCATGCTGACTCCTATTATAAATGATAGTAACGTGTAGCCCAGAGCTAAACGTGCTGCCGAGTGACTGCATACCTCAATAGGGGGCCCAAACTCGTGCGAGGCTACCACCATTTAAAATTAGCCTGTACTATTTAAGGGGAGATGCATTCTGGCTGCAGCGTTCTGGCTGGCAAGGTTGTGCAGGATACAGCAGACCATGAGAAATCTGACACATGCTGTGGCAAGTAGTGCAGGGCTCCTCCAGAGCAGTCCGGGCAGCAAAGCCAATGCTTCAGCACCCCAATGATCTGCTCTATGATGCTTCATTTGGCAGCATGGCTCTGATTATATGCATTGGGTTGTGGAGTCATGAGCAAGGTGTTAAGCAGATAGCCCTTGTCGCCCAGCAGCCACCTTCTGGTTTGACGTGTTGGCTCAAATAATGAAATAATAGAAAACCAGTGCAGAATAAATGCATCATGACTGCTGCTAGAATAGTGAGTATTCACCTGAATGATGTGCTGAGTGTGGTTGCAAACCAACTCACATTCATGGGATGAAACCCTTTGCGGTTGCAGTACATCTCAGTGTTTAACTACGGTGCTTGCAAAACCATGTGTGTGTGGTTGATGACATCCTGCACCTGTAGAAACCCACTAACCTGGCAATGCCACATGCACACTCTGCTTGCTTCTCTGATCACAGAGAAGACAATGAACTCCACCTCCGTCCTCTGTGAGCAGCACGTCCTTCTCTGTACTGCCTCTGCTCCATCTCCTACTCATGCTGCAGGCCAAGAGGGATAGTAACTATAGAACTCTTGACCTGTGTCACACCAACTTGCTTTGTTGAATGATAATTTTCTTTAATTAACTGACTGGAGATCTGAATTTATATTTTTTGAAGAAATTTAGAAAAGAACAGATCAAAAAAATAACTTTGCTGGCAGCTTAGGATGGCCACTTAATTTGCATCTCTGTATCCTACATTGCAAGGCCTGTGAAGAGGGAGACAAAATGTCTGCTCATTACCCAGCAAGATCCAAGACCCAGTAAGTTTAAGGGAATATCGTGTACTTTTTGGCAAGAAGAGAAATATTGCTAACTACTATGCTTGAATCACTGAGTGACTGTCAGGTGACAAGCCCCTCCCCATCTGTGGCTTTAAGCTTGTGCTTATCTGCAGCAGAGAGGAGAAGCTTCTGGACTCTGACACGTGCAGATCCAAGTGGGGGACTCTCTCTCTCTCTATTTCAGCTTACAAGCTGCAAACTCTGCCTGTTGACTGACCACCTTTGCATACTCCGGCTACAATCAAAAACCTCGTTGGAGGAAATCATCTGCATCACTGTCTCCCAAGAGACCCATGAACCAGTCATCTACCTCTTCAAACTAAAAGCCTCAGGGCCATTGAATTCAGCTAGTAGCCATTCGAATCACCAAATGCCACAGTCTGTAAACTCCTTTTTTCTATGGACTCCAACTCAACCAATCTACCTTTCCCCACTCTGTAACCTATTTGTGTGTGTGTAAACCTCTTCTGTCAGTGTGTGAGTGAAAGTTGGTATTTTATTTATTTTATTATTTTCATTAGTTTGGTTTAAGTACAATAAATGTAATCTCTTTCTTTGTTAAACTCAAGAAAACCTTTCTGATTTGTTCTTGTTATGATCATAACAAGTAAGTAATCAAACATCTACTGAATTGATCAGTACATCCACTTAAAAAAAGAATTAAATCTGTTGTGGTCAAAAAAGGAGAGCCCTTCGACCCCTCCTCACTTGACTGTAACACTGGAAACAAGTGATCTGACCAGAACCCTTGAAGTCAAAACCAAGGCCTTCACCACATGCAGCACTACTCCCTGTCAACTTTACAAACTTTGAACAACTCTGCAAACCACCAAGCATTTCTATAGACTCAAACAGAGCCAGTAGAATAACCAGCAACTAACTTGAGAGTGGTTGATGATCCCTTTAAATAGCAGTGGTGTGTATGGGGTGGGGTTGGGGTAGGGGGTCCTTCCTGATGCTCATTGCATGCTCAGCTGTGTGTTTTTGAGAGATGGTGTTAGCTACAGTGGCAAAGTCAAAAAGGGCAGTGCAGATCAGCATTACACTACCCTGCATACCTCCAGCACATGCTTTTAAATACCCGTGCTACTGACCTCCCCAAAACGGTCCATGCCGGACGTGTGCACATGCAGCACAGATGCCATTCTGGGACCAAAACAACACCATAGCACTGAAACTACAAGCGCTACGGAGCCTCACTTTACAGCCAGAGTTTCTGGTAGTCAAGGGTTTTTGCTGCTCCACAGAACTTTGTGCATCTTCTTGTATCTTTTCTAAAGATTTGATCAAAGTGCAATTGCGTCTCTGAGAGACACAAATAAGGCATGAGCTGCAGAGAAGCAGCAGAGCAAATTCTATTGTTTGCTGTGTTAGCTAAATTTATCCTTGCCTTGTTGGCAGCAGCTACAGCACTAAATACTAAAACATCCTTGAATATGAGAGCACTGCTCACACCTGCACTCTGTCGAAGGGATTTACATAATTTACAGAGCTGAGAACATTGTCATCTCCCTCTTTGGTATCCGTTACTACTGCTTACAAACTATAAATAATACTTAGAAAATCTAATTTAGTCACGATGTAAAACAAAACCACATCTAGCAGCACTATAGTTAGTTTCATAGAATGGTACATTACAGAATGAGGCCATTCGACCTATCAAGAGCTCTGGCTCTTTTAAAGAGCAATCCATGTTAGTCCCACTCCCCTGCTCTTGCTCCATATCCTTGCAATTTTCTCTCCTTCAAATATTTATCCCAACTTCCTTTTGAACTCTAGTATTGAATCTATATCCACCACCCTATCAGGCAGTGCATTCCAAATTCTAACCACTTGGTGCATAGAAAAGGATTTCTTGATTTGATCTCTATCTCTTTTGCCAATCATCTTAAATCTCTGCCCTCTAACCTTTCATCTGTTGGAAACAGTTTCTCCTTGTTTACTTTGTCTAAACTCTTCATGATTTCAAACACTTCTATCAAATCTCCTCTTAGCCTTCTATGCTCCAAGGAGAACCATCCCTGCTTCTGCAGTCTATGCATGTTGTAGTTATTGTTGATTTGAGGCCACTGTACACGCTCTTGGTGTAGCACATGCAGTGTGCCACTAGACGGAGTCGATAATAAAGGTTCGATTTACAGCAGCAATCCAGAAGATAGTACTATGTGTTTCTTCCAGAGATTTACAATAGCAGATCTATATTGTGAAATCTTACAATGGCTGCGAGGACAGAATCTGCATTTACTTTATGGGTAGGTATTATTCGCTGTGCTTTCAGTCGAGCACTCCAGGTAATACAGATTGTCAATTATGGACAGTGTTGTGGTTTGTGCACAGCAACTCTTTATTTAAAGATTTTTTGCAGGATTTTAGCACCCCATGAAGTGTGTATTTGTTTCTTCCACCTGCCATTATTAGTTTTGATGATGTCTGTGTGGTTGTGCCTGTGGAACGCTATCCTGGATCCTTGATCACACACTATCACTGTACTGACGATCAAGATGGCAAAGGCTATGCCCAACCTATCACATTTTGCCATGCACTCTGAGCCCTCATCTGTGTTCCCTCATTGGCAGAAGTGGCTGCGATGATTCAAGAGCACAATGGTGGGCTTTGACTGCATGGTGGAGTACAAAATCAATCACTGTTTGCCATGTCAAGCAACCATAATTTCAAATCTTCGTGATTTGCTCAACATGTCTGAGCTACCTGCAGGCCCATGGACTGAAGTTAGCGTAGATTTCGCAGACTTGCCCACTGACAAACACTTGCTTGCTGTCACTGATGACTACAGCAGATTCTCAGTCATAGAAATAGTTACGCCTACTTCAGCAAAAGCAGTCGTCCCAAAGCTTGACCACATTTTTGTTTTGTTTGGAATCCCTCAAATGGTGAGAAGTAACAATGGATTCCCATTCAAAAATGATGAGTGCAGTAAGTTTGTGTATTACCTAGGCTTCACTCACCAAGAAATCACACCCTGGTGGCCAAGAACTAATGGAGAAGTTGAGAGATTCATGCATACCTTGAAAAATGTGATCTGTACAGCTACTGCTGAGAACAAGTCATGGAAGCAGGAGTTGTATCGTTTTCTTCGCAATTACAGAGCGACTCCTTACGCGACCACTGGAAAGATTCCAGCTACGCTCATCTTCACACATCCTATTCACACACGTCTTCCTGTGCTACCCTGCAAAGCTAATGATCAACACATACATAAGCGTGATCAAGGACAGAAAGATTGCATGAAAGCAAACGCAGAGCGAAACATGAAATTCAGAACTACACCACTAAAGCCAGGAGACAAAGTGCTTGTAAAACATTATTGTTATATTGGAAAGCAAACAGCCCTCTATGACATCCAGCCATTTGTTGTGACCTACACAAAAGGATCACTGATCACTGCTAGGGCAGGTTTGCAAATCATCACACAAAACGCGTCATTCTTCAAAGCCTTGCAAACAGAGTCCGCAAGTCTTGTGATCAATCCAGACATCGACACTTCAGATGAAGACTATGAATTAAATGAGACAACACCCGATGTCACACATCGATATCTTACTTGTGAGCGTAAATGTCCGCCATACTTATGCTATTATGTTCCAACCTGAAGTAAAGTCCAAACAGAACAGTGTAAGCAAACCATTGAAACTCTCATTTACCAAGAAGGGGAGGAGTGCAGAGTACTGTTCATTTATTGTTCATTTGATATGTTGTGTATTGTTAATTTGAGGCCACCGTACATGCTTGGAGTAGCTTGTGCAGTGTGCCACTAGTGGGAGTCAGTTTTACAGCAGCAATCCAGAAGGTAGTGCTTGTGTTTCTTCCATAGATTTACAATGGCAGATCTACAATATGAGATCCTACACATGCACCTGGAATCCCTCATAACTGGAACATTCTAGTAATTCTCTTCTGTCCCCTCTCCAAAGTCTTCACGTCCTTCCTAAAGTGTAGTGCCCAGAATTGGACACAATACACCAACTGGGGCTGGACTTGTGTTTTATATAGATTTAGCATAACTTTATGGCTTTTGTACTCTATGCCTCTATTTATAAAGCTCATGATCCCATATGCTTTATTAACTGCTATGTTAACCTATCCTGCCACCTTCAAAGAATTATGCACAAACACCCCAACGGTATCTCTGTTCTTGCATACCCTTTAAGATTGGACTATTTTGCATGTATTGTCTCTCCTCATTCTTCCTACCAAAATGTATCACCTCACACTTTTCTGCATTGAATTTTATCTGCCATGTGTCCACCTATTCTACCAGCTTATGTCCTCTTGAAGTCTATTACTATGTTCCTCACTGATTACTACACTTCAATTTTCATGTCATCTGCAAATTTCTAAATTGTCCCCTGAACCCACTTGTCCAAGTCATCAATGTATATCAAAATCTGCACTGGTCCTGGTATTGAACCTTGGGGAATGCCACTGTTGAGCTCCCTCCAGTCTGAAAAACAGCCATTCACCACAACTCTGTTTTCTATCTCTTAGCCAATTTTGTATTCATGATGCTACTGCTCCTTTTATCCAAAGGGCTTCAATTTTGCCAAGAAGTTTAATGTGTTGTAATTTATCAAATGCCTTTTGGAAGTCCATATGCACAACATCAACTGCACTGCCCTCATCCAACCTCTCTGTTACATCATCAAAAAACTCAATCCAGTTAGTCAAACATGATTTGCCCTAAATAAATCCATGCTAGCTTTCCTTTATTAGTCCAGGTTTGTCCAAGTGGATGTTAAATTTCTCCTAGATTATTGTTTCTAAAAGCTTCCCATCACCAATGCTAAACTGACTGACATGTCATTGCTAGGTTTGTCCTTCTCCCTTTTTTTGAACAAGGGTGTAACATTTACAATGCTCCAGTCCTTTCGCACCACCTCTGTATCTAAGGAGGATTGGAAGATTGTGGCCAGCACCGCCACAATTTTCTACCCTTACTTCCCTCAGCAACCTAGTATACATCCCATCAGGGCCATGTGACTTATCCACTTTAAGCACTGCCGCTTTTCTAGTACCTCCTGCTTGTCTATTTTTATCTCATCCAGTCAGCAACCTCCTTGGTTTACTATTGCCACAATGCAAAGTACTTATTTAATACCTCAGCCATGCCTTCTACCTCCATCTATCGATCAACACTTTGTTTCCTAATCAGCTCACTGCTCCTCTGGCAGCCTTTTTATTGTTAATATGCCTGTGGAAGACATTTGGTTCCCTTTTATGTTAACCACCAATCTATTCTCATACTGTCTCTTTGCCCCTTTATTTTGCTTTTCACTTTCTCCTATGCCTTTTTATATCCTTCCTGATTTGTCCTTGTATTATCAAGCGGACATCTGTCAGCTTGGGAAATTATGTTTGACGAACCTGTTGGGAGTTTTTTGAGGATGTTACTAACAGAATTGATAAAGAGGAGTTGGTGGACGTGGTATACCTGGAATTTCAAAAGGCCTTTGATAAAGTCCCCCACAGGAGGTTGCTCAGAAAAATTAAAGAACATGGGACAGGAGGTAATATACTGGCATGGATTAAGGATTGGTTAACAGGCAGAAATTGAGAGTAGGAATAAATGTTGGCAGGCTGTGACTAGTGGGGTACTGCAGGGATCAATGCTTGGGCCCCAGCTGTTCACAATATATATCAATGATTTGGATGCGGCGACCAAATGTAGTATTTCCAAGTTTGCGGATGACACAAAACTAGGTGGGAACGTGTGTTGTGAGAAAGATGCAAAGCGGTTTCAAATGGATTTGGAAAGACTTAGTGAGTGGGCAAGAACATGGCAGATGGAATATAATGTGGAAAAATGTGAGGTTATCCGCTTTGGTAGGAGGAATAGATGTGCAGAGTATTTCTTAAATGGGAAGAGATTAGAAAGTGTAGATGTACAAAGGGACCTGGGGGCCCTTGTCAATAAGTCACTGAAAGCTAACATGCAGGTGCAGCAAGCAATCAAGAAGGCTAATGATATGTTAGCCTTTATCGCAAGAGAATTTGAGTACATGAGTAGTGAAGTCTTGCTTCAATTGTATGGAACCTTGGTTCGACCACACCTGGAGTAGTACTGTGTGCAGTTTTGGTCCCCTTATTTAAGGAAGGATATTATTGTCATAGAGGGAGTGCAACGAAGGTTCACCAGACTTGTTCCCGGGATGGTGGGACTTTCCTATGAAGAGAGATTGGGGAAACTGTGCCTGTATTTGAAGAATGAGAGGTGATCTCACTGAAACCTACAAAATACTTAAAGGGATAGACAGGGTAGATGCAGCTAAAATGTTTCCCCTGGTTGGGGAGTCTAGAACCAGGGGACACAATTTCAAAATAAGGGGGAAGCCACTTAGGACAGAAATGAGGAGAAATTTCTTTACTCAGAGGATTGTGAATCTTTGGAATTCTCTACCCCAGAGGGCTGTGGAAGCTCAGTCATTGAGCATGTTTAAAGCAGAGATTGACAGATTTCTAAATACAAATGACATAAGGGATTATGAGGATAGTGTGGGAAAAAGGCATTGAAGTGGATGGTCAGCCACGATCGTATTGAATGGCGGGGCAGGTTTGATAGGTTGAGTGGCCTCTTCCTGCTCCTATGTTCCTACATGCTTCCTTTTCCTGCTTCACCCCAGTCTCGAACTCCTTCGTCATTCCAGGGAGCTCTGGCTTTGGTTGCCCTCCCTTTCCCCTTAGTGGAAGTTATTAGAAATTCTACCATCTAGTCTACATGCAGGATAGTTAATGCCCTTGAAGCCAACTTCAAAAGTTAAAGGAAATTCACTCTTATGCAAATTTACCATCCTCTGGTGGAAGGTTCTGAGTTGGTGCCCAAGAGCTCAATTTTGGGACCACTACAGTTTCTAGGTTGCATCGATGACTTGGACTGGAATTTTATGCCCCCCAAACAAGCAGGCTGGTGGTGGGGGCGTAAAATTGAGTGGAAGTGGGAGCTGTTCCCGACTCCCTCCCACCCCCATTGCAAAATTATGCGGGGCAGCGTCAGCAAGAAATGGCCCGCCCGCCCCAGGCCAATCGAGGCCCATTAAGTGGCCAATTAACTGGCGCTTAAGGGCCTCCGCCTGCCGCCACAGGTATTTTACTCTTGGCTGGCCGGCGGCTGAGGCCTCAAGAAGCCTGCCTGGTGAAACCAAGAGGTTTTCTTGCAGGCTGTGGGGGGGGGACCTCCTGATCGGGCACTCTGTGCCCCACAGAGAGCTGCCCCAGAAGCCCCAACCATCCCCAATGCACATCACTTACTCCATCCCCCTTACCGACACCCCTTGCCTGCCCCGGCGAAGCCCTAAAATCTTACCTTTTTTCTGGGACCATCCTTCATCTTCTCCTGATGGTTGTGTGCAGCCCCAGCAGTGGCCACCGCTCCCATTGGCGCTGCTGGGACTAAGAGCTGCCGGCCCACTAATTGGCCTGCAGCTCCATTCGGCAGGATGTCCTGCCTCAAGGAGGTGGAAGACGCGCCGAAGACCAGTTAAAGGCCTGGGGAGCGAGAAGTCCTGGTCTGGCTCCCCAGGCTCAGTGGAGGTGGGCTCGTCACTGATGTTTCGGCTGGTGGACGGGGCCTCCCGTCCAACGAAAAATTCCGGCCTTGGATTCAGAAATTTAATACAAATTGTTCAAATTTCCAGATGATACCAAATTAGGAGGAGCAGTTGAATCAAAGGAGGCAATTCAGAAGTTACAGGATATAGACAAAGTATGTTTGTGGCTGAAAAAATGGCAGATGAGTGGAAAATACACATGCTACTTTAATGATGTGGAAATTGATAAAGAAGTTGAAAAAGACCTTAGAGACTTAGTAGCCTCAACATTCAACACGGTCAATCAGTGCAGAGCAGCAATCAACAGAACAATTGAAGTTTGAATGACAGCCAAAACTGGCGCCGGAGGCAAAGGCAAGCGGCAGCCATGTTGGGGCCTGTCGCTGCCTTGTGAGGAGAACAAGCAGTTCCTCGGAGGGACAACACCAAATATTATGTGGAACGGAGGAGAAATAGCCAAAATAAAGGTGCTGTACATGTCCCTGCGCATTATGCCCCCTGCGACTCCCGATAATTTTAAACCTTAAAAACACCACTTTCTCATTGCCCCACAGTGCACCTGACAGTTGTGCACTGATGTGCACCAGACTATTCGGGTTTGCTGGAATCTCCTTCCAAAATTGCGGTGCTGACCTCCCTGACCCGTTAACAAGCTCCTGATGGCCCTTAATTGGAGGTGAGTGGCTTCCCCGTTTTGTCCCCCATACCCTGACATTGCATCAGATTCTGGAGCCGACCCTGGGACCGTGATCTTCAAAACTGTATCTGCTCCAGCTCTTCACTCTACAGCCCTTTGAAAATCCAGCCCCTGGACTCTGAGAAACAATGGAGGCAATCGTAGATTGGAGGCAGTGCAGAGAAGGGCCATGAGGCTAATGCCTCGTATAAGAGGACTAAGTTATGGAGAAAGAATGAGGATACTGAAGCTCTTAAGCCTAGAAAGGAGTCATTTGAGAAGTGATCTTATAGAGGTACGTAAGATAGTTAAGGGTATCGAAAAGGTAAATCGGGAATATTATTTTAAATTGTGAGAGAAGGAAAGGGGGCCACAGATTCAAACCAGTAAAAAATAAATTCAGGACTGAGATCAGAAAGATTTTAATACAAAAATCAAAACATGGAACAAACTCCCAGAGAGAGAGTAGTGGAAGTGAAAACCGTCATATTATTGAAGAACCAATTGGATGCCAAAATGGGGGGACTTTGGAGCCTTTCTGGATGAATTAGTTAGGTAGAACCAAATGCTTTCCTTATTGTAACTATCTTGTGATCTTGTGATTATCATTAGGAAACTGGCTGTAAGAACCCAACTCCATATTGATCGAATAACTGCTCCTGCATCATGTAAGAGTATCATTCCCAAGTTACAGGAACAGGCAGGATTTCAGGTGATGGACATCATTCTGCCAGGCCTGCCTTTTTATGATGATGCCAGGATGGAAAGGGGAACAGAAGCAAAAAAAATCCATCCCTTCCAGCTGGAATTTTCCAACATCAAAACAGGGATGAAGGTTCGACAAAATAGAGTCTCACTCCAGATTTCAGCTCCCTTTCTGACTAACATCCTTGTTCGATGATCTTTTGCCCAGGAATTTCAGGGCCTGAGTTTATGAAAAGCTGTAATACCAAATAATACCCCTGGGAAATTTATTGTGTTGAGTATTCTAGTACATTCCTAACCCCTTATTATATAAATAGAGCATCTCCAGCATTTCTTGTTTTTATTTCAGATTTCCAGCATCTACAGTATTTTGCTTTTGCACTTGTCTGCTGTTTGTTTCTAAATGTCACATTTACTCCATGTGACAGCAAGAAAAGTAATACATACTCTTGTGTTGAAATAATATATAGCAATGAGAAAAGGATAAATAAAATAAAGTACTAAAATACATTAAAATAAATAAATAAATTAAATGATACAATTCTGGAGGGGGTGCAGGAGCAGAGGGACCTGGGGGTATATGTGCATAAGTCATTGAAGGTGGCAGGACAGGTTGAGAGAGCAGTTAATAAAGCATACAGTATCCCGGGCTTCATTAATAGGGGCCTAGAGTACAAGAGCAAGGAAGTTACTTTGAACTTGTATAAGATACTAGTTCAGCCTCAACTGGAGTATCGCAACCAGTTTTGGGCGCCGCGCTTTAGGAAGGATGTGAAGGTATTAGAGAGAGTGCAGAAAAAGATTTACAAGAATAGTTCCAGGGCTGACAGACTTCAGTTATGTGGATAGATTGACAAAGCTGGGCTGGTCGCTTAAGAGAAGGTTGAGAGGAGATTTGATAGAGGTGCTCAAAATCATGAGGGGTTTGTACAGAGTAGGTAGGGAGAAAGTGTTCCCATTGACAGAAGAGTAGAGAACCAGAGGACACTGATTTAAAGGATCAAAGGCGACATGAGGAAAAGCATTTTTACAGAGCGCATGGTTAACATCTGGAATGCATTGTCTGAGAGTGTGGTGGTGGCATATTCAAACATGGATTTCAAATGGGAATTGGATAATTATCTGAAGAGAACAGATTTGGAGGGCTACGGGGAAAAGACAGGGGAGTGGGACTTGCTGAGTTGCTCTCGCAGAGAGCTGGCATGGACACAATAGCTGAATAACTTCCTTCTGTGCAGTGTTGTAGAGCTTTTAAGTGATAGTAATAGTATATAGAAATAGTGAGGATGGCCTCCCAAGTGTGTCAGAACTACCACAAGGACTGTGAGGATGTTGTTAACAAGCAGATCAACCTGGAGCTCTATTCCTCCTATGTTTACCCGCCCATGTCCTATTACTTTGACCGGGATAGTGTTGCCCTGCGTCACTTTGCTGAGTTCTTCAAGGAGCTGTCACAGTGGCGGCACAGTGGTGCAGTGGTTAGCACTGTACCCTCACAGCTCCAGCGACCTGGGTTTGGTTCCGGGTACTGCCTGTGTGGAGTTTGCAAGTTCTCCCTGTGACCGCATGGGTTTTCGCTGGGTGCTCCGGTTTCCTCCCACAGCCAAAGACTTGCAGGTTGATAGGTAAATTGGCCATTGTAAATTGCCCCTAGTGTAGGTAGGTGACAGGAAAATTGTGGGGATGTGGTAGGAATATGGGATTAATGTAGGATTAGTATAAATGGGTGGTTGATGGTCAGCACAGACTTGGTGAGCTGAAGGGCCTGTTTCAGTGCTGTATGACTCTATGACATGAGGAACTGGAGCATGCTGAGAAACTGATGAAATTCCAGAATCGATGATTGACCTTAAATCGGTGTTCTCTGGTTCTTGACTCTGCCGCCAATGGGAACAGTTTATCTTTATCTACTCTGTCCAGACCCCTCATGATTTTGAACACTTCTATAAAATCTCCTCTCAACCTTCTCTTCTCCATGGAAAACAACCACAGCTTCTCTGATCCACCCATATAACTGATAATTAGCTTAAAAGAAAAGAATCTTCAGGGCTATGGGGAAACGGCAGGGAAATGGGACTAGCTGAGATGCTCTTGCAGACAGCCGGCATGGACACGATGGGCTGAATGACCTCCTCCTGTGCTGTAACCATTCTATGATTCTATGAATTCAAATTGCATTGTGGAATATTTGTACAAGGGTGGTCTTCCTTTTAGTTTTGCAGCATTGTTCATGCATCATCTATCTTGCATGTAGCGTACCCTCTAATTCTTGTTTTGTTTAAGTGCGTGGCCCATTTAAATGTGCAGCAACTTAAAAGGGCTGTCCTGAGCGTAGCCTGCGCGGGGTTCGGGTGGGGTCTTTAGGGTTGCTGCACAGCCGCATGGCTTAGAAGGAAGGTTGCTTGCATGTATGGCCAGATGTTACAATGTAGAATTTCTGATTGGTGACGCTTCTATGCAACCATTTAACACACAGGGGGAGTTTTGTGCTCTCCCCCGTGGCAACATTGGAGGCAGGGAGAGCATATAATCGGGTGGAATAGTGGCGGGGGTCGGGGGGTGAGGGGGATACCCCCACTACCTTCCCGTCTCCACCCAAATTGTCTGGGGCAGGAAGATCCATGGACAGCCTTCCCATCCCGTTGCTAACTGAGGCTCTTAAGTGTGAAATTAATGCCCAGTTAAGGGCCTCATCCCACCGCTGCCAATATTAGCCCAGAGGCAATGGACCTGTCGCTGCACGTGGAGCATGACAAGTGAACCCATGTGGGTTGCTTGCTAGCTCCGGTGGGGCCCCTTGTTCAAAGGCATTTAGTGCCTGATCGAGGGACCCAGCATTGGGAAGGTGGGGGGGGGGGCACTGAAATGCACATCCCACCCTTGCTATCAACCCCCTACACCCACTTCCTCCGCAACCCCCACCCCGCGAAACCCCTCCCGCCCTGATTCACCTGTGGCCTGGATCCAGCGTCTCCAGTGAGTCCACCATGGCCTCCGTGGCGGCGCTGCTCAGTTAAAGAGCTGCTGGCCTCTGATTGGCCAGCAGCTCTCAGCAGGCAGCACTTTCATCACTGGGATCCTATCCCAGAGGAGGTGATGTGGGACTTGCACCAGCACTTTAGCCGGTGGCCAAGACACCCATCACCCAGATAGAATCCTGGCCACACTGACCACATGACCACATGCACTATTTTTGGATTGTGTTAATGTGTTCATTCAACAGTACTCCAACTGTGAGTTATTCTCTTCTTTTTGGTAATCCATTCTCTTCCCTTTCAAAGCTGTGGGATCATTTCCTGTTTGAGATTGGAAAAGCACAAGATCAGGTTAAGATACCATTCCCTCTCTGTGGAGAAGATCATCTACTCTTCTCAGTGAGATTGCAAACTTCCCATCACCCAGTTGGGAGCTGTCGGCTTTGTAGCATTATGCATGAGAGCTCTCTTTGCACCACCACTCAAATGTCAACTCTGAAAGGTTGATTGCATTGTTTTAAGTATCTCTTGATAGTTCACATAGTATTTTGCAATGGTCTCTCATTCAGTTGAAATTAATTCGAGTATTTATTTCTATTTACTGCCTTGTTGAACATTTAGTCCAATATTAAACAGATTCAGGCAAAAAATGGTGCAAATGTGAGGAGATTCTCCAGTTATTTTACATCAGGTAGAAAATAGTGTATTGGGTGGAAATTTGGGTTTGGGATGAATTTCCACCAGTTCTACCACATTGAAACACTGAATGGTGAGGTGGCAGATAATCAGTTATTCGGGGCAGTCCAATCAAAACAGGAGACCAATGAATCATCTACCAAGCTTTCTGCCAAGTGTGGAATGTTGACTGAACTGATGTAGGTTTGTAAACAGCACCTGACACAAGAGAGGTGAGGGAAATAAAGGGTTATTTTATAAAATTACATTCCCTGCCCAGAGTTTCATCTTCTGGGAGCATATAGTGGGATTCAGATGCATACTGGCCTTGACTTTTTGACCATTAAAATTTATGGTCAGATAATTGTCGGTGGAGTATAGATGAATTTCCATTATGCTCACTCAGTGGTGTGGCTCTGTGACAGGAGCACAATTTTGTAAAATTACCTCATGATTCTCAGAAGTATAATACTACATTCATAATGCTATGCATTCTATAATGTATATTTGCTCTGGGTGTTAGAACCAGTGCCTGTATTAGATGTGCATTAAGATGTCTTATGCCTAAAGGTCGATGGAGCAGGTGCTAACTTTTTCCCTTGATTCTGGGGAATAACAGGTGTGACCTTTGTTAATAGTTTGAGCCTGAGTTAATGGTGGTTTTGCTTGTTGAAAGCTGTTCAAGTAACAACTGAAGCCTAAATTTCTACTGCTTGACTCTTAACGGAAAATACATTATTGGTGCCTATTCAGAGCTGGTGTTATAACTATCCATTTTGAGGTGCCCTCATACTCACCTACCTGTCTCAGTAGCATCCACCTCTCCTGGTGGGGCTGCTGGCTGTACACTGCTGCAGGCCCTCTCATTGGGCCCCCCATGTCGCAGTCGCGTCTGCTGTCCTTCATTGGACAGTGTATGCGAAGGCGGCTTGTTAATTGGCTGCCTCCCATATGATTGCGACACTGTGCGGATAGCAGACATCAGCAGGTTCGGGATCTGGAAACGGTACCAATCCCCAATTAATTTATATGTCGGGAAGGTTCCACCCACTGTGTCAGCCAGTGACTTGGGAAGTGGTGGGGGATGGGGGGTGGGGGTAAAGGCCCGCTCGGGTCTGCAATTGAAACCCGACCCGAGCTCGACAGAACCACATCCGACCCGAGCCTGACCCGGCCCGAGTCCTTTGATTTTTCCTGCACCCGACCCGACCTGACCATCGGAATAAAGTCGATTAAATTAAAGAGGTTGTGCTCTACCTTGGATGGAATCGCTCACTGCAGATTAGTGCGGAATCCGGATACCCATTTCCCACCTTGACGTCCTGGCTGTTCAAATCGGGAAGCTTTTCCCTCACTGACCAAAACCCTGACTGTGTCCGACCCAGCCCGACCTGACCCGAGCCTGAATGCCGGACCCGGAAGAGAGACCCGACCTGACCCGAACCTGACACCTGTCGTCAGGTCTGGTCAGGTTCGGGTTGGATAGCCATGCGTTGGGGGTGGAGGGGGGTGGGGGTGGCGAAGAACTCACAGAAAATAGAACTCATAATCGTGGGCGATTTTAATCTTCATATCGATTGGACGAATCAAATTGGTAAGAGGTAGCCTTGAGGAGTCATAGAGTGTATTCCGGACAGTTTCCTGGAACAATACATTCTGGAATCAACCAGGGAGCAGGCTATTTTAGACCTGGTAATATATAATGGGACAGATTAATTAATGACCTCATAGTAAAGAATCCTCTAGGCAAGAGTGATCATAACATGATAGAATTTCACATTCAGTTTGAGGATGAGAAATTTGGGTTTAAACTAGTGTCTTAAAATTAAATAAAGGCAATTGCAAGGGTATGAAGACAGAGTTGGCTAAAGTGGACTGGGAAAATAGGTTAAAAGGTAAGCCAGTGGCAGACATTTAAGGAGATACTTAACTCTCAGCAAAGACATATTCCGTTGAGAAAGAAAGACTCTATGAGAAGGATGCACCATCCGTGGCTAACTATAGAAGTTATGAATAGTATCAAAATGAAAGAAAAGGAGTACAATGCTGCAAAGATTAGTGATAGGTCAGAAGATTGGGAAAATTTTAGAAACCAGCAAAGGATGACTAAGAAAAAGGGAGAAATTAGAGTATGAGAGTAAACTAGCAAGAAATATGAAAACAGATAGCAAAAGCTTCTACAAGTATATAAAAAGGAAAAAAGTAGCTAAAGTAAGCATAGGTCCCTTAAAGGATGAGACTGGGGAATTAATAATGAGAAACAAGGAAATGACAGAGATTTTGAACAAGTATTTTATATCTGTCTTCACAGTAGAATATGCAAAAAGCATCCCAAGAATAGTAGAAAATCAAGAGGCAAAAGGGAGGGAGGCACTTCAAACAATCACTATCACTAGAGAAAAAATGCTACAAAAACTAATGGTTGACAAGTCCCCTGGACCTGATGGCCTGCATGTACAGTCTTAAAAGAAGTGGCAGGAAACATAGTGGAGGCATTGGTCGTAATCTTCCAAAATTCCCTTGATTCTGGAAAGATCCCAGTGGATTGGCAAATCGCAAATGTAACACCTCTATTCAAGAAGGGAGGGAGACAGAAAGCAGCAAACTATAGGCCAGTTAGTTTAACATCTATCATTGGGAAAATGCTGGAATCCATTATTAAGGAAGTAGTAGCAGGACATTTAAAAAATCATAATGCAATCAGGCAGAGTCAACATGGGTTTATGAAAGGGAAATAGTGTTTCACAAATTTATTAGAGTTCTTTGAGGATGTAACAAGCAGGGTGGATAAAGGGGAACTAGTAGATGTGGTGTATTGGGATTTCCAAAAGGCATTCGATAAGATGCCACATAAAAGATTACTGCACAGGATAAGAGCTCATGGTGTTGGGGGTAATATATTAGCATAGATAAAGGATTGGCTAACTGTCATGATGCCTTGATGCCTTTTTTTGGAGGAAATCTGCGGTGTGTTTTTCAGTCAGCAAAGGATCAGTACTGCTTTAAGAACAAGCAAACCTCAGGAGTTACCGAGAAGGTGCATTCTGGTTGCCCTTGGATACAACCATACAGAGAGGGAACCAACCAATTTCAGCAGGTGCATCCTGGTTGCCTTGGACACAGCCATTCAGAGACTGAGAATTGATTATACAATGTTGCGATTAACTTTTGAACTGGCTTTTAGTGGAGGTAATCTGTTCTAACAGACAGACAGCTGGGCCAGCATGAAATGAACAGAGATTTCTGTTAATTTAAACTGAAGGAAGGGAGGTTAGACTGTGTCTTTTATTATCCCTCAAAATTCTAAAGCCAAATTAATTCATTGAAAAGTGTTTGCGAGTTGTTGATCTACGGTGGTCATCGTTGGATGAAAGAGGAGTCGAAACTTTGGATGTTGGACATTTTTCTTCACTCATTGGACCCTGGAAGACTGTGAGTGGACTTTAATCACAGGATTGTTCATCGGGAAGTGTAAATCAGAAAGGACACTAATTTTTCTATTTTAAATGTTGTTTTAATCTTAGTAGTGTTTAAGAGTTTAGTTTTTCTAATAAACAATTAATTTGTTGATCAAAAGACACCTGGTTTGGGTTCACCTCATTCGGGGGGTTAATAGATGGTTCAATTCGGCTGTGGATTTCTTTAATTTGGAAAGTTTAAAGAGATATTTTAGGCGATCCTTGGAGCGATGGGACTGAATTGACAGTGCACTGCTCCCACCGCAATCAGAATCATATATTTTGATTGGGGGCTTTGACTTCAGCAATTGGTCATAACATATTTAACAGGAAACAGAGAGATGGTATAAATACTAGGGTCAGCAGCATGTTTGTACAGGGACACCAGTGTCCGTTGCAAAAATTTTGAGGTCCATGATAATTTTAAATGTCTTGCTGCAAGCTTTTAAACTTGTGGCCACTGGCGGTACTGCAGCAGGTGCTGCAGTGCCAAAGAGAGAAGAGTGATGAAAACCCTGGGAGATGTGGGGTCAGGGTCGCCGGGGCCATTCAGGCAGGCCCTGGTAATGAATTTGGGAGGGTGGAGGTTGGTGAATAAGGTGGTGGGGGGGGGGGGTTCTTCTCAAGGTTGGGAGGGATCACTGCCAGGGGGCCCTCCGGGGGCTCTGGATTAAAGGCTTCAGTTGGTCTGGGGCGGGAAGGCCATCCTTGGGGGGCCTGGGCAACATCAGGAATGTTGCCCTCTGCCATTTTGTTTGCCTCCCTGCTTCCGTGCCCGCCTCTAAGGGTGGAACAAAATTCAGCCCAAAGAGTTCGCAAAGGGATATAGGTAGATTAAGTGAGTGTGCAAAAATTTAGCAGATGGGTATAAAGTGGGAAAATGTGAGGTTGTCCACTTTGGCGGGAAGAACAGAAAAGCAGAATATTATTTAAATGGAGAGAGACTACAGAATGCTATGGTACAGAATGATCTGGGTGTCCTTGCACATGGCTCCCAAAAAGTTAGCATGCAGGTACAGCAAGTAATTAGGAAGGCAAATGGAATGTGGACTTTATTGGAAGGGGGATGATTTATAAAAGTAGAGAAGTCTTTCTGCAACTGGACAGGACATTGGTGAGACAGCACCTAGAGTACTGTGTACAGTTTTGGTCTCCTTACTTATGGAGGGATATACTTTCATTGGAAGCAGTTCAGAGAAGGTTCACAAGGCTGATTACTGGGATGAAGGGGTTGTCTTATGAGGAAAGGTTGAGCAGGTTTGGCCTGTATTGGAGTTTAGAAGAATGAGAGGTGATCTTATTTAAACATATAAGATTCTGAGGGGGTTAACAGGGTTGATGCTGAGAGGAAGTTTCCCCTCATGGGAGAATCTAGAACTAGGGGGCACAGTTTTAAAGATGGAGATGAGGAAGAATTTCTTCTCTCAGAGGGAATTCTCTTCCCCAGAGAGCAGTGGAGGCTGAGTCATTGAATATATTTAAGGCTGAGTTAGACAGATTTTTGATCAACAAGGAAGTCAAGGGTTATAGGGGGCAGGCAGGAAGGTCGAATTAAGACCACAATCAGATCAACAATGATCTTATTGAATGTTGGAACAGGCTCAAGGGGCCGAATGTCCTACTTCTGTTCTTATTTCTAATAATCATGTCCATTCTGGCTGGGACTTGTGGTGTGTAACCCGAAAAAAAAATTGCAAAACCAGAATGTACTGGATACAGAAAAGCTCAAAAAATGCACAGCACAGTAAAAAGTCTGCTGAAAACCCTAGCCTGGCCAATGGAGAAACAGCTCCACACCTCCACAATGGGGAAAGAGGACATGCATACACCTAGACCATGGCCATAATTTACTGCTAAAATAACGGTGAGACTAATGGCGCTTTTTGTTATTTATGCACAAATAGTACAGAACTTTAGGCAAGGGGCATATGTGCGGTTAAATTCAAATATCCAAAAGATCCTGTCAACTGTTAGCTCGTGAAAACGGCATCTCGCTGTCTGCCTCACCATTGAAATGCATGAATTGTGCTAATTGGTTGTATTTGCAGGGTAGATATGAAGTAAACTTGCCACAAAAAGTTAAGTCTTGTACATTTCAATATAAATACTGCTCTTAACAATAATGATAACTTGCATTTATATAGTGCCTTTAATGTAGTAAAATGTCCAAAGTGCTTCAGAGGACCATTATTAAGCAGAATTTAACACCAAATCTCATAAGGAGATATTAGGGCAGATAATAAAAAGCTTGTTAGAAGAGGTAAGTTATAAGAAGTGTCTTAAAAGAGGAAAGAGAGGTAGAAAGGCTGAGAGGTTTAGGGAGGGAATTCCAAAGCTTAGGGCCTCGTCAGCTGAAGGCACGGCTGTCAATGGTAAAACGGTTAAAATTGGGAATGCGTAAGATGCCAGAATTGGAAGTGAGCAGGTATCTCAGAAATCTCACAGGGTTGTAGGGCTGGAAGAAGTTACAACAATAGAGAGGGACGAAGCCATGGAAGGATTTGGAAACAAGGATGAGAATTTTAAAATTGAAGTGTTGTTTAACTGGGAGCCAGTCCAGGTCAGTGAGAACAGGGGTGATGGGTGAATGGGTGCTGAGTGTGAGTTAAGATATGAGCAGCACAGTTTTGGATGAGTTTAAGTTTTATGGAGGCCGGCCAGGAGAGCATTAGAATACTCAAGTCTAGAGGTAACTAAGGCATGAATGAGGATTTCAGCAGCAGTTGAGCTGGTAGGGACAGAGTTGGGTGATGCTACAGAGGTGAAAGTATGGATATGTGGTCAGAAGCTCATCTCGGGGTCAAATACGACACCAAGATTGCAAACACTTTTGTTCAGCCTCAGACAGTTGCCAAGGAGAGGGATGGAGTCAGTGGCTATGGAATGGAATTTGAGGTGGGGACTGAAAACAATGGCTTTGCCTTCCTAATACTTAGTTGGAAGAAATTTCTTCTCATCCAGTACTGGATGTCAGAAAAGCAGTCTAAAAATTTAGAGATAGTGGAAGGGTTGAGAATGGTGGTGGTGGTAAGATAGAACTGTGTATTATCAGCATACATGTGGAACCTGATGTGTTTTTGGATGCTGTCATCGAGGGGCGGCATGTAGATGAGAAATAGGAGGAGGCCAAGGATGGATCCTTGGTGGATAGCAGAGGTAATTGTGCAGGAGTTGGAAGAAGAGCCAGTGTAGGCAATTCTCTGTCTATGACTTGATGGATGGGAGTGGAGTCAGTCCCACTCAGCTGGGCAGTGGAGGAGAGGCGTTGGAGGATGGTGTGGTCAACTGTGTCATAAGCTGGATTGCTCTACTGAGATGACACGGTACTCTACGGCACGGACTCGATGAAACGAATGGCCTCTTCCTGTGCTGTTATGACTCTTTAAGCTGCAGACAGGTCGAAAAGGAAGAGGAGGGATCGTTTACCATGATCACAGTTACATAGGATGTAACTTGTGACTTTGATAAGTGCTGATTAGGCACCTTGGCAAGGGCAGGAACATGATTGGGTGGATTCAAACATGGAGTTCTGGAAAAGATGGGGACAGACTTAAGAGGTGACAGCACATTCATGGACTTTGGATAGAATAGTTCCAGGGATGAGGGACTACAGTTACATGGTTAGATTGGCAAAGCTGGGACTGTTTTCCTTCGAGAAGAGAAAGTTGAGAGGAGATTTGATAGAAGTGTTTAAAATCATGATGTATCTGGACAGAGCAGATAGAAAGAAATTGTTCCCATTTAGTTTGTACCTGCCAAAGAAGATCTTAACTGGTTCAATAAAGAGAGGAGTGAACTCCAAATAAGCAAAATCAATCTTGCTGCTCTTTGCAAACTCTTGTAACAATCCATGTTTGACAGAATTCTAAGTTTAGGAGCTGATACTCTCCTTCCACTGAAGCTCAATAATCCTGAACCCATCTTAATTTTTGACATCTTTAGTTTGAAACTCCCACAAACATTTGATTTCTTTTTCGGGATTTCTATTTATGTGGAAGGGTGGAAATGGTGTTCTCAACTCCAGATATTGAATGTGACTATTATGTCCCTGGTGCTCTTGTATTTTGATGATGCTGCAAGAAGTTTTAAGTTAGAAGTGAAACATATATCCTAATTCCTGTAACACTGAATGAGATATTGTTTCCCAGTGCTATCTAGCTCTATAATATGATTTGTGTTGGTTCTGACACTGAGGATAAAACCTTGTGTTCAATCAATACCAATTATTCGGTCTGAAGTCAAATTGTCTGTGTTTAAGTGAGACCAATTAACTGAGCAAGAACCATTTTTTGTACTTGGACCTTCCTCGATGTGTACACTTATCACACCAGTAAATTTAAATATTTTCAACCAATAACTGGATGTATTTATTTAACATTAATGGTAAGTTAAGCTGCAGTGAATCAGAATTTGTTAAAGATTGGGAAGTAAATGTATGCACTTACTGCTGCAAACCTGCCTTGTCCCCTACCTGCTGAATATCCACCTCAAAGTGGATTACTTACAAGCCAAATAGAAGAGTTAACAAGGGTCAGAACAGTGCATGATGATGTCAGCATTTTACCAATCATGATTAGTATTAATTTTCAAATCTTAATTAGAAAACACATCGCGAAAGCTCATGCTGTAATCAAAATAATGCTGCAAATTAGTGCCAGTAATGTTGATCATATAAACTCTATCGCATTTCATTTGTGTCAGCTGTGCTTGATTGGTGGTACTCTCACCTTTGAGTCAGAAGAATGTGGGTTCAAACTCGAATCTAAAACATGATCTAGACTGACACTCCAATTCTTCACTGATATTGCTGTTTGCCAGAACGACTGCCTCTTGGATCAGTTGTCCAACTGAGACTTGACCTGTTCAAGTGAATTTAAAAGATCTCATGCCACTATTGGAAGAAGAGCAGGGGAAGTCTCCAGGTGCCCTAGCCAACCTTTCTCCCTCAAGCGATATCACCAAAAACTGATTACCTGTCATTTATCACATTGCTAATTGTAGGATTTGTTCTATGCAAATTGGTTGCTTTGCCGACAGAGCAAAGAAGAATATTCCAAAATAACTCATTGACTCTGAGCTATTCTGAGGACCTGATATGACACTGTATAAATACATCTTTTTATTGATGTATATAAATGCAAGTTCTTCCTTCCTTTCTTCCTCACTCTGCTACTTTAATAAAGGTGCTAATCAACTTCAACAGCTTAATGCCTCAATGAAAGGAGTGGAAAGAGGAATTTGATGTGATTGCTATTAGTGTTCACAGGGCTATGCCACTTCTCTCCTTTCTCCATGCCCAATGCTCTGAACTTCCTTTAAGGTTCACCCCAGCCCTAGCCCTGAACTTGTATCTTTCTCTGGTTTCTCTCCTATCTCCCCCCATGCCCTCTGAGAGCTCATCTTGTTCATGAAACCCACCTCCTGTTCTCAATTTCCTATTCCCACTAGACTACTGACGTCCCAACCTCCCTTCCTGGCTCCCATGCTAGCTGACATTGTTAACAGTTCTCGCTGCTCAGGTTCTGTCCCGCTGTCCTTCAAACCCTTCAAAGGTTCAGAAGGGAAGTGAAAAAACAAATAAGAGAAGCAAACAGAGAGTATGAGAAACGACTCACAGCTAATATAAAAGGGAATCTAAAAGTCTTCCATAGGCCTATAAATAATAAAAAGGTGTTAAAAAGAGGAGTGGGGCTGATTAAGGACCTAAAAGGGAATTTACACATGGACGCAGAGGGCATGGCTGTGGTATTAAATGAATACTTTGCACCTGTTGTTACAAGAGTTTTGTTTTTGGATTGAAAGCTGAGAATTCTGTGTGTTTTTAAAAACTGAGGAAAGGATTTTCTCTGATTGCTGAAACTTGATGGGTTTGAACTGAGTGAAATACACAGACTGCAAGGCACCTGTTTCCAAACATCTCATCGGGGGAATGACAGGTCAAGATTTATGATTGTCATGTGACTTGATTGTTGAAGTTGGTTTCACTTTTGGATTGCGAAAAGACCAGTGAGCGGGACAAGGAGCAGGCAGTTGAAATCTGGCTGTGACCTGCCTGGAAACTGGAGAAAAAGACCTCTCTCTGTAAAGGAAGACGTGCCTCTCTTGAAAAGAAATCCTGCATTTGAAATGTGGCTGTGATCTGCCTGGAGAGAGAAAAAGACCCAGGAAAAACAAGAGGTACTTCTCTCCGTAGAGGAAGTTTGCTTTTCAGAGAAGAAACCCCTATATGTCAAAGGTAGCAGATACTTATTGCCTCCAGTCCTTGAAGAATTCCTGCCTCAAGAGTGGTTCCAGTTGGCTCCTGTGTTTTGGGAGATCCTGAAATCTCACGAAAGCTTCTACTGCTCGACTGCTGCTTCAAAACCCAAGCAGACCTGTTGCTACACCTTTGCTGAAAGACTTGTGTGACACCTGCTGCAGACAAATTGCCTTGAATGCCTACCCATCACAGACTATTCAACAACCTCGCCTGGAGAGACATCGAGTGGCCTCCGACTATTCGACTCTGGGACACCTCACCATACTGAAAACATCCTACCAGAACATGATAAACTCAATCATTTTATTGTTTCCTTTTTATTCCGAGGAAACAGCTGTAAACCAAAAAATCTTTTTTCCCCAGTTAACTGTTTTTTAATTTGATGTATGTGTGTGCATGAGGGTTAAGGAAATAAGGAGTTTTTCATATATACAGATTTATCTCATTAGTAGTTAAGACTTGTTATTTCTTTTCTAATAAATAGTTAATGTTGTTGTTGTTTAAAGAAACCTGGTTTGGTGTGCTTTATTCTGGGGGACAAATAGAGTGTCTAATTTAGCTATTCTTTGGTAGGTGGGAAACTTTCTTGATATGTTGTGACCTGTGGAGTAGTGGGATTGAATTAACAGTGCATTACTCCCACCTTGGTCATAACACTGTCTTTACCAAGGAAGAAGATGCTGCCTAAGTCACGGTGAAAGAAGGGGTTGTTGAGACAACTGGGTGGGCTAAAAATTGATAAAGAGAGGGTATAAATAGGTTGGCTGCACTTAAAGTTGATAAACCACCAAGACCAGATGAGATGCATTCAAGGAAGTTATGGTGGAAATTGCTGAGGCACGGGCCATAATCTTCTAATTCTCCTTAGATACAGGGGTGGTGCCAGAGCACTGCAGAATTAAATGTTGTTCAATAAAGGGTGTAAGGATAAGCCCAGCAATTACCGACCAGTCAGTTTAACCTCAGTGGTGGGAAAGCTTTTAGAAACGATAATTTGGAACAAACAGAGGAAACCGAGAGTAGTTGTGAACAGTTGTTATTTGGACTGGAGGAAGGTATAGAGTGGGGTTCCCCAGGTTTTGGTGTTGGAACCCTTACTTTTCGATATATGTTAATGACATAGACTTGGGAGTACAAGGTACAATTTCAAAACTTGTGGATGACACAAAACTTGGAAGTATTGTGAATTGTGAGGAGGATAGTGATAAACTTCAAGAGGACATAGACAGGCTGGTGGAATGGGACGACAAGTGGCAGATGAAATTTAATGCAGAAAAGTGTGAAGTGATTCATTTTGGTAGGAAGAACGAGCAGAGGCAATACAAAATAAAGAATAACATTCTAAAGGAGGTGCAGGAGCAGAGGAACTTGGGGGTAAATGTGCACAAATTGTTGAATATTGCAGGGCAGGTTGAGAAAGCGGTTAATAAAGAATATGGGATTTTTGTCTTATAAATAGATCACAAGAACAATGACGTTATGATAAACTTGTATAAAACACTGGGTTGGTCTCAACTGGAGTATTGTGTTCAGTTCCGGGCACACACTTTAGGAAGGATGTGAAGGCATTAGAAAGGGTGCAGAAAGGATTCATGATAACGGTTCCAGAGATGAGGAACTTCAGTTACATGGATAGGTTGGAGAAACTGGGTCTGTTATCCTTGGAGAAGAGAAGACTAAGAGATTTGATAGAGATGTTCAAAATCATGAGGGGTCTGGACAAAGTAGATAGGGAGAAACTGTTCCATTTAACTGAAGGATCCACACTCAAAGGACACCAATTTAAGGTGATTGGCAAAAGAAGCAGCAGCGACATGAGGAAAAGCTTTTTAACGCTGAGAGTGGTTAGGTTCTGGAATACACTGCCTGAGAGTTTGGTGGAGGCAGATTCAATCCAGGCCTTCAAAAGAGAACTGGATAATTACTGACAAGAAAAGGTTATCAGTGCTATGGGGAAAAGGTCGGGGAAATGGGACTAGCACAGACACAATGGGCTGAATGGCTGCCTTCTGTGCTATAACAATTCTATGATTCTAAATCTGTTGTCATCCACCGCTCTCCTCAAAAAAACCCTCTGTCCTTGTGAACCACTAATGAATCTCCTATCTCCCTTTCCTGTCCACAGTCATCTTCCAAATTCATTCCCCATCTTTCCTGGAACTCCATGTTTGAATCCCTCCAAACAGGTTTCCACCTCTGCCACAGTACCAAAACAGCTCTTATCAAAGTTGCAAATGGCATCCTTGCGACCACAACAAAGGCAAACTATCCCTCCTCATCCTTCTCGACCTGTCTGCAGCCTTTGTCACAGTTGATTACATCATCCTCCTCCAATGCCTATCCACCACTGTCCAGCTGGATGGTATTGCACTCACCTGGTTTCATTCTTATCTATCTATTTGAACCAGAGAATCATCATCAATGGCTTCTGCTCCTATTTCTGTACAGTTACCTCTGGTGTCCCCCAAGGATCTATCCTTGGCCCCCACTTATTTCTGATCTATATGTGGTCCCCGGCGACATCCAAATACAAAAAGTCATTTTAATCGCTCCACCACTGGTGACTGTGCCTTCAGTGGCCTAGGCCTTAAGCTCTGGAATTCTCTCGCTAAACATCTCTGCCTCTTTACCTCACTTTCCTCCTTTAGGACACTCCTTAAGACCTACCTCTTTGTCCAAGCTTTTGGTCATCTGCCCTAATATCTCCTTCTGTGGCTCGCAGTCATATTTTGTTTTATAATGCCTCTGTGAAGGACCTTGGGACATTTTATTGCATTATAGGTGCTATATAAATAAAAGCTGTTGTTGTTGTTTGTACAGTAACTTCACTCAATATTTTCCAGGGTCTGCTGCACCTCCACAAATAGAATTTCTGGAATGGGCTGATCTACAGAAAAGCGTGTCAGAATAAAACTTTCTGTGAAAATTTTAACAATCCTTTAGAATTCTTATCAACAGTTCAAAGGTTTCTCAATGCAGTTTTAAAAATATGACAATTGATAATTGTCAATAAAAAGTAAAGGTTCTGAAACGATAAATGGGGTTCATGGGACAGAGAAAAGAGTGGGGGAATGGGATTAGCTTCAGTTGAAGAGATATCATCAACAAAGGAGTGATGGGCCAAATGGCCCCCTTCTATGCTTATGATAATTTATATGATTGCATTAATAGATTCCATGTCCCAATTCACTAAGAGTATAGTTACACGGATAGATTGCTGGTCACAGCTAAGTAAGGTAAAATCATTTTTTTGATCACAGCAATGATAAGCAGATTCATCATCTAACACAGCTGCTATGTCCTGTATCTAGTAGACTCAGGTTTAAATCAAAAATTTATATCAAACCAATATTAAACTACAACAATATGTTCCACAACTAGAACCAAACATCCTCTGCAGTTGTAGTTTCCACAGAGCCATAGAAGTTTATAGCACAGGGAGCAATTTGGCCCATCATAACTGTACCAATTCTTTGCTGCAGCAATCCAAAACAAATTCTAGTTTCTTCCCATTAAAAGATGGCTTCTACCTCAATCAATTCCTCAGACAAACCATGTTCTAACAACACTCTGTATAAAGAAAATTCTCCTAAGCTCTCTTCCCACGCTGTTAGTGACAATATAGAGAGGACATAGTCTTTCCTATTCATTCCATTAAAACTTCCATGTTTTTTAAAATCCCTACTAAATCTCTTCGAGCTGATGAAGGGTACACACCTGTCTTTTCTCTTTCTGACTGACCCGCTGTGTTTTCCCAGCATTTTCTATTTTGATTTCAGAATTCTAACATTTGGGTTTTCTCCTTTGAATTTTACCTCTGAATGTAGGTTTTGCAAAATGATTTCATCAACAGTCACTGTCTTGGCTTTGGTGATACAAACAACTTTTAGTTCAGGAGGTTAATGGAACGATCAGTATTGCTTTCTATAGATTACTTTTAAAGTACCAATGTCAAAACATTTACTTCATAGAATCTCATAGAACTTTATAGCACAAAAACAGGCCATTCTGCCCGACAGGTCTGTGCTGGTGTTTATGCTCACTTTGCTTTATCTCACTCTGTTGACATATCCTTATGTTCCTTTCTCCCTCATGTAATGTCTAGCTTCTCCTTAAATGCATCTATGCTATTCACCACAACTACTCCATGTGCGAGTTCCACATTCTCACCAATCTCTGAACAAACATCTTTTGCCTGAATTTCATCCTGGATTTATTAGTGACCATCTTATATTTATGGCACCTCGTTTTGGGATGCTCCATTTTATTTGATGTTCTGCAGCTTTATATTTTCGCTCTAAACATTCACCCTTATTTGTTAAAGACAGAATGACAATAATTTCCTTCAACCATGAATAACTATAAAATAGTAAGCAGCCAAGTAACTGACTAACTGCAGACTGCTGTATTACTCTCTGAAGTATGCATTATCTATTAATTTATGACAAAAAAAAAGGAAATTTATGTTGTATTTCTGGCTGTTCTGGGGAATGTATTACATATTAGGAGCTCAATTTGTTTCTCAATGAAGCTTCCTGTCTGCGTGAAAATAATTACCTTACATCTGCAAAGCATTGCAATCTGATATCCAAAGTGTTTTAACATTTCACATCATACATTCTGAAGTCCATTAGGTCCCGAGGCTGGAGGGCCAATACGAGGTCCTCCAGCACTCACAGATTGGCAACACCCACCATCAGAGGTGGGTGTTGCCGATGCAGGTAAGAGACAGAGGGGGCGCTTCAAGATTGAGGTGCCCTTTGCAGTGATTTTCAAAATTTTTAATGGTTAAAAAGGCCACAGCTGTCACTGTGAAGGGGCAACTCCTCCACTGGATGGCCAACGGCCACAGTTGTGGCCTGCAGCTATGGCGGGTGCCGGAGGTGACTTCCTAGGTGGATGGAGTGCTGGCCCCGGTCTGCTGCTGGGAGGCCACCTCCATCCCTTGGCCGTGATTTGGCCTCAGTTGGGGGCCCGCATGCCAACTGGAAAATTCTAGTTGACATGTGGAGATTGGCCTTAATAGGCCTTTTAACTGGGCTAATGGGCTACCTGCGACTTGCGGGCGGGTAGGTCATACCCCCACCTATGTTCTCAAATTGAAAATGGCCTGGAGGCAGGACCATGGTGGGAGACTGGCACGCAGGCTGTTGGCTGGTGGCAGGTAATTGCAGGCCCATCCACCTCAGGTCCCTCCTCCAGGGCCATTTAAACATTTGGCCCATTATGTCTGGAGTTTGAGCACAGTAAAGTATAATGTTATCTCAATGTTACTTTTTGCAATAGTTTCATATTAATACAACTGGATGTTCAGGGCCCACTATAACTGGGGGCCTTGGAGCTGCCAGCCTGATTCTCAAGACCAGCCCTTTTACTCACTTTTTGTTACCATATTTGGATGAAGTGCTGCACATAATTGGATAAAAGTGACGCTAAATGCACGGGATCACAGGTTATCAATCAGGACAACCAGTCTACATGCCATATTGGAATGAAGAGCACAATACACACAATTACACCAACTTCAGTGAGCTCGACTGTGTACAGCTGAGCAAGGAGACATCAATCAGATAAATATTCCTGTTTCATGTACAGAAATATGAAAAAAAAACTGGCAGATGTACAGCTTGTTGCAAAGCTGCTGTGAAGTTTCACGAGGATGTTCCACTGGCTTGAAGATGGTAACAAAAAGTTAATTTTACTACTTGATTATTTCTAAAATGGCTGCTATAACAGCTGGTTTAATTGTGGCAGTGGTCCAAGAAAATTGCTAATTAATTACGAATAACAGCTACTAAGAGAATATCGAATAATGGAATGAAAAAATCTTTCAAAAGTATCTGATTTAAAATTGTATGCGAAGATATTATAAAATTATCAACTCCAGGATTTGACTCCATTATTGGGGAAGACCTGATGTTACCTTTGGATTTTAGTGGCAGAAAAAAATATTGATTCGTCGCCAGGCGAGGTCCATTTCAGCATCCCAAATCATTTTGGATCACGCTCAATTTCTTCTTCTTTCTTCTGTCATATCACCCCAACAGCTTCTGTTACTGGCAGCTGGAGCAATGGTCTTTCGAATCGTGACTTCCCACTGCTGCTTTGACCTAATGATGTTTGATAGTTGAAACTATTGAATCCCACTTCTGAAACTTTTACGTTCATCAACTGTGATTCTGGGGCACCAGTGGTTTACTTATCTCCATGTGGAAGCCAAGTCACCAGTAACATCTCTTTTAATATTGCCCCAGGAAACATATAAAAATTGGAATTACTACCTCAATGTTCTGTTTGCTGACTATAACCACGTCTGTGTACCTTAGTTACCTACTGTCCATTCGCGAGTGCATTTTAATTGCTGCTCCACACCTGAGTCCATCATTTCTATTTCCTCATTTCTCTCTCTTTTTTCTCTTTTCTCTTAAATCATCCTGACATCATACCTCCTTTCTTTTCTCCACCTTTGGGTACAGTACCTTCACAAACCCCTATTCTTAAATACTCATCATTTTGCCTACTCTCCTGCCATCTTCCCTGGCTTGACTCCTCCCTGAATTATCCTACAGCTTATCTCTGTCCTCTCTTGGCATCCTCTGAAATGCTCATCAAGACATTTGTCGCAGCCTCCTAACAAGCAACAACCCTAAATGCTGAATTCTATTCTATCCTGCCCTTCCCCCTGTGTGCCTGCCAGGGGCTAATCTTGCCAACCTTTATCCCATCCCTCTCATTGCTCCAGGCTCTGACCCTCTGGACTCTGCCTGTGGATTACCTATCACTGCCCCTCTCCACATCACCTTCCAGAATGTACGCTTACTTGTAAATAAGGGCCTCGCTGTCCATGTGCTTATTGTGGATGATCACATTGACATCATGGCCTTGACAGAAACATGGTTGAGGTGTGATGACACCTTTCCCCTTAATGAAGCTTCCCTGCCTGGCTGTACTTTCTACCATTTTACCCACTCAAACCGTCTGGTAGTAGTGTACTCCTTTAAATCACATCTGATCTGTCTCCCTACTCCTCTGGTAACTTCTCATTTGAGCATCT
Organism: Heterodontus francisci; assembly: GCF_036365525.1. Classification (NCBI taxonomy): domain Eukaryota; kingdom Metazoa; phylum Chordata; class Chondrichthyes; order Heterodontiformes; family Heterodontidae; genus Heterodontus; species Heterodontus francisci. The sequence continues at coordinate 154,957,481 of NC_090375.1, read as the reverse complement.
TACCTTGTTCCAACACTCCCGTCTTTCTTTTAAAATCTTTGTTCTGTAACACCCTCCCTCAAAATCACTCCAGGTTTCTCACTGAGATATCTTCTCTGCTTTCCTCTGCCTCTGCACTGAGCGACTTCTCATCCTCGGTGATTTCAACCTTCAGCTTCACTCTTCTTGCTCTCTCTCAGCTGACTTTACTGCCTTCTTTTCCTTGCTAAGTCTCTCCATCCATATAAACTCTCCTACCCATATTCACGGTAACCCCTTCGATCTTGTTATCTCATGTGTCATCGCTAATCCTATCATAACTATCAATGATAAGGCAATCTCTCATCACTTCCTTATATTACACTCTACCCATATTCCCTTTCCTCTTCCTACCCCATTTCTTTCTGTGCCTGCTCCTGGGAAAAAACTCTCCCTCGAGTGTTTCAATGTAGGCAAATGTTAGGTCATCACTTTGAACCTAAAAAAGGATAGAACAGAGTTCTTTCTAAATGGTGAATAGGTGGAAACTGTGGAGGCCCAAGAGACTTAGGTTCCAGATACATAGATTATTAAAATGTCATGAACAGGTACAGAAAATAATCAAAAAGGCTGATGGAATGCTTTCTACCTGGAGAACTAGAATACAAGGGGGGAGGTAGAAGTCATGCTTCAGCTCTATAAAAGCCCTGGTTAGATCACACCTGGAGTACTGTGAGCAGTTCTGGACACCATACCTTAGGAAGTATAGATTGGCCTTGGAGGGAGTGTAGCAGAGATTTACTAGAATGGTAAAATTACAAGGAGATTTTACACAACTAGGATTGTATTCTCTGGAATTTAGAAAGTTAGCGGGTGATTTGATCAAAGTTTTCAAGATATTAAGTGGAACAGATAGGGTAGATGGACAGAAACCATTCCACTTGTTGGGGAGTTTAGGACTCGGAGGCATAGGCAAAAAATTAGAGCCAGACCTTTCAGGAGTGAAGTTAGGAAGCACTTTGGGTGGCAGAAGTTTGGGACTTTCTTCTGCAAGCAGCAATTGATACAAGATCACTTGTTAAATTTAAAACTGAGATTGATAGATTTTTGTTCTCCATAGGCATTAAGAGATGTCGGGCTTGGGGGGTTTATGCAGTAAGGTCACAGATCAGCCATGATCTCACTGAATGGTGGAACAGGCTCGAGGGAGGAAATGACCTACTCTTGTTCCTATGCTCCTAAGTGTCTGATCACTGCATTTTCAATTTCCCAACTATCTAGCCTCTGGTCTATGATTCATCGTGTCATTTCTGCAGCTCCTGATTTGTGACATAACACCCCCTTCACCATCTTTGATGCCTTATCCAACTAAAACCATTACCCTCTCTCAACATAGCTTCACTTCTTAAAGTTTAAGGGACACAGATTGAACGTCTTTGGCAGATAACTGGTTTAACCATCCATCGCCAGATCTGGCTGGATCACATAAAACGTCTGCGCTCTCCATCACCAAAACTGCCCATTATTCAAAGATTATCCAGGAAGGCAAAGGCAACTCCTAGCTTAGAAGCACCCACCACTAAAAATCTTCTTAAACTACCCTTCCCTGCCTCCTACATCATCACCTCCAAGAATAAGTGCAAGGGGCTCATAGAATTTTTATTGGAAAGTTTGAAGCTGGGTGTCCAGCTGCTGTTTCCCACCTTTCCCCCAGTGCACAGGGCCTAACTTTCTCTGAGTTTCCTTCCTGCCCTAGCTCTGAACTTGTATCTTTCTGTAGTTTCTCTCCTATCTCCCCTCTTGCCGTCACCAAGTTCATCTTGTCCATCTTGGTCTCTACAGCCTATTCATACTAAACTGCTGACCCTGTCCCCCACCCAATTTCCTTTCCTGGTCACCACGTTAGCTGATAGGATTAACAGTTCTCTCTCCTCGTCTCCTGTTCCCCTCTCCTTCAATTCTGCTGTTATCACCCCTCACCTCAAAAACCCAATCCTTGACTCCTCCGTCCTTGCAAACTACCACCCCATCTCCAAATTCCCATTCCTCTTAAAAGTCCTTAAATGTGTTTTTGCCTCCTAAATCTGTGCCTATCTTTATTTTATTTATTTATAGCTACAGCACTGAAACAGACCCTTCAGCCCACTGAGTCTGTGCCGACTAACAACCACCCATTTTATACTAATCATACATTAACCCCATATTCCCTACCACATCCCCACCATTCTCCTACCATCTACCTACACTAGGGGCAATTTACAATGGCCAATTGACCTATCAACCTGCAAGTCTTTGGCTGTGGGTGGAAACCACAGCACCCGGCAGAAAACCACACAGTCACAGGGAGAACTTGCAAACTCCACACAGGCAGTACCCAGAACTGAACCTGGGTCGCTGGAGCTGTGAGGCTGCAATGCTAACCACTGTGCCACCCAGAAATCCATGTTTGAATCCCACCAATCAGGTTTCCACCCCTGCCACAGTACCATAACAAATGACATCCTTTATGACTGTGACAAAGGTAAACTACCCATCCTCGTCCTTCTCAACCTGTCTGCAGTCTTTGACACACCACGAAGTTCTGCTTCAACGCCTTTGACAGTCGTCCATTTGGGTGGGACTGCAACCTGCCCGGTTCCATTCTTATTTATCCAGTCATAGTCAGTGAATTACTGTAATGACTTCTCTTCCTGCTCCCACACAGTTACCTCTGGTGCCCCCCACGGATCTATCCTTGGCTCCCTCCTTTTTCTCATCTATATGCTGCCCCTCAGCGACATCATTTGGAAACATAATATCAGTTTCCAGATGTACACTGACGACACCCATGTTTACTTCACCACTACCTCTCTTGACCCCTCCACTGTCAGACTGCTTGTCAGACCTCCAGAACTGGGATGAGCAGAAATTTCCTCCAACTAAATATGGGATGACAGAAGCCCTGCCCTGTCAGTCCCTGCTACAAACTCTGTTCCCTTGTCATCAACTCCATGCTCCTCCCTGGCAACTGTCTGAGGCTGTTTGCAACCTTGGTATTATATTTGATCCTGAAATGAGCTTTCTACCACATATCTGCACAATCATTAAGCTGCCTATTTCCACCTCAGTAACAAGACAACCTGACTCCTCCCCTGTCTCAGCTTATCTGCTGCTGAAACCCTCATCCATGCCTTTGTTATCTCTAGACTTGACTATTCCAACACACTCGTGGCTGGTCTCCCCAGTTCTACCCCATGCAAACGTGACATCATTCAAAACTCTGGTGCCCATGTCCTAACTCACCCCAAGTCCTGCTCACCTGTTTCCCCTTGCTCACTGACCTACATTGGCTCCCAATTCAGCAATACCTTGATTTATAAATTTTAATCCTTGTTTTCAAACCCCTCATGGCCTTGCCCCACCCACCCCCCCCCCCCCCACCCCCCCCCCCCCCCCCCACCTACCCCCCATCATGGTGACCTCCTCGAGTTTTATAACCCCACCAGATCTCTGCACTCCTCTAATTCCGGGCTCTTGAACATCCCCAGTTATAATTGCTCCACCATTGACAGCTGTGTCTTCAACTGCTTAGGCCCTAAACTCTGGAATTCCCTCCCGAAATATCTCCATTTCTTTACCTCTCCTTCCTCCTTTAAGCCTCACCTTATAAGCTATCTTATGTGGTTCAGTGTCGATTTCTTTTTATGATAATGCTTGTAAAGTGCCTTGGGATGTTTTATTACATTAAAGGCATTATATAAATGCAAGTTGTTGTTGTTGTTGTTGTTGTTCGTTACATAGGAGTATATACATCGAAGTTACAACAGAAAAGCAAGCCAAATTGGTTCATGTCAGTGTCTACCATCCACAGTCTTAAACTAACCTGCCCTATTCGCCAGCTCAGCAGCGTATTGGAGGTACATTCCAAGTGGTCATTCAGTTGAGTGTTTATTTAGATGCACCTTAACACACTTGAGTTTCTAAAAACTGTACAGATTAAGTTGTTTGTACTTAAAAAAATACGAGGGAAAATCTTCCCATTCAGTGCTCTCTCCGGGGTAGATTTTACGGGTTCCGCACACCAGCAGGAGTGCTAATTGAAATATCAGGCAGAGATTAATGTTCAGTTTCACAGCCTACCTGATTTTCAATGTCAGCCTTGGCTCAGCCATCGTGCTCTCATCTCTGCTTCACATAATCTAGGATAACAATTGAGTACTGAGAGAGTGCTGTGCTGGTGGAGGAGCCGTCTTGCGGATACATGTTAAAGACCCTGCAAGCCTTCTCAGGTGGGTATTAAAGAAGAACAGGAAGTGCCCTGGCCTATATTTATCCCTCAACCAACACGAATGAAACAAATTATCCAGTCAATTATTTTAGTTATTTTTAGGACCTTGCTGCTACAACACAGTAGTGAATACAGTTCAAAAGTACTTCATTGACTGTGAAGCATTTGAGACATCTTGAGGTTATGAAAGATGCTATATAAATGCAAGCTTTTCTTTTATTATCTGCAGTTGTTTGAAGTCAATTCATGTTGGCAACAATTCAATATCAGTACTGATCTGATCCATTATTGAGGAGAAGAAGAGCTAGTCTGGCTAGAAGAACAGGGCAAGTTATAAGGGCTGCTGGCTTAAGGGCATTCATGACTGATTGTCAAAAACAGCAAATCTGTATGCCTTCACCCACAATCCTCGACCTGCTGGCTCTGTGAAAGGAAAATACTTACCTCAATTAGATGGGGGCTGGCACAAGGCCTAACTCCTGGTTCTCGTCAGCAGAGGAGGTAGGTGGCACAATTAGGCCCCTTTTTAAAAAATATTCTTCCATGGGATATAGGCGTCTTTGTTGCCCATCCATAATCACCTATGACAACTAAGTGGCTTGCTGGGCCATTTCAGAGGGCAGTAAAGAGTCGACCACATTGCTGTGGTTCTGGAGTAACATGTAGGCCAGACCAGGCAAGGACAGCAGATTTTCTTCCTTAAAGGACGTAAGTGAACCAGACGGGTTTTTACGAAAATCAATGAGAGTTTCATGGCACCATTGCTGAGGCTAGATTTCAATTCCAGAATTTTTATTACTTAAATTTATTAAATTAAATTCCACCAGCTGCCATGGTGGGATTTGAATCAGTGTACCTAGGGCATTAACCTGGGCTACTAGATTACTAGCTCAGCCATATTACCACTACGCCACTGTCACCCCATCTTACCTCATTAAATCAAAATTGCATGTATCCACTTGCTCCAGAGGTGCCTGCACCCCCCCCCCCCCACCTCCAACCAAACACAGAGGGGGTGGGGTTGGCTAGCCAAACACACAAAGGTGTGAAGACCTTGCATCAGGCTTCTCCTCCCACTTTATCTCCTCTATGGTTCTCAAATATAAAGTGGAAGAAAATCCACTCCACACTTCATAGACTTGAATTTCTTGCTGAACAAAAATTCAAAAAATTCAAGATGTAAGGGGAAACATGTTGAGTTGCAGGTGATTAAAGTCAGGTGATTCAAGAGGCTGAATTTTTACTTTCAGACCAGCTCGCAGTGAGGGAGGCTAGCAGCATGTGAGGAATCCGGAAGTTTCACTGGCATGTTTGTCAGTGGCTTTTTAACCCAGTCACTCCATTTGCATCTGACCTTTGGGTTTCCTGACCAACTGCAGTGAGCGGGCATGATGAGGTGCTGCATAATTCTATCAGCTCCACTATTTAAAAGGACCCTACATGCGACAGAAGTGAAACATTGTAGATGTCGATGGGCCAACTGGCCTTTTCCTTTGCTGCTATGATTCTGTGTTTTGAATGAGTCAGAACCTGCACAGATGGAGGCTCAACATGGAAAGGCAGAAGCACGCTTCTCCAATGTGTGTCTGGAGGTGATGCTGTGGGCTCTAAGGGTCCTCAGGAAGATTCTATTCTCCACAGATTGGAGGTAGAAGGCAGCGACCAAAAACAAGCAGGCATGGCTGGCAGTGGCAGAGGAGATAAGCAGCCAGAATGTGGTGCCTCGGTCCTGGCTACAGTGCCTCAAGAGGTTCAATGACCTGATCAGGGCAGGAACGTTGAGTGGCATGGTACATTCAAGTACAAACCCCCCTCACTGTGCCTTTCCCAGCCTTCTCCTGCAAATAACTCAACAAACCAACACATCTTGCAGGTACACCCACCTCTCTTTGATGAGGCACCTCCTCACATCCCCATCTGACCAGCTATTAATGACAGTCATCATCATCTTATAGCAATGTCTCGCCCAACCCTCACAGGGGCTCTCCACAAATTTATTTGTACTTCTTTCAGTTGCTATATTACTATATTCGCTGCTCACAATGCAGTCTCCTCTACACTGGGGAGACCAAATGTAGATTGGGTAAACGATTTGCGGAAGACCTTCACTCAGTCCACAAGCATGACACCGAGCTTCTGGTTAATTGCCATTTTAATTCACTACCTTGTTCTCACACCTACATTTCTGTCCTTGGCCTGCTGCAGTGTTCAAGTGAAGCTCGAGAAACAGCAACTCATTTATCGATTAGGCACTTTACAGCCTTCTGGACTCAACACTGAGTTCAACAATTTCAGACCATGACACCATTTTGATTGTGTTTTTTTAACCAAGTGCTGGTCATAAATTTGTTTTTCATGTTTTTACTTTTGGACAGAGCTATTCATTATTCTGCCATTAACACTCTTTCTGGACAAATGCTTTGTCTTTTACTACAACTAATACCACTCCCTTTGCCCCTTGACATCTTTGTAATTTAATCTCTCCTGCCCTTTGCCACTTGGGGCCCTCACTTGGCCTCTGGCAGGAAAGCCATCATTGGCCTATCCCACCCCCAGGAAGATTGCTTGGCAAAAGGCCCTCCACCCCACTAATTGTGAAACTTGTTTCCCCCTCCCCTTGGGGGGGGGGGGGGGGCATAAAATCCCAGCTATTAAGCTTGTTCCTCTCTCCACAGATGCTGCCAGACCTACTAAGTATTTACTGCACTAAGGTGGAGCGTTGAACTTCATGCTTAAGTTCTGGAGTGGGGCTTGAGCATACAACCTTCAGGCCTCAACGGCAAGAATTCTATCAACTGAACCACAACTGACACTGTGTAAACAGGAGCATCTGTTGAGCAGGGACAGCAGTGGAGAAGCTCCGTCAGAGGGCATAGGACCCACCAAGCGCTGCTCAGCTGAACGGGTGTGCTAAGCCTCAGGGGCTGTTGTCAATGAGGACTATTCTGAAGCAGCAATAGACAATGGGCCGGATCTTATTCTCCTCCTGACGTAGGGCTTTGAGGTGTCGTGGGGGTGGGGTGGCCGGAGAATCAGAGTGGCAGCAGCCACCACAGATCCCAACACTGGGATTGCAGGTTCTGATTTTCCTGGGGGTGGCAAAACATCATGGCGGCACCTAAGCCGCTCTGTGACGGGACATTACTTTAAATATGGTAATTACCTCTTTGCATCCATTTGAATGTAATTCACCGCGATCTTCCTCTCCATTCCCAATCTTGAGCTCGACGTGTGGCACTCACGGGTCTTCACTTTCCCGTCCATGAAGCTGGCACCACCGCGGCAGGGAAGGAGTCAACTCTGCATTATTTTATGGATAGGAGGGGGAAGGGGCAACTCTGCATTTGGATACACTGTTTGCAGGGCTGGCAGCCTTTTAAAGATGGCGCCAGCACCTGCTCCTGCATCAGGTGATGCCATTCATGGCATTACCAATGCCGCCCTCGCCACATGATTGGGAGGGGGCGGCTGCCGTCACTATGGTAAGTGGCTGCCTGTTGAGTAACTACAGTGGTGCGGTCGCATTGGTCATGTGCGGGATGGCTGCCATGTTTTGCGCCCGCCACTGCTCCCGGCAGTGGGACTACAAAATCCAGCCCAATGTGTGAGCTTCTGTCAGCCTTTCCAGAGGCACTGTGCATTAGTGAAGAGAGACTGGAGGAGTACTTCTCTAGCATGAGTATCTTGATAGCTCAGGCCTTCAAGCTGATATCTACATCCATGGAAAGAGTGACCACCTGCATGGAGCATCTGACGCAGCAGGGAACTGAGTGCATGTTGGCCCTCACTAATAGCCTGTATACCCAGACACCATGCCTTAAGCAGGATTGAGGAAAACTACAGTGCCTCACTGAAGTGCAGCAAAGTGCTCTCCAGCTCTTAACTGGCAGGGCAGTATATTTGGGCCATGACTCGGAAAATGGAGAAAGGGGACATGAAAGTGAGGACTCTGCTCAAAGCGCTGCCACTCCTGACCCCTTGCCCACCCACCTCAGTCAGAGCCCCACAGGCTGTCTCCTGATGGTGGAATCCATCCCTGCACTGGTGTGGGTGGGGAAATCCTTGGTGATGAAAGGTCACTGACCTAAAGCATTAACTTTGCTTCTCTCTCCACAGATGCTGCCAGACCTGCTAAATATTTCCAGCACTTTCTGTTTTTATTTCAGCCTTTGGCGAGGTCTTCATAGACTCCAAAACCCAGAGGATGTTGACCAAGAACATCTGAGCAGTCAGAGGAGGGATACGAATAGCCTACCTCTAGCTCTGCTGAAGCCACAGGGGTTGCAGCAGACAGGAGTAGTAGAAAAAGGATGATAAGAGATTTGTAAGTCAGGTAGCATCTGTGGAGAGAGAAACAGTGTTAACATTTCAGGTCGATGACCTTTCATCACACTGAAACATTAACACTTTTTTTCTCTCTCCACAGATGCTGCCAGATAGATACAGCACTGAAATAGGCCCTTCAGCCCACCTCGGATGGTGATGGCAAACACGAGGGGACATAGCTTTAAGTTGAGGGGTGATAGATATAGGACAGATGTCAGAGGTAGTTTCTTTACTCAGAGAGTAGTAGGGACGTGGAACGCCCTGCCTGCAACAGTAGTAGACTCGCCAACTTTAAGGGCATTTAAGTGGTCATTGGATAGACATATGGATGAAAATGGAATAGTGTAGGTCAGATGGTTTCACAGGTCGGCGCGACATCGAGGGCCGAAGGGCCTGTACTGCGCTGTAATGTTCTAATTCTAATTCTAAGTCTGTGCCAATGATCAACCACCCATTTATACTAATCCTACATTAATCCCATATTCCCTACCACATCCCCACCTTCCCTCAATTCTCCTACCACCTACCTACACAAGCAGCAATTTACAATGGGGGTGGGGGGGGGGGGTTGTGGTGGTGGTGGGGGGGGGGGAAGAAAACCTGAGGAAAGATGAGCCCTCCTGCTCCTACCAACCCATAAGGAACGTTAAAAGAAATGAGCTGGCAGCTTCTGGCTTGGATCCTTCCTGCCATCAGCTTTTGTTGGCGAGTTGGACACGATGTGGACTGTAACCAGGGCCATGATTAAAATTATGCTGTGGGGTTGTGACAGTGCCATTTAAATTAGGTTCCACTGCTCTGGGGCTGGTGGTCATCCTATGCCTCAGGTCAGTAAGCAAAAATGGTATAGTGGGGTAAACTCCCTCCTCACCATTTAACTCCTACTGGCCACATTGTCCCCACTGGGCGAGGGGATTGGGGGTGGTTAATATTGGCCCTTGTGTAATTCTGTGTAAACCATAGAAAGTTTCTTAAAAATACTGAGCAGGGGAAGATCATTTGAAATTCTTAAAAAACACAGCCGATGCTTGTGTTCAGCACAGGCTCTGAATCTTCCAGAGAGGAGCACTATTTAAGTTCATTGACATTTTGCTGAAATTTATTCTGATAATAACAATCCATTAGCACGATGGGAAAGGGCTGTTCTGTTCCATCAAATTATCTACAAGCTGTCATCACTTTGTGTGAAGCAGTTAGTAGACCTAGGAAAGGCCGCAGCAGATGACTGTACAGAGAGTTCTGGTCATGCCTGCTCTCTTTTTAAGCACCTAATCGTGCCCATGCATGCTGGGGAAATGATTTTTTTTACATTAGAATGAGAGGTTTGTGACAGCCAGTCCCAGCCTTCCCACTTTAAACTTTGATTGCTTTGAAGGATGCTAATGGAGGATTTGCAGCTCACTGCCATTAATTCTGTTTGCAATATAATTTGTTTCAATTACTCTCTCAAGCACGATCGCACACCTAGCAAAGATGTAAGAAGGAACCACACATGTGCATGTGCAAACGCACTGCAAAGGTTTTGAAAATTACATGATAGGTGGACATAAATGTAAGATTCAGTCACATTCCATACTTTGCCATCATTTCAGTGACTTATTTAATGAAATGATGGCCAGGTAACTGCTTAAAAGCTGAAAACCAAGGGGTTATTTTAACCCTACTTGCCCAACATAAACCGGGTTACTTGCCCATTCAGGAGACACTGGGAGCTGACTGTCCCTGATTTTAACCTGCTCTACTGAGTAGGTGGCAAGGACAGCTGTCTAGATCCAGAATGGTCCTTTTTTACACAAGTGTGTTGGGTCCTGACGATACTCTCAGGACCCAACTGCAATTTTAACTTGACGGCCTAGGTGGGAAGCCACAGTGTCTTCTTTGCCATGTGAATACAGCTCATCCAGGCTTCACAAGGAACATTTAAGCCATCCCTGCTGCAGATGCACACCCACTTTCCGATCGCAAGACCCCGTATAACAGCCTGGGAAAGCAGCCCACAAAAATAATTCAAGACTTATCTTTAGTGGTCCACTCTCTTCCATCACCTGTGACAGTGAACAAAACCTGCATTGCGCGTACTCGAACCAGTTTCTACCTAAAATGGAAATTGCGGCACAGTAGCGCAGTGGTTAGCACTGCAGCCTCACAGCTCCTGGGACCCGGGTTCGATTCTGGGTATTGCCTGTGTGGAGTTTGCAAGTTCTCCCTGTGACTGGGTGCTCTGGTTTCCTCCCACAGCCAAAGACTTGCAGGTGATAGGTAAATTGGCCATTGTAAATTGCCCTTAGTGTAGGTAGGTGGTAGGGAATATGGGATTACTGTAGGGTTAGTATAAATGGGTGGTTATTGGTCAGCACAGACTCGGTGGGCCGTAGGGCCTGTTTCAGTGCTGTATCTCTAAATAAATAATTACATAATTGGAATGTAATTAAAGGTAAAATACTGCAGATGCTGGAAATCTGAAATAAAAACAAGAAGTGCTGGAGATACTCAGCAGGTCTGGCAGCTTCTGTGGAGAGAGAAGCAAAGTTAACGTTTTATGTCAGTGACCCTTCATCAGAACTGGCAGAGCCAGAAATGTAATAGGTTATTATTCTAGGAATGTGGTTTCTATATGAAAAGAGGCCTATTGTCTGAAACAGGCCAGTGCTTTGGATACCTAGAGGTAGGCTCTTTTTAAAATGGTGCCAGTCACATTGGCAGTGTTAATGGGACAGGAAGCTACTGACCCCATTTTGAGGCTATTACCACCCCATTAACGCCAGAAGAAGGGAGTGAAGCTAATGGAAATAAAAATCAGGTTAGATGTAAAACAAATTGCCTACTTGCTATCATCCACATTGCCCAAAGTCAAAATCTACCCCATGTTGAGCACCATATATTTTCTGGCAATTTTGCACAATTCAGGGTTAATTGTTAGATGCGAGCTATGCTCACCCATATTTGGCAGACAATAAGACAGAGCTTTCTATCAATAAGAAACTCAACCTACGTCTGGAAAAAGCAGTCTAGCCTTCAACATGAGAAAGGTACTGGGAAAAAGCCCAAACTGTAACATATGTTCATGACCATCCTGCTCCGTGCTGAGAAAATAAACAAGTCATGAAAGACACAGAACAGGTTGATTATTCTGTGTATTAAATATAATTTGTCTTGAGCTGACATTTTTGCTTAAGCTATGGAAACTTGGGTGTGTGAATGGTATTTGAAGCAGATAAAGTGCATGTAATGGATCTTACCGTCTCCAATAATAGGATGGTATATGTTCTTACTATATACTTGAATATAAAATTATGATGAGCCTATTTCCCCCAGCAGAGAGGTCAATAACCAGGGGCATGGATTTAAAGTAATTGAGGGTCTGGAATTCACAACATGAAAGGGTGGTAGGGACAGAAACCATCATCACATTTAAAAGCACTTGGATATGCACTAGAAGCGCTGCAAACTACAAGGCTACGGACTAACAGTTGGAAAGTGGAATTAAGCTGGATAGCTCTTTTTGGGCTGGCACAAACCAGATGGGCAGAATGGCCTCCTTCTGTGCAGTAAAATTCTATGATTCTACATGAGTGCACCAATAATCTTTTAGTTACCTTCAGAGATATTTTGTCACACAGCTGTTAAGTACATCCTCAGTCAATATCACTGCTGACAATCTTTTTTCCTGTTGACAGCTGAAGTTTATCAATCAGATTTGAGTAAAGTCACAGTCAGACAAATTGCCTCATGAACAAAAGTAACCAAATACACTTCTAAAAACAGCATAAAGTGCACCAAACATCTCAGTTTATGATCCTGAAAATGCAACAGATTTGCATTGTGCTGTCAGCCATGACTCAGTCACTAGCCTTCTCATCTCTGACTCAGAAGATTGTGGGTTCAAGTCCCACTCCAGGATTTGAGCACACAAAAAAAGACTGATACTCCAGTGCAATACTGAGGGTGTGCTACATTGTTGGAGATGTTGCCTTTCAAATGAGATGTTAAAGTGAGACCCTATCTTCCCCTGTAGGTGGATGTAAAAGATCCTATGGCACTATTTTAAAGAGCAGGTGAGTTATCCTGGTGTCCATATCAATATTTATTCCTCAATCAATATTAACAAAAGAGATTATCTGGTTGTTAACTTACTGTGTGCAAATTACCTGCTGTGTTTCCTACATTAGAGCAGTGACTACACTTCAGAAGTGCTTTGGGAAGTCCTGTGGTCATGAAAAGCACTCTATAAATGTAAATCTTTTTCAATTTCTACTTGAAATGCTACCTCTGCTGCTGGGCCTGCTTAAAGGGGCACTGCCTTTCTGGGGAAAAAAGTGTTTGGTAAATCTTTTTTGGCACACAATATGACATAAATTAATTTGGAAAGCATTGCTGTTTCATGACAAAATGGTGGATGGCTGCTTTGCTTCTACCTTCCCCAGACAAGAAAAAGGTTTGTCAACTCTTCTTCATTATGTGAATGCATGTGTGAATGCAACACTGGAGACCTGATTTACAAATCTGGAATATGAGAGCAAAGTTAGAACTCATGCACACTGCACTGCTTGTTACTTAGGCTGTAGCATCATCTTGTTTTTTTTCAGGTTTCCTTCTGTTTTCCCATGAGCGTGACAATCTGTCATAATGCTAAAGTCAGCACAGCCAAAAGCCACCTCTGGGCAGGCTTGAGGAGCCGAATGGCCTACTCCTGCTCCTATTTCTTATGTGTTTTTGTTCTTGTGATCCATTGGTCATGGGATCGCTTAGCTCTGTCTATCGCATGCTGCTTATGCAGTTTGGCACGTAAGTAGTCCTAGGTGGCAGCTTCACTAGGTTGACCCCTCAATTTGAGGTATGCCTGGTGCTGGCATGCCCTCCTGGCATGCCCTCCTGCACTCTTCATTGAACCAGGGTTGGTTTCCCGGCTTGATGGTAATGGTAGAGTGGGGGAAACGCCAGGTAATGAGGTTACAGATTGTGGTTGAGTACAATTCTGCTGCTGCTGATGGCCCAAAGCGCCCCATGGATGCCCAGTTTTGCATTGCTAGATCTGTTCAAAATCTATCCCATTTAGCATGGTGATAGTGCCACACTACACGATGGAGGGTATCCTCAATGTGAAGATGGGACTTTGTCTCCACAAGGACTGTGCGGTGGTCACTCCTACCAATGCTGTCATGGACAGATGCATCTGCACCAGGCAGATTGTGAGGACAAGGTCAAGTATGTTTTTCCCTCTTGTTGGTTCCCTCACCACTTGATGCAGACCCAGTCTAGCAGCTATGTCCTTTTGGACTCGGCCAGCTCAGTCAGTAGTGGTGCTACCAAGCCACTCTTGGTGATGGACATTGAAGTCCCCCACCAAGAGTACATTCTGTGCCCTTGCCCTTGCCACCCTCAGTGCTTCCTCCAAGTGGTGTTCAACATGGAGCAGCAGTGATTCATCAGCTGAGGGAGGGTGGCACGTCCTAACCAGCAGGAGGTTTCCTTGCCCATGTTTGACCTAATGTCATGAGACTTCATGGGGTCTGGAGTCGATGTTGAGGACTCCCGGAGCAACTCTCTCCTGACTGCATACCACTGTGCTGCCACTTCTGTTGGGTCTGTTGTGTTGGTGGGACAGGACATGCCCAGGGATGGTGATGGCTGTGTCTGGGACATTGTCGGTAAGGTATGATTCCATGAGTATGACGTGAGTAAACCTATATAAAACATTAGTCTGGCCCCCAGCTGGAGGATTGTGTCCAAATCTGGGCATAAGCTTTAAAAAGGACATGAAGGCTTTGGAGAGGATAGAGAAGAGATTTACTGTAATGGTTCCAGGAATGAGGGATTGCAGTTAGGTGGATAGAAAGGAGAAGCTGGGGTTGTTCTCCTCAGAGCAAAGAAGGCTAAGAGGAGATTTAATGGAGGTGTTTAAAATCATGAATGAATTAGATGGAGTAAATAAAGAACAGTCGTTTTCAATGGCTGAAGGATCAATAACCAGATGGCACAGATTTAAGGTGGTTGGGAAAACCAGAGGCAACATGAGGGAAAACTTTTTATTTATTCGATTATGGTGATGTGGGGATTGCTGGACAGATCAGCATTTATTGCCAATGCCTAATTGCCCATGAGAAGGTGGTGGTGAGCTGCCTTATTGAACCGCTGCAGTCCATGTGGGGTAGCTACACCCACAATGCTGTTAGGAAGGGACTTCCAGGATTTTGACCCAACAACAGTGAAGGAATGGCGATTTGGCTCCAAGTCAGGATGGTGTGGGCCTGGAAGGGAACTTGCAGGTGGTGGTGTTCCCATGCATCTGCTGCCTTTGTCCTTCTAGGTGGCAGAGGTCCCAGGTTTGGAAGGTGCTGTCTAAGGAGCCTTGGTGAGTTGCTGCACTGCATCTTGTAGATGGTACACACTGCTGCCACTGTGCGTCGGTGGTGGAGGGAATGAATATTTGTGTATAGGGTGCCAATCAAGCGGGCTGCTTTGTCCTGAATGGTGTCGGGCTTCTTGAGTGTTCTTGGAGCTGCACCCATCCATGCAAGTGGAGAGTATTCCATCACACTCCTGACCTGTGCCTTGTAGATGGTGGATAGGCTTTGGGTAGTCAGGTGTTATTTGCTGCAGGATTCCCTAGCATCTGACCTGCTCTTGTAGCCACTGTATTTATATGGCTACTCCAGTTCAGTTTCTGGTCAATGATAACCCCTAGGATGTTGATAGTGGAGGATTCAGCTATCGTAATGCTATTGAATGTCAAGGGGAGATGGTTAGATTTTGTCTTGTTGGAGATGGTCATTGCCTGGCACTTGCGTGGCACGAATTTTACTTGCCAGTTATCACCCCAAGCCTGGATATTGGTCACGTCTTGCTGCATTTCTACACAGACTGCTTCAGTATCTGAGGAGTCGTGAACGGTGCTGAACATTGTGCAATCATCCCCACTTCTGACCTAAAGATTGAAGGAAGGTCATTGATGAAACAACTGAAGATGGTTGGGCCTAGAACACTACCCTGAGGAATTCCTGCATTGAAGTCCTGGAGATGAGATGATTGACCTCCAACAGCAACAACCATCTTCCTTTGTGTTAGGTACGATTCCAACCAATGCAGTGTTTTTCCCCGATTCCCATTGACTTCAGTTTTGCTAGGGCTCCATGATGCCATAACCTATCAAATGCTGCCTTGATGTCAAGGACAGTCACTCTCACCTCACCTCTTGAGTTCAGCTTTTTTCTCCATGTTTGAACCAA
The DNA here is from genome assembly GCF_036365525.1 of Heterodontus francisci. Classification (NCBI taxonomy): domain Eukaryota; kingdom Metazoa; phylum Chordata; class Chondrichthyes; order Heterodontiformes; family Heterodontidae; genus Heterodontus; species Heterodontus francisci. The sequence goes on along the minus strand of NC_090375.1, from coordinate 154,941,704 downwards.
GGCTGTAATGAATTCAGCAGCTGAGTGGCCCTGACGGAACCCAAAGTGAGCGTCAGTGAGCAGGTTATTGCTAAGCAAGTGCTGCTTGATAGCACTGTTGACGACACCTTCCACCACTTTACTGATGATCAAGATTAGACTGATGGGGCGGTAATTGGCCGGGTTGGATTTGTCCTGGTTGTTGTGTACAGGACATACCTGGGCAATTGTTCACATTGCCAGGTAGATGCGAGTGTTGTTGCTGTAGTGGAACAGCTTGGCTAGGGGCATGGCAAGTTCTTCACAGGTCTTCAGTACTATTGCTGGAATGTTGTCAGGGCCCATAATCTTTGGCAAGTCCAGTGCCTTCAGTCGTTTCTGGATATCACGCAGAGTGAATCGAATTGGTTGAAGTCTGGCATCTGTGATGCTGGGGACTTCAGGAGGAGGCCGAGGTGAACAAAGAACAAATAACAGTACAGCAACGGAACAGGCCATTCGGCCCTCCAAGCCTGCGCCGATCTTGATGCCTGCCTAAACTAACACCTTCTACACTTCCGGGGACCGTATCCCTGTATTCCCATCCTATTCATGTATTTGTCAAGATGTCTCTTAAACGTCGCTATCGTACCTGCTTCCACCACCTCCCCCAGCAGCAAGTTCCAGGCACTCACCACCCTCTGTGTAAAGAACTTGCTTCGCACATCCCCTCTAAACTTTGCCCCTCTCACCTTAAATGTATGTCCCCTAGTAACTGACTCTTCCACCCTGGGAAAAAGCTTCTGACTATCCACTCTGTCCATGCCGCTCATAACTTTGTAAACCTCTATCATGTCGCCCCTCTACCTATGTCGTTCCAGTGAAAACAATCCGAGTTTATCCAACCTCTCCTCATAGCTAATGCCCTCCAGACCAGGCAACATCCTGGTAAATCTCTTCTATACCCTCTCCAAAGCCTCCACGTCCTTCTGGTAGGGTGGCGACCAGAATTGCACACAACATTCCAAGTGTGGCCTAACTAAAGTTCCGTACAGCTGCAGCATGACTTGCCAATTTTTATAGTCTATTGATCATCAACTTGGCACTTCTGGCTGAAGATGGATGCAAATGCTTCAGCCTTATCTTTTGCACTGATGTGCTGGGCTCCCCCATCATTGAGGATGAGGATATTTGTGGAGCCACCTCCTCCTGTTAGTTGTTTAATTGTCCACCACCATTCATGATTGGATGTGACAGGACTGCAGAGCTTAGATCTGCTCCATTGGTTGTGGAATTGTTTTGCTCTGTCTATCGCATGCTGCTTACACTATTTGGTATGCAAGTAGTGCTGGGTTGTAGCTTCTCCAGGTTGACATTTCATTTTGAGGTATGCCTGGTGCTGCTCCTGGCATGCCCTCCTGCACTCTTCCTTGAACTGGGGTTGATCCCCCGGCTTGATGGTAATGGTAGAGTGGGTGATATGCCAGGTCATGAAGTTGCTGATTGTGGTTGAGTATAATTCTGCTGCTGCTGATGGCCCACAGTACCTCATGGATGCCCAGTTTTGTATTGCTAGATCTGTTCGAAATCTATCGCATTTAGCACGGTGGTAGTGCCACACAACATGATGGACGGTATCCTCAATGTGAATCCTGGACTTTGTCTCCACAAGGACTGTGCGGTGGTTGTTCCTACCAATACTGTCATGGACAGATGCACTTGCACCAGGCAGATTGTTGAGGACAAGGTCAAGTATGTTTTTCCCTCTTGTTTCTCTCACCACCTGTCGCAGACCCAGTCTTTTTACACAACAAGTGGCTCAATTTGGAATCCACTGCCTGATAGGGTGGTGGATATAATTTCAACAGTAGTCTTCAAAAAGGAATTGGAGAAATACTTGAAGGTGAAATAATTGCAGGGATACAGGGAAGGAATTGAGGAGTAGGACTAACTGGATTGGTCCTCGAAAGAGCAGGTGCAGACTTGATGGGTCGAATAGCCTCCTTCTGTACTGTATTGTTGTAGTGTAATTGTTAATGCAATGCCAACTCAATGCTCTGCCCAGAAAGGGATCAGTTTAAACTACTGAATTTCGTTCTTGTGTGTAGTAAATTGTTCTTAGAGATTTTATAAATGCCAAATTTATTTATTTTTCTTACTTTTCCTTCCTGTCTCTTTTCTCTCTCTCTTAATCCATACATGTTTTTTTGAAATACAATCATTTTTGTAATGGAGGGAAATGTGGTAGCCAATTTGTGCACAGCGAGGGCTGCAACAGCAATGAAATAAATGATCAGGTAGTCCTGTTATTTTAGTGATGTTGTTTAAGGGATGAATGTTGGCCAGGACACCATCAGAAGTCACCTATTCTTCTCCAAATAGCGCCATAAAATTTTTATATCCACTGGAGAAGGCTGATGGGGCCTTGGTTTGTGTGAAAAACATCTTCAACAATGAAGCACTCCTCAGTGGAGCATGTTCCAATGGGGCAGCATTTGGCAAACAGTGATCACTATACCATTAGGGTTAGCATAGTTATGGAGGACAAAGAACAATCAAACATAAAAATACTCAACTGGAGACGAGCTAATTTCAGTGAGTTGCAAGTTGATCTGGCCCAAGAGGATAGGAATCAAAGATTGGCAGGAAAAACAGTAAATGGGAGGCCTTAAAGAGGAGGTAGCTCGGGTACAGACTGGACACATTGCCATGAGGGGCAAAGGTAGAACATTCAAAGTTACAGTGCTCTGAATGACTAAAGATAAAATGGGAGAAATATGTTTGTGTAGCGTTGCTTCTAGCACCATTGTTATCTTTGAAGAACGCCATGTGGGCCAGGCTGGTAGCCACCTGTGGTGCTGCCTGCCTGGGTGAATCGACGCAAGTCTGTGTAGTGCCGCTGGAAGCAGTGACACATGACTAAATTTCTCCCCTGTGGAGATTAAAATGAAAGGAGGCTTATGATAAATGTCATGGAATCATAGAAAATTTACAGGACAGAAGGAAGCCATTTGGCCCATCGTCCTACATCCCCAATTTTTTTTCACTAACCCCATCAGCTCCTCATCTTCAAGTACCCGTTCAACTCTCTTTTAAAATTATTTATGAAATCAGCTTCTACTGCCTTTTCTGGTAGAGCATTCCGGATCCAGACAACCCTCTGAGTGAAAACATTTCTCCTCATCTCCCCTGTAGATCTTTTGTGAATGATTTTGAATCTATGACCTCTGGTTATTGCCTCACTTGCAGGAGGGAATCATTTTTCTAATCCTACTCAATCAAAACCTGGCATTGTCCTGAAAACCTCTATTACGTCACCTCTTCGCCTTCTCTGCTTCACAGAGAGCAGTCCTAAATTTTCCAACATTTCCTCATAACTGTAATCCCTCACCCTGAGTAACAACCTGGTAAACCTCCTCTGTAACTTTGCAAAAATTTTAAAATCTTTCCTGAAGTGTGATGCCCAGAATTGTCCATAATACTCCAGCTGAGGCCTGACCAGTAATTTATAAAGTTCTAGCATTATTTCTTTACTTTTATATTGAATTCTGCTATTTATAAAGCCAAACAACTCATAGCATTTTTTTAACCACCTTATCAACTTGTCATGCCTTTAAGGATTGGTGTTTATGGACACCAAGGTCTCTCTGCTCATCTACACTTTCCAAAATAATTTTTCGTATACTGTTTTTCCATATTAATCCTCCTAAAGTGCATCATTTCACACTTCTCTATATTGAACACCACCTCCCATACTTCTGTCCATTTCACCCATCCTATGTCATCCTAAGTCTATAATTAACCTCATCATTATTTACTACTTTGCCAAGTTTTGTATCATCTACAAACTGTAAAATGCTGTTCCCTACACCCAAGTCTAGGTCATTTATAAAAATTGAAAAGAGGAATGGATGCAAAACTGATCTTTGGGAAACACCACTGCAAACTACCTCCCAGTCTGCAAAGCATCCATCCACCACTACCCATTGCTTCATGTCGCTGAGCCAATTTTGTATCCATATTGCCGCTTTCCCCCTAATTCCATGGGTTCCATCTTATTAATAAGCCTCCTGTGTGGCACTTTGTTAAAAGTCTTCCAAAATTCCAAATATACAAGATCTACTGCACTACCTTGATCAACTTTCTCTGTTACCTCATCAAAGAATTCAATCAAGTCTGTGAGACATGATCAGCCTTTAACAAATCCACGCTGGCTCCCCTTGACTGATCCATGCCTTTTCAAATGAAAGTTTATTTTGTCCCTGATAATGATATCCATAACTTCCCTGAAATATAGGTATAATAGGCTTGATTAAGTAGAATTTGGAAATAGTTCGTGTATTATGCCTTTAGAGTTAAAGATTGAATAAATGGTTAGTTTTCAGAGCTCGCTGAAGTTCCCCTTTAAGATGGTAGAGTTAAACATTTCAAGGTCCCTGTTAGAATAGAATTGCTGTTACCAGGGGCTTGGGAGATAAACACACACATTGAAATATCCTGTGTGACCGCAGTAACAGATAGCAATAAACTTGATTGGTTTATGGGGTTGTTGTTCAGACAGGTCGGCTCCGGAGGTTACTTTGGAGTGTCATGGAAAGGGTAATTAACAATAAATGGAATGTGCTCACAGAACAAGAGAAGTCAAGTAAACACAATTATAAACATTTTGACCTGATAAAAGCTCACAACTGCAAATTGCTGTAAAACATTAAATTAAAGATATGGATTTTAAAAGGAACACAGAAAGGTCACATCTAATGCAAAAGTCATATGACACCTTAAAAATTGTATAAAAATACAAAAGTTCTGAAGCAAACACTTAGGGGTGTTGAATCCTCAACAACACATTTCATCCCATGCTTATTTGGGGAGTTAAGGTATAAGTTTACTTTAAATTTTGATGGATATTCTAAGATAATTTTGCTGTAACATTAGCAAGGTTAAACTTTTGGATTCTATGTTAGACAAAAGAATATGTGTAATATCTTTCAGTAATATTTGATATTGTGATATATTTATCCACTTAAGAAGTTTATTGCATGTTAAATTCTTTAATAAATATATAAAAGTTAATAAATCGTCTCATGTAGTATTCTGTATACAACTACAAGAACCCCCTCTCTGTGTCTCTTTAAGTGGAGAGATATGTATTGAAGAGAGTTTCCCAGACCCTTATTGCTGGATATTTATGACTTAGCCATAAAAATATTAGAAATAGGCTATCCGAAAGATGGTAAAATTCTCTGTTGGTTTTCTCTCTTTGAGGGAAAGCTAGTGCAATTCTTTGGACCCAAATAAGTGTCTGAGAATTTGTCTGGTTTGAACTTGATTAAAGGAGATTCGTGGGGATGTACTCCTGATTTAACCCTACAAGGGGTTAAAGTCATAAATCACTTCAACCCCACCACTGATGTTAGGCTGACTGTCCTATCGTTTCCTGGTTTATCCCTCTCCACTTTCTTGAATAGTGGTATAACATTACCAACCCTCCTGTTCACCTGCACCACTCATGTATCCAAATAGGATTGAAAGATTGGACTGGATTTGGTGGAGAAGATGGGGCACAGGCGTTGGGCCAAAAGGCAGGGGGAACCCTGCATCAGCCTTTTTGTCCCCCCCCGCCCACCACCTCCTGGAGCGATCCTCCGGTGTTTTGATGCCTAAATGTCCTGCGCTGGGATCCCCATCCCTTTAAAGACAGCTGGAACTGTCGAGGCCTTGGGGGCCAAGGCAAGAGGGGGAATGAAGCGAGAGAGGGACAAGGCACCTGGTCTCTCTACCTGCTCCTCGTCCCTCTCAGTCAGCAGAGAGTTGCAAGTGTGCCTTGCAAGGGCGGAGAAGTGACTGCCTCTCGCATTTGTGGGCACCTCTAAGGGTGCTCCTCGTGTGGCCAGCAGTTCCTTAGCCCCTCTGCCAGTGAAGCCAGGGCCACCATCTTCACCAATGACAGAGGAGGGTCCAGCATTTCAGTGTCCTGGGATCCTCCAGGCCTCAGGCAGCCAGAGGACGGCCGCCAAGATCATCCCAAGCCACAGGGCAGCAAAGTCAGCAGCCTGCCTCCACCTCAGCTGACAGTGCAGGGGGAGCACCATACCGGCGAACTCAGAAAAGATTTTGAAAAAGCACTTAGATGCACTTCGGGGTTCACGGGTGAAGGTACATTCCAGAAGGAAGAGGTTATGTTTGGTGTCACACGAAATAAAGATATGCATTGTTCTCACTACGTCTCCTTCCTATTGTTGATGTCTGTTGCGACTTCATGGAGACCATGCCTCTCAAGGGGTTGGACATGAGGGACCAAGGCGCGAATGCTCCACCCTTTGTCCTTGCCACTGTGCAATGGTCACCTGGGAGTTGGGCATGGACAGCAGAATGAATGAGGTGACAACAGAGCTGCTTAAAGATAAGGCTTTATAGGTGTGGTTTGAGAAGGTGGTAAGGGTCATAGGAAATGTGAATATATAAAGGTATAAAGGCATCTCGAGTCTCCCTTGCGCATACCTCATGGTGCCTTTCCTCCTGTCCCTGGGCCCTTCATCTTGCAATGCCTGGGCAGCATTGTCCTCCATTTCCTCACCATCGGAAGAGGCATCATGCTCCAAGATATCCTCAATGATTAGCGCCTCCCCCCCCACCGCCCCCCCCTTAGCGTCAGGTTGTGCAGTGCACAGCACAACGATACATGACACACTCACTGGGGTGTACTGAAGGGATCCGCCAGATCAATCCAGGCAATGGAATCTCATCTTGAGCAGACCAATGGCCTGCTCTATGGTTGCTCGGGGTGACCCATGGCAGGTGTTGTACCTCTCCTCTGCATTCGTGCATGGTTTCCACACAGGTGTCAGTAGCCATGTCCTTAGTGGTTTGCCCTTTTCTCCTAGTATCGAAACTTGAGAGTACTCAGGAGAGTAAAAAAGTTCTGGCACCTTCTTGGTGAAGTATATAGGTGTTGTGGTTGCTTCCTGGGAACCTTGCACAGACCTGTAGGATCCTCTATGGTGGTCGCAATCCAGTTGTACATTGAAGCCTTCCTGTAATTGAAAGCCACTGGCTAATCTGTGGGAGCCTTGATAGCTGTTCCATGTGGTGCATAAAATGGCTACTGCCAAAAGCCTTTATTTACATATTATGACATCAGAGGTCACATGTGTATGACAAGCCAAAGTGCACAGAAGTATTTAACCAAACATCCCTCTTTTCATGAAAAAATTTGTATTTAAGATCTTAAAGGGACATCACTCTTCTTTCCAAAGATAATTCTCGTATGCTAAAAGGAAGAACATATAAAATTAGATAATATCAAAATCACATGGATGGAGATTGTGATATTCACAAATATAGAGGCTCAACAGTCCATATGGCGTCCGGGTGGTTTGACAACTCTTGCTCAGGGATTTTACATCTCATCTGTTGCTGTTCTTTCTGAAGTTTCTCCCTCTCTGCATTCAGTTTCTGTTGTTCTGCCTTCAGCTTGCTAACATACTCTGTTGCTTTTCTTAAGATGACAACTCTTGAGGTCTTGTCATTCTTGGAAAGTTTCAGCACCTCATCTTGAACAGCCAATAGACGTTTCTTCAATTCACTGATGATTGCACAATGTTCAGCACCATTCACGACTCCTCAGATACTGAAGCAGTCCGTGTAGAAATGCAGCAAGATCTGGACAATATCCAGGCTTGGGCTGAAAAGTGGCAAGTAATATTCGCACCACACAAGTGCCGGGCAATGACCATCTCCAACAAGAGAGAATCTAACCATCTCCCCTTGTATTCAATGGCATTACCATCGCCGAATCCCCCACTATCAACATCCTAAGGGCTACCATTGACCAGAAACTGAACTGGAGTAGCCATATAAATACCGTGGCTGCAAGAGCAGGTCAGAGGCTAGGAATCCTGCGGCGAGTAACTCACCTCCTGACTCCCCAAAGCTTGTCCACCATCTACAAGCCACAAGTCAGGAGTGTGATGTAATACTCTCCACTTGCCTGGATGGGTGCAGCTCCAACAACACTCAAGAAGCTCGACACCATCCAAGACAAAGCAGCCTGCTTGATTGGCACACCATCCACAACCATTCACTCCCTCTACCACCGATGCACAGTGGCAGCAGTGTGTACCATCTGCAAGATGCATTGCAGCAATGCACCAAGGGTCCTTAGACAGTACCTTCCAAACCTGCAACCTCTACCAACTAGAAGGACAAGGGCAGCAAATGCATGGGAACATCACCACCTGCAAGTTCCCCTCCAAGTCACACACCATCCTGACTTAGAACTATATCGCCGTTCCTTCACTGTCGCTGGGTCAAAATCCTGGAACTCCCTTCCTAACAGCACTGTGGGTGTACCTACCTAACATGGACTGCAGCAGTTCAAGAAGGCAACTCACCACTACCTTCTCAAGGGCAATTAGGGATGGGCAATAAATGCTGGCCTGGCCAGTGACGCCCACATCCCATGAATGAATTAAAAAAATTAATTCCTCCTCAGGACATTGCGTGTCCTTCGGCTATCTTCATCCTCCATGTCTGAAGGCTTGGGGCTCCAGGTTGAGGATTTGTTAGGGGAAGAGTACTTGGCCTCATGGAGTTACCTGTCTGTTCTGGCTCATTGTGGTGGTCGTGGTGCACTAAAGAGCAAGAGTGAAGACGCGGCATATTTGTGCTGTTGCTGGGTTTCCAGACTGCACCGTTTGATGCTGGTCACAGAGTGCAAGTGGGTTCCGGTCCTAGGAGATTTCCTCTTGGCAATGCTCTCGTGGATAGTTATGCTGTTGAGGTCTTTACACGCTGGTAGTCCTGTCACTGCTGGTCTGCTCATGTCTACTAGGTAGAACGTTTGTGGGTTTCATGCCATAGCTGCATTGTAGTGTTAGTCTGCCACTGCAAGCGATGGGAGACCCATTATATGTGGATAACTTGGCAGTTGTTGGTTATATCATTGATTTCCAATGACTCTGGTACATATCTTTGAGGATTCAGACTGTTAGGACATTTGTGCTAGCGCCGGTGTCAATCTTGACCCTGAGTGCCAGCTTTCTTTGGGCACGTGACGTTAATAGTGGCGAAAGCTTTCAGTTGCTTGACTTCGTAAATGTGATGTGTAAAGTTCACAATGTGGAATGCATGTCTGTTCGTTTTCTGTCTGAGAATTACTTCTCTCTGGGTCTTGTCTCAGGTTTGCTTCGCTGTGGACCTCATGTATTGGCTTGCGTTTATACGGGTCTCTGGCGCTTTCTTTGCTGCTGTTGCCCTGTTGTCTGTTTGTTTGTGTCTGATCATGGCCTCTGGCTATGTCTTTCGAGCCAGTATTCTTTCATAGGTGGGCCCAGTGTCCTTTTGCACCACACGCCTTGCACAGTTCTCAAATAACAGTGCAATTTCTCTGTGAGTGGGACAGACCACACTTAACATACAGCTTGCATGCTCTCTTTGACCTGGTTGTGATGCTGATACTGTTGGTAACCACACAACAGCTGCTGGATTTAACCAGCGGGATGGGGGAATGGAGTATCCGCCATGCAGGGAGGTGGCCCAGTAAAACCAGGAGTCCTCCCTGCGGGCTTGGGCAACCTGTGGCCCACGGAGGGCGCCTGCCAGCAAACAAAAAACCACCCTGTACCCTCCTCCGCCTGTACTGAATGGCCACAATCCCACCACCTCCTATCGCCAGACCTTCTGGACTTGCTCCAGCGATTCTGCCTCACTTACCTGGGATCCAGGTCTCCAGCCTGGGTCCGAGGCCTTTGCATTACCGGCAGTACCCCTGCCTGTGCCTCTATGCTGCTCTTCCTCCTCAACATGGGCCTCAAAGCCAGGGTGAATTAGGCCCATGACACGTTGGCTCTCCCTGAGCACAAGGCCCACATGGTAAATGGCCCCCCACTTCCCCTCACTTGTCACATCTGCTGAGGTTGTACTGCCCCGATGGCAGTCTGGAACGGCTCCCCTGTGGTGCTGGCACCTATTCCCCATTCCTGATGTCCTCCCTCCTCTCTTGCTGCCAAGTGACGATGCCGCTTCCGATGGTTCCCAATGAAACTGAGCTCTTGCCGCCTTGTCGTCTCCTTAACCAGGTGAGGCTCTGAAATCCAGTGTTTGCCATTCACCAACAGCTAAATTGGACCCAGTGAGTAAAATTTCTGTCAATTGGGCTCTTAAATACCTCAATTGCCTTGGCGCTACATGGATGTGTGAAGTTCAGTCTCCATGTTGGCTGCCGACAGTAAAATGTGGAATGGAAGTTCTGACGCCGGACTTCCTGTCTGATGTTTTCCGTCCCGAATTTATGCCCCCCGCCTCCATTTCCATTTCCAATGGCCCCTTAAAGTTCAGCCCAACATACCATTTGGGAATCACGTCAGGTTTATGTTCAGTAGAGAACCAAACTGAATACCAAAAGTACAGGATAGAACTGAGAAAGGAGATAAAAGGGCCAAAGAGAGTGTATGAGAATAGATTAACAAGAGATATAAAAGTATTTTATGAACATATAATTAGTAAAAAGGTAATCAAAAGAAGGGTGGGGCTGATAGGTACCAAAAGGAGGAGGCAGTGGGCAGGGCTGAGTTACTAAATGAGTACTTTGCATCTGTCAATGTCATAGGAAAGGAGGACGTAATAGAGAAATTGAATCAATAAGGGGGAGGTACTTAAAACGTTGGCAATGCTCAAAGTAGAAAAGCCACCCAGTCAGAAGGGATGCATACTGGGTAACTGAGGGAAGTAAGGGTGGAAATTGCAGAGGCTCTGGTCATGGTATTATCATGCCCAGTAAAGACATATCATATTCCTACTTTTATGATACAAACTTTATTCAATGTAGACTCTTTGAAACTGACTTTTCCCTTTAAAGAAAAGGACACTGTGTTGCAAAATGGCCACTGAAGGTCAGATGACCTGGCCTTGTATTCAAAAATTGCCTCACTGTCTCGAAAGGACAAAAAGATACATTCTAGACTAAGAGGTGTTGACTACACCCACCTTGAAACCATCAAGAGAAATTCCTGAATTGAATGGATTTCTTCTGAGACAAAGAAAGTGTAAAGTAGACACATAATCACAGAATGATATTCATCCAGGCATTAATGGACAACCATGGATTCCACACCTGGTCCATTGTGTGGTTACACCAGGGAGAAGACCATGTGTCAGGTGCCAGAAATGTTAATATGATGAATTGAGACCTTAAAAGGTAAACCTCTGGAGAGAGAGGGAGAGATCACAGACATATCACAAAAGGCAATCGGGTCAGAGGCTGTGGAAAGATGTAGCCTAAACAAGAAGAAGTCCTGCTGCTAATTCTACACTTCAACTTGGTGCAGCAGAGAACTGAAAGTGACTGCCACCTCCAGTCCAAAATCTTAACCACCAGAAATGCACAACACCTTAACAAGTTCAAGACTACAAACAACCCAGGTTTTCATCTTTAAAAGAGACTGCCCTACTTAGAAGATTCAACAGGTTTACTGAAAACCACAAACACCTACCACCTTTTACCTTCTTATCTACTCTTGAGAGTGCATGTGAAAGTGTGCCTTGAGTGCTATTACGAACATTCCAGAAATGAATATTGTTCAATAAATAGTTAATTTTCTGTTTTAAACTTACAAGAAGACCTGTTACTGTCTGTTTATTTGGCAAGTAAAACATTCAGGGACTAACTCATCATTTTAAAGAAAATACAATTGCAGTCAATTGGGAGGTGAACAGTGGGAACCACCCATACCCTTTACTACCTGTCCATTAGAGTATTCTAATCTTCCTTAAATATGGGATCAGTGCCAGATAATGCTAGAACTGTATAAAACACTAGCTAGACTGCAGCTAAAGCACTGTATACAGTTCTGGTCACTACATTACAGGAAGGATGTGATTGCACTAGAGAGGGTGCAGAGGAGATTTACAAAGATGTTACCATGAATGGAGAATTTTGGCTAGAAGGGAAGATTGGATAGGCTGAAGTTTTTTGGTTTGGAACAGAGGTGCTGAAGGGAGATTTAATGGAAGTGTTGTAAAGTTATGAGAGGCCTAGATAAAGTGGATAGGAAGGACCTATTTCCATTCGCAGCAAGGTCAATAACCATGGGGATGGAGTTAAAGTAATTGGTAGAATGATTAGAGGAGAGTTGAGTAATTCTTTCACCCACACAGTGGTAGAGGTCGAGAGCTTAAAGGGTGGTAGAGGAAGAAACCCTCACCTCATTAAAAAAATTGTTGAATATGAATTGAATATAAGATACAGGGCTACAGACCAAGAGTTGAAATGTGGGATTACGCTGGATAGCTCTTTTTTGGCCGGCAATAGCTTCCTTCTGTGCCATAAATCTTTCTACATATCTATGACTAGATGATTGTAAATGTTACATCCCAGTTCAAAGAAGAGGTGAGGAATAAACCCAGAAAATACAGGCCAGTGAGCCTAATGTTGGTGGTGGGGAAACATTTAGAAGACAATAATCTGAGACAAAATTAATTGTCACTTGGAAAAATATGGATGAATAAATGACGCTCTAGTGCAGTGCTGAGGGAGTGCTGCACTGCCAGAGGTGCTGTCTTTTGGCTGAAAAGTTAAACCGAGGCCCCATCTGTCTCAAACAAAAACAAGAAATGCTGGATTCACTCAGCAGGTCTGGCAGCATCTGTGGAAAGAGAAGCAGAGTTAACGTTTCGGGTCAGTGACCCTTCTTCGGAACCCCCATCTGTCTGTTCGGTTGGATGTAAAAGATCCCACAGCACTATTTCAAAATAGAGCAGGGGAGTTATCCCCGATGTCCTAGCCAATATTTATCCCTCAATCAACATCACAAAAACAGATTATCTGGTCATTATCAGACTGCTGTTTGTGGGTGTTTGTTATGTGCAAAATTGGCTGCCACGGTTCTTCCATTATAATTGAGACTACACTTCAAAGGTACCTTAGTGGCTGTAAAGCATTTTGAGGTGTCCAGTGGTCATGAAAAGTGCTATATAAATGCAAACCTTTATTTCTTTCTTTTGACAGCCAGCTCAGATTTATTAAGTGCAAATTGTGTTTGATTATCTTGATTGAGTTCTTTGATGAAGTAATGATAAGGGTTGATGAAGGTAGTGTTAGTTAATAGTAGTGGTAGTTAATGGGATTAAAGGGCTAATGGTACTGTTGACATGGAGTTGGCTGAGGGACAGAAAGCAGAGACTGGAGGTAAGTATACAGTCATCTCCCTGAGGGGTAAAGATTAGACCACTGCTCTTTGTGGTACATATTAATGACCTGGACTTGGGTATACAGGGTAAAATTTCAAAGTTTGCTGATAACACAAATCTTGGAAATGTAGTTATTAACCTCGCTGCTAATGCAGACAAGTGTGAAGCGATGCATTTTAGTAGGAAGAACAAGGAGAAGGAATCTATAATAAGAATATGCAGTTTTTTCTGTTGGCACTTTTCTGATTGGTCAGTGGGTTGATTTGGTGGGTGGAGCCTGGTGCATGTGGAGGCATAAGGGGCGCACGGAGGACTGGAGCATATTGTACTAATTCGGGGGTCAGAGAGAGCAGCTAATTTCAGACATTGTGAAACAGCCACGTTAATATATTTTTAGTTGTTTCGAATAATTTTGTTGTCCCTTTTTCTGACTGGCCAAACACTCTGCAGTTGACAGGCTGGGCAGGCCTCAAACCTGGCTCCCCAGCCACTACCAAAGCTCTGTCAGCAGGAGAGGCCAGACCCTACCTCATGTGACGCTCCCATTTGATTTCCTCTCCTCCAACCCCCACCCCCACCCCCACTCCCACTTCCACCCACAGATGGGAGACATTTTAACTGCTTCTGATTAATGTAGGCTGAGATATCAAAAATTGTGAGGAGCAGGGCTCGAAGTTGTGTCTGTCTACATGCTCTTTGATACTACCCACCCCCCCGCAAATAAATCCTTACTTTTCTGTGAGCTTTAGTAAGTGCTTGCTGCTTTGAGGTGTAGCTGCTCTGACGTGAGGCACGTGCAACTGCCAATGGTTGCTGGTGGCAGTGGCAAGGTTGGGGGCTGCTGGTGGAGAAAAAGAACAGCAGAAAGTAAGGTGGCGGGATGGCATGGGAGGAGGGAAACAGAACAGCATGGGGGGTGGCATAGGAGGGGGGAATGGCCTGGGGGGGGAATGCATGGAAGGGGTAGAACGGGGGATGCGGATGCATAGGAAGAAGGGATGAGATGGGGGCTGGGATGGGGGTGATATGAGAGGGGATAGGTCTGGCATGAGATGGAGAGCGTGGGAAGGATGGAATGGCATGGGATGTGGATTTAAAGACGTGCTATTGCAAAAAAGATACAAATTTTACTGCAAACGTTTTGCAGGTCGTTGCTAGTATAAACCAAGTTAATAAATCTTCAAAGATAATGCAGGAGCTGAGAGACTGGGGTGTGTACATTCACAAATCTTCAAAGGTAACAGGCCACATTGAGAAGACCATTAAAAACAAGGATATGGAACCTTGGCTTTATAAACTGAGGCAAAGAGTACAAAAGCAAGGAATTGCAGCATACCTTTATAAATCATTAGTTAGGTCCAAGCAGGAGTATTGTTTCCATTTCTGGGTGCCACATAGGAATGATGTCAAGGCCTTATATAGGGTGCAGAGAGGTGTTACGAGAATAGTACCAGGGATACGAGATTTCAGTTACATGGAGAGAATAGAGAAGCTGGGACTGTTCTCCATCGATCAGAAAAGGTTAAGGGGAGATTTAATAGAGGTGTCCAAAATCATTAAGGCTTTTGTTAGAATAACTAGGAGAAATTGTTTCCAGTGACAGAAGGGTCAGTAACCAGAGGACATCGATCTGATACCCTAACTGATGCCAACACTTGAAGTTGCATGCCAGGGCCCAGCAATCTTTGCAAGGGCAACAAAGGTGCAGCCAGAAGTAGGTCCTTCAGGAGACAGCAACTTCACTGTAATGAGTGCCACTCTTCTCTCAACCGTCTGTCACTCAGGACGGATATATTAGCCTTGGAGGAAGTGCAGTGTAGATTTACTACAACAATACGTGGACTCCAAGGGTTAAATTATGAGGAGAAATTACACAAACTAGCCTTGTATCCCTGGAATTTAGAAGGTTACGGGGTGATTTGATCAAAGCTTTCAAGATATTAAAGAGAGCAGATAGGGCAGATTGGGAGATACTAGTTCTGTTGGTTGGAGAATCTAGGACTTTGTAGCATAGTCTAAACATTGGAGACTGACCTTTCAGGAGTGAAATTAGGAAACAATTCTTCATGTGAAAGGTTCTAGAAGTTTGGAACTCTCTTGCACAAACGGCAATAGATGCTAGATCAATTGTTAATTTTAAAGCCGAGATTGATAGATTTTTGTTAACCAAAGGTATTAAGGGATATATGGGGCAAAGGCCGATGTACAGAGTTAGGCCATAGATCAGCCATGCTCTCACTGAATGATAAAACAGGCTCAAGGGACTAAATGGCCTACTCCTGTTCCTATATTCCTCAGAGGTTAGGTGCAGGTATTATTGAGGAAGAAGGCACCAGGTATAGTTATGACATTAGGAAGCAGAAATAGTCTTACATAATATTCAGATGTATATTAAGTTAAGAGCCAAAATAAGTAATTGCATATTATTACTGGAAAACTATGCCTGGATTTTCCTTCTCCAGATCACCCAAAATGGGCAGTTTGGGGAAGGACAATACAAAGCCATAGAGCCTCATGTTGGCTGTTTCTGTTACAGCCAACTGCCCCAGGCTCCTCAAAGGAAATGTGAAGCAGACTGTTAATATCTTTGTTTTCTTCTCTTTATTTTTCTTCCTCTACCTGATATGACGTTGAATTCAACATTCTAACTTATACTTTCTTCTCAGTCCTTGTGCTGTTAATTTCATAATGCTTTCATGTGACTGGTTAAGAGATGCACAGTTGTTTTCCCTGTTCGGTCAGAACTCAGGTGCCCTGTAGCGGGTACCATGCTGTTTCTGTCTTGCTTGCAGAAACTTGCAGGGCAAACTACCATCAACATTAAACAGGCAAGGGCATGTTTAACTAACAGCAGGTGATCTCCATTGGCTTACCACAACAATATTTGGGCCATTATTTTCATTAAAACACTTTCTTCCTGTCCTTTTAGCAGATCATAGATTTTATTTTCTAGTGAAATCCCTGCCCAACTGATATAATCTCATAACCTAACCTGTTTTTATTCCGTTTAACCTGAAATACTTGGCGGCACAGAGGCGCAGTGGTTAGCACCGCAGCCTCACAGCTCCAGCTACCTGGGTTCGATTCTGGGTACTGCCTGTGTGGAGTTTGCAAGTTCTCCCTGTGACCGCATAGGTTTCTGCTGGGTGCTCAGGTTTCCTCCCACAGCCAAAGACTTGCAGGTTGATAGGTAAATTGGCCATTGTAAATTGCCCCTAGTGTAGGTAGGAGAGTGGTAGGGAATATGGGATTAATGTAGGATTAGTATAAATGGGTGGTTGTTGGTTGGCACAGACTCAGTGGGCCAAAGGGCCTGTTTCAGTGCTATATCTCTATGACGACTAACAATAGTTGATAAGAGTAATGAACCTACAAAATAATGGTGAGGAAACCTGAATGTGAAAGGTTAGAATAAGGGAAATAGATAGAATTTCTTATCTTTCTACATAGTATTAAAAATCTCACATATGGAAAGCACATCCCATTTGCAAACTTTGATGATTTTCACTAACACTGTTTATGTCAACATTTAATTGAAAATTTGTATGTGAACACATAATGTGAATCTGAAGATGGAAATATTACCTATGCAAACAGTTGCTTGTCATAATGTAGCTGGAGTCTGTAGCTAATTAGTGGCATTGTGGTATAGTCTCTGAGAGCCCTTTCTGCCAGCTCCAGTGCTGTGTTTTATATTTGATGTAATGGGAATTGAGGTAAATTTGATTATTTTAAAAATACAACTTTTTTTTTAAATAGGTCTTTTTTTAGCCTGTTGCAGTCACCCTTGAGCTTTTTGCCAATGGTTTGCCTACCTGTAATGCGTTGCCTAGTGGATTCCCTGAAATTACCACGATTTTCTGGAGTTCTGATTCCCTTTGCCCCACCTGTGGCCTCGTCCTGTGCCCCACTGATGTTGTTGTTAGATGTATCGAATTTGACACTTATGAACCTTTCTACAATTTAGTTTCTAGTCTTGAACTGCAATGAAATACTCCATGACACAAAGTTCTTTTGTAAGATTTACTCCACAGACAAAAACAACTCATACGTTACCAATCTGGGAGCTATTAGCAATTCTCACTTGGTCTTAACTGGCAACTTGCCTCTTTCCGGGGTTAGGCTTGGCTTAAGCTCTATAATCGCAAACCTACGTGACCACCGGCTTCCTGTTAACAGTTATCTCGGATATCTACTCCACACACAATTATATCTGGAGGAGAAAAACAACTCCATATAAAGCAAATGTAAAAGAGAAAACTAGAAACAAAGTAAGATTGCATTTATCACAATAAGTATAGAAGCTAATGATGCAGGATCTTTTGGTTTTGTGGTTAGCTTGGCCTGGATCAAAGCAAGGTCATGGAGCGACTGCCCAAATTTTGTGGTTGTAATATAGTCAGCATTTGCTGCTATTACCACTGTGAAACCAACAAAAACTTCTGGTGTCTGCACGTGTGCAGTTAAATGTGGAAATCCGAAGTGGTTATCAGCGATATCCCTGCTCCTCCATAGGATGCACTGTTGAAGTCCGCAGAATGAAATCTTAGAAATCACTTGATTTGTCATGAAATTCCACTTTTTACACTATTAATCTTACTGTTAAAAGCCTTGAGAACGGTACGCCTTGTTGAATGAGGTGTAACTGGGCTTTGGATGGTGCACTAAGTCATAATTATTGCTGACAAGCTCTCTGGCCCTGAAAAAACTATTTTATATTTGTGTAATGTCAAATTTCTCCATTAAGATAAAACATTTCACAGACTTTTAAAATAAAAAGTATCTATTCTTTGACAATTAACCTCTTTTACCTTAACCCCATGTGGATGTCTCTATAAAGATTATAAAGTGAAGTACAATTAGTGCATTTTACTTCCTGGTTTGCTGTCTATGAGAATTCCTCAATGAGATTGGCTGCTTAGCCTGCTTGATGACATTGCTGGTACTGGGCCCAGAGTTCCCCTACAACTGATGCCGAAATGAAATTAATGTCTGGCAAGGTGAAAGACATATGCCACCTACAAACAAAAAGGTAAAGTGCAAAGTGTTTTGTGGGTTTTTGAAAAAAATAGTTCAGTCGAATGTCTGTTATCATAAATCTGAATGTTGTCATGCCCAGTAAAGATACATCATATTCCTACTTTTCAGATATGAACTTTATTCAATGTGGACTCTTTGTCCACTTTTTTTAAAAAGAAAAGTTAATTTCAATGTGCTTCAAGATGGCCATTGAAGGTCAGATGACTGACCTGTGCATTCAAAATGCCTCACTGTCTTGAAAGGACAAAAGGATACATTCCAGACTAAGAGGTGTTGACTGCACCCATCCTGGAACCATCAACAGACATTCTCAATTTGAATGGTTTTCTTCTGAGACAACTGAGGCGTTAAGTAGGCACATCATAACAGATTAGTGCCCATTCAAAAATTAATAGATAGCCATGGATTCCAGATTCTGATCCATTATGTGGTCACACCAGGGGAAAAGGCCACGTGCCAACTAACAGAAACTCCAATTTGATGGATTTTGACCTTTAAAAGGTAACTCTCTGGAGAGAGAGAGAGAGAGATCACAGCAACCTCACAGAAGACAGCCCAGCCATGAGCTGTGAAACGATCCTGCCTAAAAAAGGAGCCCTGCCACTAATTCTACATTTCAACTTGGTGCAGCAGAGAACTGCAAGTGACCACCACCTCCAATCTGAAATCTTAACCACCAGGAATCAACAACACCTCAACAAGTTCAAGAACACAAACATCCCAGGCCTGCACCTTCAGAAGATTCAACAGGTTTACTGTAAAGCACGAACACCTATCACCACATTGAACTCTTACCGTTTACCTTCTATCTATCTTCTCTTGAGAGTGCATGTGAGAGTGAATGCATGTGTGAGTGATGTTGAGAACATTTCAGAGAATGAATATTGTTCAATAAATAATTAATCTTCTGTTTTAAACCTACAAGAAAACCTGTCACTGTATGTTTATTTGGCAAGTAAAACACTCAGGGGCTAACTCATCATTTTAAACAAAAATGATTGCAGTCAATTGGGAGGTAAACAGTGGGAGTAACCCATACCCCTAACCACCTGTCAGTAACAATGTCTAAACTGATCCAATATCTGAACAGTTTACTTGAATGAATGAGGAACTGAATGTATAAATTACCCTTTTATGTCTTGCGTGTTCCTAAAACTCAGTGTGCAATTCAGTTGTTTTACAATAAAAAGAAGTCTGTTGTAAAATCTTTATAATGACCATTTGACGAGCAGAACTCCCTAGGTTCTAATTAGCTCAGATGATTGATATCATGCTGTGATTGGAAAGATGCTGTAAAGGAGATCGATACATACAGGCACACAATCACGCTGTCAGCATGAATTGACTGAAAGCTAAGAAGCAGCACAAGTTAAAAATAACATTCATCCGTAACAGCCAAAAGCAGCACGTCAAAAAGAAAGACTTGAACTCACATTGTGCCTTATTGCATCTGAGAAACATTTAAAGGAAATTAACTTCTGTGATGTAGACAAACATGGTAGCCAATTTGCACAGGGCAAGATCCCATGCTATTATGTATAGCAGCTAATTTCTACATAGCACGATCTCATGTTGTTAAATAGGCAAATATGGCAGCTAATTTGCATACAGTAACACCCCATTCTGTTACCTAGGCAAATACTACAGCTATATGCACCAGATCTTTTGTTTCTATAAATCCTTATTAAACCATGTAGCAATTTTATACTGTCCCCCATGGTGACTTTGGAGGTGGGGAGAGCACATAATCGGGCGAGATGGTGGTGGGGGGGACCCTGCCACCTTCCCACCTCCATTCAAATTAAGTCCTTGGCAGGAAGGCCTGTGAATGGCCTTCCCGGGGTGCCCCAATTAATGCCCAATTAAGGGCCTTATCCTGCTGCCACTGGATCCAGCGGCGGGCAGGCCTATCAACGCATGGGGAAAATACCAGGCACTTATGGCCTGACCGAGGGACCCAGCAGCAGGAAAGGGGTGGGGGGGCCTGCTGAAAGTCATCCCCTGCCCTTGCTGCTGACACCCCTACACCCTCCTCTCCCCTACGACACCCACCCTGTGAAACACCTCCCACCCTGACTTACCTGTGGCTTGGTTTCAGTTCCTTGGGTGAGTCCATTACTGGCAGCAGCCAACGCCTCTGCAGTGGCGCTGCTCAGTTAAAAAGCTGCCGGCCTCTGATTGGCTGACAACTCTCAGCAGGTGGGACTTCCGTTGCCAAGGTCCTTGACCCTGGGGAAGGCCCGCTGCTGTCCACTTAAGTGCCTAATTGGCACTTGATTTGGCAGGCCTTCTCCAGAAGAGGCAACATGGGGATCTCGCTGGCGCTTTAGCTGATGGCCAAGACCTCCATCGCCAAGATAAAATCCCAGCCTAGATGTATCAGAAGGCTTGGAATCAGGCCCCACTCTAGATGAGTGGAGATTAGATCACTGACTCTGAATATTGGTTTGACTTCCAGTGTAGTATTTGTATCTGATGGTTGCAGCTATGGCTCAGTGGGTAGCTCTCTTGGCTTAGAGTCAGAAGGTTGTGGGTTCAAGTTCCACTCCAGAGACTTGAGCAAATGTTCCATGTTGACACTCCCAAGGGAGTGTGGTGCTGTCTTTTGGATGAGGCTCCATCGCCCTCTCAGGTTGACTATAAGATCCATTCTGGGCACCACACTATAGGAAGGATGTGATTGCACTGGAGAGGGTGCAGAGAGGTTTCATCAGGATGTTGCCTGGGCTGGGGCATTTCAGCTATGAAGAGAGACTGAAAAGGCTAGGGTTGTTTTTCTTAGAGCAGAGAAGGCTGAGGGGGGACCTGATTGAGGTATACAAAATTATGAGGGGCATTGATAGGTTAGATAGGAAGAAACTTTTTCCCTTAATGGGGGGGGGGCGAATCACCAGGGGGCATAGATTTAAGGTAAGGGGCAAGAGGTTTAGAGGGGATTTGAGGAAAAATTTTTTCACCCAGAGGGTGGTTGGAATCTGGAATGCACTGCCTGAAGAGGTGGTAGAGGCAGGAACCCTCACAACATTTAAGAAGTATTTAGATGAGCACTTGAAATGCCATAGCATACAAGGCTACAGGCCAAGTGCTGGAAAATGGGATTAGAACAGTTAGGTGCTTGATGGCCGGCACAGACACGATGGGCCGAAGGGCCTGTTTCTGTGCTGTATAACTCTATGACTCTATGTGCGCCCTCATTCCCTTGTAAAGGGCAGGTAGGGCTATTTAGCCTTGGCTACCGCCCACTTTGGAGAAGGTACTCCAAAGACAAAAACCATAAGAAAGGCAATGAGAATTCAACTCAGCTACTGTTCCCTGGTAACTGGCTCAAGAATCTTATGTGTGAGATGAGTTAAAACCTACCTCGAGAGCAGAAAACAATGGACAATGGTCAACGACTGTAATAGGGTGTTCAAGTCACTGTGAGTTCACAATGACATTTACATTAACTATATTCCAGCAGATTATGAACAATTAGCATATCAGTAATAACACTAATGAGAATGGGAAATAAAAACAAGAAATGCTGGAACCACTCAGCAGGTCTGGCAGCATCTGTGGACAGAGAAGCAGAGTTAACGTTTCAGGTCAGTGACCCTTCTTCGGAACTAGCAAATATTAGAAATGTCAAAGGTGAAAAGCAATTGAGCCGGTGGTGGGGCAAGAGATAACAAATGCACACACTGAACCTCTCTCTCCAGCAGCACCGCCTCACCTATCTCAAAGCTGTTCTACTCCGCAGTTTAATTTCATCTTTCCTCGCATCCGACGCATTAACAAAAAACTTTTTTTCTTTCTTTCAGATGTCAAGGAATGCAAGCTCCAGCAGCTGATGGGGACGAATGCTCCTCCAGATCCTCCTTCCACTTCACTTCCCTCTGACCCCACCCCTTCCGATCTGACCCCTTGCCGTGTATTCACTATACCCTCTGACCTCCCCCTCTTTGATGCTGAACGTTCTGTACTCAGCAAAGGTCTCAGTTTTATCCCCTTACGTCCCCACATCAATGAATTTCGCGCTCGACATGACGTTGAGCTCTTCTTCCGTCGCCTCCGCCTCCGGGCTCACTTCTTTGACCAGGAGTCCTCCCCCCGACCAGCAGACCCATTCACCCGCCTCCAGCATTCTCCCTATACCTGGACCCCTCCCTCTGGCCTCTTACCCGCTCTTGATCTCTTCATTGAAAACTGTCGGCGAGACATTGGTCATCTCAATTTCTCTGCCCCCCCCTCACTCACTCTAACCTGTCCCCCTCTGAGCTTGAGGCACTCCGTTCTCTCAGGTCTAACCCCGACATGGTCATCAAACCTGCAGACAAGGGGGGGTGCTGTTGTTGTATGGCGTACCGACCTCTACCTTGCAGAAGATCAACGCTAACTCACAGACACTTCTTCCTGCCTCCCTCTAGACCATGACCCCACCACCGAACATCAAGCTACTGTGCAGAGGACTGTCACTGACCTCATTACCTCTGGAGATCTTCCCACTACAGCTTCCAACCTCATAGTCCCGCAACCCCGGACAGCCCGCTTCTACCTCCTTCCCAAAATCCTCAAACGGGACTGGCCCGGCAGACCCATTGTGTCAGCCTGCTCCTGCCCCACTGAACTCATTTCTTCCTATCTTGACTCTATCTTTTCTCCGCTGGTCCTGTCTCTTCCCACCTACATCCATGACTCTCTGATGCCCTACGTCATTTTGACAATTTCCAGTTTCCTGGTCCCAACCGCCTCCTCTTCACTATGGACGTCCAATCGCTCTACACCTCCATCCCCCACCAGGATGGTTTGAGGGCTCTCCGCTTCTTCCTTGAACAGAGTCCCAACCAGTCCCCATCCACCACCACCCTCCTCCGCCTGGCTGCACTTGTTCTCACATTGAACAACTGTTCCTTCAACTCCACTCACTTCCTTCAAGTAAAAGGTGTTGCTATGGGTACCCGCATGGGTCCTAGTTATGCCTGTCTTTTTGTGGGATATGTCGAGCATTCTTTGTTCCAGTCCTACTCAGGCCCCTCCCCCAACTCTTTTTCCGGTACATTGATGACTGTATCGGTGCCGTTTCCTGCTCCCGCCCCGAACTAGAAAACTTTATCAACTTTGCTTCCAATTTCCACCCTTCTCTCACCTTTACATGGTCCATCTCTGACACTTCCCTTCCCTTCCTCGACTTCTCTGTCTTCATCTCTGGGGATAGGTTGTCTACTAATATCCATTATAAGCCCACCGACTCCTACAGCTACCTCGACTACACTTCTTCAAACCCTACCTCCTGTAAGGACTCCATTCCATTCTCCCAGTTTCTCCGTCTCCGTCGCATCTGCTCTGATGATGCTACCTTCCATGACGGTGCTTCTGATATGACCTCCTTTTTCCTCAACTGAGGATTCCCCCCCACTGTTGTTGACAGGGCCCTCAACCATGTCCGGCCCATTTCCCGCACCTCAACCCTCACCCCTTCCCCTCCCTCCCAGAACCGTGACAGGGTTCCCCTTGTCCTCACTTTCCACCCCATCAGCCTCCATATCCAAAGGATCATCATCCGCCATTTCCGCCACCTCCAGCGTGATGCCACTACCAAATGCATCTTCCCCTCCCTTCCCCTGTCAGCATTCCGAAGGGATTGTTCCCTCCGCGACACCCTGGTCCACTCCTCCATTACCCCCACCACCTCGTCCCCGTCCCATGGCACCTTCCCCTGCAATCGCAGGAGGTGTAATATCTGCCCATTTATCTGCTCTCTCCTCACTATCCCAGGCCCCAAACACTCCTTTCAGGCGAAGCAGCGATTTACTTGTACTTCTTTCCATGTCGTATACTGTATTCGCTGCTCGCAATGTGGTCTCCTCTATATTGGGGAGACCAAACGCAGACTGGGTGACCGGTTTGCGGAACACCTCTGCTCAGTCCGCAAGCAGGACCCTGAGCTTCTGGTTGCTTGCCATTTCAACACTCCCCCCTGCTCTCATGCTCACATCTCTATCCTGGGATTGTTGCAATGTTCCAGTGAACATCAACGCAAGCTCGAGGAACAGCATTTCATTTACCGATTAGGCACACTACAGCCTGCCGGACTGAACATTGAGTTCAATAATTTCAGAGCATGACGGGCCCCCCATTTTACTTTTATTTTTAGTTATTTTTTTCTTTTTTTCTTTTTTACATTTTTTACAACTTTTTTTTTATGTTTATTTCATTTAATCTTAGTTTGTTCAGTTTGCTTACCCACTGGTTTTTTTCATGTTTGTACTTGCTGCTGTTCAGCCTTCAGTCCGTTAACATCCTATTTGCACTAATGCTTTGTCTTTCAACACACCATTAACATATTGTTTGCCTTTGCTTCATGACCTTTTGGTCAGCTATGTGGCCTTGTCCAACCTACACCTTCTCCTTTGTTATCTCTTGCCCCACCCCCACCTCACTTGCTTATAACCTTTGACATTTCTAATATTTGCTAGTTCCGAAAAAGGGTCACTGACCCGAAACGTTAACTCTGCTTCTCTTTCCACAGATGCTTCCAGACCTGCTGAGTGATTCCAGCATTTCTTGTTTTTCATGAGAATGGGGATGTGGACTATTAAATGCTTCAAAGAAAAGTCACTAATTAATAATTACTATATAAAATTAGGTCTTTAAATTAAGGTATTTTTGTCTCGTTTGTTGTTTTCTTTTTGGGGTGTGTTGGGGGCGGTGAGGGAAAAGAATGGCTACTTTTGCTTTGATGAATTCTCCTTAAACTGTTAAGTGTGATCAGGGGCCTCTCATTGCTACAGAACCAGGGCTGCCAATTCACTATCATCCATTTTACACGATCAGACAAAGCCTAAATTACCCCCATAGAGTTAATACACTGTAATGCTTCGCTTTCTGTAATCATTAAAAGATGCAAAGTGACTTAAAAATATTTCTTATTTACCTATTTACTGTTTAACAAGGCTTATATTGGAATTCTCAAGCTTTAATTGTGAAAAAAAGGAAAATTAGAAACTTTTTTTGCGCTGGCACAGAATAATAAAACAATTATAATATGACTGTTTAATAATAAACATTTAACTTTTATTGATTAATATTTTATTTTGGATAAGTGCATTTTTTATTAACCCTTAAACATCTGGATAGTTCTAGAGAAATGACTGTCTCCATGGGTTGACCAGTTCCATTGGTTTTCAGATCCCACATTGTGAATGATGAAGCATACAGTAATCATAAAAACATAGATACTGAACAGTCAGGAGTTGTTTTATTACATTCATCCTAAAAATAATCACCAGAAACACATCTTTAAATAAAAATATGAACACTTGAATTCTGCTTAACTTGTTCTTGCTCATCTATTTTCATTCTTTTATTTTTTCTAACATTTTAATGAAATGAGTGAATTGAATTAATTTTAGCTCTTTATAACTTTAAACCTTTTATAACATCTACTTTTTCCACCTAGTTCCTACCCTTCATTTTGGATTTGGGAGTTCCAAAAATGTGAATTTTCATTGGCTTTGAGCAGGCTTAAAAGAGAGTTTTCACAGCCAATAAGATGGCTCTAAAGCTTAAGATTGACTTGGTTGTGTCCAACACATGATCAGTTTGACTCCTGAAGTATGAAAGGCATCATATCAGGAACAGGATCTGCTAACAAATCTACTTAATAGCATCTCCCACAGCCCGGAAGCACATGGATGCATTTTTCTAATAGCTCTGCCACTGGCTTGGTTAAAATCAGACTGCTTCTTTTTAACTAAGTATGTTTTTCATCTGCTTTTTGATTCGGCTTCATTTAAGTCAAGAGAGCATTTGAGCAACCTGTTCCTTGACCTATACCAGTGCCACTCTGAATCTGATGCTAGGAGATACATGAAGACAGTCCGGGGGATCGCTGCAATTGCTTCAAACTCCTTATGAGAAAGTGCCTGACCACCACTGTCTCCACTCAGCAATGCAGTTGAGATCAGATATTCATCATGTGAGGGAAAATTATTTATGGTTTGTAGATTTTATAAAGATTCATAGGCAATTGGCATCTTTATTAATACCTACCCAGACATAAATTTTGGAAGTAATAAAAACTTAAAACATTGCGTATATTATGTCTAATTGATAATTGACTATATTCAATCAACCATACCAAAATTCCCAGCATCATCAGATGCAATAACAAACAAACACACATCATATGTCTTGTGGGCCTTATCCTTTAAGCCAGCACTTCAATCTTTTTTTTAAATAAAGGTGGCTACCAGTTTTCTTCTCTGCTTATGGCGTTGTAAGTCACTGAGACATCAGTTTGGATAAGAACGTCTTCAAAAACTGCAAGCTGCTGCAAATGACAATTGATTTTACTCCTTTCCCATAAAAGTCTTTAAAAACATGTTAAAATGTATAGGATGAAACAAAATGCAATTCCTGCTCAGATGAGAGGCTGATTTTTTTGGTCGACCAAATTGATAATTGTGATGTTGCTGGACTTGAATATTCTGGAGCACATTCCAAATAAATGCATTCCAGACAGATGTGTGATCCTGGAAGATGTTCAGACACCAGGAAGGGAAATGATTTTGGGGTTAAACTACAACTCACTTTAGCTAGGAAAATGTATGATGGTCACATGACAACATAACCAGAAAATGTGATGCAGGAACATCTATCATTTGAAAACACACGATACAGCACATATTTCATGAAAACACACATAGCTTAAAAAAATCCATCCCTATACTGGATTAACTACTTTCTATTTGGATGCCAATAACATGTAAATGGACAATAAAGACATTTAAACTGTCCTTGCCATTGTTAGGTTTTATAGGGATAGGATATTACCAAACCCTATATACAACTGCAGATATGACTCTCTCCAATCTGAGAAAATCTCCAATTTTCAGCGTATCTGGGCTTTATGAAGCATTTCTGAACTCCTTTATTGGTTCAATGTGCTGATTGTCTGCAAAGGACCACAAGACAGTTCATCTTTGCTGATAATGTGAGACAAGGATGGCAAGTACCACAGTAAGTAACATCACCTTCACTACACAGACCCGATGTAACATCAGATATTGACAAGGATATCAAGTGGCACAAAACCCTTCTTCTTTCCGCTGCACACTTTAATGAAGCCATTAATTTCTTCACCCTTGTCCACACAGATCTGCAAATAGAGGGATGTGTTTCATAGTGAGCTGTATGAGATTTATGTGGCAACATTAAAACTAGCAGCAATACTCTAGAAACTGATTCACTTGAGCGTGACAATGAAAGTACACATGTGACAGATAGGTTGAATGCATATTAAATCTGTCTGTCTTATTTCAGATTTGGACATGTAACAACCTCAAAGCCTGGTTACCATGGTCTGATGAAACTGTGGGTCATTTTTAACGTCACGGCCTGTGTGGCAATCTGGTGGAGTGAAAGGTCTGCCCTTTATACAACATCCTTGATATTTGTTCCATTGATTTCATTGATTGACCTCTCCAGCTTATCATCCAGGCCATGAAGTCAAAAATGATCTGCCCCTGCCTGCCCCCTCATTTGTGTAAATTGCATAATGATGTTAAAGTTTTCAGTCAGATAAACCAGCATTCAATGTTGCCTTGGCACAAGTGGCAGAAAATACAATGATGCATTTCTGTCATTTGAATATTACCGAGAATGATTGGGGGCTTGTTGGGCAGCAGAATGGTCCCCCGATTTATTTCCCACTTCAGTTCTAAGTCAGTTTGTCATAACATACTCTCTACAGCATGAAGGTTCAAACAATGGTATTGTGAACTAGAACATTAAGCCAATATCTAAGGTCAGCCACAAGCTAAAAAAACAAGGAGCTGGCTATCTCTTTCAAATACATCTGTAGAGATGAGGTGTTCCAAACAGAAACAGACAGATGCTTATCCTGGGAATGTTTTACAACCATTACACAGCTTGCAATTTCAGAGGTCCCTTTGAAACATTTGCTGTGCAATTTATAGAACGTTCCATACACATTCTGTCCAAAATACTCAGAACCTGTGAGGAAACAATCCTCTTGTTTCTGACTTCTGAATTTGGAGGACATCATCAGTGGTGTATCAGCAATCTCTTGTATCCAGTTGGACATGGTGGACTGTGCAGTGCCAATGCAGTCACTGCAGCGAACTGGGAAAGAGTCTGTAGCGTAAAAATTTAGCACAGCTATCAGTTGCGAATTGAACAGTTAGTCATGGATTAATATGTCACTAATATGTGGTTCTGAGGTGAAAATGACCCAAAGAAAGCTCACGTCAGATGACAAAAACTCAGTACTGCAGAAATCCCAGCAGTGTATAGGAAGTGCAGTCGTGAAACTAAAAAAGAAATGAGGAAAACAAAGAGAGGTCATGAAAAAATATTGGCAAGTAAAATCAAGGTGTTACAACCAGGTGAGAAAAAAGTCTAGGGTTCCCTTTCAGCCTTCACCTGGTCTTACTGTAACAGGGTTTAATTTTAAACACACCATATTTTTAGCTCCTCCATGGTGAATATTTGTTCACCTCTTTCCAATAGTAAGGCAAAGAAACCATCATAAACAGTCTTTCTTAGGTTTAAAAGAAGAAAAGTTGAAATTGATTAAATTTAAACTCTTAATTCAGTTAATGCCCACAGATACACGACGCACCCCACGCTAGCATGCATATGCGATACACACATGCAATTAGAGACAGAAAAGAGCAGAAGAAAACTAAAGTGGAAAGGTTTGAGGAAATATCTGAAGAGTTGTTGTTACGGTTCTTTGAGCTCACTGTAGAGTTTTGATTGTGGGTCGAACTTGCTTTTCATTGGGGCCCAGTATTCTTCTTAAATCTTGTTTGCTGGAGGAGACTTTTCTCTCTTGGGGTTCATGTGTCTTCAGGGGATTCAGAGGATTGTGAGAAAGAGATGGGAGCAGACAGGAGAGAGGTCTTCTCAGTCCAGGAGCAAACAGCTTTCTGCCCAAACTGTATAAATTCAAAAAATCCAGGTTGTCCAGCAGGTTAGTCATGTGACTAGCTGGTTTGACCATGTCCGTTTGTGTATGGGGCCATCTTAGCAGTCAACCTGGAATGCAAGCTCCCCCACCTTCAACATCTGGTGATCAAAGACCACTGTGGGTTGAATACATCAGGGAATGGCTGCTTTGTCCTTCCAAACACCATCTGTTAATCTGCAAATGTCTTTTCCAGCCACGGCTGATCTGTTCAACAAGTGCTCTTCACTCCAGTAACAGTTTAAAATCTATGTTCATGACAAAATGAAAGTGCCTCATTCTTGACAGGTGGGGGCCTAGCATGACAAAGGAAATCCCAAAGATGTTTTTATAAATAAATAAAGAAAAAGAGGAAAGAGTAGGGCTAAACAGAGGTCAAAAAGGTACCTTACGAGTGGAGGCAGAAGTTGCGGGCATGGTTTTTAATGAATACTTTGCATCTGTTTGCACAAAAATAAGGGACAAAGCAGACATTGTAGTTAAGGAGGAGGAGTGTGAA
The DNA here is from genome assembly GCF_036365525.1 of Heterodontus francisci. Lineage (NCBI taxonomy): Eukaryota > Metazoa > Chordata > Chondrichthyes > Heterodontiformes > Heterodontidae > Heterodontus > Heterodontus francisci. The sequence continues at coordinate 154,912,047 of NC_090375.1, read as the reverse complement.
ATATTTGACTGGATAAATATAGTGAGGGAGGAAATATTAAAGAGTTTAACATTGTTGAAAGTGGATAAATCACCAAGCATGGATGACATTTATTCCAGGCTGTTAAGGGAAGTAAGGGAAGAAATAGTGGAAGCTCTGTCCATCATTCTTCAATCCTCTTTGGTTACAGGCATGGTGCTGGAAACTGAAGGACAGATAAGGCTGTACTGCAATTTGAAATGGGAGAAAGGGTTAGCCCAAGTAATTACAGGCCAGTCAGTCTAACCAAGGGGGTGGGCAAATTATTGGAAACAATTCTAATTGACAGTATAAATTGTCATTTTGAAAGGCACAGATACATCAAGGACAGTTAAGCATGGATTTGTTGATGGAAGGTTGTGTCTGACTAACTAGATTGAATTTTTGGAGGAGGTAACAATGAGGGCCAATGAACCTAACGTGTTTGATGTAGCTTGCATGGGTTTTAGCAAGGCTTTTGACAAGACATGACAGACTGGTCAGAAAATTAAAAGCTCATGGGATTCAAGGGAAAGTGGCAAGTTGGATCCAAAATTGGCTCAATGGCAGGAAACAAAGGGTAATAGCCACCAAGTGTTTTCTGACTGGAATGCTGTTTCCTGTGGGATTCTGCAAGGCTCAGTACTGGGTCCCTTGCTGTTTGTGGTATATAGCTCTGGATAGTTCTCTTTCAGCCAGCATGGACATGATGAGCCAAATGGTCTCCTTCTGCGCTGTAAATTGTTTCTATGTTACAAATGCCGATGTGCTGTCAGTGGCAAGCAATTTATCCTTGGCCTGAAAATTTGATAAATCCTTGTCCTAGAGTCTCTTTCACGTGCCTTTGTTCTCTTTCTGATTGCCACAGAAATGTAAGCTTCCTGTTGACTCCACTGTTGACAATTCAGTACAGTAGTATTTGATTCTCTGTGGTAACATGTAGTTGGGATAATTTTGGAGAAGTAAAACTAACATTAAACAAATTATACTGCGTCACTCACTGCTACAGATAGGATCTTTGAGCCATTACATATGCGTGGGGGACAAGTGGGGAAAATGCGGATGTAATGCCCTCAAAAATTACAAGTATCACATCCACAACTTCTTGATATGCAAAGCAGGCAGACGAGTTCACCTGAAGGCAGCAAAATCAGCCCCAACATCATAGGCCGACAACTAAAATCATAGAGAATTTACGGCAAAGAAAGAGGCCACTTGGCCCATCGTGTCTGTGCCAGCTGAAAAACAAGCCATCCAGTCTAATCCCATCTTCCAGCATCTGGTCCGTAGCCCTGCAAGTTACAGTACTTGAGGTGCATATCTGGACACCTTTTAAATGAGTTGAGGGTTTCTGCCTCCACTACCCTTTCAGGCAGTGAGTTCCAGATCCCCACCACTCTCTGGGTAAAAAAATCTTTCCACATCTCCCCTCTAATCTTTCTGCCAATCACTTCAAATCTATGCCCCCTCGTCACTGACCTCTCTGCGAGGGTAAATAGGCCCTTCAACTTCACTCTATCCAGGCCCCTCACAATTTTGTACCTTTCAATCAGATCTCCCCTCAGCCTCCTCTGTTCCAAGGAGAACACCACCAGCCTATCCAATCTTTCCTCATAGCTGCATTTTTCCAGTCCCGGCAACATCCTCGGAAATCTCCTCTCTAGTGCAATTAAATCCTTTCTGTAATGAGGTTAGCAGAACTGAAGACAGTACTCAAGTTGTGGCCCAGCCAATGATTTATACAGTTCCAGTATAACACAGTGGCGCAGTGGTTAGCACCGCAGCCTCACAGCTCCAGCGACCCGGGTTCAATTCTGGGTACTGCCTGTGTGGAGTTTGCAAGTTCTCTCTGTGTCTGCGTGGGTTTCCTCCGGGTGCTCCGGTTTCCTCCCACATGCCAAAAGACTTGCAGGCTGATAGGTAAATTGGCCCTTATAAATTGCCCCTAGTATAGGTAGGTGGTAGGGAAATATAGGGACAGGTGGGGATGTGGTAGGAATATGGGATTAGTGTAGGATTAGTATAAATGGGTGGTTGATGGTCGGCACAGACTCGGTGGGCCGAAGGGCCTGTTTCAGTGCTGTATATCTAAACTAAACTAAACTTCCTGCTCTTATAATCTGTACCTCAGTTAATAAAGGAAAGGATTCCATATGCCTTCTTAACCACCTTATTGACCAGTCCTGATAGCTTCAGGGATCTGTGGACATTCACTCAACGGCCCCTCACTTCCTCTACACCTCTCAGTATTTTCCCATTAACCTTGTATTCCTTTGCCTTGTTTGACCTCTCCAAATACATCATCTCAAACTTTGCTGGGTTGTATTCCATTTGGCACTTTTCTGTCCACCTGACCAGTCCATCAATATCATCCTGCAGCCTACAGCTATCCTCCTCGCTATCTACCACACGGCTAATCTTTGCGTCATCTGCAAACTTCTTGATCATGTCCCCAACATTTACATCCAAATCGTTAATATATACCATAAAAAGCAGAGGACCCAGTACTGAGCCCTGCGGAATTCCACTGGAAACAACCCTCCCGTCATAAAAACACCCGTCAACAATTACCCTTTGTTTATTATGGGGAATAAAAGAAATGGCTGACCAACTAAATGCATACTTTGGTTCTGTCTTCACAAAGGAGGACACAAATATCATACCAGAAATGTTGGGGAACACAGGGCTTAGTGAGAGAGAGGAACTGAAGGAAATCAGTATTAGTAGAGAAATGGTGTTGGGGAAATTGATGGAATTGAAGGCCGATAAATCCCCAGGGCCTGATGGTATGCATCCCAGAGTACTTAAGGAAGTGGCCCTAGAAATAGTGGAAGCATTGGTGGTCATCTTCCAAGATTCTATAGACTCTTGGAACAGTTCCTACAGATTGGAGGGTAGCTAATGCAACCCCACTATTTAAAAAGGAAGGTAGAGAGAAAGCAGGGAATTATAGACCAGTCAGCCTGACATCTGTAGTGGGGAAAATTCTGGAGTCTATTATCAAAGATTTTATAGCAGAGCACTTAGAGAACAGTGGTAGAATCGGACAGAGTCAGCATGGATTTACGAAAGGGAAATCATGCTTGACAAATCCACTAGAATTCATCAATGATGTAACTAGTAGAGTTGATGAGGGGGAGCCAGTGGATGTGGTTTATTTGGACTTCCAGAAGGCTTTCGACAAAGTCCCACATAAGAGATTAGCGTGTAAAATTAAAGCGCATGGGATTGGGGGTAGTGTATTATGATGGATAGAAAATTGGTTGGCAGACAGAAAACAGAGTAGGGATAAATGGGTCTTTTTCTGAATGGCAGGCAGTCACTAGTGAGGTACCACAGGGATCGGTGCTAGGATCCCAGCTATTCACAATATACAATAATGATTTAGATGAGGGAACTTAATGTAATATCTCCAAATTTGCAGAGGACACAAAACTGGGTGGGACGGCGAGTTGTGAGGAGAATGCAGAGAGGCTTCAGGGTGATTTGGACAAGTTGAGTGAGTGGGCTAATGCATGGCAATGCAGTATAATGTGGATACATGTGAGATTATTATCTGAATGGCTATAAACTGAGAGAGGGGAATATGCAACGAGACCTGGGTGTTCTCATACATCAGTCGCTGAAGGTAAGCATGCAGGTGCAACAGGCGGTAAAAAAGGCAAATGGTATGTTGGCTTACATAGCGAGAGGATTCGAGTACAGAAGCAGGGATGTCCTGCTGCAATTATACAGGGCCTTGGTGAGGCCACACTTGGAATATTTTGTGCAGTTTTGGTCTCCTTGTCTGAGGAAGGATGCTCTTGCTATAGAGGGAGTGCAGCGAAGGTTTACCAGACCGATTCCTGGGATGGTGGGACAGGCGTATGAGGAGAGATTGTGTCGGTTAGGATTATATTCGCTGGAGTTCAGAAGAGCGAGGGGAGATCTCATAGAAACCTATAAAATTCTAACAGGACTTGACAGGGTAGATGACAAGGAAGGATGTTCCCAATGTTGGGGGAGTCCAGAACCAGGGGCCATAGTCTAAGGATAAGGGGTGAACCTTTCAGGACTGAGATGAGGAGAAATTTCTTCACCCAGAGAGTGGTGAGCCTGTGGAACTCGCTCCCACAGAAAGCAGTTGAGACCAAAACATTATATGTTTTCAAAAAGGAGTTAGATGGGTCTAAAGGGATCAAAGGGCATGGGGTGAAAGCGGGAACAGGTTACTGAGTTGGATGATCAGCCATGATCATAATGAATGGCGGAGCAGACTCGAAGGGCCAAATGGCCTGCTCCTGCTCCTATTTTCTATGTTTCGATGTTTCCTGCCACTGAGCCAATTTTGTATCCACCTTGCTGCATTTCCCTGGATCGCATGGGATTTTTTTTTTAGCCAGTCTGCCATATGGGTCCTTGTCAAAAGCCTTGTTAAAATTCATGTCTACCACATCAACTGCACTACCTTCATCAATCTTCCTTGTTGCTTCTTTAAAAAATTTGATCAAGTTGGTCAGACAAGATCTTCCCTCAACAAATCCATGTTGACTATCCTTAAGTAATCTCTGCCCTTCTAAATGACAGCTTATCCTGTCTCTCAGAATTGATTCCAATAATTTGCCCACTACTGAGGTTAGACTGACTGGCCTGTAATTATTCAGTCTATCCCTCGCTCCCTTTTTAAACAGAGGTACAACGTTAGCAGGCACCACACCTGTATCCTTTTAACGGCCTAGGATACACTTCATCTGGTCCTGATGATTTATCAACTTTCAAGGATGCTGATCCCATTAATACTTCCTCTCTCCCTGTGTTTATCACATCCAATACTTCACACCTGTCTTCCTTCACTACAATATCTGCATCGTCCCCCTCTTTTGTGAAGACAGACGCAAAGTATTCATTAAGAACAATCCGACAACAAGGACAACATCTTGCGCCCCTAAACATAGGTTACCTTTTTGGTCTTTTATGGGCCCTACTCTTTCCTTAGTTATCTTTTTACTGTTAATATATTGAGAAAACATCTTTGGGTTCACCTTGATTTTTCTTGCCAATATTCTTTCATGCCCTCTCTTAGCTTTCCTAATTTCCTTTTTGATTTCAGTCCTCCATTTCTATACTCCTCTTGGCTTTCTGTAGTATTGAGTTCTCGGTGTCGGACATAAGCTTTCCTTTTCTGCCTTATCTTACCCTGTAAGCTCCTTGAGATCAATGGGGCTTTAGATTTGGCCATCCCACCCTTTTTCTTTGTGGGAACATGTTTACTCTGAACCCCTTGAATCCCCACCTTTGAATGCCTCCCACTGCTCAAACACTGATTTACCTTCGAGTAGCTGTTTCCAGTCCACTTTCACTAAATCACTCCTCAGCTTGTAAAAATGACCTTGCCTCAAGTGAGAAATCTAACTCCTGTTCTATCTCTGTCCTTTTCCATAATTATGTTAAAACTGACTGAATTATGATTACTATCACCAAAATGCTCTCCCCCTGCCACTCCTTCTACCTGCCCATCTTCATTTCCTAAAACTAAGTCTAAAACTGCTCCCTCTCTTGTTGGTCTTGCTACATACTGGCCAACAAAGTTCTCCTGAATGCACCTCAAGAATTTTGCTCCCTCAATTCCTTTCATACTAAAACTATTCCAGTTTAATACTGGGGTATTTAAAATCCCCTACTATTACTGCCCTATTGCTTTTGTACTTCTCAAAGATTTGCCTCTTCAATCTCCCTCTGACTGTTTGGGGGTCTATGGTACACTCCCAGCAGTGTGATTGCCCCTTTTTTGTTCCTTAGCTCGATCCATATGGCCTCATTTGATGAACCTTCCAACATATCATCCTTCTCATGACTGTAATTGTTTCTTTGGTCAAAATTGCCACTCCCCCTTCCTTTCTTATCCTCATCCTGATCATGTCTGAAAACCCTGGAACCAGGAATGTTGAATACACCTCTGTAAAGATCAGCCCTCACATTCCTCAGTGAGAGAACTACATGTTTTGGAATATTTAAAACATTTCTTGCCAAACTAAGCATGTGATCTTTGATCACAAATCACTTACTCTGAACCAATGACATCTTTGGATGAAATTTCTATCTTTTTATTCCAGACAAATAATGAGACAGATCCACTACCGAGTAAATGTGGAATTTTAAAGCTTTAACAATTAGGAAATGATCCATTAATTACATTTCCACAACCTTATGAACTTTTAAGTGAGGCTTTATTTACCATTGTTTTATTTACACAGTATAGCTGTGCTATGGCTGAATGGGGCTGATTTTCCAAATATATGGAGCCTTGGCCACTGGAAACATAAGTTGGGAAATCGCTCCAAAGTTTTCTGGATGGAAACCGTTTCAGTTCACTCACAATTTCTTGATATGCTGCCTCGGTGGGCGAGGCTCTGTGCTGGGAGGATAGGTTTGGGCAATCACTCCTAAGTGATCATCAATGTCAATCAAGGTGCATAATGAATCGTTACATACAACAGTGTGAAGTCTCGTCAACAAACTATTCTTAATGGAAAGGGTGTTCACTGCAACGTGGATTCATTAGAAACAGCAATAGTGTCTTATGGTTGAGGAGGGTATGGGGCAAAATTTATGTTAAAGATTTTTAATGGTACAAAATTAAGGGGTTTAAAAATAATAAAGAACATCATGATGAATAAAGGGCAACGGGTTAAGTGGGGGATTGGGTAGACAACAACAACTTGCAATTATATAGTGCCTTTAATGTAATAAAATGTCTGAAGGCACTTCACAGGAGTTGGCAGTCTATTGATGGGTAGCTATTTTTTGTTGAAAGGCGTTGTGGAGGAGTATATCTAATAGACTATCACATAGGATCATGCGACATTCGTTTTACAGCTTTACAGGCGTAAAATGGACACCTAAGGGTCCAATATGGCAGGTTACATGTGAGTGCTCATTCTGTACCAGAAAGTTGCCACCTACTATGGTGGTAAAGGCACCTGCAGAGACCTCCAGGACGCATGCCTGAAAGAGATTTTAGGTCCTTAGTATATGCAAATCATACAATCATAGGAATTTATGGCACAGAAGGAAGTCATTTGGCCCATCATGTCTGTGCTGGCTGAAAAAGAGCTATTCAGTCTAATCCCACTATCCAGCTCTTGGTCCATAGCCCTGTAGAATGTGACATTTCAGGTGCATAGCCAAGTACATTTTAAGTGCGATGAGGGTTTCTGCCTCTATCACCCTTTCAAAGCAGTGAGTTCCAGACCTCCAGAACCCTCTGGATGAAAAGATTTCTCCGCACTCCCCTCTAATCCTTCTACTAATTACTTTAAACCTATGATTCCTGGTTATTGATCTTTCTGGTCAATAAGGGAAATAGGTCCTTCCTATCCACGCTATCTAGACCCCTCATTTTTATACACCTCCATTAAATATCTCCTAAGCCTTTTCTGTTCCAAAGAAAACAACCTCAGCCTATTTTTCCTCAGAGTTCAAATTCTCATGTCTTGACAACTTCTTCATAAATCTCCTCTGTTTCCTTTCTAGAGCGATCACATCCTTGCTGTAACGCAGTGACCAGAACAGTACGCAGTCCTCCAGCTGTAGTTTAACTACTGTTTATACAATTCTAGCATAACCTCCTTGCTCTTATTTTCAATGCCTCAACTAATAAAGGAAAATATCCCATACGCCTTCTTGACCACCTTATCTAACTGTCCTGCTACCTTCAGGGATCAGTGGACATGCACTTCAAGGTTCCTCTGTTCCTTTACACTTCTCAGTATTCAACCATTTATTATGTATTCCCTTGCCTTGTTTATCCTCCCCAGATGAATTATCTTGTACTTTTTTCCCATCTGACCAGTCCATTGATATCTTCCTGCAGTCTACAGCTTCCTTCCTCACTAACAATCATGGTCAATTTATGTATCATCTGCAAACTTCTTAATTATGTCCCCTGCATTTATGTCCAAATCATTGATATGTACCACGAAAAGCAAAGAACCCAGTACTGAGCCCTGCAGAACCCCAATGGAAACCACTTTCCAGTCACAAAAACACCCATTGACCATAATCCTTTGCTTCCTGAGAATGCGCCAGTTTTAGATTTATCTTGCCACTCTCCCTGGAATCTATTGAGATTCTACTTTTTTGGGCAGTCTTTCTTGTCAAAAGCCTTGTGAAAATTATGAAGACTATATCAAATGTGCTACCCTGATCGACCCTCCTTCTTACCTCCTCAGTCTTGACCTTCCCTTAGCAAATCCATGCTGACTGTCCTTGATTAATCTGCACGTTTCTAAATAATGATTAGTATTGACACTCAGAACTTTTTCTAATAATGTGCCCACCGCCTTGGTTAGGTTGACTGGCCTGTAATTACTCGGTCTATCCCTTCCTCCCTTTCTAAATAATGGTCCAATGTTAGCAGTCTTTTAGTCCTCCAGGACCATGCCTGTAGCTAGAGAGAATTGGAATATGATGGTCAGAACCTCTATTATTTCCTCCTTTGCTTCTCTTAGTCTGGAATACATTTCATCTGGGCCTAGTGATTTATCCACTTTCAAGGATGCTAAACCCTTAATATTTCCCCTCTCACAATGTTTATCTTATCCAAATTTCACACCTCTCCTTCTTAACTACAATGTCTGCATCATTCCCTGCTTCTGTGAAGACAGATGCAAAGTATTCATCAAGAACCCTGCCCATGTCTTTTGCCTCCAAACACAGGTTACCTTTTTGGTCCCTAATGGGCCCTAACCATACTCTTGCTCTTTATACATTTAGAAAACATCTTTGGGGTTTCTTTGATTTTACTTGCCAATATTTTTCATGCCCCCTCTTTGCTTTCCTAATTTCCTTTTTTATTTCACCCCTGCACTTTCTATACTGCTCTAGGCTTTCTGTAGTATTGAGTTTCCTTTCATTGCCTTATCTTACACTGTAAGCTCTTTGACATCCAGGCGGCTCTAGATTTGGGAGCTCCACCCTTTTCCCTGAACCCCCATTATCACAACCTTGAATGCTTCCCACTCTCTGAATCAGATTTACCTTTAAGTAGTTATTTCCAGTCCACTTTTGCTAAATCACTTCTCAGCTTAGAAAAATTGGGCTTTCCTCAATTAAGGACTCTTACTCCTGGTCTACCTTTGTCCATTTCCATAACTACTCTAAATCTAATTGAATTATGATCACTACCATCAAAATGCTCTCCCAGTAATACCCCTTCCACCTGCCTAGCTTTATTCCAAGGGCAATGGCTTGTACAGGTCCCACCGCGCCCAGAAATAGTCCCAATGCCCCAGGAATCTGAAGCCCTCCAGCCATGCATTCATCCGCACTATTTTTCTGTTTTTGTACTATCACATGGCATTGGGAGTAATCTGGAGATTACTACCTTTGAGGCCCTGCTTATTAATTTCTTTCCTGTGCCCTAAAATCAGCCTGCAGGATCTCATCCCTCTTTCTACCTATGTCATTGGTACCAATACAACCTCGAACTATTCGCCCTGCCCCTTAGAATGTTCCACAGCTGTTCAGTGACATCGTGACCTGGCACCAGGGAGGCAACATACCATCCAGGAATCACATTTACAGTTGCAGAAACGCCTGTCTGTTCCCCAAACTATTGAATCCCTATCGTTATTGCTTTTCTGGCCGCCTTCCTCCTCTCCTGAATTATGATCACTACCAAAGTGCTCTGCCATTGATACTCCTTCCACCTGCCCAGCCTCATTCCCTAAAGCTAAGTCCAGTACAGCCCCTTCTCTTTGTTAGGCTTGCTAAGTACTGGTTAAAAAATTCTTCTGAATGTATTTAAGAATTCTGTGCCCTCTATACCCTTTACACTGAATTTATCCCAGTTGATATTAGCGTAGTTGAAATCCTGCACTATTACTGCCCTACTGTTTTTGCACTTCTCAGAAATTTGCTCACCTATTTGCTCTTCCATCTCCCTCTGACTGTTTGGGGGTTGATAGTACACTCCCAGCAGTGTGATTGCCCCTTTTTTGTTTTTCAGTTCAACCATATGGCCTCATTTGATGATTGTTCTAGCATATCATCCCTCTTCACAGATGTACTTGTTTTATTTTAAACCAATATTGCAACTCCCCCCACTCCTTATTTATCCCCCTCTGTATCCCGTCTGAAAACACTGTAACCAGGAATGTTGAGCTGCCATTCCTGCCCTACTTCAAACCATGTTTCACTAATACATATATATCATCAGACATCCAAGTGTCTATCTGTGCCCTCAGCTTATCTGCCTTATTCATTAGACTCCTTGCATTGAAGTATATACCATTATGCACTGCCAAACTCTTTCTGTTTTCTAGCCATTGTTTCCTCTGTCTTCCACACTCACTTACTAATTTTCCACCTTCCATTTTTAGTTTTGCTTCTCTGTCTTCTGAATCTACCCTCAGGTTTCCATCCCCCTGCCAAGCTAGTTTAAATCTTCGCTAATAGCGCTAGCAAACCTTCCAACCATGATTACTTGTACTTCTTTCAATGTAGTATACTGTATTCGCTGCTCACAATGTGGTCTCCTCTACATTGGGGAGACCAAGCGCAGACTGGGTGACCGGTTTGCGGAACACCTCCGCTCAGTCCGCAAGCAGGACCCTGAGCTTCCGGTTGCTTGCCATTTCAACACTCCCCTCTGCTCTCATGCTCACATCTCTGTACTGGGATTGCTGCAGTGTTCCAGTGAACATCAACGCAAGCTCGAGGAACAGCATCTCATCTACCGATGAGGCACACTACAGCCTGCCGGACTGAACATTGAGTTCAATAATTTCAGAGCATGACAGCCCCCCGTTTTACTTTCATTTTTAGTTGTTTTTTCTTTTTTCTTCTTTTTTTCTTTTTTTACATTTTTTACAACCCTTTTTTTGCATTTATTTCATTTCATCTTAGTTTGTTCAGTTTGCTTACCCACTGTTTTTTTTCATGTTTGTACTTGCTGCTGTTCAATATTCAGTCCGTTAACACCTTTTCTGTACTAATGCTTTGTCTTTCAACACACCATTAACATATTGTTTGCCTTTGTTCCATGACCTTTTGGTCAGCTATGTGGCCTTGTCCAATCTACACCTTCTCCTTTGTTATCTCTTGCCCCATCCCCACCTCACTTGCTTATAACCTGTGACATTTTTAATATTTGTCAGTTCCGAAGAAGGGTCACTGACCCGAAACGTTAACTCTGCTTCTCTTTCCACAGATGCTGCCAGACCTGCTGAGTGGTTCCAGCATTTCTTGTTTTTATTTCAGATTTCCAGCATCCGCAGTATTTTGCTTTTATTCCCACCATGATATTGGTCTCTAAATGCTCCTCGACATCCAGAGGGCTCTAGATTTGGGAGTCCCACTATTTTTCTTTGTGGGAACATATTTGTTCTGAATGCTCATTATCACTTCCTTGAGCACTTTCCACTGCTCTGATACTGATTTTCCTTTAAGTAGCTGTTTCCAATCCACTTTTGCTAAATTACACTTCAGCCTAATAAAATTGGCCTTTCACCAATTGAAAACTCTTAATTCTGGTCTATCTTTGTCCTTATCCATACTTCATTAATTATTTCTAAAGAGGGGATAATTTGGCGATGTTATTATGTGAACTTTATTTTTCCATTATTCTCACAAAACAAAGGCATTTTAGTTGTTAATGACCTGATTTTCTTTCACATTTATCTGTCCTTCTTCTTTAGAGCCTGTGAATGGTTTGGTGCATTTGAAGACCTTCTCACCCACCATCACTCTCTGAACGAACGTTGCAGGAAAATATCCAACTCGGTCAGCAATTTTACCCTGGGGAATGGAAAAGAAAAATAAACAATAAAAGAAGTGATAATTTCACAAAGATCCACTACTACAGAAGAATCAGAACTATAATGTTACAGCCCTAGTTTTGACTCACACTGATCTCTAGCCAGGCTCCTCACTGGCACTGCTGTGCCACGAGAGAATCTCATGAGGACTGGAGGGGGAGGGGCACACCAGATGGCTTGAACTCTGTCCATTTTTGTTTCTCATTCAACCTAAACTGATGGGATCAAAATCTTTCATTGTTGGCTCTAAGGGTGAAATGAGCCCAGGCAGTTTTAACCCAACTGATAATGGGCATGTCACACAGCACAAAGTTGCCTCTACTTTTGCACTAATGGGTACCAAACTGACAGACTGACTTACAGACAGAATAGATTAGCTGCTCTGGGAATGGAAATATGGTCTGTAGGTTCTGTTCAGAAGTTGTGCTTGTGATATATTGCTGGGTAGACTCCCTGTCGGTCTACACATCCTTCCTTTTCCGAGAACAATCCAATTATCTCTTGAATGCCTTGATTGAACCTGTCTCCACCACACTCTCAGGCAGTGCATTCCAGATCCTAACCACTCCCTGTGCGAAAAAGTTTTTCCTCTTGTTACCATTGCTTCTTTTGCCAATTACCTTAAATCTGTGCCCTCTGGTTTTCGAGCCTTCCATCAATGGGAACAGCTTTTCCCTATCTACTCTGTCCAGACCCCTCATGATTTTGAATACCTCTATCAAATCTTCTCTCAACCTTCTTTTCTCCAAGGAAAACAGTCCCAACTTCTCCAATCTATTTACAGAACTGAAGATCCTCATCCAAGGAGCCATTCTTGTGAGTCTTTTCTGCACTCTCTCCAATGCCTTCACATCTTTCCTAAAGTGTGGTGCCCAGAACTGGAAGCAATACTCCAGTTGAGGCCGAACCAGTGTTCTATATAAGTTTAACATAACTTCCTTGCTTTTGAACTCCATGCCACTATTAATAAAACCGAGTATGCTGTATGCTCTATTAACCGTGCTCTCAACCTGTCCTGTCACCAATGATTTGTGCGCATATACCCCCAGGTCCCTCTGCTCCTGCACCCACTTTAGAATAGTACCCTTTATTTTATATTGTTTCTCCTCGTTCTTCCTAATAAAATGAATTACTTCACACTTCCCTGCATTAAATTTCATCTGCCACTTGTCCGCCCATTGCACCACCCTGTCTAAATCCTTCTGAAGTTTTATGCTATCCTTCTCACAGTTCACAATGCTTCCAAGTTTTGTATCATCCACAAATTTTTATATATTGTCCTATGCACCAAGGTCTAGGCTATTAATATATATCAGGAAGAGAAGGGTCGTAACACCAAGCCTTGGGGAACTCAATTATAAACCTTCCTCCAGCACAAAAAACATCCATGAACCACTCATCTGTTTCCTGTCACTCCGTCAATTCCATATCCATGTTGCTACTGTCCCTTTTATTCCATGAGCTATAACTTTTCTCACAAGTCTGTTGTGTGACACTTTATCAAATATCTTTCGGAAGTCTATGTACACCACATCAACAGCAAAACCCTGATCAACCCTCTCTGTTACCTCATCAAAAACTCCAGGAAGTTAGGTAAACATGATTTGCCCTTCACAAACCTGTGCTGGCTTTCCCTAATTATCCCACATTTGCCCAAGTGACTATTAATTTTTTCCTGAATTATCGTTTCTAGAAGCTTCCCCGCCAACGAGGTTAAACTAACTGGCCTGTAGTTGCTCGGCTTACCTTTATACCCTTTTTGAACAAGGGGTGTATCATTTGCAATTCTCCATTCCTCTGGTACCACCCCCGAGTCTTAGGAAGATTATGGCCCGTGCCACTGCAATGTCCACTCTCATTTCCCTCAGTATCCTTGGATTCATCTCATCCAGTCCTGGTGCCTTATCAATATAGAAATCCTATCCAATACCTCCCCCTTATCAATTTTAAACCCTACTAGAGTCTTTTTGCACGATGACCTGTGCAGCACCTTCTTCCTTGGTAGAGGCAGATGCGAAGAATTCATTTATTATCTCAGCCATGCCCCCTGCCTCCATGTGTAAATCCCCTTTTTGGTCCCTATTCAGCCCCCCTCCTCCTTTTACCATCCTTTTGCTATTTATAGGCCTATTGAAGAGATTTGGAATCCCTTTTATGCTAGCTGCCAGTCTCTCTTCACACGCTCTCTTTGCTTCTCATATTTGCTTCTTCACTTCCTCTCTATACCTTGTATATTCAGCCTGGCCTTGGTTGTATTATATTAGCACCTTATTTATTTCTTCCACTATTTTTAAGCACTGAATTTCTTCATTTGGTCAATAAAAAGTTAATCCCTTTTACTTCTGCACCACCACCACCACCAACCCCCCCACCCACCCCACCACCCTCTTTTGCCAGCTGGCAAGACACATCTGATTTGAAGTTGGCTTGGCAGCACATCTCTCCTTCATGCATCTACCCCAAAATCAATAGACAAAAATAACGTATAGTGCCTTAGGATATCCCAAAGCACTTGACGTGCAATTAATTACTTTGTAAGTTACTTTGTAAGTTAAATTACTGTGTAATTAAATTGTTGTTACATTAGCAATTGCACATATCAATGTTCCACAAACAACAATATACTAACTTGCTCATTTATTTTTGGTAGTGACGGTTGAGGGAGGAATGTTGGCCAGGACATCAGAAGAATTCCCCTGTTCCTCTTCAAATAATCTCATAGGATCTTGAAACTGCCTCAGTATGGCAGGGGAGTATCAGCCTAGGTTAGAACCCACAGTCTCAGAGGCAGAGCCATGCTGGTTTTGCAATATGACTCCAGCACGCTCTACTTTGCCATCATTCATAAAATTAGTATGGCTATTGCTGAAAGCACTGGACTTGTATTGATTTCACAGAGCGTATATGGGGAAGGATGAACTGAATAAACAGCTGTGTAACACCACCAGTAGCAGGATTAAGGGTTTAACATTGCTTATTGATTAAAATGAAGACTGGAAGAAAAAAAATTAAACAAAGGGATAAATTCCCTCTGCTCACTGTTAAGCAACACTCTTATAGGCCACCACTCACACAAGTGCCAGGCAATAACAATCTCCAACAAGAGAGAATCTAACCATCTCCCCTAGACATTCAATGACATTACCATCACTTAATTCCCCCACTATCAACATTCTGGGAGTTACCATTGACCAGAAACGGAACTGGAATAGCCATATATAAAAACTGTGGCTACATGAGCAAGTCAGAGGCTAGTAATCTTGCGGCGAGTAACTCACCTCCTGATTCTCCAAAGCCTGTCCACCATCTACAAGGCACAAGTCAGGAGTGTGATGGAATACTCTCCACTTGCCTGGATGGGTGCAACTCTAACAACACTCAAGAAGCTCGACACCATTCAGGACAAAGCAGCCCGCTTGATTGGCACTCCATGTACAAATATTCACTCCCTTCACCACCAACGCACAGTGGCAGCAATGTGTACCATATATAAGATGCACTGCAGCAATGCACCAAGGCTCCTTAGACCTCTACCACTAGAAGGACAAGGGCAGCAGATGCATGGGAACACCAGTGACTGAACGTCCCATTCCAAGCCACACACCACTTGGAATTATATCGCCGTTGCTTCACTGTCACTGGGTCAAAATCCTGGAACACCGTTCCTAACACCACATAGACTGCAACGGTTCAAGAAGGCAGCTCACCACCACCTTCTCAAGGGCAATTAAGGCTGGGTAATAAATGCTGGCCTAGCCAGCGACGCCCACATCCCATGAATGAATAAAAAAAACTCGAGACGTTTCTCAACCTCAAATAATTTCACTGAATCAAACTCTTTGTGATAACAAATCTATTTATATCCTCCCCAACCATTTAATTCCAGTAAGACTGTAGTGTAGGTATATGTGAAGTCCGTATGTGACAGTGTGTCAGAGATTATGAATGTCCGATGCAGCTTTCATTTTACCAGCCCCATGCCTCTGTTCCCACCACCTGTGGGTTGGTAAAATTCAGCCACTGTTCCGGTCAATGACCCTTTGTCACAGTTAGCTCTGTTTCTCTCTGCCCAGATGCTGCCAGACTTGCTGAGTATTGCCAGCTGTTTCTGTTTTTATATTAAAAACAATAGGATGTTGGGTTATGTTGCCAATCAACTGAATTTACATACCGAGAGTTCATGCTATACAGTTTATTGGTCAGGCTACACCTGGTTCTGCTTTCAGTGACATGGTGGGCCACCCACACAGAGGAATGTAGAGGAGAACAATGAGGCTGATCCCAATGTCAGAGGAAAGGGTTATTGGGGTTAAGCTAATGGGACGTTTATTCTACATTTTGATAACTGTTTAAAAATTGATTTCCTGATATCAGTCCTTAACATTTTTTTTTACTGGTTTGAAGCTGTCTTTTTTTAAATTCATTCATGGAATGTGGGCGTTGCTGGCTAGGCCAGCATTTATTGTCCATCCTGAATTACCCTTGAGAAGGTGGTGGTGAACTGTTGTCTTGAAGTGCTGCAGTCCGTGTGGTGTAGGTCCATTAACAGTGCTGTTCGGAAGGGAATTCCAGGATTTTGACCCAGCGATAGTGAGGTGATATATTTCCAAGTCAGAATGCCGTGTGATTTGGAAAAGGACTTGCAGATGGTGATGTTTCCGTGCTCCTGCTATCCTTGTCCTTTTAGTCGGTAGAGGTCGCGGGTTTGGAAGGTGCTTTTGAAGGAGGTTTGGCAAGTTGCTGCCATGCATCTTGTAGATGGTACACACTGCTGCTGTTGTGCGCCAGTGGTGGAGGTTGTGAATGTTTAAGGTGGTGGATTTGGTGCCAATAAAACAGCCTGCTTTGTTCTGGATGGTGTCGAGCTTCTTGAGTGTTCTTGGTGCTGCACTCATCCAGGCAAGTGGAGAGTATTCCTTCACACTCCTGACTTGTGCCTTGTAGATGGAGGACAGATTCTGGGGAGTCAGGAGGTGAGTTACTCCCACAGAATCCCCAGCCTCTAACCTGCTTTTATAGCCAGAATATTTATGTGGCTGGTCCAGTTAAGTTTCTGGTCAATGGTAACCCCAAGGATGTTGATGGTGGTGGTGGACATTGAATGTCAAGGGGAGATGGTTAGATTCCCTCTTATTGAAGATAGACATTGTCTGGCACTTGTATGGACCCAAAATTCCAAGCCTGAATGATGTTCAGGTCTTGCTGCATGTGGGCACAGACTGCTTCATTATCTGAGGAGTTATAAATGGAACTAAACATTGTGAAATCATCAGCGAACATCCCCATTTCTGACCTTACGATATAGGGAGGGTCATTGATGAAGTAGCTGAAGATGGTTGGGCCTAGGACTGCAGCATGAGGAACTCCTGCAGCAATGTCCTGGGGCTGAGATGATTAGCTTCCAACAACCACAACCATTTTCCTTTGTGCTTGGTATTCCTACTGACTTCAATTTTACTCAGGCTCCTTGGTGTCAAACTTGGTCAAATACAGCTTTGATGTCAAGGGCAGCCACACTCACCTCATCTCACCTCCGGAATTCAGCTCTTTTGTCCATATTTGGACTAAGGGTGTAATGAGGCATGGAGCCGTGGTCCTGGTGGAACCCAAACTGAGCATTGGTGTGTAAGTGCTGCTTGATAGCCCTGTTGACAATATCTTCCATCACTTTGCTGAAGATTGACAGTAGACTGATGGGGTGGTAATTGGCTGGATTGGATTTGTCCTGCTTTCTGTGGACAGGACATACTTGGACAATTTTCCATATTGTTGGGTAGATGCCAGTGTTGTAGCTGTATGGGAACAGTTTGGCTAGGGGTGTGGCTAGCTCTGGAGCACGAGTCTTCAGTACTAGCTGGGATGTTGTTGGGGCGCATAGCATTTGCTGTATCCAGTGTGCTCAGCCATTTCTTGATATCATGTGCAGTAAATTTAATTGTCTGAAGACAGGCATCTGTGATACTGGGGACCTCAGGAGGAGGCAAAGATGGATCATCCTCTCTGCACTTCTGATCAAAGATGATTTCAAATGCTTTAGTCCTGTCTTTTTCACTGACGTACTGGGCTCCCCCATCATTGAAGATGGAGATGGTTGTGCAGCTGCCACCTCCCATCCTTTCATTAGTTGTTTAATTGTCCAGCACCATTTTTGTTCATGGGATGTGAGCATATCTGGCAAGGCCAGCAATGCTGCCAACCCTAAATTCACGACTGGACGTAGCAGTACTGTGGAGCTTTGATCTGATCTGTTGGTTGTGTGATTGCTTAGCTTTCTGCTGTTTAACATGATTCTAGTCCTGTGTTGTAGCTTCACCAGGTTGGTACCTCACTTTTAGGTGTGCCTGGTGCTGCTCCTGGTATGCTTTCCTACACTCCTTATTGAATCAGCATTGGTCACCTAGCTTGATGGTGAGGGATATGCCAGACCATGAAATTACAGATTGTGGTGAAGTACAGTTCTGCTGTTCATGGTCACAGAGCCTTATGAATGTGCAGATTTGAGCTGCTAGATCTGTTCTGAATCTATCCTATTCAATACAGTGGTTGTGTCACACAACACAACAGAGGGTATCCTCAGTGTGAAACCGAGACTTTGCCTCCAGAAGGACTTTGCGGTCGTCACTGCTACTAATACAGTCATGGACAGATGACAGGTAGATTGGTGAGGATGAAGTCAAGTAGATTTTTCCCTCGTTGGTTCTCTCACCATCTACCACAAAGAAACATCGAAAATAGGAGCAGGAGTAGGCCATTTGGCCCTTTGAGCCTGCTCCGCCATTCATTATGATCATGGCTGATCATCCAACTCAGTAGCCTGTTCCCACTTTCGCCCCATACCCTTTGATCCCTTTAGACCCAAAAGCTATATCTAACTCCTTTTTGAAAACATACAATGTTTTGGCCTCAACTGCTTTCTGTGGTAGCGAATTCCACAGGCTCACCACTCTCTGGGTGAAGAAATTTCTCCTCATCTCAGTTCTGAAAGGTTTACCTCGTATCCTTGGACTATGACCCCTGGTTCTGGACTCCCCCACCATCGGGAACAACCTTCCTGCATCTACCCTGTCAAGTCCTGTTAGAATTTTATAGGTTTCTATGAGATCCCTCGTCACTCTTCTGAACTCCAGCGAATATAATCCTAACCGACTCAATCTCTCCTCCTATGTCAGTCCCGCTATCCCAGGAATCAGTCTGGTAAACCTTCGCTGCACTCCCTCTATAGCAAGAACATCCTTCCTCAGATAAGGAGACCAAAACTGCACACAATATTCTAGGTGTGGCCTCACCAAGGCCCTGCAGCAAGACATCCCTGGTTCTGTACTCGAATCTTCTCACTATGAAGGCCAACATACCATTTGCCTTTTTTTTTTTACCACCGGTTGCACTTGCATGCTTACCTTCAGCGACTGGTGTACGAGAACACCCATGTCTCGCTGCATATTCCCCTTTCTCTGTTTATAGCCATTCAGATAATAATCTGCCTTCCTGTTTTTGCTACCAAAGTGGATAACCTCACATTTATCCACATTATACTGCATCTGCCATACATTAGCCCACTCACTCAACTTGTCCAAATCACTCTGAAGCCTCTCTGCATCCTCCTCACAACTCACCCTCCCACCCAGTTTTGTGTCATCTGCAAATTTGGAGATATTCCATTTAGTTCCCTCATCTAAATCATTAATGTATATTGTGAATAGCTGGGATCCTAGCACCGATCCCTGCGGTACCCCACTAGTCACTGCCTGCCAATCAGAAAAAGACCCATTTATCCCTACTCTTTGTTTTCTGTCTGCCAACCAATTTTCTATCCATCGCAATACACTACCAGCAATCCCATGCGCTTTAATTTTACACGCTAATCTCTTATGTGGGACTTTGTCGAAAGCCTTCTGAAAGTCCAAATAAACCACATCCACTGGCTCCCCCTCATCAACTCTACGAGGTACATCTTCGAAGAATTCTAGTAGATTTATCAAGCATGATTTCCCTTTCGTAAATCCATGCTGACTCTGCCCGATTCTACCACCGTTCTCTAAGTGCTCTGCTATAAAATCTTTGATAATGGACTCTAGAATTTTCCCCACTACCGATGTCAGGCTGACTGGTCTATAATTCCCTGCTTTCTCTCTACCTCCCTTTTTTAAATCGTGGGGTTACATTAGCTACCCTCCAATCTGTAGGAACTGTTCCAGAGTCTATAAAATCGTGGAAGATGACCACCAATGCATCCACTATTTCTAGGGCCACTTCTTTAAGTACTCTGGGATGCATATCATCAGGCCCCGGGGATTTATCGGCCTTCAAACCCATCAATTTCCCCAACTCCATTTCTCTACTAATACTGATTTCTTTCAGTTCCTCTCTCTCACTAAGCCCTGTGTTCCCCAACATTTCTGGTATGATATTTGTGTCCTCCTTTGTGAAGACAGAACCAAATCCTGAGATCACCATCTTTGAGGTCCTACTTTTCAACTTACTTCCTAGCTCCCTATATTCAGCTTTTAGGACCGTATCCTTTTTTTCACCAATGTCGTTTGTACCAATGTGTACCACGACCACTGGCTGTTCACCCTCCCCCTTCAGAATGTCCTGTAACCGCTCTGAGACATCCTTGACCCTAGTACTAGGGAGGCAACAAACCATCTTTTGCAGCCACAGAAAAGCCTATTTATTCCCCTTACAATTGAATCCCCTATAACTATTGCATTCCCACACTTTTTACTCCTCCCCTGTGCAGCAGAGCCAACTGTGGTGCAACGAATTGGGCTGTTGCTGCTTTCCCCTGAGAGGCCATTCCCCCCAACAGTATCCAAAGCAGTATACCTGTTTTGCAGGGGAATAGCTACAGGAGATTCATGAACTGCCTGCCTTAGTCCTCTTGCTCTGCCTGGTGGTCACCCATTCCCCTCCTGCCTGTGGGGTCTGAGCCTGCAGTGTGCCCACCTCTCTATACGTGCTATCCACGATACTCTCCGCCTCGTGGATGCTCCACAGTGTCCCCAGCTGCCGCTCCAGCTCCGAAACCCAGGCTTCCAGGAGCTGCAGCTGGACACACTTCCTGCACACATGCAGGTTCCGGGCACTGGAAATGTTCCCGGCTTCCGACATGGAGCACGAGGAGCACACCACGGCTTTGAGCTCTCCTGCCATGACTTAACCCTTTAAATTAAATTAAATTAAATCTTCTGGAAGATCTTAATGTCCAATAATATCAGTTACTCTAGGGCCCTTCTTCCCTGGTCCTCGTTACCACAGAACTCCCTAAAAAAAAAAACACTATTTACTATATTTGAAATAAACTTTAAACTTTTCTTACTGGAGACCGGAGATATTTACCCAGCGATTTAGAGCTATTCCCTAACAGCAGTGACTCACCAACCAATCACCTTGCAGCTCTCCTGTGACGTCACTGTTAGCTTTTGTTTCAAAACTCCGGCGCGCTGGAAGAGCTCCTCTCTGCTGCACTCCCGGAAGAGACTGGGCCTCGATCCTCGGATTTGATTTATCGGCTCCGCTCTCAGCGTTCTCCCCACAGGTCCTCTCCGCTCCGCTCCCGGAATGTAAGAGCCCAGTCTGGCAAATATGTCCTTCATGACTTGCCCAGCTTGGTAGGTAGTAATGCTACCGAACCACTCTTAGTAATTGACATTGAAGTCTCCCACCCAGAGTACATTCTGTGCCCTTGCTACCCTCAGTGCCTCTTCCAAGTGGTGGTTAACATAGAGGAGTACTGATTCATCAGCTGAGGGTGGGCAGTTGTGGTAATCAGCAGGAGCTTCCCTGAACTGGAGTGGAAGTTTATACTCAAGGAGTTCCTTTTCATTTTCACTCTCCTTACTAAATATTTCTGCTCTGCAGAACTCTTTTTAAGTGCTTTAATTACATGTGGTCGAAAACGAGACTCCCGAATGGTATGTTGCCTCCCAGGTGCACGGGTCAGGGATGTCTCAGATCGGCTGCAGAACATTCTGAAGGGGGAGGGTGAACAGCCAGTTGTCGTTGTGCACATAGGCACCAATGATATAGGTAAAAAACGGGATGAGGTCCTACAAGCAGAATTTAGGGAGTTAGGAGCCAAGTTAAAAAGTAGGACCTCAGAGGTAGTAATCTCAGGATTGCTAACAGTGCCACGTGATAGTCAGAGTAGAAATGAAAGAATAGTCAGGATGAATGCGTGGCTTGAGAGATGGTGCAGGAAGGAGGGGTTCAGATTTTTGGGACATTGGGACCGGTTCTGGGGGAGGTGGGACTATTACAAATTGGACGGTCTACACTTGGGCCGGACAGGAACCAATGTCCTTGGGGGTGCTTTTGCTAACGCTGTTGGGGAGGGTTTAAACTAATGTGGCAGGGGGATGGGAATCAAATGGGGAGGTCAGTGGACAGTAAGGAGGTAGTAACTAAAGCCTGTAAGGAACGAGATAATGAAGTCAGCGTGACTAAGGGGAAGAGTAGGCAGGGAGCAGATGATGAACGCAAAGGGACTGGTGGTCTGAGGTGCATTTGTTTTAATGCAAGAAGTGTAGTAGGTAAGGCAGATGAACTTAGGGCTTGGATTAGTACCTGGGAGTATGATGTTATTGCTATTACTGAGACTTGGTTGAGGGAAGGGCATGATTGGCAACTAAATATCCCAGGATATCGATGCTTCAGGCGGGATAGAGAGGGAGGTAAAAGGGGTGGAGGAGTTGCATTACTGGTCAAAGAGGATATCACAGCTGTGCTGAAGGAGGGCAATATGGAGGACTCGAGCAGTGAGGCAATATGGGCAGAACTCAGAAATAGGAAGGGTGCGGTAACAATGTTGGGGCTGTACTACAGGCTTCCCAACAGCGAGCGTGAGATAGAGGTACAAATATGTAAACAGATTATGGAAAGATGTAGGAGCAACAGGGTGGTGGTGATAGGAGATTTTAATTTTCCCAACATTGACTGGGATTCACTTAGTGTTAGAGGTCTAGATGGAGCAGAATTTGTAAGGAGCATCCAGGAGGGTATTCTAGAGCAGTATGTAAATAGTCCAACTCGGGAAGGGGCCATACTGGACCTGGTGTTGGGGAATGAGCCCGGCCAGGTGTTTGAAGTTTCAGTAGGGGACTACTTTGGGAATAGTGATCACAAATCCGTAAGCTTTAAAATACTCATGGACAAAGACGAGAGTGGTCCTAAAGGAAGAGTGCTAAATTGGGGGAAGGCCAACTATACCAAAATTCGGCAGGAGCTGGGGAATGTAGATTGGGAGCAGCTGTTTGAAGGTAAATCCACATGTGATATGTGGGAGGCTTTTAAAGAGAGGTTGATTAGCGTGCAGGAGAGACATGTTCCTGTGAAAATGAGGGATAGAAATGGCAAGATTAGGGAACCATGGATGACAGGTGAAATTGTGAGACTAGCTAAGAGGAAAAAGGAAGCATACAGAAGGTCTAGGTGGCTGAAGAAAGACGAAGCTTTGAAAGAATATCAGGAATGTAGGACCAATCTGAAGCGAGGAATTAAGAGGGCTAAAAGGGGTCATGAAATATCTTTAGCAAACAGGGTTAAGGAAAATCCCAAAGCATTTTATTCATATATAAGGAGCAAGAGGGTAACTAGAGAAAGGATTGGCCCACTCAAGGACAAAGGAGGAAAGTTATGCGTGGAGTCAGAGAAAATGGGTGAGATTCTAAATGAGTACTTTGCATCGGTATTCACCGAGGAGAGGGACATGACAGATGTTGAGGTTAGGAACAGATGTTTGATTACTCTCGGTCAAGTCGGCATAAGGAGGGAGGAAGTGTTGGGTATTCTAAAAGGCATTAAGGTGGACAAGTCCCCAGGTCCGGATGGGATCTATCCCAGGTTACTGAGGGAAGCGAGAGAGGAAATAGCTGGGGCGTTAACAGATATCTTTGCAGCATCCTTAAACACAGGTGAGGTCCCGGAGGACTGGAGAATTGCTAATGTTGTCCCCTTGTTTAAGAAGGGAAGCAGGGATAATCCAGGTAATTATAGACCGGTGAGCCTGACGTCAGTGGTAGGGAAGCTGCTGGAGAAGATACTGAGGGATAGGATCTATTACCATTTGGAAGAAAATGGGCTTATCAGTGATAGGCAACATGGTTTTGTGCAGGGAAGGTCATGTCTTACCAACTTAATAGAATTCTTTGAGGAAGTGACAAAGTTGATTGATGAGGGAAGGGCTGTAGATGTCATATACATGGACTTCAGTAAGGCGTTTGATAAGGTTCCCCATGGTAGGCTGGTGGAGAATGTGAAGGCGCTTGGGGTCCAAGGTGTACTAGCTAGATGGATAAAGAACTGGCTGGGCAACAGGAGACAGAGTAGCAGTGGAAAGGAGTTTCTCAAAATGGAGACGTGTGACCAGTGGTGTTCCACAGGGATCCGTGCTGGGACCACTGTTGTTTGTGATATACATAAATGATTTGGAGGAAAGTATAGGTGGTCTGATTAGCAAATTTGCAGACGACACTAAGATTGGTGGAGTAGCAGATAGTGAAGGGGACTGTCAGAGAATACAGCAGAAGATAGATAGATTGGAGAGTTGGGCAGAGAAATGGCAGATGGAGTTCAATCAGGGCAAATGCGAGGTGATGCATTTTGGAAGATCCAATTCAAGAATGAACTATACAGTAAATGGAAAAGTCCTGGGGAAAATTGATGTACAGAGAGATTTGGGTGTTCAGGTCCATTGTTCCCTGAAGGTGGCAACGCAGGTCAATAGAGTGGTCTGGAAGGCATACGGCATGCTTTCCTTCATCGGACGGGATATTGAGTACAAGAGTTGGCAGGTCATGTTACAGTTGTCTAGGACTTTGGTTCGGCCACATTTGGAATACTGCGTGCAGTTCTGGTCGCCACATTACCGAAAGGATGTGGATGCTTTGGAGAGGGTGCAAAGGAGGTTCACCAGGATGTTGCCTGGTATGGAGGGCGCTAGCTATGAAGAGAGGTTGAGTAGATTAGGATTATTTTCATTAGAAAGATGGAGGTTGAGGGGAGACCTGATTGAGGTGTACAAAATCATGAGAGGTATAGACAGGTTGGATAGCAAGAAGCTTTTTCCCAGAGTGGGGGATTCATTTACTAGGGGTCACGAGTTCAAAGTGAGAGGGGAAATGTTTAGGGGGGATATGTGTGGAAAGTTCTTTACACAGAGGGTGGTGGGTGCCTGGAACGCGTTGCCAGCGGAGGTGGTAGACGCGGGCACGATAGCGTCTTTTAAGATGTATCTAGACAGATACATGAATGGGCAGGAAGTAAAGAGATACAGACCCTTAGAAAATAGGCGACATGTTTAGATAGAGGATCTGGATCGGCGCAGGCTTGGAGGGCCAAAGGGCCTGTTCCTGTGCTGTAATTTTCTTTGTTCTTTGTTTGTAATCAATTTCACAGGGATTATTTTATATATTTTATACAATTAAGGAGTGATTAAAGTTATGAAATTAAGCCTTATAAAAAAAGCATTTGCACTATATAGCACCTTTCAGCACATCAGGACATCCTAAAGCACTTTACAGCCAATGTTGTACTTTTGAAAGAGTGTCACTGTTATCATGTAGGAAACACGACAGCCAATTTGTGTATAGCAGGATCCCACAACCAGCAATGTGATGACTAGATAATCGGTTTTAGTGATGTTGGTTGAGGGATAAATATTGGCCAGGACACCAGGAGAACTCCTTTGAATAATGGCATTAAATCTTTTGCATTCACCTAAGAGGGCAGACTAAGCCTCAGTTTAACGTCTCATTCAAAAGATGGCGTCTCCAACAGTCTGGCACACTGACATGTCAGCCAGAGTTCAAATCTCTGGAATGGAACTTGAACCCATAACCTTCTGACTTAGAGGGGAAAGTGCTACCACTGAGCCAAGAATAACAATGTACAGTACTGATGGAGTGCTGCAATGTTGAAGCTGCCACTTTTCAGATAAGACATTAGAACCGAGGTCCCATCTGCCATCTCATGGCACTATTCGAAGAAGAGGAATTCTCTCCATCTTTTGACTAACATTTATCCCATAACCAACTTCTAAAAATCAAATGATCTAATCATTTATCTCATTGCTATTTATGGAACCTTGATGTGCTCAAATTGGCTGCTGTTTTTCCTTAATTACGACAGTGACTACACTTCAAAAAAAAGTACTTCATTGGTTGTAAAACATTTTGGGACATTCTAAGATCATGAAAGGCACTACAGAAATGCAAATCTTTCTTCCTGCTACACCCTCTGATGTCCCCAGTTACTCTTTCCAGCTTCTCTTTTTCCTTTAAGACATCTGTTCGTTCAAAATTAGAGATCTGCTGATTCTCTCTGCTGCACCAGCTTTTATTGTTAGCTATATGTGTTTTTAAAAAAAATCAATTCATTCACAGATGTGGGTGTCACTGGCAAGGTCATTTATTGCCTGTCCCTAATTGCCCTTGAGAAGGTGGTAGTGAGCCACCTGCTTGAATCACTGCAGTCTGCCGTAATGGTTTTGAGACAACTGAGTGGCTTGCTAGGCCATTTCAGAGGGCACTTAAGAGTCAACCACATTACCGTGGGTCTGAACTCATATAAAGTCAAGACCAGGTAAGGATGGCAGATTTCCTTCCCTAAAGTACTTAAGTGAACCAGTTGGATTTTTATTCCAATCCAGTAGTTTCATACCTACCATTACTGATACTAGCTTTTTATTCCAGATATATATATTTAATTAACTGAATTCAAATTCCCCAACTGCCATGGTGATCTTGATTATTAGTACAGGCCTCTGGATTACTAGTCCAGTCGCACAACTACTATACTACTGTTCTCAGATGTATGCAAAAATTCCAAGGCTGCAAAAACTTGGACAGTATGCCCTTAACTGGCCTTAAACAGGGCCTCAACAGACTAAGCACAACTTACTCTCAGATTTTGATCACTACACGAGTTGCACAGATAGAGTTTAAGAAGAAGAATTATAAGTGACCAAAGGCTCCAATAGGCACAATCCACACCAACGCCCAATTTACATGTGACCATTAAATGTTGGAGAACCGCTGTTGAGGTAGCCTTTGGAGAATTGGTTTGTCTATTAAAAACCCGAATAGCATTTTATCTTCTCCTTTACAGATGAAAGATATATCAACTGTGCTTCAAAGTGTTTTAAACTAACCAAAATTCAGCATTTTGGATGCAAAAATTCCAACCAGGTGAGAAAGGTATCTAAGGTTCCCTCTCAGCCTTCACCTGGTCTAACTGTAACAGGTTTAATTTTAAACACACCGTGTTTTTAGCTCCCCCTTGGTGAATCCTTGTTTGCCACTTTCCAATTATAAGGCAAAGAAACCAGCACAAACAGGTTTTCTTAGGTTTAAAGAAGAAAAGTTGAAATTTATTAAACTCTAATTTGGTAAATGCCTATGGAGACACAACGCGCCCACGCTAGCATGCATATGTGATACACACATGCAAATAAAGACAGCAAAGAGTAGAAGGAAAATAAAGTGGAAAAATGTGAGGCAATAGAGAGATAGAGCACTGAAACAGGCTCTTCGGCCCACCGAGTCTGTGCCAACCATCAACCACCCATTTATGCTAATCCTACATTAATCCCATATTCCCTACCACATCCCCACCTTCCCTCAATTCCCCTACCACCTACCTACACTAGGGGCAATTTACAATAGCCAATTCACCTATCAACCTGCAAGTCTTTGGCTGTGGGAGGAAACCGGAGCGCCCGGCGGAAACCCACACGGTCACAGGGAGAACTTGCAAACTCTACACAGGCAGTACCCAGAACTGAACCTGGGTCACTGGAGCTGTGAGGCTGCGGTGCTAACCACTGCATGACTGTGCCACCCCATATCTGAAGAGTTTTTGTTATGGTTCTTTGAGCTCCCTATAGAGCCCTTGATTGGAGTTAGATCTTGCTTTTCGTTGGGGCCTAGTATTCTTCTTAAACCTTGTTTGCTGTAGGAGACTTTTCTCTCTTGGGGTTCATGTGTCTTCAGTGGATTCAGAGGCTTGTGAGAAAGAGATGGGAGCAGACAGGAGATAGCTTCTCAGACCAGGAGCAAACAGTCTTGTCTTAGTTTAAACTCTCTGTGGCTAGTTCAAAAGAAAACCCTGGAACAGGCAGTTAGTTATGTGACCAGCTGGTCTAACCAGTCCTGGCCCTTGTGGATTGTATCCTCCTTAGCAGGCCCTGGAATGCACTTCCTCACCTTCGATGTCTGTTAGTATGTAAATGTTTTTTCCAGCCACGGCTGATCTATTTAACAAGTTATTTCCTCGCTCCAACAACAGTTAAAAATCAATGTTGATGACAAAATTAATGTGCTTCATTCTTGGCAGGTGGGGGCCTCGCATGACACATTCCACACTTGTAGGCTTGGGGAGGGGGGAGAACACATTTGAAATGATTACACACAATTTTTAATTTGCAGCCTACAGCCCTCTCTGGAATGATCTTATAGTCAACATGATAAGGTTGAAATCCTCTATTTCCTACTAGGTATATAGCATATGAGCATATCATTGTGCAAAGATGAGTGGCAGGTCAGATGATTGGTCAGAATATCAAGAATGGCAGAGAATGCTAAAAGGTTAATCAGGAGAAATAAATTAGAGTATGAGAGGAAGCTAGCTAGAAATGTAAAAACAGATAGCAAGAGTTTCTACAGGTATTTAAAAAGGAAAAACGTAATGTGAGTGTTGGTCTTCTAGAGAGTGAGAATGGGGAGTTAATAGTGGATAATAAGGAAATGGCGGATGAAATGAACAAATATTTTGCTTCTGTCTTCACTATAGAGGATAAAAAAATATTCCGACAATAGTTATAAATTAAGAGGTGGAAGAAAGAGAGGTACTTGGTGAGATTACAATCACCAGGGAAGCGGTACTGACCAAACTGATGGAACTGTGGACTGACAAGTCCCCGAGTCCTGATGGACTTCATCCTCGGGTCTTAAAAGAGGTGGCTAATGAGGTAGTAGATGCATTGGTGTTAATTTTTCAAAATTCACCAGATTCTGGTAGGTTCCATCAGACTGGAAAGTAGCAAATATAAACCCCTCTATTCAAGAAGTGTGAGTGGGTGGGGGAGGGGGGGGTGCAAGGGGGAGACAGAAAACAGGTAACTATAGGCCAGTTAGCTTGACGTGTGTTGTGGGGAAGGTGTGGAATCGATCATTAAGGAGGCCATAGCTGGGCACTTAGAAAAACTCAAGGTAATTAGGAATAGTTGGCATGGTTTTGTGAAAGGGAAATCATGTTTAACCAATTTATTGGAGTTCTTTGAAGGAGTGACATGTGCTGTGGATAAAGGGGAGCCTGTTGATGTACTGTACTTGGATTTCCAGAAGGCATTTGACATGGTGCCACATAAAAGGTTATTGCGCAAAGTAGGAGCTCATGGTGTAGGGGGTAACATCTTAGCATGGATAGAAGATTGGCTGGCTGGCTGAAAACAGAAAGTATGCATAAATGGGTCCTTTTCTGATTGGTAGGATGTGACAAGTGGAGTTCCGCAGGGGTCTGTGCTGGGGCCTCAACTTTTTACAATTTATATCAATGACTTCGACGAGGGGAGCGATGGCATGGTAGCTAAATTTGCAGATGACACAAAGATAAGTAGGAAAGTATTTTGTGAAGAGGACACAAGGAGGTTGTAGAACAATATAGATAGGTTGAGAGTGGGCAAAAAACCTGCAGATGGAGTATAATGTGGGAAAATGTGAAGTTGTTCACTTTGGCAGGAAGAATAAAAAAGCAGAGCATTTCTTTAACTGGGAATGACTGCATTATTTTGAGGTGCAGAGGGATCAAGGTGTTCTCGTGTATGAGTCACAAAAGGTTAGTATACAGGTGCAGCAAGTAATAAAGAAGGCTAATGGAATACTATCCTTTATCATGAGAGGAATTGAAAATAAAAGTAAGGATGTTATGCTTCAGTTTTTCAGGGCATTGGTGAGACCACATCTTGAATACAGGGTGCAGTTTTGGTCCCCTTATTTAAGGAAGGATGTAAATGTGTTGGAGGCAGTTCAGAGGAGGTTTACGAGATGGATACCTGGAATGAGCGGGTTGTCTTATGAGGAAAGGTTGGACAGACTGGGCTTATTTTCACTGGAGTTTAGAAGAGCAAGGGGAGACTTGATTGAAGTATATAAGATCCTGAATGGTCTTGACAAGGTGGATGTGGAAAGGATGTTTTCTCTTGTGGGTGAGTTCAGAACTAGGGGGCACTGTTTGAAAATTAGGGGCCGCCCTTTTAGGACAGAGATGAGGAGAAATTGTTTCTCTCAGAGGGTTGTGCGACTTTGGAACTCTCTGCCTCAGAAGGTGGAGGCGAGGTCATTGAATATTTTT
Organism: Heterodontus francisci; assembly: GCF_036365525.1. Taxonomy (NCBI): domain Eukaryota; kingdom Metazoa; phylum Chordata; class Chondrichthyes; order Heterodontiformes; family Heterodontidae; genus Heterodontus; species Heterodontus francisci. The sequence goes on along the minus strand of NC_090375.1, from coordinate 154,881,904 downwards.
AAGGCGGAGGTAGATAGATTCTTGTTAGGCAAGGGAATCAAAGGTTATTGGGGGTAGATGGGACAGAAACAGATCAGCCATGATCTTATAGAATGGTGGAACAGGCTCGACGGGCTGAATGGCCTACTTCTGCTCCTAATTCATATGATTGTCTGGTCGTATGCGTAATCGATTTGAAAAAGAAAATTAATTAAAACGTTTTTTTCTCTCAGTGATAGTTTATTTGTTGCTACTGGAAGAAAAAGGTTTTAAAATATAAAGAGAAATAATTAATTTCCAATTGTCTCTTTTTAGAAGAGAAAGGGGTGAATTTTTTTCTTTAGTATGTGGCATAATCTGGTGGAGTGGATCTCCATCGGATATAGAACTCAAACAAATTCCATTTTTTGAAATCCACAGAAATGAGAATTGGGCGGGTCCTACAACAATCGGGTAAACAGATTATCACCCTTGGAGTGAAGGCAAAATTTCACTGCAATAAGGGCAATACCCATTTTCATTGCCAGCTCCAAAAATATTTGGAAATGCAGCAAATCAAATCTCAAAAAATTTTGGGATACATCTAGAAAATAAATGCAAATGCAACATTTAAATTTCGCCTTAGAGTGGAATATGGAAAAACGATTTCCTCTGGTTGGGGAGTCAGTGACAAGGAGTAATCAATTTAAAACTGTTGCTAAGAATTAGGAGAGCGGTTTGGTGAAAACCTTTACAAAAGCATTGGAACATTGAATGTTTTGCCGCAGGGAAATGTTGAGGGAAGGATAGCAACAGAGAAAGATACTGGCACATGGGCAGAGAATGGAACAGTGGGATTATTTTTGGATTGTTTTAGCAAGGATCTGAGATAGTCTAAGATGGAATGAATAGCTTCCTATGCTGTAAAATTCTATAGTTCTAAGGTAAGGGAGACTGATGCAGAGGCTCTCAAAACAAATTTTTTCTCCTGAGTTCTGCACATGGCCCTTACAACAGTCATTGCAATGGATTCACCAATTCAAACCTCCAATTATGTTCAGTCAGTGCTCTGATACCATTTTCCATATTGCTGGCATTTGTTCTGATCAGCATATTAAAGATGGACGGTCTAACTGCAATCCATAAGTGAAGTAGTTTGTTGTTATTGTGTGCAGTGAGTGTGTTCAGAGTAATGAGGGGCTGTTTTTATTCCACCTTGTGACTCATGAGCTTGGCGTGGCATGATCTGCCTCACGCACAATAAAGTGATTCTTTAATGGAAGCAGTAAGTATGGTGTTTAGCTGCGATATTTCCTCATGAGCCATTTGTGATTCTACTGGCCTGCAACCTCCATGAGATGGTAAAGCTGAGGGCTCTTTATCTTGCCTGTACTGGCAGTATGAAGTTGTATGTTTCTGGGGATGTGCCTGGCATGGAGGGTCTTGTGGAAAATGCCATGAAAAATGCAAGTGAGATTTTGTTTTTATATATAAAGGCACTGAATAAAGCATAAGGAAGTGATGATGAAATAAAAACAGAAAATGCTGGTAATATTCAGCGGGTCTGGCAGCATTTGTGGAGAGACAGACAAAGTTAACATTTCAGGTCCATGACATTTCATCAGAACAACTCATTATAGAAATGTAGAATTACTGGGATGGCACCAAGGAGGCGAGGATTTAATTGTAAGGGATATGCAAAAATAAAGCCATTGGATCAGAGGTTAAGGGATAATCCAGTAGAAATGTTCAAATTTTGGAATGGTTTGAGAGGGTGATGAGTGAAAAATTATTTCCACTGGTGAGGCTCCTTTCTTCTCTTCAGGAGATTGATACTCCTCACCTCACTTGGTGTACTGACTGCAAAATGTAAACTAGATCCCTTTAAGACTGAAAAAGTTACGTGCTCTCAGCACTACCCACTTTGAGTCAGTGGCTTTGCTTGACTGCCCCTACACAAGGCCAACTGAAAACTCCAGTGCAAGGCCCAGATCCAGCATTTCGAGTTACAGCGGGAAACAGCTGGAATGGCCAGGTAATATTGGGGCCGCTGTATTTATGGCAAGCAACTCTCCTCAGACATATATCCATCTTGCAGTTATTCACCTGTTTCTGATTTTACACAATAAAGTGTTTGCAAAAGCATAGGGAGAGTAAGAAAAGAGGATGTAAACGAAAATTAATCTCATGGAATTACTGCCATGACATTTGAGAGCCGTGATTCAGAGCCTGTTGATGCGCTGTTTTCCCTCTGCTGTAAGTTACAGCTAAGTATTTACTTTATTGATTAATGCTTTTGGTGGTTATATTATTCTCTAGTGGTTACATTTTATCAGACAGAAATTGTCTTGTGTAACGCCTGTTTTTTAGGCACTACATGGGCTCCTAATGCTCGAAAATGGCATCTCAGAGGTACACGTACACCTTTAATGGGAAGTGTGCTGGACGCCATCTTGATAAAGGGGATTGCTTCCGCAGCCTTAATGCCTGTCAGCAGCATTCAGAGCAGGCAGATTTTGACATTAGTATGCAACGCTGATTTGATATCATTTTCGAATGCAATGCTCCAGCCTACGCTGTCTTATTTATGTACAGCTGAACACAATGTTAAACATTGTGAAGGACTTCCCACAAGCACTACTTAAAGGTATCATGCACTACCCACAGGTTGGCAGTTCCTGGATTCTATCTCCCAGTTGCTGATGCAATTGCACGTATTTTTGGAGCTTTCCTATTATTGCCTCAACTTTCAATAGTCTATAGGGAATGGTCTGGCCGGTGCTGAAGTACTTTCTTGTTCATTTCAAAGCTTGTGCTGAAACAGTTGCTTCCAGACACGGGTGGTCTGTTGTTCAATTCCAAGAAGGCGGCCTATGACCAGGAGAATGAAGAAAGGCCTCACAGAGCTGGACAAGCTGCTGGAGGAGAGGGCTCTTAAAGCAGGAGGCCAAATCTACTCAGGGTCTTTAGAGGGCAATTCTCTTACCTTAACTTCAGCAAGGACCAATGCTCGAGATGTTTTCGCTTCACTGAAGAGGTTGTGACTGAAATCTGCCATATGCTGCAGCCACAACTGCAGCCTCAAAGCAGGTCAAGGACTGCATTGCATGTGGCTATCAAGGTGACTGTGGCTCTTAATTTTTATGCATCTGACTCCTTCCAAGCTGTTACTCGAGATCTAAGCAACATCCCACAGTTTGCAAAGCACTATTGCATGAGGGAGATCACGGAAGTACTCTATACACGAGAGACAGCTTGATCTCATTCCCTTTTGCCAGAGACAAGCAGGCAGAGGGAGCACGATGGATGCATGGATTGCAGGTTTCCGCATGGTGCAGAGTGCCATTGTGCGCGCATATTGCCTTGAGTGCACCTCACGTAAACTCGGCCATTTTCATGAACCGAGAGGGATTCCACTCCCTCAATATGCAGCTGGTGCATGACCACAGGCAGAGCATCATGCAGGTCAATGCCCAGTATCCTGGCAGTAGTCATGATTCTTTCATTCTGCAGCAGTCCTTTGTGCCCCCTGTATTAAACCAACTTAACATGGCAAGTTCAAGGCTGGCTACTGGGTGACAAGGGTTATCCACAGATGACATGGCTCATGATTCTGGTCTGGAACCCATGCACACATATAGGGCAGAGTGATGGCCTACTGCCACAAGGAAGATTGTCCACTGCCTCGATTGCTCTGGAGGAGCCCTGCAGTACTCAGCTGAGCAGATATGAAGATTTGTGGTAAAATGCAGCATGCTGCACAGCCTGGCCATTATGAGGGAACAGTCCGATCAAATGAAAAGCAGAGGAGCAGGAACATGAGGAAGTGGAGAAAGAGGATGAAGTGTAACAAGAAGTGCAACAGGAAGTGGAAGAAGTGGACGTTTGTCTGGGGAATTTGACTTCACAGAAGGAGGCCAGCTCTCGCTTTCTGAAAGAGCTATCCACTTTGCCCCTTGCCATGCCGTTTCCCTGTATCCTTTTCAATGTTACTTTTTCAAATATTTATCCAATTCCCTTTTCAAAGCAATACTGAATTCTTTTTTCACAACTATTTCTAGTGGGGCACACCATATCCTACCAATCCTCTCCTAAACTAAAATACTAACATCTCAAAAGAAAACTGTCCCAAAATCTGTTGGTGAGTGATGTGATTTTGACACATATCAAAGATGATTTTTAGCAGTGAGCTTGGGTAATATGAGTCAAAGAGAACCAGCAGCAGTGCTATAGCCCTGCCCATGACCCCCATGCTCCATTAGTGCAGATTCCCCACTGGGAGTGTGTGATTGTCCTTAATATTTCCAGACTTTTTTCCTTACCCAACTACTGACAGATGTAAGGGACAATCCTCTGTGTGGTATTTGCAGCAAAAATATAAATGCAATAACACAGAATGCGCTCAAGATTTAGTTACCCATAACATACAAGGAAGTCTCTCCCCTCACCTTTGATCGGAGATGTCTGACATTACACAACCATCTTTATTTAGATTCAGATACCTTTATAGACCTAATGTTCCAAAGCACGCCTGGCTGGTACTGGAACTGTGTGGTTGGAACGACGGCATTTGTGTGTCTGTAACCTTATAATATTTTAATGCATTATTAACATGCTTTAGACTTTCTGGTTACCGAGGAGTAGAACTTTTATGGGGGTTGGATGGTGGGGGTGAGGCCAGTTCCTGATCTCCAGCCATGTATGCCATTTCCCTGGAATCTCCTCTCGGCTTCCGCCAAAGTTATGGAGGGAGATTGAGCCTCCAGGTGTTTATTAGCTGGTGGAATTATTTCTGATTACAGTGAACAAGATTAAGAAGCCTTACCTTCCACCATTCTTCATTAGAATCATCTAGCAGAAAAACTCTGTCTCCAGCCCTGTGATTTTAAGGAAAGAGATAATGTTAGCTTCTAAATGAACAGAACATTAAAACATCCTCAAATGTGAGAGAAGGAAGAATCCTGTTAATATTTAGCACGAATATTACTCCTCACCCAGCACATATCAAGTCTGACACTTCAGTACAATACTAAGGAAGTGTTGCGACTTTCAAATCAAATACCTGACTACTCAGAAGGATGTTACTAATCGAAGAATAGCATAGAGTTCTCCTGTTGACATGACCGGTGGTCTTTCCTCCATCAATACCAACAAAAATAAATTACTGAATCATTTATTCAATTGCTGTTCGTGGAATCTTGCTGTGCAAAAAATTAGCTGCTGGGCTTTGCTACAAAATACCAGTAACAGCACTTCAAAAGTGATATTTTAATTTGAAACTGCTTTGGGACATCCTGAGAATATGATAAGGTGCTAAATAAACGCAAATTCTTCACGTGGAGACCAAATGTGAATATCAGAAATACATTTTGCGTTTCAGAAAATGTTGGAAGTATTGACCGATTCTGAAGACTCACTGACTAAACGCACTGCGTAGTGTGAGATTGGCCAAACAGAACAGAAAGACCCCAGGTTTAATATTGGGTACATGTTGAGTTGAGTTAGCTAGGCTGCTGATGAGGATACCATAATTGGCGTCAGTGCTCCTTGACCAGTGATGGAAACAATCAGCAGAAGCGCCTGCCCATTTCCCCGACTATCAAATTCCCTACATTTCTGCATTTTCTTGTGCACCCCCCCCCACCACCCCTTGTGCAGCTGAGTCTTCCACAGTGCCATGGATTTGCTTCTGACTATATTCCCCTGAGGTATCATCACTTTCACTGGTATCCAACACTGAATAATGCTTTGTGAGTGTTACACTTAGAGGATTCCAGCACTATCTCCCCTTTTCTCCTAGTCTGCCTGGTGGTTACCCACTCCCTCTTCCCCTGAACTCACTGGAGCTGTGGGGTGACTAGCTCCTGAAATGTGCCATCCAGAAAACTCGCAGTTTCCCTAAATGTTATTTTCTGAATGAATTCTATCGAATTTGCATTGTAATGAATCAATACTAACTGTTTCTACTGCCTCCGAGGAGCCTCTTCCATCAATTGGCCAACTGCTCACTGGAATACTGTTTCCATAGATTAGTTTTGAATTTACCCCCACCCTGGCCACCCCCAAACCCCTGGCTCCTTGAAGCACAGGCTATGCCCATTGGTATTGTTCTGGTAGGGTAAAACAGCTCATTATCATCTACATTTTCTAGTTCCTTTAGAATACAAACAACAGCAATCATATCATCTTTCAAACATCTCTGTTCCACTGAGAGCATACCTAATTTATAAAAATATAAATACAAGTTCTTTCTTTTTATAGGTGCAGCTGGTGGGTGAGGCTCCTTACTGGTAGCAGCTGATTGGAAAATCAGCCCTGGTGTCTGGTTATGTTCAGCATCTCAAGTATATTGAAGTGCATTCTATGAGCTCATCTTAAACTCAACTGGTGAAGCAAAGACTAATGCTGTATATCTGTCTATTCTGACCTCTGTTTGTTTAGTATTACTTTCTGCTGAGCAATGGAACTTTCAAAGATGCTTGTAAAGTTTCCATTATAAATCACACTCAGGAGAACAAGCCAGTTACATCATAGTATTGGATAAAGTGACAATACATCTTACAATGAAACCTTGCAGCCACTCAAAACTCCAATCTCTGGAGCTCAAGCCGCATTAGTTTGAAATAGTGCCAAGAGGGGTTTTGAAAGGCGAAATTGGAACTGATGATACTTTGGAAACAGGGAAGATTAAATTGAAAGGGACCGGCTTCGTTTATATCAAACCAGCAAGCTGCAGCTGTTAACAGGTGTCTCAATGCAGCTCACCGGATGCAGGCTTGCTAATACTGAGATCTGCTAAGGACATGGGGTGGTCTTTCTGAAGCATTGCTCTCGGTTCAGTGGTTCACATGGTGGAGGGTATATTAGGAATTCTAGCTGCAAGACTGTGTGCCCACATAATTGCCCCTTTAAATTTCTGATATGTGCTCCTGTCACAGAAAGCTCTAAATGAAAAGCTCTGACTGTCTGCTGGATTCTCCTCTCAGTGAGGCACAACTTCTGCCTGCCGTCCGATACCCTGGAGCAGAGTTGGTCATTTCAGCAAGGCCGGATCCACCACCAAATGGCAGCCTGCTCAGAATATTAGGAACAAGAGTAGGCCATTCAGCCCCTCAATCCCTTGATACCCTTACCCAGCCAAAATCTTTCTATCTCAGTCCTGAAAGCTTAAATTGGCCCAGCATCCACAGCCTTTGGACAGAGAAAATTCCAAATTTCCAGCACCCGAGTGAAAAAGTGCTTCCAGATTTCACTCCTAAATTTCCCAGCTCTAATTTTAATATCATGTCCCTTTGTTCTTGATTTTCCACCAGAAGAAATAGTTTCTCTGTATCTACTCTATTAAATTATTTTAACATTCATTTTAAACACCTCGATCAGACCACCCCTCAGAGTCAAGGGACTACAAGCTAGGTTTAAGCAATCTGTCCTCATCTTTTAACACCTTAAGCCATAGTATCATTCTCTGCAGAATCTGCAACTCAGGTCACAAGATCCTGGTGGTGCAGCACCAGAGAGGTGACAGGGCCTTGGAAGGATGACTTAAGAGACCTAAAGAGGATTCCAAGAATTTTTGCTTTGACCTCAGCTGACATTGGTAGCAGAAGAAAACCCAGCCCATAAAGTTTATTTCAGTGCTTCAATCAGATTTGTACATTACCAGGCAACCTCTTAGCTTAGAGCTAAGCACAAATCCACTCAAAATTATGTGATAAAGTTGGTTAATTGGATTGTATCACAATTCAAAATAAACATCTCAGCCTTGAAGAGTGTTACAGTTTTCTTATTTATTCATTCATGGAATATATGAGTGTCACCAGCAATACCAGCATTTATTGAACATCTCTAATTGCCTTTGAGAAGGTGATGGTGAGCTGCATTCTTGAACCGCTGTTGTCTGTGTGTTGAAGGTACACCCACAGTGCTGTTAGGTAGGGGAAGTTTCAGGATTTTGATCCAGCGACGATGAAGGAACAGCGATATATTACCAAGTCTGCATGCTGCATGATTTGGAGGGGAACTTGAAGACAGTCATGGTCTCCTAAGCCTGCTGCCTTTGTCCTCCTAGGTCATGGATTTGGAAGGTCCTGCCGAAGAAGCCTTGGCAATTTGCTGCAGTGCATCTTGTAGACGATACACACTGTAGCCACAATGTGCCAATGGCAGGGGGAAAGAATGTTTAAGCTTGTGGATGGGATGCTGATCAAGTTAACTCCTTTATCCTGGATGGTGATGTTGCAGCTACACTCTTCCATGCAAGTGGAGAGTATTCCATCACACACCTGACTTGTGCCTTGTAGATGGACAGGCTTTGGGGAGTCAGGAGGTGAATCACTCATCACAGAATTCTCAGCATCCAAACTACTTTTGTAGTCACAGCATTTAGATGGCTGGCGTAGTTAAGTTTGTGGTCACTGGTGACCAGCTGGATGTTGATTCTGATGAAAGGTCACTGACCTGAAACTTTAACTGTTTCTCCTTCCACAGATGCTGCCAGACCTGCCGAGTATTTCCAGCGTTTTCTGTTTTTATTCCTGATTTCCAGCATCTGCAGTATTTTGCTTTTATTATTGTTGATTGTGGGGGGATTTGATGATAGTAATGCTGTTGAATGCAGTACTAAAATATATCAGTCAGGTACGAAAAATAATCAAAAAGCCTAATCGAATGTTAGCCTTTTTAACAAGCGGGCTAGAATATAAAAGAGAGGAAGTTTTGCTATAGTTATACAAAACAAGTTAAACCACGTCTTGAGTACTGTGTATAGTACTGGGCAACACAACTTAGAAAGGACATATTAGCCTTGGAAGGAAGGCATTGCAGATTCACCAGAAAGATAGAGTCATAATGGTAAAGGAGGCCATTCAGTCAGTCGAGTCCATGCCAGCTCTCTGTACAACAATCCAGTCAGTCCCATTCCCCTGCTCTATCCCCGTAGCCCTAAAAGTTTATTTCCCTCAAGTGCCCATCCAATTTCCTTCTGAAATCACTGATTGTCTTCACTTCCACCACTCTCATAGGCAGAGAGTTCCAGGTCATTACCACTCACTCCATAAAAAAATTCATCCTCACATCCACTGCGTAATAAAGTTCTTCCTCACATCCTCCTATCTTTTGCCCAAAATCTTAAATATGTGTCCCCTAGTCCTTGTGCCATCAGCTAATGGGAACTGCTTTTATTTGTCTACTTTATCTAAACCTGTCATAACCTTGTACAACTTTACCAAATCTCCCTTCAACTTCCTTTGCTTCAAGGAGAACTTCAGTTTTTTAAAAATTCATTCATGGGATGTGGGCATCACTGGCTAGGCCAGCATTTATTGCCTATCCCTAATTGCCCTTGAGAAAGTGGTGGTGAGCTGACTTCTTGAACCGCTGCAGTCCATGTGAGGTAGGGACACTCACAGTGCTGTTAGGAAGGGAGTTCCAGGATTTTGACCAGCGACAGTGAAGGAATGGTAATATAGTTCCAAGTCAGGATGATGTGTGACTTGGAGGGGAACTTGCAGGTGGTGGTGTTCCCATGCATTTGCTGCCCTGTCCTTCTAGTTGGTAGAGGTCATGGGTTTGGAAGGTGCTGTCTAAGGAGCTGAAGTGCATCTTGTAGATGGTACACACTGTTGCCACTGTGCGCCGGTGGTGAAGGGAGTGAATATTTGTGAATGGGGTCACAATCAAGTGGGCTGCTTTGTTCTGGATGGTGTCGAGCTTCTTGAGTGTTGTTGGAACTGCGCCCATCCAGGCAAGTGGAGACTTTTCCATTACACTCCTGACTTGTGCCTTGTAGATGATGGACAGGCTTTAGGGGGGTCAGGAGGTGAGTTACTCGCCGCAGGATTCCTAGCCTCTGACCTGCTCATGTAGCCACGGTATTTATATGGCTACTCCAGTTCAGTTTCTGGTCAATGATAACTCCTAGAATGTTGATAGTGGGGGCTTCAGTGGTCGTAATGCCATTGAATGCCAAGGGGAGATGGTTAGATTCTCTCTTGTTGGAGATGGTCATTGCCTAGCACTTGTGTGGCATGAATGTTACTTGTCACTTATCAGCCCAAGCCTGGATATTGCCCAGGTCTTGCTGCATTTCTACACGGACTGCTTCAGTATCTGAGGAGTCGCGAATGGTGCTGAACATTGTGCAATCATCAGCGAACATCCCCACTTCTGACCTTATGATTGAAGGAAAGTCATTGATGATGCAGCTGAAGATGGTTGGGCCTAGGACACTACCCTGAGGAACTCTTGCAGTGATGTCCTGGAGCTGAGCGGATTGACCTCCAACAACCACAACCATCTTCCTTTGCGCTAGGTATGACTCCAACCAGCGGAGAGTTTTCCCTTGATTCCCATTGACTTCAGTTTTGCTAGGGCTCCTTGATGCCATACTCAGTCAAATGCCGCCTTGATGTCAAGGGCAGTCACTCTCACCTCACCTCGATTTCAGCTCTTGTGTCCATGTTTGAACCAAGGCTGTAATGAGGTCAGGAGCTGAGTGGCCCTGGCAGAACCCAAACTGAGTGTCACTGAGCAGGTTATTGCTAAGCAAGTGAGGCTTGATAGCACTGTTGATGACACCTTCCATCACTTTACTGATTATTGAGAGCAGACTGATGGGGTGGTAATTGGCTGGATTGGACTTGTCCTGCTTTTTGTGTACAGGACATACCTGAGCAATTTTCTACATTGCGGGGTAGATGCAAGTGTTGTAGCTATACTGGAACAGCTTGGCTAGGGGTGCAGCAAGTTCTGGAGCACAGGTCATCAGCACTATTGCCGGAATATTGTCAGGGCCCATAGCCTTTGCAGTAACCAGTGCCTTCAGTCGTTTCTTGATAACACGCGGAGTGAATCGAATTGGCTGAAGTCTGGCATCTGTAATGCTGGGGACTTCAGGAGGAGGCCTAGATGGATCATCAACTTGGCATTTCTACAACCTAATCTTGTAACTAAAATCCCCCCATCCCTGGAACCATTCTGGTAAATCGCCTCGGCATCCTTTCAAGGACCCTCACATCCTTCCTGAAATGTGGTGACCAGAACTGGAAATAATACTCTAGCAGTGGCCTAACCAGAACTTTCTAAGGGTTCAGCATAACATCCCTGCTTTGTACTCAATGCCTCTATTTATGAAGCCCAAAATCCCATATGCTTTGCTAAATCCTCTTTCAATATGTCCTACAAAACATCAATGCACATGCTAGTCAAGGACGTGAAAGGATATGGAGCCAAGGCAGGTGAATGGAATTAAGGTACTGATCTCCTTGAACAGTGAAACAGGCTTAATGGCCTACTCTGTTCCTCTGTCCTTATCATCCTAGAGAGTAAAGTTAACCCTGGCTTCTTTTCTGTACTACTCAATGTTCCTTAAACCCTTTTCCCCTGCCCCCTTCAACCTCACCTTCAACAATCACTGCAAGCATCTCCTGGACCTCTATCGCTGAGATGCTGATGATTTTTCAGCTGCCTCTATTACTTCCATACCAGGTTCCCCTTGCCGAGCAGGATAAGGCTCCCCATAGGCTCCTTTCATCCTAACTTTGATCCTGCATCTTTCTCTCCTGATGCCCTGTTTTTGCTCAGCATGTCCATGAGACCCACTTCCTTCTCCCATGACTACATTCCCACTAAACCACCGTTCACACAACTTCTCTTCCTGGCCCCCATGTTAGCTGAGATTACAAATAGTCCCCTCTCCTCAGGTACTCTATCTCTGCCTTTAAAACCAACATCTCACCCTTTCCTCATAAAGCTCTTAGAAACTATCGTCCCATCTTCATTCTCCCTTTCCTCTCCAACGTCCTCGAACATGTCGTCACCTCGAAAATCCAAGTCTATCTTTCCTGCAGATCTAAGCTTGAATCTCTCCAATCATGTTTCTGCCCCTGCCACAATACTAAAATGGCCCTACTCAAAGTGACAAGTGATTCACAAATTTCCAACATGGCAGTATAAAGGAGTGGAGTACAGAGAAACCAGTGGCAGTATGAAGGAGAGGCCCTGAGAGACAGCACAGTGAGACCAGCGGCAGTGTAAAGGCCTGAGAGAGAGAGCGCACAGCGAGACTGGCGGCAGTGTAAAGGCCTGAGAGAGAGCACAGTGAGACCGGCAGCAGTGTAAAGGCTTGAGAAAGAGCACAGTGAGACTGGTGGCAGTGTAAAGGCCTGAGAGAGCGCACAGCGAGACTGATGGCAGTGTAAAGGCCTAAGAGAGAGCACAGTGAGACCGGCAGCAGTGTAAAGGCCTGAGAGAGAGAGCACAGTGAGACCGGCGGCAGTGTAAAGGCTTGAGAGAGAGCACAGTGAGACTGGTGGCAGTGTAAAGGCCTGAGAGAGCGCACAGTGAGACTGACGGCAGTGTAAAGGAGCGGGACCGAGAGGAAGGTGCCGACCGCCTGCATTCTAAAGTAAATCAAAGTGTGACGTCACAGAAGATAAGTGATTGGTGAGGATTTTTCTCTTTTCTCTCTCTAAGCTAGGGTATTGGTTCAAATTAGGAGCTGGGAAATTAAAAATATTCAATTGGGGTAGTGTAACAGTAAGTTTTGTAATAAGATTATAAGCACAGAGTAGGAATAGAGGTATTAATTACAACTGATTGTTTAAAAAGGGAATAGAAGGTTTTTGTTTTACATCACGGATGTGCAGGTATAAGCGATTGCTTGCAATTCCTGCGCCATGTGGGAACTTCAGAACACTTTGTGTGTCTTGGGCGACCACGTGTGTAGGAAGTGTCTCCAGCTGCTTCCGCTCGAGCTCAGGATTTCTGAGCTTGAGGAGCAGCTGGAATCACTGCAAAGCATCACGGAGCAGGAGAGTTTCCTGGATCATATGTTCCAGGAGGTGGTCACCCCATGGGCAGTACGAGTTCAGGATAGTACGTGGGTGGCCATCTGGAAGAGTAGGAAGAGGGAGACAGTGCAGGAGTCTTCAGGGTGTGTGCAGCTCTCAAACTGGTACTCAGCTTGGAGACTGCTGGGAGTCACAAGACCTTGAAGGACTGCAGTCCAGACCATGGAACCAGTGGGTTTGGGATTGTACAGGAAGGAGCAGCAAAGTGCAGAAATGCAGTTGTTGTTATACATGATTCCATAGGCATTTCTGTAACCGTTATCATGAGTCCCGCATGGTGTGTTGCCTCCCTGGTGCCTAGGTAAAGGACATCATGGAGACGGTGCAGGATATTCTGCAGGGGAATGGTAGTGAGCCAGAAGTTGTGGTACATGTTGGCACCAACAACATAGAGAGAGCAGGTATTGAGGTCCTATGGTCAGATTTTCAGGAGCTAGGGGGGAAGTTAAAGAGTAGGACATTGAAGGTAGTAATGTCTGGATTACTCCCAGTGCCACACACTAGCAACAGTAGAAATAGGAAGATAGAGAGGATCAATACATAGCTTGAAGCAAGGGGGAGCTTCAGATTTCTGGGGCATTGGGACCAGTTTTGGGGCAGAAGGCACATATTCAAAAGGGACAAGTTGTACCTCAACAGGACTGGGACCAATGTCCTCATGGGGAAATTCACTAGTGTAGTTGGGGAAGGTTTAAACTAAATTGCCAGGGGTATGGGCACCAGCATACAGAAGTACAAAAGAGAAGCATAAAGAGAGAGTGTTAGACAGTACTAGAGATGTGAGTAATTCCGTATTAGGTGGGAGCAGACTGAGTAGGACTATGAGGAATGCAAAGACAGGATTACAATGCATGTTTGCGAACACACAAAGTGTGGTCAATAAGGTTGATGAGTTACAAACACAAATAGCAGAATGGGAATATGATGTAGTGGCAATAATGGAACCATGGCTTAAAAATGGCGAGGTCTGGCTTAATCTGCAAGGATATAAAGTGTTCAGAAAAGAGAGAAGGGAAAAAGGGAGGAGAGGTGTCAGTACGGAGTAGGAAAGGGAGGATTTCCTTCAGGGGGCAAGGACAGAATCCATTTGGTTAAAGTTGAGAAGCAAAAAGGGTATGACCACACTACTAGGAACATTCTATGGGCCTCCAAATAGGGGACACAGATTGAAGATTTTGGGTAAGAGATGCAGGGGGAATATGAGGTAGAACTTTTTTTTTTTTACACAGCGGGTGTAATCAGCCTGCTTGCAGGGAAGCCATAAAATTCCGGCCTACGACTCCACACCAGACAGGCAATGTGGAAGTGAAAATTGCCTTTGGACATCAGCCGGGAATATTGTAAGCCAGTGGTTCCTGTGACCACATCTTAGCTGAAATCAACCACTCTCAGTTCAGTTTTCCTCATCAGCACTGGCTCTGCTTTGTCTCATTTAGTGATTAGGTCGTCCTTAATATTGTTTTTTTACCAACCTGAACTGACTTTAAACAACTAAAATTAATAAAGAATTTGCATTTATATAGCATCCTGCACAATCTCAGGAAGTCCCAAAGTGCTTCAGAATCAATGAAATACTTTTGAAGTATAATCATTGCTGTAATGTTGGAAAATGCAACAGCCAAATTGTGCACAGCAAGGCCCCACAAACAGCAATGGGATCTAAGAATAGACAATTAATTATTGATTGAGGGATATAAGTTGGTGAGGACATTGAGACAACTGCCCAGCTCTTCTTCAAATGGGGTCCTGAGACCTTTTATATCCACCTGAACAGATAGGCAGGACTTTGGTTCAATGTCCCATCTAGAAGGTGGCACCTCCATAATTTAAGACTGCTTCATACTACACTGAAGTGCCAGCTGATATGACAGATATAAGTCCTGGAGTGGGGCTTGAACCCACAATGCTGTGAATGAGGGATGAAACAGTGCTGTCACTGAGCCAAGGCTGTATTCCACAGATTATGTTAACAAGATTATTGTACATAAGATTGGAATTAAAGAGAGAAAGGAGTTTACAGGGGCTAAATCACCTTCTCTTGATCCACATTGCTCTTATGTTTAAAGGCTATATAACTAGATGTGAGAGCCTGCAACATGTGGTGGTACCTCAGCATGTGAAATAACTCATTCCTGATGACGAAGAATGGTCAAGTTATTTGGGAGTGACAACTTGGAAGGCATGTGGCCTTCACAGATGGTAGGACAGAGTTTGTGCTGTGTGCAATAGTGTAATTGTTTGATTAGGTGCTGCAGTAGGGAGCTCCACTCACTGGAAACAGATATTGCTTCTTCAGTGCAACTTGAACACATGGGCTGAAATTTCCCGGTCCCGCGGAGACAGGTTTGGAGGTGGGACTGGGAGCAACATGAGAAAATCTCTTGTTGGGACAGTTCCCCAACATGGTCTCATCTTGAGCGATCTTGAAATGGGATCTGACCGGCACCAACTATCTGCCCAGCAGTGGTGGGTAGCTAATTAAGCTATTAAGTGGCCACTTAGGGTCAAATTGATGTTGCCGCCGGGATCTTCCCAATGGCAGACAGGCCCATGCAGAGGCCAAAGCTGGGCCATTGCTTGCAGTCAACCTCCTGGTGGCAGAATGGGGGTCCAGCAAGGCCTCCTTTAATTCCCCCTCCTTCCCAGAACCATGGGTACCAGAAGGCCACAGCAGCGACTACAGGCCATCCAGTGGAGGGGTTGCTCCTCCATAATGATGGCCTGAAAGTTGTGGCCACACATTTTTTTTACACTTTTATAATTCTTCAGAGGGCACACATCTTGAGACACACTCATGTTCTCCTACCTGCATTGTCAGTGCCCACCTCTCCTGGTGGGGCTCCAGGCCGGATATCGCTGCAGGCCCTCTGATTAGGCCTGCCAGTTCCCGGGTCTGCCCAGCTTCCTTAATTGGACAGGGCTCCTGGAGGCGCTTCTTAATTGGCTGCCTCCAGGCAGATTGCCACCGACGTCCTGCCATGGCCACTTCTGGGTTCCTGACCCAGAATTGAGCCCGATGTTGTGGTCCTGACAATCTTGGCAAAATCCAGTCCATTGTGCCTGAATTTCCCACCAGAAAAGGCACAAAGCTGAATTTGGAAAATTAGCTCTCATATTATTTATACAATAGGTTCATGATGGCTACACAATGAACAAGTGCACGTTACAATTCAGTACCTGTATATAAAAATGTATTTACTCCTAATGTACCATCTGCTCTTTACACAAATCACGAGGAACCCAATGAACTTGTAACTGAACCATAAGCTGCATCAAACATCATCACACTCACTTGGAACACACACCAGCTTAGATTAACACGATGTAGAATTCTGGCACTCAGGGGCAGTAACTGAGTATTGGTGAGGAAAGAGCACCAGTGGTGGTGATTGATGAAGGCTCATCTGGTACAGGGCTGGGGTATAGCATAATGCATGCCCCCCTTTCTGCCTGTGAGCTTTCACATGGAAAGTGGCATAGTATCAGGTCCATAGTGAGAGTCATTTGTCGACATTTAAATGATGGTGTGAGGTAGTGTGGATGAGTCCAACATCCAGTAATGGCTCACACTTGTGGCATGGACACTTGGGCAAAGTTGGGAGTGCTAATGGCACCTATGGAACTGTACCAAGCATTCTAACAGTTTGTGTCTCACTATTTCAGACTCACCCACTCCCTATCTGTTCCTTTTTGTTTATTTCCAAAATATACTTTATTCATAAAAGTCTGTAAAAAAATACATTACAAAAACAGTTCGAAACAGCACCAAGTCAAAAAATACAAACAGTGCAGAGGAGGTCAGTTTCCTTCAATACAGGAGTGAGTTGCCTCACAACCCTTCCATTTCATTTTTCATGCCATATACATTTTACAGCAAACGAAAATTTTCCCGATACAGTTCGAGGGGTTTCCCATGGATCCAGCCCCTCAGTTCAGCTTGGTGGGAGGACCTTACACAGTGGTCTTTCCCCATTGAGCCTTTGCTGCGGCTGCCTCAAGCTTTAGTGCGTCCTTCAGCACGTAGTCCTGGACCTTGGAATGTGCCATTCTGCAACATTCGGTCGTGGACAACTCTTTGTGTTGGAAGACCAGCAAGTTTCGGGCAGAACAAAGGGCGTCTTTCACTGAATTGATAGTCCTCCAGCAGCAGTTGATGTTTATCTCGGTGTGCGTCCCTGGGAACAGCCCGGAGAGCACAGACTCCTGTGTTACAGAGCTGCTTGGGATGAACCTCGACAAAAACCACTGCATCTCTTTCCACAGTTGCTTTGCAAAGACACATTCCAGAAGGAGGTGGGCAACTGTCTCTTCCTCACCACAGCCACCGTGAGGGCATTGTGCGGAGGGGGTGAGACTTCGGGCGTGCAGGAAGGATCTGATGGGGAGGGCTCTTCTCACCACCAGCCAAGTGACATCTTGGTGCTTGTTTGAAAGTTCTGGTGATGAGGCATTCCGCCAAATGACTTTGGCAGTCTGCTCGGGGAACCATCCGACAGGATCCACCATCTCCTTTTCCCGTAGGGCCTTGAGAACATTCTGTGCAGACCACTGCCTGATGGATCGGTGGTCAAAGGTGTTTTTCCACAGAAACTGCTTAGGTGAAGTGGGGTTACAGGGGACAGGATCATTAGACCAGGATGCAGTGACACAATTCAGTCCCCATTTTAAAGGCACATATTCTGCCCTTATTTTTAAACTGTACTTTTATTTTATTATTTATTGCTAAATTGAAAAATCCTATCGCAATTTGGGAGGTGGAATCTTGTCCACTTAGTCCCTGCCGAATGGCATGACCATTGTCAGACTAACAGATTTGGATGCCTTGCAGTTGCTCTTCCCCAGAGCAATCTTATTGTCATCCTGCCTCTGGGCTCCCTGACCAATCAGGGAGGGTGGGTAGGATGACTCTTCCATTCTGTCAAGGGAAAGATTTCTAATTAAAGGGACCACGTCATGGGCTACAGGGGCTCACCAGTACTTGGAGTTTTGAGACTGCAGCAACCACAGGAATGGAGAAGAGACCTGGGAAGACGTCCCCCAGGGCCTCTCACTCTTATCTTGAGATCCTGCTGTGGGATAGAGGGGCTGCAGTGAGGAGATCTTTCCCTAGGATGGGAGGGAGAGAATAACCTCTCCAACCAAGCAGGCATGGAGGGAAGTGGCCGAGGAAGTCAGCAGTAGATGTATGCTCCATCCAACCTCTGTACCAAGAGGATCACGGACCTCAGGAGGACATGACAGGTGAGTGGCATAGCCCTTTCAAGTGTCAAGCCCCATTCTCTGACTTGTCCAGCATTCTCCTGCACAGCGCTCCTCAGGTCAACACACCTTGCAGCTCCACTCATTCCTCCCTCTGTAGGCACCTCACATCATCATCCACACAGCCAACACTCACACTCCACCTATTGCCCTCTTTCACCCATGCCTCACAGTGACCCTCCACAAATGTTGTCCTTCCCTCCTCTCCACATAAGCCATTATGAACACACACCTCTCTGCTTTCTCTCCTGGCAGGAGGCACAGCACGCCACTTGGTGAGAGGTAGAGACCTGGCAGGGGTTGGGGGGGGGTGGGGGGTGGGGGGGTGGCCATTGGCAATGCATACTCACCAGCTCTACTGGGAAAGAGATCTTGTTCTAGGAGGCTCAGACCTGTTGAGAGAGCTGATTCTCTGCCTGTAGACCCTGTGTTGGGGGTCTCGCGTCCTTCCAGCTGAATCTTGGTTTCCATTCCATCTGGCCTGTGGAGGAGCATGCAGTTGAGGGCAATGCAGCTGGTTCTGCTGCTGGTGTTGCTCCTGTATGCTGTTGGAGATGGTGTAGCTTTTGCTCTTGACCCTCAGCAGAGCTGGAAGGCGGAGCTGCATAAGTTGCTCCCATGCCATATTGAAGGCTGTTAGCAGGGTAGTGCTGCTGAAGGTGAGTGAAATGTTAGACAAGTGAAGAACCTTCCAAGGAGTTGGCAATCAAGCAGTGAAAGCACTGTCTAAGAGAAGAAGTGCTTTGAACAGCAGTCTCTCAATGTCCATGACATTCAATGTACTGATCAAAGCCTTTCCAGCTTGTCAGTTTCACTGAAGAAGCTCTTCCTGCTCTGCACTCACCTCAGTGACCCAGGCGAGATGCTGACACAGCGTGGAAGCCGCGAGCTGTTTGGAAAGAAGGAATTCATGGTTCAAAAGGTTCTTACTTTCCTTTTTAATCACCTCAATTGCTTTCCACCAGATCCCTGGGGGTTCCCCACAGGACTTGGAACCTGTCCCGGGGAATGCGGGGAAAGAAGAAAGAGGGTGGGTTGATGCCATTTTCCGGGACTTTCTCATCCTGAACTGGAACTCGTCTCCACCTGGCTGGGAAAATTCTGCCCACAGCGTTAGTTGGAGCACAAGGGTTTCTCTGCATTACAAGCTGGGAAGCTGAGAAAGACAAAAGTGAGCCACTATGGAGGCATTAATAGTGTAAAGGTGCATTTCAGTGTGAAATGTTTACATAGATACTTTCCATTGTAAATATGGACACAGGAATTTATAATGGAAAATTTGACGCAAATGTGGCAAGAATAATCAAGATTTTGTAGACAGGAAATGGGTGTTGATGTACTATGTTTAATATATTATAAATATATACGAGGTGAGCAGCAGGTAGCCATTCTCCCATACAGGACTACAAAGTCCTACCTCTGACTCGCACTCCCTGTGTATGCAGCACTCCTGTTTGGGGCACAGGATTGTATAATTACGCCCAACATTTAATTCTTTTGCAATTTCTACTCCAGCCGATTTTGGTTTGGATATGTAGATACTGCCTATCAAAATTCAGTTGTGCTTATTTTTGTTCCTTTTAAGTCCATCCCTGTCTTCTTTCACTCCACATGACTTGCATCACTTCTGGTCAAAAAATAGACTGTCACCTTGCTCTAAGGTACCTGTCTGCTTCACTTTATTACTGCATTCATGTTGCTGTTTTGTTGCAAAAGGTCAACCCTTAACTTCTGGAGACTGGGAAGGGGGCTGGGAGAGGTGAGTTGGTCACCACAGTAATATAAATGAAACAGTGCTCATCCCCCTGGCAACATGTAATACCGCTTCAAGAGGTAGTGCTCTGCCATTACTGAAGGTGAAGTGCTACCTACTGAACACAAAGATCAGCACTATATTTTCTAGCTGCAGAGAGGCCGAGCTGTCAGACCATTGCACACAGCCATCAGTGTTGTTTTTCTGCCCTAACATAGAAGCTGCCCCTTCTACATTCCCTCCAATTTCCCCTTCTGTGCTGTGCGAAATTGCCTGGCCTGAGTTTGACTTGTCGGCCTACCACAGCATGGCCAACTTAACTCAATATGGGGAATTGCTGATGTGAACCCACAATCTACAACTGAAAGGAGCTGATTTCCGACCCAAAGTGCTTGGAGGTCCATGAACACTTTGGGTGCTAAGACCCTGTAATGTCTTGCAAAGAAGCCTACCCCACTCCCGATGTGCTTGGCAATGCTTGTGGGATATGCCCATGTGACTAGGATCTGTGTGCCAACTGTCCATGAGATTCATCAAGGCATCATTTGTATTGCACATATGGCTGCTTGACCATAATGCGTCTGATGTCTTTGTGAAGCAGTCCAACCCCCCATTTTAAGGAAGAGTTGTGTAGAACAGGGAAAATGTTGTATTGGGTAGGTCTAGCCAACCACTGGGTCACCAGATTACTCTGAGGTTTGCCATCAAAAGACCAATGTGCTGTCAGTGTGTTTGATTCATGGGGCACTGGTACCATTACTCAGGAGAGAGATATTCTGTTGAGATAGACTTCACTTAAACTGGGCTGGGACCAGTGTCCTGGTGAATTGTATAACTAGCGCTGTGGATAGGGCTTTAAACTAAAAGAGGGAGGTGGGAGGGCTAGAGTGAAAGAAGATTTAGAAATCCAAAGAGAAAAGTCGAGGCAATAGAACAGTCTAGCGATATGGGTAAACACAAGCAGAGTGAGCCAGGAAGGTAGAGAGTTTAACAGTAACGGTGGGAGAAATTTTATGCGCTCCCCCATAGCGGGTTTGGAGGTGGGGGCAGCATAAAATTGGGTGGGTTGGTGTCGGGGTGGGGGGCGGGGGACCCTGCTACCATCCCGCCTCTGCCGAAATTTAGCCCGGGGCAGGAAGACCTGTGAACGGCCTTCCCGCCCCACTGCCAACTGAGGCCATTAACTGGGTAATTAACGGCTAATTAAGGGCCTCTGCCGGCCGCAGCCGCAATTACCCAAGTGGCGGGCGGCCCTATCGCCGCACAGGAAGCACGGCCCGAGAAACCATGCAGGCTGCTTCCCTGCTGCGGGTGAAGTGGGGGGGGGGGGGTGGTGTTGTGGGGTCCCTCATTCAAAGGCACAGTACCTGAACGGCATCGGGAAGGGGGGGCCCCCTACGGGCCAGCCCCCTGCCCTTGATGCTGACACCCCCACCCACCCCCCTGCAGCCCCCACCCCGTGAGACCCCTCCTGCCCTAACCTACCTTGAGCCTGGTTCCATCACCGCTCCTCGGTGTCTGCAGCTTTAGCAGTAGCCGCAGCCTCTGTGGTGGCGCTACAGCTGCCAGCCTCTGATTGGCCAGCAGCTCTGCAAGGCTGGGACTTCAGGTGGCAGGATCCTAAATCATATAGAAGGCCAGCTGCTGTCCAGTTAAGTGCCTAACAGACGTTGAGAACCTCGGCGCCAGCACGTAATTCCACCCTGTGCATCATTGAGTAAGGTCAATGCAGGGAATAGCAGTAAAAAAATGAAATTAAAGGTTATTTATCCGAATGCACGAAGCATCCACAATAAGGTAGATGTCCTTGTGGCACAAATAGAATTAAATAGTTTAGATTTAATTGCCATTAGACAGACATGGTTACAAAGTGACCAAGGTGGGGAAATAAATGTTTCAGGGTACACAATATTTTGAAAAGACAGACAAAATAGCAAAAGAGGAGGGATATCCCTGATAATAAAGAATGGCAGAAGGGCATTAGTGAGAAAGAGCTTTGGCTCAGAAGATCATGAAGTAGAATCAGTATAGGTGGAGAGTAGGAATAGCGAGCATCAGAAATCACTGGTGGGAGTAGTTTATAGGCCCCCTTACAGTAGATATACCAGTGCACAGAGCATTAAACAAGAAATTATTGGAGCTTGTAACAAAGGCAATGTAACAATTGTGGGGGAATTTAATCTTCATACAGACTGGAGAAATCAAATTGGCAAAAGTAGTCTAGAAGATGAGTTTGTGCAATGATTTCATGACAGTTTCCTTGAGATGTGAAACCAACCAGAGATAAAGCTATTTTAGATCTAGTATTGTGTATTGAGGCAGGGTTAATTAGTAATCTCATAGTAAAAAAAGCCACTGGGAAATAGTGATCATAATAGAATTGAATTCCATGTTAAGTTTGAAAGCGAAATATTCCAGTCAGAAACAAGAATCTTAAACTTAAACAAAGCCAATTACATAAGTAGAGAGCTGGTTGAGGTTGGTTGCGTAAGTAGACTAAAAGGTATGGCAGTAAATAAACAGTGGGAAACATTTGAAGAAATAATTAAAAATGTTCAACAAAAATACATTCCATTGAAAAATTAAAAAACTCAGCAAGAAATATCCATCCATGCCTTACTCAGGAAGTTAAGGATAGCATTAGATTAAAAGAGGCTTATAATGTTGCAAACAATAGTCGCAAGTCAGAGGATTGGGAGTGTTTTAGAAATCAGCAAAGGGCCACCAAAGGTTGATAAAAAGGAAAAGACAATAAGAATATGAGAGTAAACTACCTTGGAATATTAAAATAGATTGTAAAAGCTTTTACAAGTATATAAAAAGGAAAAGATTAATTGTAGGGTTAGTATAAATGGGTGGTTCTTCGTCGGCAATGACTCGGTGGGCCGAAGGGCCTGTTTCAGTGCTGTATCTCTAAATAAAAATAAATTTAAAAATAAAGTAAACATTGGTTTCTTAGAAGCAGAGACAGGAAAAATTATTATGGGGAATAAGGAAATGGCTGACACAGTGAACAAATATTTTCTGTCTCTCTTCAAAATAGAAGACACAAGTTGCATACCAGAAATAGAGGGTAACCTAGGGGCTAAAAAGAGTGAGGAAATTAAGGTAACTGATATCAGTAGAGAAAAAGTATTGGAGAAACTTAAGGGACTAAAATCTGCCAAATTCCCAGGACCTGATGGCCTACATCCTAGGGTTCTAAAAGAGATAGCTGCAGAGATAGCGGATGCGCCGACTATGATTTTCCAAAATTCCCTGTATTCTGAACGATTCCAGTAGTTAGCAAATGTAACACCGCTTTCAAGAATCGAGGGAGAGGGAAAAAGAGGGAACTATAGACCAGTTAGCCTGATGTCAGTCAGTCAGTCATCGGGAATGTGCTGGAATCTATTATTAAGGACTTCTTAACAATGCACTTAGAAAATCATAGTGTGATCAGCAAAGTCAACATGGTTTTACGAAAGGAAAATTGTGTTTGACAAATTTATTAGAGTTTTTGAGGATGTAACCAGTAGGATAGATAAAAGGGAACCAGTAGATATAGTACACCCAGATTTCCAAAAGGCATTTGATAAGGAGCCACACAAAAGGTTAATAGGCAAGAGAAGAGCTCATGGAGTTGAGGGTAATATATTAACATGGTAGAGGATTGGTTAATGGACAGGAAGCAAAGAGTAGGCATAAATGGGGCATTTTCAAGTTGGCAGGCTATGACTAGTTCAGTGCTGCAAGGATCAGTGCTGGGGCCTAAGTTATTTATAATCTATTTTAATGACAAACAAAAAGACAGAGAGCAATACATCTAAGTTTACTGATGATAGAAAGATTAAGTGGAAATGCAAGTATTGAGGAGGACATAGAGAGGTTGCAAAGAGATATAGACAAGTTAAGTGAGTGGGCAACAAGGTGGCAGATGAAATATAATGTGAAAAAGTGAGAGGTTATTCACTTTGGTAGTAAGAATAGAAGAGCAGAATATTTTTTAAAAGGCGTGAAACTTGTAAATGTTGATGTTCAGAGAGACTTGGGTGTGCTCATACAAGGAACACAGAAAGTTAGCATGCAGGAAGCAATTAGGAAAGCAAATGGCATTTTGGCGTTTATTGCAAGGGGTTTGGAGTACAAGAATAAGGAAGTCGTGCTACAATTGTACAGGGTTTTGGTGAGACCACATCTGGAATACTGTGTGCCACTTCGGTCACTCTAATTAAGGAAGGATGTACTTGCATTGGAGGCAGTACAGCAAAGGTTCACTAGAATGGTCCTTGGGATGAGAGGGTTGTCCTGATGACAGGCTGAGTAAATTATGCCTATATTCTCTGGGGTTTAGAAGAATGAGAGGTGATCTCATTGAAACTTAGAAGATTCTGAACGGTCTAGACAGGGTATATATATATATATATGAGAGGTTGTTTCCTCTGGCTGGGGAATCTAGAACATAGGGGCACAGTCCCAGGATGAGGGAATGATCCTTCAGGACTGAGATGAGGAGAAATTTCTTCACTCAAAGGGTTGTGAACCTTTGGAATTCTCTACCACCGCGGGTAGAGAATTCTCTACCCCAGTTGAATATATTTAAGGCTGGGGTAGGCAGATTTTTGGTCTCTCAGGGAATCAAGGGATATGGGGAGCAGGCGGGAAAGTGGAGTTGAAGCCCAGGATCAGCCATGATCATACTGAATGGCAGTGCTGTCTTGACGGGCTATATGGTCTACTCCTGCTCCTATTTCTTATGTCTCCTCAAAAAATAGCACTGTCAAAGTTTGAACTCCAACACTTGCGCACCACTATACAGTCCTTATATGGTTTTAAGTTTAATTAAAGATATCCTCTGATCAGTACCTGTACCATGAAGAATAAAGAGAGAAAGGAAAAACCTCAAGTACTGTCAATCTGAAATCAAAATAAAGTGCTGGAAATTACATAACAGATCAATCGGCATCTAACAGAGAAAAGTTTCTCCCGATAGAGGCCCAGTTCGTTGAAGGCTCTGGGGCATAAATCTGTCTTTTCTCACTTTCATGATGTGCTGATGGATGAGATGGGACTGATTTTACAAAGGTGAGGCTCCACGAAAGGAAAGTCGTGGGGTTCATGCCTGCGACTTCTCGAAATGTGCTCCTGTGAGACGTGGCTCCCTTCGAGGAGCTTGTTTGCAAAATCTACCCAATTTTTCCTGTATTAATAGCTATTGATAAAGACAAATGTGGCTGAAAGCTTTTAGCTTTTCTTTGATCTGTGCCTATATATCTATATATGTAGAGTTGATTCAAATGAATACCTTCATTATTACACCATCTGGTTCACCAACACAACACAGACCTCGCTGTCAGCTCATCCTGCTGAGTCTCACACAGAAAAAACAAAGCAATGTGGCAGTGCAATAAATACAGACACTAAAAGACATAAAGGTGCCCTTGTTCTTTTTTCCTCATCCATTCCTTCTTTATAGGGTCATATTAAATTTCACCATGGACTTCTCATTGCATGTTGCTTTGGTAGGTCATAGAATCATAGAAATTACAGCACAGAAGGAGGCCATTAAACACATTGTGCCTGTGTCACTGCTAGCTCTTCAGCTGCAGATTCCACTTTAATATCCCATTCTCCATGATGGACTAGTAGAAAGGAAATAAGATTGTGAAAAGAGTATGTTTTAGAATTTAAAGAGCAAAGGTAATAACGTGTGTGGGATCAGCACATCCTGCACAATTACACTTATTTCTTAGATTTACACAAAACAAAGAGACTGCCTTCAGCACCTGAATAGACAAGAAGCATCTATTCTGGAGAGTACGCTGACTAACAATACAACAGATTAATGTGCTGTAAACTCTGTTGTTGAACACAGACAAAAATTAACATGCATGCTTTGATACTGGATCATACAGTTTGCATACTGGTGCTTTAACTATTTTCCTAGTGGCTGGAAAATTATAAGAACATTTTGATAGGCAAGTCTGAGGTCAGGAAAGTTATGATAAAATTGCTTTACAGCAGTTATACTTACTGCATTTCCAGATCGTCATTCTCTTGGGGTATGAATCTGTACAAAGCAACATAATTGAACTGCTGCAATGTGTCCTTATTTTCTGGTCCTTTCAGCTACAAAAATATGAGAACATAAGTAAAAATTGGTAGAAACAAGTTGTCTTGAGTAATCAGACTGATTTAGACTTCTTAATTTTGCCTCTATTTTCTTATCTTTAATTGTACATTGCCCTACCCACTTCCACATGATTTCTACACTTCACCCAATACTCATCTTGCCCAAACAATAACATTTCAATTCTCCAATCACTCATACAACAGGCCCTTTGGGCTCAGTGATAGCATTCTTGCTGCTGAGCCAGAGGGTCATAGGTGTTCTATTCCATAAAGCATGTTGGTAAAGGATATAACTGGAGCCAATCTTTACACACTTCCGTAAGCATATATTTATGCAGTTACAGATTACAAGCAAGCACCTCCTAACCCAACAAGCACAGTTTAAGTATCTGCCTGTTTATAGAAGTACAAGTGAATTCCCCAGTTAATGCCCATCACCTGCATGCAATTAATATACAATTAACAGATTCCCTTCTCTCCCCGAAAATAAAAATTAGAGTTTATATATACAACCACAATTTCAAAACAAATTACATCAAAAACCTCCATATTCCACACAAAGTCTTACAGTATTAAGAGGTGCCCCTCCTCTAGGATCCCTAACAATTTTTTCATACTTGTCTTTTTGTTAAACAATCAGACAGTTAATGACTTGCATCCACCCATTTAATTTCAGAGATTTCCTTTCTCTTCATTTGTTTCAAGTCAGCAAGGTCAATCTGTAACCTTCTCTCACTCTTACTTTTTGCAAAGTGTGCTTTATCTCACAACGATTATCTTCATAACATTTAATGGGCAAACAATCTTCAGTACACCCATTGCACACCCACTGTACATCACACTTAAAATATTTGACAAATAGAATCCCATATCCACTGCCTCCACAAGAACCAGTGTTTCAGTAGCCAAAGTACTTTTAACAACCCTTTATATTTTCTTAGCTTCCCAAGCTAAGGAACAACATTTCCCATTTTATTTGCCCTTAAAACATTCTCTAATTTTATAGTATTTAACTCCAATACATCAAAACTGGCACATGGTCTAGTCTGAGTGCCCAACCAGTTCAACTGACCAATCAAGCTTCACAATAGCAGTCTCTTCTTTAGGCATACTATTATCATTCCATGATGACCTATCACCATTAACTGGGATGGAAATAGCACTTTCTAAATAGGATTGATTCAAAGTTATTCTAGACTTTGCTTAATATCTAAACCCATATAGTTAAAAGCCCCACACGCCTGACTCCCAATTTTAAATACTACTGTAATCTTATTCATAACACATTTCTCAAATTCTGCAGAACCACCCCATAAAAAATCATCAAAATGCATCAAGATGCCTGAAAGCTTTCCTTTATGGTACCCATAAAACATTGCAGGATCTGCTTTTAGTTGAACACAGCTGATTTTCAGCAAAACAGACCTCACCAAACATCTGTAATACCCAGTCACTCTTCAAAACCCCTAGTAACTAGCCTCACTTTAGCCTTATAAGTCCCATCTTCAAAGACTTTTTCAGTACAAATTCATCTAAGTGACAAAGCTGGTGGCCCATATTTGGTACCTCAGAAAAAACTCCAAACCCTCTTCAACTGTCTTTCGTTTCGACTCTCTTAGTTTATCAACAAGTTTATGAGCAGCCTCAAAACTTCACAATCATAAGGACTTCTGCTTCTAGACCTGTTGCAAAACTATTTGTGGTTTTTATTTCATTGTCTGATTTATTCAAGCTACAAACTCTACATTCACTTTTACATCTGCCGGGGCTACTACTGAGAGATCTCCCTCTTGCGCTATCAGAGACTCTCCAGATTGTTAGCGTGTTCTGATGCAAGAGCCACTTCTGGATCCACTATCAGTATTTGCCCTGTGCTTTCTTACTTTCCACTCTCTCCCCATTCTGCCAGTCCATGGACCTCACTTCTTGGTCATCCTGAACATTAAATCAATACTTAAATTTGCCAGTAGCTTTTCATGCATGTTCCACAATCGTCACACCCCTCCATTCGCTACACCCCCTCTGGAATATATGCCACCTGAGCACACACTCTGGGCAATTGGACTTTGGATGTGATAGCTCTGTTCTGTGTGTCATGATCCCTCACCACTATCCAGTCCTTAACTACCTTATTCTGTTCCACAGGACCTTCAACACCAAACACTAGAGCATTTGAGGTACAAGGTGCCTCCTTTACTTATATCAGCTGCTCAGAGTCCAAGATTTTGGAATTAATTGCGATTAATTGTGAGGACTGAACTTTAACAGTTTGATTGCCATGTTTGATAAATACTCTCTTACCATCACAACCTATTACCTTACCAGGCTATTCCATTCCCTGTGATCCTCTCTTTTATAATAAGCCAAATCTCCTGAATTAAATTCTGTCTCAGATGGTTTTATATGATGCCGCAGAGCTCTCCAAATGTGCTCTGAGACCTCAGCCTTGATGAAAGCCCATCTCCCTACATGTATAGCATTCAAACTTGAAGACAAAATTGATCTAATTGTTCTACCCTCTAGAGGAGGATGACTATTGCACAACACAGAAGGCAATTTGGGATTTTACCCCAGACTAATTGATAGGGACTATATCCGCCAACCAACTGGAGCGAATTCTTTGCGTGAACTGCCGTGCCCTCTGGGGTAGAGAATTCCAACGATTCACAACCCTTTGAGTGTAGTAATTTCTCCTCATCTCAGTCCTGAATGATTGACCCTTTATCCTGAGACTGTGTCCCCATGTTCTAGATTCTCCAACCAGTGGGAACAATCTCCCAACCTCCACCCTATCAAGCCCTTTTCAGAATCTTGTATGTCTCAATTAGATCGCCTCTCATTCTTCTGAACTCCAGAGAATATAGGCCCAATTTACTCAGCCTCCCATCATAGGACAACCCCTTCATCCCAGGGACCAATTTAGAAAATCTTCGCTGCACTGCCTCCAGTGCAAGTATATCCTTCCTTAAATGTGGAGACCAAAACTGCACACAGTACTCCAGGTGTAGTCTCACCAAAACCCTGTACAATTTTAGTAAGACTTCTTTATTCCTGTACTCCAATCCCCTTGCAATAAAGGCCAATATGCCACTTGCCTTCCTAATAGACTGATGCACCTACATGTTAACTTTGTGCATTCCTGTATGAGTACCGCCAAGTCTCTCTGAACATCAACACTTATCAGTTTCACACCTTTTAAAAAAATATTCTGCTTTTCTATTTTTACGACCAAAGTGAACAACTTCACACTTCCCTACATTATACTCCATTTGTCATCTTGTTGCCCACTCACTTAACCTGTCTATATCTCTTTGCAGCCTCTCTACATCCTCCCCACAGCTTACCTTTCCACAAAGCTTTGTATCATCAGTATTACTCTCTGTCTCTTCATCCAAGTCATTAATATAGAGTATAAATAGCTGAGGCCCCAGCACTGTGGCACCCAACTATTGACTGCCTGCCAACTTGAAAAGGCCCCATTATGCCCCCTCTCTGCTTCCTGTCTGTTAACCAATCCTCTATCCACGCTAATATATTACCCCCAACACCATGAACCCTTATCTTACCTATTCATCTTTTATGTGGCACCTTATTGAATGCCTTTTGAAAATCCAGGTATACTACACCTACTGGTTCCCCTTTATCTACCCTATCAGTTACATCCTCAAATAACTCCAATAAATTTGTCAAACAGGGTCTCCCTTCAGTAAAACCATGCTGACTTGTTCTAATCATACTTTCCAAGTGCAATGTTAAGACTTCTTTAATAATAGTTTCCAGCATCTTCCCAATGATTGATGTTAGGCTAACTGGCCTGTAGTTCTCTGTTTTCTCTCTACCTTGATAAGCGGCATAACATTTGCCAACTTCCAATCTGATGGGACCATTCCTGAATCACAGGAATTCTGGAAAATCATAGCCAGCGCATCCATTATCTCTGCAGCTATCTCTTTTAGAACCCTATGATATAGGCCACCTGGTCCCGGGGACTTGTCAGATTTTAGTCCCTCAAGTTTCTCCAATACTTTTTCTCGGCTGATATCAGTATCCTTAATTTCCTCACTTTTGTTAGCCCCTAGGTTACTGCCTATTTCTGGTATGGAACTGGTGTCTTCTACTGTGAAGACAGACACAAAATATTTGTTCAATGCGTCTGCCATTTCCTCATTCCCCATGATGATTGCTACTGTCTCTGCCTCTAAGGGACCAACGTCTACTTTAGCTACTCTCTTCCTTTTATGTACTTATAAAAGCCCTTACAATCTGTTTCTATATTGCTGGCTAGTTTACTCTCATTCTATTTTTTCAACTTTTTGTCAACTTTTTGGTGGCCCTTTGTTGGTTTCTAAAACACTCCCAATCCTCAGACTTGTAACTATTTTTTGTAACATTGTAAGCCTCTTCTTTTAGTCTTTTACTCTTCTTAACTTCCTGAGTGAGCCACAGATGGGTCTTTCTTGATGAGTTTTTGTTTTTGAATGGAATGTACTTTTGTTGAAACCTTTGAATTGCTTCTTTAAATGTTTCCCATTCACCGCCATACCTTCCAGTCTATTTACCCAGTTAACTTTAGCCAGTTCTCCCCTCATACCTTCATAATTGACTTTGTTTAAGATTCTTTTTTGTGATTGAAATGTGTCACTTTCAAACTTAACATGACATTCAATGGTATTATGATCACTATTTCCCAGTGGATCTTTCACTATGACATTGCTTATTAACCCTGCTTCATTACCACAATACAGGATCTAAGATAACTTTATCCCTAGTCTGTTCTACAATGCATTGTTCCAAGAAACTGTCACAAAACTGTCTACAAATTCAGCTTCTAGACCACTGTTGCCAATTTGATTGTCCCAGTCTATATGAAGATTAAATTCCCCACAATTAATACATTACCTTTTTTACATGCTCCAATAATTTCCCATTTAATATTCTGTCCAATAATGTAACTACTGTTAGGGGGCCTGTAAACTACTCCCACTAGTGTTTTCTCACTCCTGCTTTTCCTAATTTCCACCCAAACTGATTCTACTTCATGATATTCTGAGGCCAGATCCCTTCATATTAATGTCCTTATGCCGTCCTTTACTATCAGGGCTACCCCTCCTTCTTTGCCATTCTGTCTGTCTCTTCGAAATATTGTGTACCCTGGAATATTCATTTCCCAACCTTAATCTACTTGTAACCATGTCTCGGTAATGGCAATTAGATCGAGATCATTTACCTCAATTCGTGCCACTAGTTCATTTATCTTACTACAGATGCTTCATGAATTCAGATAAAGGAACTTTAATTTCATTTTTTTAACCTCTATTCCCTGCAATGACCTTATTTTCCAACATACAATTTTTGTTAAACTCTGTCCCTTCCTGTCCCATTCTGTTGGGAGTTATCCACATCACTATCCTGCTCAGATCCCCTGACCTCTCTCTTTAGATTTCTAAATTTACCTTTACCCAAACCCTCTCCCCACCCCCATTGTTAGTTTAAAGCCTTGTCCACAGCCCTAGTCGTGATTGGGCAGGACACTGGTTCCAGCTTGGTTCAAGAGAAGCCCATCCCAACGAAATAGCTCCCTCCTCCCTGAGCACTGATGCCAGTGCCCCAAGAATCGAAACCCCTTTTTCCCACAACACTCTTTGAGCCACGCATTTAGTTCTCTAATCTGTTTGACCCTGTGCCAATTTGCAAGTGGCTCAGCTAACGATCCGGAGATGATTACCTTTGATGTTCTGCATTTTAGTTGCTACCTAACTCCTCAAATTCTCTAAGCAGGATATCATTTCTGGTTGTACCTAGGTGATTGGTTCCCACATGGACCACAACAACTGGATCCTCCCACTCCAGGTTCCTCTCCAGCCGCGAGGAGATGTCCTTAACCCTGGCACCAGGCAGGCAACGCAGCCGTCAGAACTCCCGGTCATGGCTACAGAGAACAGTATCTATCCCCCTGACTATACGGTCTCCTATCACTACCACATTTCTCTTCACTCCCTCTCCACTGGGATGGCATCTTTCACCATGGTGCCATGGTCAGTCCGCTCATCCACCTTGCAGTCCTTCTCTTCATCCACACAGGTGGCAAGGATCTCATACCTGTTGGACAAGGTCAGAGGCTGAGGATCCTCCATCACTACATGCTGATTCCCCCTACCTGCCTCACTCACAGTCACAGCCTCCTGTTCCTGACCATTGTCCATCTCTAATGGCCTCCCTGCTCTAAGGGGTGTGACTGCCTCCTGGAATAAAGTGTCCAGGTAACTCTCCCCCTCCTTGATGCTCTGCAATGTCTGCAACTCAGTCTCCAGCTCAGCAATTCAGAGCTGAAGTCATGCAAGCTGCAGACACTTACTGCAGACATGGTTGCCTGGAATTGCAATGCATTCCACAGATTCCCACATGCTGCAATTGCAGCACACCACCGGCCTTACCATCTCTGTGCAACCTTTTATTTCATTAGTCAATTAGTTAATCATTCAAGCTGCAGTAATGGAAAGTTGCACTCACCTACCTTGGAGTCAAAGGAAGAAGACTCACCAATTGCTGGAGGCTGAAAAAGATAGGAAAAGGAGCCCCTCTTTCCCCCTCTGCACCGAATTCCCACACGCCCCAAATTTTCAACTTCACTCTGGCAAATGTCTCAGTTAGGCAACTGCCGCTTCTCAACTGCATCCCCTCACCACAATTGTTGAGTTAAAAACTTAAATCGGAAGGCTTGTCCTGCTTGACATTATCAATTCTAAAACTACATCAACCTTCAAAATTTAATCTGTCTTTCTCTTTTAAGATGTTGCTGGACTAAATCTGTCTGTTTGGTATTTTCTGTTGTTATTTAGCTTCTTAATATGCATGATCTGTTAGCGCTAGATGTTCTCCTATGCACAGTGCCAAAGTATATTTAATTCATAAACACACCTTGCAGGCCTAGTTGATGACTCCTGTCAGAACTCTAAATCGTGCAAATACTATTCAAAACTAACTCCCTACAGCAACAGAATGCATCACTGAGCAGACTTTTCATTTGAAACAAGACCACTTATGTTGTCTTGCTACACAGCTCTGAAAAATTCTGTAGTGTATTCCAGTAGGGCTGAGTTGGATTCAGATGAGGGTTACGTGTGGGGGATTTGTACAAATGCTGCATGCCTGTATTAAGACAGATACGTCCTGGGGCTAATTAAAAAAAAATGGATGTATGAAAGTGTTCCATTACCACTATTTCTTCCGTATATTTAGATGAATTGCCCACTGCATATTGGAAGGTAAAACATTTTATAAAGTCACTTTGAACCTATGCTTCCTAATTATTTTTATGACTTGGGTTTTTCCTTGCTGTGGGCTGGATTTTCCCGATTGGGTTGCGATTTTGACATCGGCCTCAATTCCAGATCAGTAACCCAGAGGTGGACATGGCAGGATTCGTTCGTGATCTTCCCAGAGGCGACCAGTTAGGAAGCTGCCTCCAGGGGCCCCGTCCAATTAACGATGGCGGGCAGATCAGCGAAGTGGGAGGCCTGATTGGAGGGCTTGCTGCGATGTCCAGCCGGCAGCCCCACAAGGAGGTGCGCGCTGCTGAGGCAGGTAGGAGATCACAGGTGGAGGCCCTCTCTGTAGCATTGCAAAAAAATTAAAACTCATGCATGGCCACAGCTGTCAAGCCATCATTGTGGAGGGGGTGGTGGCGAGGAGGTGTTGATGGACCCCCGGCCTGCTGCTGGGAGGTCACCTCCAGTTCAATTCCAGGCTCTGGCCTCAGCAGGGGGTCTGCCCGCTGACTGTAAGACCCCAATGGCACCATCAAATTCCCCCAAATTGGTTCATTAATGGGCAAAACTGGCTACCTGCCGCTGCCACATTGACCTCAACTCTGGCATGATGGCTACATTTTGACTTTGGTCCCAGTCCTGCCTCCTAACCTGCCTCCGTGGGACAGGGAAAATACAGCCCCTTAAAGTCTGGATGTTTTATAGACTAATTGGGCCGGATCTTGTGCTTGGCCTGACTTCGGGTTCTGCGGTTGAGGGGTGGGGGGGGGGGGGGGGGGGTGCTGGAGAAAAGGAGCGCCAGCGAACGCCACGGAACCAGATGCCAGGATTGCCATGCCTGATCTTCCTGGGGCCGGGGAAGCTCTGTGGTGGCCCCTCCATTGCTCTGCGATGGGACCCTAGCTTAAATATTTAAAATACCTCTCTGCATAAATTTCAATGTCGTCCACCGCAATCTTCCTATCTGTTCTCGATCTTGAGCGGCACTCACGCGCCTTCACTTTCCGTCCACAAGAAGCTGGTGCTACCGAGGAGGGCAAGGGATCAACTCTGCATTCTGTGTATAGATGGGGGGGAGCGGAAGAAGGGATCAACTCTGCATTCTGTGTATAGATGGGGGGGAGCGGAAGAAGGGATCAACTCTGCATTCTGTGTATAGATGGGGGGGGAGCGGAAGAAGGGATCAACTCTGCATTCTGTGTATAGATGGGGGGGGAGCGGAAGAAGGGGTCAACTCTGCATTTTGTGTATAGATGGGGGTGTAAGGGGTCAACTCTGCATTATTTTATGAATGGGTGGGGGGGAATGGGGCCAACTCTGCATGTTGTTTGCAGGCCTGGCAGCCTTTTAAAAATGGCGCCAGCACCTGCTCCCACATCAGGTGACACTGTTCATGGCGTTGCCAATGCTACCCTCACCAAGTGATTGAGATGGGCCGGCCACCGTCAGTACGTTTAGTGGCTGCCCACTGTAGAATCGGGGCGGTGCAGTGGTGCAGTTCCTATGCGGGGCTTCTGCCATTTTTTGCACCCGCCGCTGCTCCCAATGGGGGGACAACAGGATCACGCCCATTGATAGAGATTGATTGCTATGACTAATCAACATATGCATGATCATCATATTATGCGACTATCAGCATGATAGCAGGCAAACTGGACCTTGCTCTTTTTCTAGGTTACTATAATGACAGGAACTTCATGCTATGTAATGTGCAGTGTATTATTCTGTGACTGAACAGCATCTGCGCAACCTGTCCTGTCCCTTTAAGGCTGTAAAGGTTAATTGCTGTAATATCTTAAGGTAAATAGAAACTAATTGCTCATTGGGACATCCTGAGGTTAATTAGAAAGTATTCTCTACAGTTGACCATATTTCTTCATTGCTTTTTGAAACACAAATATTGACAAGAACAAAGAACAAATAACAGTACAGCACAGGAACAGGCCATTCGGCCCTCCAAACCTGCCTAAACTAAACTAAAACCTTCTGCACTTCCGGGGTCCGTATCCCTCTATTCCCATCCTATTCATGTATTTGTCAAGATGCCTCTTAAACGTCTCTATGGTACCTGCTTCCACCACCTCCCCCAGCAACAAATTCCAGGCACTCACCACCCCCTGTGTAAAGAACTTGCCTCGCACATCCCCTCTAAACTTTGCCCCTCTCACATTAAACCTATGTCACCTAGTAACTGACTCTTCCACCCTGGGAAAAAGCTTCTGACTATCCACTCTGTCCATGCCGCTTATAACTTTGTAAACCTCGAACATGTCGCCTCTCCACCTCCGTCGTTCCAGTGAAAACAATCTGAGTTTATCCAACCTCTCCTCATAGCTAATGCCCCCTCCAGACCAGGCAACATCCTGGTAAACCTCTTCTGTACCCTCTCCAAAGCCTCCACGTCCTTCTGGTAGTGTGGCGACCAGAATTGCACGCAATATTCTAAGTGTGGCCTAACTAAAGTTCTGTACAGCTGCAGCATGACCTGCGTTGCCACTTTCAGTGACCTGTGGACCTGTACGCCCAGATCTCTCTGCCTGTCAATACTCCCAAGGGATCTGCCATTTACTGTATACTTCCCACCTGCATTAGACCTTCCAAAATGCATTACCTCACATTTGTCCGGATTAAACTCCATCTGCCATTTCTCTGCCCAAGTCTCCAACCGATCTATATCCTGCTGTATCCTCTGACAATCCTCATCACTGTCCGCAACTCCACCAACCTTTGTGTCCTCCGCAAACTTACTAATCAGACCAGCTACATTTTCCTCCAAGTCATTTATATATACTACAAAGAGCAAAGGTCCCAGCACTGATCCCTGCGGAAAACCACTAGTCACATCCCTCCATTCAGAAAAGCACCCTTCCACTGCTACCCTCTGTCTTCTATGACCGAGGCAGTTCTGTATCCATCTTGCCAGCTCCCCTCTGATCCTGTGTGACTTCACCTTTTGTACCAGTCTGCCATGAGGGACCTTGTCAAAGGCTTTACTGAAGTCCATATAGATAACATCCACTGCCCTTCCTTCATCAATCATCTTTGTCACTTCCTCAAAATACTCAATCAAATTAGTGAGACACGACCTCCCCTTCACAAAACCATGCTGCCTCTTGCTAATAAGTCCATTTGTTTCCAAATGGGAGTAAATACTGTCCCGAAGAATCCTCTCTAATAATTTCCCTACCACTGACGTAAGGCTCACCAGCCTATAATTTCCTGGATTATCCTTGCTACCCTTCTTAAACATTGGCTATTCTCCAGTCCTCTGGGACCTCACCTGTAGCCAATGAGGATGCAAAGATTTCTGTCAAGCCCCCAGCAATTTCTTCCCTTGTCTCCCTCAGTATTCTGGGGTAGATCCCATCAGGCCCTGGGGACTTATCTACCTTAATGCTTTGCAAGACACCCAACACCTCCTCCTTTTTGATAATGAGATGACTGAGACTATCTACACTCCCTTCCCTAGGCTCATCATCCACCAAGTCCTTCTCTTTGGTGAATACTGATGCAAAGTACTCATTTAGTACCTCGCCCATTTCCTCTGGCTCCACACATAGATTCCCTTCTCTGTCCTTGACTGGGCCAACCCTTTCCCTGGTTATCCTCTTGCTCTTTATATACGTATAAAAAGCCTTGGGATTTTCCTTAATCCTGTTTGCCAATGACTTCTCATGACCCCTTTTAGCCCTCCTGACTCCTTGCTTAAGTTCCTTCCTACTGTCTTTATATTCCTCAAGGGATTTGTCTGTTCCTAGCCTTCCAGCCCTTACGAATACTTCCTTTTTCTTTTTGACGAGGCTCACAATATCCCGCATTATCCAAGGTTCCCGAAACTTTCCAAACTTATCCTTCTTCCTCACAGGAACATACTGGTCCTGGATTCTAATCAACTGACATTTGAAAGACTCCCACATGTCAGATGTTGATTTACCCTCAAATAGCTGCCCCCAATCTAAATTCTTCAGTTCCTGCCTAATATTGTTATAATTAGCCTTCCCCCAATTTAGCACCTTCACCCGAGGACTACTCTTATCCTTATCCACAGGTACCTTAAAACTTATGGAATTATGGTCACTGTTCCCGAAATGCTCCCCTACTGAAACTTCGACCACCTGGCCGGGCTCATTCCCCAATACCAGGTCCAGTACGGCCCCATCCCTAGTTGGACTATCTACGTATTGTTTCAAGAAGCCCTCCTGGATGCTCCTCACAAATTCTGCCCCATCGAAGCCCCTAGCACTAAGTGAGTCCCAGTCAATATAGGGGAAGTTAAAATCACCCACCACTACAACCCTGTTATCTTTACATCTTTCCAAAATCTGTCTACATATCTGCTCCTCTACCTCCCGCTGGCTGTTGGGAGGCCTGTAGTAAACCCCCAACATCGTGACTGCACCTTTCCTATTCCTGAGCTCCACCCATATTGCCTCGCTGCATGACCCCTCCGAGGTGTCCTCCCGCAGTACAGCTGTGATATTCTCCTTAACCAGTAATGTAACTCCTCCACCCCTTTTACATCCCCCTCTATCCCGCCTGAGGCTTCTAAATCCTGGAACATTTCGCTGCCAATCCTGTCCTTCCCTCAACCAAGTCTCTGTAATAGCAACATCATAGTTCCAAGTACTAATCCAAGCTCTAAGTTCATCTGCCTTACCTGTTATACTTCTCGCATTGAAACAAATGCACTTCAGACCACCAGTCCCGCTGTGCTCAGCAACATCTCCCTGCCTGCTCTTCCTCTTAGTCTTACTGGCCTTATTTACTTGTTCCCCCTCATTTATTTCACTTGCTGTCCTACTGCTCTGGTTCCCACCCCCCTGCCACACTAGGTTACATGTGTGATAGATATTTTTCAAAACTTTTACACACAAATAAATGTCCACGAGTGTTTTTTTTCTGCCTTGTTGGGTGGAATCACCCATAAG
The DNA here is from genome assembly GCF_036365525.1 of Heterodontus francisci. NCBI lineage: Eukaryota > Metazoa > Chordata > Chondrichthyes > Heterodontiformes > Heterodontidae > Heterodontus > Heterodontus francisci. Next base: position 154,843,779 of record NC_090375.1, on the reverse strand, counting down.
GCTTTCCTGTCCTTAAGCTGGAGAAGCTTTTGTTGCTTACAGCATAAATCAGTCCTTATACTGAAGTCAGCAGTTACAATGTGAGTGCTATTTGCAATTTAAAGCATCTCATATTTCAACAAAGGGAGGCTGATTAATGATAGATTACAGTCTTTATGGTGCTTCAGCAACCGACCCCCCACTTTCCCCGCACACACTTGTCCTTGTCCCCCTGACTCATTGCTTTCTCTTGCTACTCTCCTCCACCTGCCCATCACTTCTAAATAACTCCATCCTGAAGCACTGATTTTATTTTTCCCATGCCTGAAAAGAACAGGATGTGTAGGGGTAAAGTGGGTGAACATTAGGTTAAAATATAGGCAGTATGGCACTCCTAGGAACTGTGCTGCACACACGTACCATGCCATTTTAAGTGGTGCAATCCGGGCACTGTGTGGGGGTCCAATGATACCAATGAGATCACAAAGCTACTTTGAACTTTTTGAACTTTGTATCGTGATGCTAACCTCACCAGTGAAATCCGGCGCCAAGGGGAAGCAGTCCCACAAGTGGGTTGAGAAGATCAGTTAATTTAAATTTTTAAAGTTTCTTTATGGATATCGAAAGGAAACTTTAGCCTCACCTACCCTGGGTTTCCACTCCACTCCTGCACACAATCCCTGTCAGCCACACGGGGAGTCTTATGTGACTACCAGACCCTTTCTGATTTTCCTTCTGTTAACTTAAACAAAGGGGAAATGGGCAGGATCCGTTGTGGATCCTTCCTAGCTAACTTTGTTTTGGCTGCAAACCAGGAGGTAATGGTTTATGCCCAGGCTGTAAATCTATTCCAGTGTGTTATTTCACTTACTGTAAATAATATCTATGTATGTGCATGCAATAGATATTAGCAGATTTCCAATGGCATTGCTTATTGAGTTAGAGCTGTTTTGTGGTATGTAATGAACAACATATCAGGAATATGACTTATGGTGATTTTAATTTAAAAAATATAATTTAAATTATTGATGTTATTGGAGGTTAGGGTTATTTTTGGGTTCAGATTATAGGCTGGTAATTCTCTAGGCCTCATCCCTGAATGCTAGGGACAATTCCCATAGGTCCCCGGCTAATATTTCTTGCCACATTTATCCGTTGCCTGCCTGCCAGTCTCATGTTATTGACAGCGAGTACATAATCACAGTGACACTCGCCTACTCTGCTTTTTGTTTTGCCATTTTACCAAGAAATACACAAAAGGGTTAAAGTGCACATGCATACATCGTGAGAATATTAAGATCAGATGTCCAAAGCTGGTGTCTAATATTCATTTTTGATGCTTTATATGCTTGGCAGTGTCATACCCTGTAAAACATCATCATTCATTCTGCTAGATAAGTGCAGCTGATTATGATCACGTATATCACTTTAAGACTGTGTGGTCTAATTGCTGTGCCTTCTAGCGGTCAGTTGGAGGCTAATTGCTATTAGGCTTCAGTGCTAATTTATTTTTAAACTGCGATTTCTAATGGATAATGTCATGATTTGCCTTCCTGGTTCACAGCCTCACTCACTGGAGCTCAGGGTGCACTCCCTGTGATTTTCAAGCAGTTAATTTTAAACAGAAAATCAGTGGGGAGCAAGCCATCTAGTTCCTAATACACATTCCCAGTAGGTCAAATTCCATCCTAGGAATGTCAGTTCATAAAATTCATGAATTACAAATGCAAAGAAAGATTTAAAAAATTGGGATAAAAACAGAAAGTGCTGGAAATACTCAGCAGGTCAGGCAGCATTTGTGGAGAGAGAAGCAAAGTTAACATTTCAGGTCTGTGACCTTTCATCAAAACAGGCTGCCGGACCTGCTGAGTATTTCCAGCACTTTCTGTTTTTATTTCAGATTTCCAGCATCCGCAGTATTTCGTTTTTATTTTAAAAATTGGGGCTGTTTTTATTAGGGCAGAGGAAATTATGGGGTGATTTGATATAGGTGTTTAAAATTCTGAAGGGATGGCTCAAGATAGGTGGAAACAAAGTTTTTCCAATGATTGAGGTGTCTTGAAAATTAGGACAAAGGTATAAGATTAAATGCAAGAGATTAGGGACAACAGCAGGAGAAACATTTTTTCACGTCCCTTATAAGGATTGTGAGGTGCCATAATTCCAAAGGATCATCGTGAACCTGAACAAGTAACAACTCTTCCAAAAACAGTGGCATTGAAAAGCTGCAGCAAGGCCACACACTACTTGCAAAATTGCTTTCCTTGCTTTTAAAAAGTAGAATCTGGAATTTGACAAGTTGTCACATTATAGGTGCAATTATTTCACAACTGCTTTGAAAATATCAGATATTGTCAAAACAACTGTGACCCTGAATTTCCTGACGATTCTGCCGGATTCCTGACCTTACTCCGCCCGGAGTCTGATGGAACCCACCTGAGAAAGGAAGCACCTGGAATGCTGTGTCCCCGCTAACTTCAGAAGTTTCAGGTTAGCCCACTATGAGAACAATAGTGCCAGGGGGCAGAGTCAGGGGCACGGATATACTACACCACAAGTTCCCTCTTCACTGATTCAGAAGGAACCTTGCTTGATGCTGGAACCAAGTATGCCAGGAGACACAAGGCACACCTGCCTCCAAATGAGCGCAAATGAGCCCGATTTGGGGGTGGGGAGGGGAGCGGGATTGTGTCCAGGGATCTGTGGAGAAGAAATTAATAATTTTTTAAAAGTTGGATCAGCTTCCCTAGCGCAGAGATGGAACGGAATGGTGTTTTGGGGTGGAGCGGAGGGGTGGTCCATGGACGTTCAGGCCACATGGGTTGCTGGAGATGTACCTGCGGAGATGTACCTGCAATGATATGGATTCCCGCAAACTTAATGCAAATGGAATGCCCTACTGTTCACTATCAAATACCAGTGTGCAGAGCATGAGCAGGTGGGATCCCTGTGTAACATGCGGGAATGCTGATTTTTGGAGCCTATAACCCAGTATTTCAAACAGAAAATTTTAAATATTGATAAATCAAGGGGGAGGTACAAGAGTTACAGTGTCAGACACTATCAAGGTTGAAAATATAACCAGAGGTGAAATAATTCAGACAGTAGCGATGCGGCACAGTGGCGCAGTGGTTAGCACTGCAGCCTCACAGCTCCAGGGACCCGGGTTCGATTCCGGGTACTGCCTGTGTGGAGTTTGCGAGTTCTCCCTGTGTCTGCGTGGGTTTTCTCCGGGTGCTCCGGTTTCCTCCCACAAGCCAAAAGACTTGCAGGTTGATAGGTAAATTGGCCAGTATAAATTGTCACTAGTATAGGTAGGTGGTAGGGAAATATAGGGACAGGTGGGGATGTTTGGTAGGAATGTGGGATTAGTGTAGGATTAGTATAAATGGGTGGTTGATGTTCGGCACAGACTCGGTGGGCCGAAGGGCCTGTTTCAGTGCTGTATCTCTAATCTAATCTAATCTAAATTTGGGTATTAAAAACCCTATTGTCAGTGGAAAGAAAGACTTCTGGAGGCAATAAGTCCCTCAGTATTGAGGTCCAGGGAGATCATGAACCAGAGGAGGAAAATGTACAATAAGTCTTAATTTCAATGAAAGGAGAAGGAAGTTATTGGAGAAGACCTTAATAGACCAGAAAATTAAACTGTACAACAGTTACACACTTTTATTTTAAAGAATATTGCTGGGGAATATGAATGACAAAATGGTTTGTGATTGGAGCTGTTGCATCACAAATAGTTTTTAAGACGCTCTTATTAGGACTGTCTTCAGGTACTTACCAGAGAACTGGAAGGCTTCCTTTCTTCCCTGATGATATTTTCAAGCCCATTTTCTAGAGAACCAAATACTATAAAAGAAAGAGAAACACTGTTATTGCTGACAGCCAAAACTCACTCACTTCTGGTTTCATTTTCCGCTCCGCTTGTAGCATTGCACTTCACGTCTTATTAAATTGGAAAAGCATGGATTTCAATATTAATCATTCGCAATTCTCAAAAAGCAAACTGTGAAACAGGGCAATAAATAAAATGTGAAAACTGATAAATTACAAAGAATCACGGTCACATATCATTGAGATCTAGTTCAATTACTGGCATTGAATCAAATACTACTTAACATTTATAGCAAAGGGTTTGATAATAGTACATGGGAGCACTGTGCAAAGTAGGACGTTCAGATGCTAAACGATCAGGATTGAGTGCTTTGAACACAAAGGGCTGGATTTTATTTTCCTGCCGCTGGGAGTGGTGGTGGGTACAGAAAATGGCCACGTGATCCCATTCCGCCGCAATCTAGCACTCGGCGGCTCATTATAACATGCAGGATGGCCATCCATCTCGATCACATGGTGGGGGCGGCCTCGGCGACGCTGTCAATGGCGTTGCCTGTTTCTGTGCAGGTGCTGGTGCCATTTTTAAAGGGCTGCCAGGCCTGCGTTGACAGATCAAAGTTGACCTCGGCCCCCCCCCCCCCCCCACCAACCGCAACAAAAAATAAAGTTTGACTCACCCTGCCTCCAACAAGTGAGAGCGCAATTTCAGACTTAGTTTTAGGAAATGCAGATGGGCAGGTGGAAGGGGTGGCAGTGGGAGAGCATTTTGGTGGTAGTGATCATAATGCAGTCAGTTTTAACATCATTACGGAAAAGGACACAGATAGAACAGGAGTGAGAGTTCTCAATTGGGGCAAGGCCCATTTTACTAAACTGAGGAGTGATTTAGCGAAAGTGGACTGGAAACAGCTACTTGAAGGTAAATCAGTGTCAGAGCAATGGGCGGCATTCAAAGGGGAGGTTCAAAGGGTTCAGAGTAAACACGTTCCCACAAAGAAAAAGGGTGAGACGGCCAGATCTTGAGCCGCATGGATGTCAAGGAGCCGACAGGGTAAGATAAGGCAGAAGAGGAAAGCTTATGTTCGACACTGAGAACTTAATACAACAGAAAGCCAAGAGGAGTATAGAAAGTGGAGGGGTGAAATCAAAAAGGAAATTAGGAAAGCAAAGAGAGGGCATGAAAGAATATTGGCAAGCAAAATCAAGGTGAACCCAAAGATGTTTTATCAATACATTAAGAGTAAGAGGATAACTAAGGAGAGAGTAGGGCCCATAAAAGACCAAAAAGGTAACCTATGTGCAGAGGTGGAAGATGTTGGCAATGAATACTTTCGCCTGTCTTCACAAAAGAGGGGGACCATGCAAATATTGCAGTTAAGGAGGAGTGTGAAGTATTGCATTTGACAAACATAGGGAGAGAGGAAGTATTATAGGATTAGCATCCTTGAAAGTGGATAAATCACCAGGGCCAGATGAAGAGTACCCCAGGCTGTTAAAAGAAGCAAGAGAGGAAATAGCAAAAGGTCTGACCATCATTTTCCAGTCCTCACTGGATACAGGTGTGGTGTTGGAGGATTGGAGAACTGCTAACATTGTACCTCTGTTTAAAAAGGGAGCAAAGGATAGACTGAATAATTACAGGCCAGTCAGTCTAACCTCAGTAGTGGGCAAATTATTGGAATCTATTCTGAGAGACAGGATAAACTGTCACTTAGAAAGGCACAGGTTAATCAAGGATAGTCAGCATAGATTTGTTAAGGGAAGATCTTGTTTGACAAACATGATTGAATTTTTTGAAGAAGTAACAAGGAAGATAGATGAGGGCAGTGCAGTTGATGTGGTTTACATGGAATTTAGCAAGGCTTTTGACAGGGTCCCACATGGCGGACTGGTTAATAATATTAAAATCCCATGGGATCCAGGGAAATGCAGCAAGGTGGATATAAAATTGGCTCAGTGGCAGGAAACAAAGGGTAATTGTTGATGGGTATTTTAGCGACTGGAGGGTTGTTTCCAGTGACATTCCGCAGGGCTCAGTACTGGATCCCCTGCTTTTTGTGGTATATATTAACGATTTGGATTTAAATGTAGGGGCATGATCAAGAAGTTTGCAGATGACACAAAGATTGGTCATGTGGTAGATTGTGAGGAGGAGAGCTGTAGGCTTCAGGAAGATATTGATGGTCTGGTCAGATAGGCAGAAAGGTGGCAAATGGAATTCAACCTGGAGAAGTGTGAGGTGATGCATTTGGGGAGGTCAAACAAGGCAAAGGAATACACAATTAATGGGAAAATACTGAGAAGTGTAGAGGAAGTGAGGGACCTTGGAGTGAATATCCACAGATCCCGGAAGGTAGCAGGACAGATCGATAAGGTGGTTAAGAAGGCATATGGAGTCCTTTCCTTTATTAGCCAAGGAATAGAATATAAGAGCAGGGAGGTTATGCTGGAACTGCATAACTCATTGGTTAGGCCACAACTTGAGTACTGCGTGCAGTTCTGGTCACCTCATTACAGAAAGGATGTAATTGCACTGGAAAGGGTACAGAGGAGATTTATGAGGATGTTGCCAGGACTGGAAAAATGCAGCTTTGAGGAAAGATTGGATAGGCTGGGGTCATTCTCCTTGGAACAGAGAAGACTGAGGGGAAATCTGATTGAAATGTACAGAATTTTGAGGGGCCTGGATAGAGTGGAGGTTAAGCATCTATTCACCTTAGTAGAGGAGTCAGTGACAAGGGGGCATAGATTTAAAGTGATTGGTAGAAAAATTAGAGGGGAGATGAGGGAAACCATTTTCACCCTCATTTCCTCATTTCCCGGCGGAGCAGCAGGAGAAGGTAGCGACTCTTCGGTGGGTAAGTGAAGGCACCAGGAGCTGTGTTTTAAAAGTTGTACTTACTGTTTTCCTTGTGTTCAAGTTACTTTTGGCGCGGGAGGAACCGGAAGCTGGACGGCAGCAAGGACTCCTGGGTAGGTATTTTCTTTAAAGGTGCGGAGCTCCGTGGACTCGGCCTCATTTCCCGGCGGAGCAGCAGGAGAAGGTAGCGACTCTTCGGTGGGTAAGTGAAGGCACCAGGAGCTGTGTTTTAAAAGTTGTACTTACTGTTTTCCTTGTGTTCAAGTTACTTTTGGCGCGGGAGGAACCGGAAGCTGGACGGCAGCAAGGACTCCTGGGTAGGTATTTTCTTTAAAGGTGCGGAGCTCCGTGGACTCGGCCTCATTTCCCGGCGGAGCAGCAGGAGAAGGTAGCGACTCTTCGGTGGGTAAGTGAAGGCACCAGGAGCTGTGTTTTAAAAGTTGTACTTACTGTTTTCCTTGTGTTCAAGTTACTTTTGGCGCGGGAGGAACCGGAAGCTGGACGGCAGCAAGGACTCCTGGGTAGGTATTTTCTTTAAAGGTGCGGAGCTCCGTGGACTCGGCCTCATTTCCCGGCGGAGCAGCAGGAGAAGGTAGCGACTCTTCGGTGGGTAAGTGAAGGCACCAGGAGCTGTGTTTTAAAAGTTGTACTTACTGTTTTCCTTGTGTTCAAGTTACTTTTGGCGCGGGAGGAACCGGAAGCTGGACGGCAGCAAGGACTCCTGGGTAGGTATTTTCTTTAAAGGTGCGGAGCTCCGTGGACTCGGCCTCATTTCCCGGCGGAGCAGCAGGAGAAGGTAGCGACTCTTCGGTGGGTAAGTGAAGGCACCAGGAGCTGTGTTTTAAAAGTTGTACTTACTGTTTTCCTTGTGTTCAAGTTACTTTTGGCGCGGGAGGAACCGGAAGCTGGACGGCAGCAAGGACTCCTGGGTAGGTATTTTCTTTAAAGGTGCGGAGCTCCGTGGACTCGGCCTCATTTCCCGGCGGAGCAGCAGGAGAAGGTAGCGACTCTTCGGTGGGTAAGTGAAGGCACCAGGAGCTGTGTTTTAAAAGTTGTACTTACTGTTTTCCTTGTGTTCAAGTTACTTTTGGCGCGGGAGGAACCGGAAGCTGGACGGCAGCAAGGACTCCTGGGTAGGTATTTTCTTTAAAGGTGCGGAGCAGAGTTAACCCGAGACACTACATGTGTAGTGTCTCCCACCCATCCTCCTCCTCTAACCTAATAATAAGACCCTTTTTACCCTCCTCCTCTAACCAAAAAGGACTGAACAGGTAAGCTATTTCACTGTTTTTGTTAATATCTATATTTGTACTTAATTAAGGGGTAATTGAGTAAAAGAAATGGCAGCCAGGGGAGTGCAGTGCTCCTCCTGCAGTATGTTCGAGGTGAGGGGAACCTCCGGTGACCCTGCCGACTTCACCTGCTGGAAGTGCATCCGTCTCCAGCTCCTATCAGACCGTGTTAGGGAACTGGAGCTGGAGCTGGATGAACTGAGGATCATTCGGGAAGCTGAGGGGGTGATAGATAGAAGCTACAGGGATGTCGTTACTCCACAAAACAAAGGCAGCTGGGTAACAGTTAGAGGTGGGAAGAGGTCAGTGCAGGGATCTCCTGTGGTCGTTCCCCTCAGCAACAAGTATACAGTTTTAGATACTGTTGGGGGGGACGGCCTATCGGGGGCAGGCTGCAGTGAACGGGCCTCTGGCACGGGGTCCTGCACTGTGGCTCAGAAGGGAAGGAGGGAGAACGGGAGAGCACTAGTCATCGGGGACTCGATGGTGAGGAGTACCGACAGGCGGTTCTGTGGGCGCAAGCGAGACGCACGGATGGTTTGCTGCCTCCCTGGTGCCAGGGTCCGTGATGTTTGTGATCGCGTCTTCAGGATCCTTAAAGGGGAGGGGGAGCAGCCAGAGGTCGTGGTGCACATTGGCACCAACGACGTAGGAAGGAAGGGTGGCACAGATGTTAGAAGTGAGTTTAGGGAGTTAGGCTGGAAGCTGAAAGCTCGGACGGACAGAGTTGTTATCTCTGGTTTGTTGCCGGCGCCACGTGATAGTGAGGCTAGGAATAGGGAGAGAGCACAGCTGAACACGTGGCTGCAGGAATGGTGTAGGAGGGAGGGCTTCCAGTTCTTGGATAATTGGACTGCATTCTGGGGAAGATGGGACCTGTTCAAACAGGACGGGCTGCATCTGAACCAGAGGGGCACCAATATCCTGGGAGGGAGGTTTGCTAGTACTGTTCGGGAGGGTTTAAACTAGTTTGGGAGGGGGATGGGAACCGGACTTGTAGTCCAGGGACCAGTGGGTCCACTCAGAAAGACAAAGAGTGTAGTGAGGTATTGGGGAAGGTAGCACTGTCGCAGAGGACAGATGGGCACGGAGAAGGGTTAAAGTGCGTATACTTCAACGCAAGAAGCATCAGGAATAAGGTGAGTGAATTGAAGGCGTGGATGGGCACTTGGGACTACGATGTTGTGGCCATCACTGAAACGTGGATAGGTGAGGGGGAGGAATGGTTCTTGGAGGTACCTGGTTATAGATGTTTTCATAAGATTAGGAATGGTGGTAAAAGAGGTGGGGGGGTGGCATTGTTAGTTAGAAATAGTGTAACAACTGCTGAAAGAATTTTCGAGGAGGATCTGCCGACTGAGGCACTGTGGGTTGAGGTCAGGAACAGGAAAGGAGCAGTCACCTTGATGGGAGTTTTCTATCGGCCCCCCAATAGCAGCAGGGAGGTGGAAGAGCAGATTGGGAAACAGATTTTGGAAAGGAGCAGAAGTCACAGGGTAGTAATTATGGGGGATTTCAACTTCCCAAATATTGATTGGCAACTCTTTAGATCGAATAGTTTGGATGGGGTAGTGTTTGTGCAGTATGTCCAGGAAGCTTTTCTGACTCAGTATGTAGACTGCCCGACCAGAGGGGAGGCAATATTGGATTTGGTACTAGGTAATGAACCAGGGCAAGTGATAGAGCTGTTGGTGGGCGAGCACTTTGGAGATAGTGATCACAATTCTGTAGCATTCACTGTGGTAATGGAGAGGGATAGGTATGTGCAACAGGGCAAGGTTTACAATTGGGGGAAGGGTAGATATGATGCTGTCAGGCAGGAACTGAGGAGCATAAGTTGGGAGCATATGCTGGCAGGGAAGGGCACGGTCGAAATGTGGAACTTTTTCAAGGAGCAGATAGTAGGGGCCATTGATAAGCATGTCCCTGTCAGACAGGGAAGGGATGGTCATGTGAGGGAACCGTGGTTGACAAGAGAGGTTGAGAGTCTTGTTAGGAAGAAGAAGGATGCGTATATAAGGTTGAGGAAAAAGGGCACAGGCATAGCTCTGGAGGGATACAAGATGGCCAGGAAGGATCTGAAGAAAGGGATTAGGAGAGCTAAGAGAGGGCATGAAAAAGGCTTGGCGGGTAGGATAAAAGAAAACCCCAAGGCCTTTTACGCGTATGTCAGAAATATGAGCATGACTAGGGGGACCGTAGGTCCGGTCAAGGACAATAGCGGGAGACTGTGTGTTGAGCCGGAAGAGATAAGTGAGGTTTTGAATGAGTACTTCTCTTCGGTATTTACGAATGAGAAGGGGTGTATTACTGAAGAGGACGGTGTGAAACAGACTGGTAAGCTCGAGGAAGTGCTTGTTAGGAGGGAAGATGTGTTGGGGTTTTTGAATAACTTGAAGATAGACAAGTCTCCCGGGCCTGACGGGGTATATCCAAGGATGTTATGGGAAGCAAGGGATGAAATTGCAGAGCCGCTGGCAATGATCTTTTCATCTTCTCTGTTGACGGGGGTGGTACCAGGTGATTGGAGGGTGGCAAATGTTGTGCCCCTGTTCAAGAAAGGAAATAGGAACAACCCTGGGAATTACAGGCCAGTTAGTCTTACTTCGGTGGTAGGCAAGTTGATGGAAAAGGTGCTGAGGGATAGGATTTCTGAGCATCTGGAAAGACACTGCTTGATTCGGGACAGTCAGCACGGTTTTGTGAGGGGTAGGTCTTGCCTCACAAGCCTGATTGAATTCTTTGAGCAGGTGACCAAGCAAGTGGATGAGGGTAAACCAGTGGATGTGGTGTACATGGATTTTAGTAAGGCATTTGATAAGGTCCCCCATGGTAGACTTATGGAGAAAGTCAGGAGGCATGGGATAGTGGGGAATGTGGCCAGTTGGATTAAGAATTGGCTAACTGATAGAAGGCAGAGAGTGGTCTTAGATGGTAAATACTCAGCCTGGAGCCCAGTTACCAGTGGCGTGCCACAGGGATCAGTTCTGGGTCCTCTCCTGTTTGTGATTTTTATTAACGACTTGGATGAGGAAGTCGAAGGGTGGGTCAGTAAATTTGCAGATGATACAAAGGTTGGTGGAGTTGTGGATACCGAGGAGGGCTATTGTCGTCTGCAAAGGGACTTGGATAGGTTGCAGTGCTGGGCTGAAAAGTGGCAGATGGAGTTTAACCCTGAAAAGTGTGAGGTCGTCCATTTTGGAAGGACAAACACGAATGCAAAATACTGGGTTAACGGTAGGGTTCTTGGGCATGTGGAGGAGCAGAGAGACCTTGGGGTCTATGTGCATAGATCGTTGAAAGTTGCAACTCAAGTGGATAGGGCTGTGAAGAAGGCATATGGGGTGTTAGCGTTCATTAGCAGAGGGATTGAATTTAAGAGCCGTGAGGTGATGATGCAGCTGTACAGGACCTTGGTAAGGCCTCATTTGGAGTACTGTGTGCAGTTCTGGTCGCCTCATTTTAGGAAGGATGTGGAAGCCTTGGAGAGGGTGCAGAGGAGATTTACCAGGATGTTGCCTGGAATGGAGAATAAGTCTTACGAGGAAAGGCTGAACATTCTAGGCCTCTTCTCATTAGAACGGAGAAGGATGAGGGGTGACATGATAGAGGTTTATAAGATGATCAGGGGAATAGATAGGGTAGACAGTCAGAAACTTTTTCCCCGGGTGGAGCAAAGCGTTACAAGGGGTCATAAATTTAAGGTGAAGGGTGGGAGATATAAGGGGGATGTCAGGGGAAGGTTCTTTACCCAGAGAGTGGTCGGGGCATGGAATGCCTTGCCTGGGGAAGTTGTTGAGTCAGAAACTTTAGGGACTTTCAAACGGCTTTTAGATAGGTATATGGATAAAGGAGAATGATGGGGTATAGATTAAATTGTCCTTGACAGAGGACAAAGGATCGGCACAACATCGTGGGCCGAAGGGCCTGTTCTGTGCTGTATTTTCTATGTTCTATGTTCACCCAGAGGGTAGTGGGGTCTGGAACTCACTGTCTGAAAGGGTAGCTGAGGCAGAAATCCTCAACTCATTCCAAAGGAGTCTGAATATGCACTTCAAGTGCCGTAACTGGCAGGGACCAAATGCTGAAAGGTGGGCTTAGAATAGGCGGATTGTTTTTGCCTGGCACAGACACGTTGGGCCAAGTGGCCTCTTTCTGTGCCTTAAACATTGTGTCATTCTATGATTCTAACTACACCAGAAAAGCCCAGATTACCCCTTTTCCATCCCAACTGACCTAGGTGCACAGTTCAGCCTTCCCCCCCCCACTACACTGACAATGTAGAGTTGACCCCTTCCCCCCACCCCACTACACTGACAATGCAGAGTTGACCCCTTCCCCACCCCCCCCACTACAGACAATGTAGAGTTGACCCCTTCCCCACCCCCCACTACACTGACAATGTAGAGTTGACCCCTTCCCCCCCCCCAACTACACTGACAATGCAGAATTGACCCCTTCCCCCCCCACTACACTGACAATGTAGAGTTGACCCCTTCCCCACCCCCCCCCACTACACTGACAATGTAGAGTTGACCCATTCCCCACCCCCCACTACACTGACAATGTAGAGTTGACCCCTTCCCCCCCCCCAACTACACTGACAATGCAGAGTTGACCCCTTCCCCCCCCACTACACTGACAATGTAGAGTTGACCCCTTCCCCACCCCCCCACTACACTGACAATGCAGAGTTGACCCCTTCCCCACCCACCCCCCCCACTACACTGACAATGTAGAGTTGACCCCTTCCCCACACCCCCCCACTACACTGACAATGTAGAGTTGACCCCTTCCCCCCCCCACTACACTGACAATGTAGAGTTGACCCCTTCCCCACACCCCCCCACTACACTGACAATGCAGAGTTGACCCCTTCCCCACCCCCCACTACACTGACAATGTAGAGTTGACCCCTTCCCCCCCCCCCACTACACTGACAATGCAGAGTTGACCCCTTCCCCACCATCCCCCACTACACTGACAATGTAGAGTTGACCCCTTCCCCACCATCCCCCACTACACTGACAATGTAGAGTTGACCCCTTCCCCACCATCCCCCACTACACTGACAATGCAGAGTTGACCCCTTCCCCCCCCCACTACACTGACAATGTAGAGTTGATCCCTTCCCCACCATCCCCCACTACACTGACAATGTAGCGTTGACCCCTTCCCCACCATCCCCCACTACACTGACAATGTAGAGTTGACCCCTTCCCCACCATCCCCCACTACACTGACAATGTAGAGTTGACCCCTTCCCCACCATCCCCCACTACACTGACAATGGAGAGTTGACCCCTTCCCCACCCCCCCACCCACTACACTGTCAATGCAGAGCTCCCCACTTCCCCAACTCGGTGGCGCCCACTTTCCCTGGATGGGAAAGTGAAGACGCGGGAGTGCCGCATGTCGCACTGAAGATGAGGAACTGCCGGTAAGATTGCTCCGGCTTCTATTTAAATGTATTGAAATAAGTGATTTGAATATTGAAATCTGGGTCCCGCTGCAGAGCGGCGGATGTACTGTCCTGGAGTTTCCCCGGGCTGGCAAGATTGGGCCCGGCATCGGGCTCCGCAGCAGGCTGCTGCCGCTCCGGTCTTCCGGCCGTCCCCCGGCACGGAGCCTGATGTCGGGAGCTCAACAAAATCCAGCCCAGAGAGTTGAAATTTCGACTTTAGTTTCATGCTTACCACTATCACTATACTTCCTGCTCAAACTCGACAATCCATGTGGAACATCAGCACCTTCCTCTGGGACTTCAGCCAGGTCTGAAGCCTGAGATTAAACAAAGAGAACAATAAGTGCGCGTGGTTTGCAAATGGAAATTAAAACCAGTCACAATGATGAGGGTTCAACAAATTCAATAAAATGTCAAGTAAAAGAATAACACAGATGCTGGAAATCTGAAACCAAAAGGAAAAAGCTGGAAACACATACTGGGTCAGTCAACATCTGTGGAGGCAGTCAACAGTCAGAAAAAGGGGGAAGAATATATTTATATTATATCAACAACCAGGCAAACAGACGCAGAAGAACGACTGATTGAGTGATCTATTAAATCACTCAGTCAATTAACAGGCATTTTCTTACATTTCCCTCAGGCCTCACTTCCTTAGTTATTTACATAACCTCTTTCTCTAAAGTCCTTTATTTCTTCAATGCTTCTATTATTTAACTGAGATTATCTGTTGTATCCTTCCACGCAGGTTTCATCTGAATCTGCCTATGAGTTTTTACATATATTTCCCACTTTTTCTGATCATATTAATAGTCCTATTATTTTTCAATTTTGAAGGTTACATACTCAAAACTATGTTTAGCATATCTGTATTATTTAATATTTTATATATCTCCGTCCAGCCCTCCACTTTTCCACTTAATTACCTTTTTTCTAGATTAAAATTAATCTTACTTCTCACTTCTTTGCATCCTCTGCAACTCTTTCAGTGGAATTGTGACTAACTATGCGGTAAATTTTATAATTTAGTGCTCACAGCACTGAACTTGGGTGATGGGAACATATATATAGGGACATATAGTAGGGAATTTAGGCAAGGATAGAAATTTGAGCCGGCTACAAATTGGGCATGCTGAACTCTGGTACAGGCTCATATTGCAGGATGCTGTTCATCTGGAGTGCTGAATTGTTACATTTACCCAATATTTCTGCTGTGCACTGACCAGTAAATTGTAGAGCTGCATCGACAAGTAATAGAGGTAGAAGGCATAGTGGAATCATTTCATGCTCTATTCTGGGTAGGGTTTGCTTGCTTTCTTAACTGCTTCAACCAGACTGTCTAGAAATTGAAAACAATAAGCCGAGAACGCAACGAGATTAAAAGTAACAATGGTGGCCCAAGAACGTGCAAAAACTATAGAGTAATTATACTGGCGTCTTTAATTATCCTGATATAGACAGAGATAGTAATAACATAAAGGGCAGAGAGGAGAAAGAGTTTCTGAAGTGTGTTTGGGATCAATATGTTCCCAGCTCAATGAGGAATCAGGCATTGCTGGATCTGGTTCTGGGGAGTGAGGTTGGTGAAGTGGATCAAGTGACAGTAGGGGAACATTTAGGGAACAGCAATCAGACTATCATAAGGTTTAGGTTAGCTATGGAAAAGGACAAGAAGCAGCACACAGTAAAAATAATTGATTGTGGGAAGGTACATTTCAATGGGTTGGGAACAGATCTGGCCCAGTAAATTGGAATTAAATATTGGCAGACAAAACTGTAACGCAACAATGGGATGCCTTTATAAAGGAGATGGTCCGGGTATAGTCAAGGTACGTTCCCACAATGGGAAAGGTAGGACAAACAAAGTCAAAGCTCTCTGGATGATGAAAGAGATAGAGAGCAAGATGAAGCAAGAAAAGGGTGCATATGAGAGATATCAGGTTGATAATATAGGTGAGAATCAGGCTGAATATAAAAAATTCAGAGAGAAGTGAAGAAGAAATGAGAAGCAAAGATAGAGTGAGAAAAGACTGGCAGCTAACATAAAAGGGAATCCAAAAGTCTTCTATAGGCATATAAATAGTAAAAGTGTAGTAAGAGGAAGGGTGGGGACGAGCAGGGACCAAAAGGCGTGTTCATGCATGGAGGCAAAGGGCGTGACTGAGGTACTGAACGAGTAGTTTGCATCGGCCTTCACCAAGAAGATGATGCTGCCCAAGTCAAGTGAAAGATTAAACAGTTGAGACACTGGATTGAGTAAAAATTGATAAAGAGGAAGTATTAGAAAGGCTGGCTGTATTTATTTAGTGATACAGCACTGAAACAGGCCCTTCGGCCCACCGAGTCTGTGCTGACCATCAACCACCCATTTATACTAATCCCATATCCCTACCACATCCCCACATTCCCCTACCTATACTAGGGGCAATTTACAATGGCCAATTTACCTATCAACCTGCAAGTCTTTGGCTGTGGGAGGAAACCGGAGCACCCGGCGAAAACCCATGCGGTCACAGGGAGATCTTGCAAACTCTGCACTGGCAGTACCCAGAATCGAACCCGGGTCCCTGGAGCTGTGAGGCTGCGGTGCTAACCACTGTGCCACTGTGCCACCTACTTGAGGACCAGACGAGATACACCCAAGATTACGGAGGGAAGTAAGGGTGGAAATTGCAGAAGCAGTGGCAATAATCTTCAAATCCTCCTTAGATATAGGGGTGGTGCCAGAGGACTGGAAAATTCAAATGTTACACTCCTATTCAAAAAATGGTGTAAGGATCAGACCAGCAACTACAGGCCATTAATAGGCACTTAAAAATGTGGATTAATTAATGAAACTCAGCCAGGATTTGTCGAGGACAATCTTGTTTAACTAATTTGAGTTTTTTGATGAGGTAAGAGAGGGTTTCTGAGGGTCATGGGGTTGATGTGTACATGGACTTCCAAAATGTGTGTGAGGAAGTGACACATAAAAGGCATGTCAGAAAAGTTGAAACCCATGGAATAAAAGGGACAGTAGCAGCATGGATACAAAGTTGGCTGAGTGACAGGAAACAGAGAGTAATGGTGAACGGTGTTTTTCTGACTGGGGGAAGGTATACTAAGGGGTTTCTCAGGGGCTGGTACTAGAACCACTGCTTTTCTTGATCGATATTAATGACCAAACTTGGGTGTGCAGGGAACAATTATAAAATTTGTTGATGACACAAAACTTGGAAGTATTGTGCACTGTGAGGAGGATACTGATAGACTGCAAGAGAACATAGACAGGCTGGTGTAATGGCGGGCACATAGCAGACAAAATTTAATGCAGAGAAGTGTGAAGTGATACATTTTGGTAGGAAGTATGAGGAAAGACAATAGAAAATAAAGGATACAATTATAAAAGGAATGCAGGAGCAGTGGGACTTGGGAGCGGGGTATATGGGCACAAAGTGTTGAAGATGGCAGGGCAGGTTGAGAAAGTGGATAATAAGGCCTGTGGGATCCTGGCTTTATAAATAGAGGCATAGAGTACAAAAGCAAGGAAGTTATGGTGAACCTTTATAAAACACTGGTTCGGCCTCAACTGAGTATTATGCCCAACTCTGGACACCACACTTTAGGAAGGATGTGAAGGCAGAAAAGATTTATGACAATGGTTCCAGGGATGAGAGATTTCAGTTACATGGATAGATTGGAGAAGGTGGGGCTATTCTCCTTAGAGAAGGTTAAGAGGGGATTTGATAGAAATGTTCAAAATCATGAGGGTCCCTTCCTAATTCCAATTCAGTAACATTTAACCAGTGTGGAATATTATACATCATTGTTGAATTTCACTGGTCACGGGCTGCCCAATTGAACAGTCTCGCCTAAACCTGTGTGCTAGTATGTTGCTGAACCCACTGCTCTCCCTATTTTAGTGCCATAAGCAAATACGAGTGGCTGACATTTAGCTTAGACATCAATGCTGTAGTGAAAAGAATTACACTTTAAAAAAAATTTTGTTTAAGATCTGAAGACTGACCTTCTGAATTTGAGTTTCTGACAGAGAATCTCAACTGTCGGTCACGCACATCAGGAAATTTCGATGGCTGGTGGGAAAGGTGCCCTGCTGGTAATGATTATTTGGAAAATTGGCCCTCTTGTGTAACTATATCAGCTCTAGCATTAACAGGAAAAATAAAAACAGGAACAAGGATCTGTTCTTAGCTTAGACAACGGCTGGAATTTTGTTGGGGCGGAGGCCTCACCCACCAGCTTAAAAGTCAGGGGCGAACCCACCTCCGCCTGGGCCTGGGAGCCACGCAGAAATTTTATGTGGCCGAGGCCTTAATTGGCTTCGGGTGGGACTTCCGCCCCTCTGAGACAGGAAGTCCCGCCTACAGGAGCTTCTAGCCAATCAGGGGGCCAGCAGCTCCTCAGTCCCAGTCCCGGGAGTGATGGCCACTGCTGTGACTGCACCCATCTTCAGCAGGATCATGGATGCTGGCGCTGAAAACAGTAAGTGGGGTTTTGGGCCTCACTGGGGACAATTGGCTGGGGCCTGGAAAGGGGGATGGGGGTCAATCAGGAGGGTGGTGGGAGGTGCACTAGCAGGGGAGGCAGGAGCTGCTGAGGGTGGCTCTCCATGGGGCACAGGGTGTCTGATCAGGAGGGCCCTCCCTTGGGCCTGCAAGGAGGCTGCCTGGTATTACTGGGTGGTCTCCACAGCTGAAAAAGTGCCCGTCAGCTGCTGGTGATATACCAGCGGCAGTGGGAGGCAGTCCTTAAATGGCAAGTAATTGGTCATTTAAGGGCCTTAACTGGCCTGGGGCAAGCGGGCCGATTGTCACCTCTCCTGTTGCTCCTAAAATTGCACCGGGGGTGGGGGGGGGGAAAGGCAATGGGAACGACATTCCGCTCCTCCCACACAAATTTACGCCCCCCCCCTCCCTGCCTCCAGACCACTCCCGTGGGGGCGCAAAATTCTGGCCAATGTATCAGCGGGAGCTTCTACTGAGGTCAGTCAGATTTACTGATGTCATAGTTTAACAATGAACTGAACATAATTCCAAAAGGGTTATTTACGGAGTTACGCTGAGGCGAGTCAGATCCACTGCCAGACCCGGACTTCTTGGTTCTTTGAGCCAGGGAAGTTCCAAACCGGAGAGTTTCATACACTGGGTCTATTTTACTGCCACAAGCTTTATCAGAAAATAAACAGAAAGAGACAAGTGAGCTGAAGGAAACTGGCAACAATGAGCCATACAAATAAACAAGATATACATCTGCCCTCAATACAAGGAAGATCAGTACTTACCAATTGGCATCACCTCTTTGATGCACCCATATTGTTCATGGATTAATAATGGGGAGCTATAGTAACGCCGGAACCCCTTTGGCTATCAATAAGAGAATAAGCATATCAACAGTAATTCGTTGAGGATGATAACATAGAATCATACAGCAGAAGGAGGCCATTTGACCTATCATTTCATTTGAGAAGTTAGGAAAGGAACTGTGAAAATGTAAGTTTTTCTTTCATGCCCTCAGTAGGCCCCGAAAGGGAAACCCACTTGCTGAAAGTTCTGTCTTAATAATCAACAAATAACATGACAAAATTTAACTAATAAATCAAAGTGTCAGAAACCAGGCGGGTGGGCATTAAAGTGACCAGGAAGCTGTCAACACCAACATGGTTGACTCGTAACTGCCCTCTGACGTGGCCCAGCATGCCACTCAGTTGCATCAAACCCTACAAATAATAAACATACTGCAGTGGTTCAAGAAAAAGGTCCACCACCACCTCAGGGCAACTAGGGACAAGCCAGAAATGCAGCCTTGCCAGCTATGACAACATAACAAGAATGAATTTTTTAAAGAACAGGTGGCCAGCGGGTGCTCTTCCCATTATAACTGCCATGAGACCTGACTTATTTGAGACCCGGGTCTCGTCCTCAGTGCAGCACAAAATCAGAACTGTGTTTCCAAAGATGTCATCTTTCAATAAAGATGATAAACCAACAAACTGCTTGCTTATTTGGCTGTAAGTAAAGGAATCTGAAGCACTTGTTGTAAAGCAGGCAGTTCCTCGAGTATCTTGGCCAGTAGTCATTCCTCAACTAATGCCAAAGACAGAGTAACTGGTCATTCTTCTCACTGCAGCTTGTAGGATCTTACAGAAGCAGATCTGCTGCTATGTTTGCCTACATAACAATGGTGACTGCACTTCAAATGTAATCTGCTGATTGTGAAGCAGTTTGCTACATCCTCTGAATGCTATATAAATGCAAGTTTCTTAACTGTACAGAAATCATATTGAAAGTATTTGTGCTTGCTTTGTAAAGGTTCTCAGCTAATAGGAATGAACAACTCAAGTGCATTAATAATCCAGGGAAGAGGGACTTCAGTTACAAGGACAGATTAGAGAAGCTGGGACTTAGAATAAAAAAAAAAGCTGAATGTTGAGAGGACATTTGATAGAGTTGTTCAAAAATCATGAGGGGTCTGGATAAAGTAGATAAGGAGAAACTGTTCCCATTGGAGGCAAGGTCGAGAACCAGAGGACACTGATTTAAGGTGAATGGCAAAAGAACCAAAGGCAATATGAGGAAAAACTGTTTTACGCAGCGAGTGGTTAGGATCTGGAATGCGCTGCCTGCGAGTGTGGTGGAGACGTGTTCAATTGTGGCTTTCAAAAGAGAACTGGATAATTATCTGAAGGGAAAAAATTTGCAGGGCTACAAGGAAAAGGCAGTGGAGAGGGACTAACTAAGTTGCTCTTACAGAGAGCCGGCATGGACATGATGGGCTGAATGGCCTCCTTCTGTGCAGTAACTATTCTATGATTCTATAATGCACATAGACTATCAAATAATTTCATTGCATCAAAGCATATCAAAATCAACAGAATGAAATATTCTATGGAATGCAATTCCCCCTGACAAGGTGACATTTGTGTTACTGAGTTTCTCACAGTAGTGATTGGTGTAAGACAGAATTTTACAGTAATTTTTCTGTTTGCACATTCCAGACCTGCCAGGAGTATATAGCACGTGTGCAGCCCATAATTTCCTGTAAATGCACGATTTTTCGGTATGTGCCAAGGGCCACATTCAGCCCCCAGCAGGGTGCAATTGGAAAATTTACCTCGTCATGCATTTAACCTAAACAACAAACTGGATTCATTCATCTCTAAAATTTCTTGCCTTACCTACAATATTACCTTTTCATTTGTATCAAAACAGTAACACCAATTAGGCTGGTGAGACCATTTATTTTCTGCTATCATTCAAACCCGCGACCTCTACCACCTAGAAGGACAAGGGCAGCAGATGCATGGGAACACCACCACCTGCTAATTCCCCTCCAACACCATCCTGACTTGGAAATATATCACCGTTCCTTCACTGTCACTGGGTCAATATCCTGGAGCTCCCTTCCTAACAGCACTGTGGGTGTATCTACTCCACATGGACTGCAACAGTTCAAGAAGGCAGCTCGCCACCACCTTCTCAAGGGCAATTAGGGATGGGCAATAAATGCTGGCCCAGCCAGCGACACCCACATCCCATGAATGAATTTTTTAAAATCATGATGGGCCGAATGGCCTCCTTCTGCACTGTAACCACTCTATGATTCTATGTCCTCCCACCCAGTTTTTAATCATTGTTTGAATTTTGCATTAGTCATGGAGAATGATTTTTCCTGTTTTGTAGAATTAAACACTCCTCATTGCAAACTGACAGCATTAAGCAAGCCCATATTAAATAGTTGGTATGGTAGGCAGAAACCCCTCGAAAATAGCCTTCAATTAGAGCCCTTAACAACCACCAGAGTGAAAAGATTTGCATTGCATGAGTTTGTGACGCAGTCAACCCTTGCTTCTAAAGGTGAAAGGACAGTATTTTACCTACTTCAAAAATAAAATATTGGATTTAATATTTTATTTCAGCTGCAAAATCAATGATCAGATATTACACTCATGGGGCTTCAGTAAAAAGCTATTTAATTATATAATTATGTAACAATCCAACATTTACAATTTTATAAATATTACATTTCAAATTAGCTGAAAAACAGATAAATAAATAATTGAGCTCACATTATCATCCTACATTGAGCAGTATCGAGCTGTATTCGTACAGCAGCTGAAATATGTTACACAGAAATAAATAGGCAAACATAGTTTATTCTGTTGACAACCTTTTTTAATTTAGGCTCCTACATGCATCGTGGCCTGATAATGGCTGACTATCATCAAGCACTGAAACATTTATAAGTCATCTCTAGGTTTTGCATTTCAAACCACCATGATGACAAACAGGTTACTCCTGTAGAATGCAGTCATTTGGCATCTTCTTTCAATGAGAGGTCTGATCAACTCCGAGCTGCCTTTCACTTATGAAACACAACTTTTGCTATTTTGATTAAAAATTTAATGGTCAGCTTCTAAATGTCAGTGCAATGAAACATTATACTGGGTTTATAATGTTCACAGCATCCAATCTCACATCAGTGCTTTTAAATGAATGATGTGCCTTCAGTTGCATTGTTTTAACATTCTTTGTTCACTTTTCTCCCTTGTCTAGTGAAGGTATTGATTTCTTGCTGGAACGTGATTCTAGGGACACTGGTCATCTTCTGGTACCTTTTCCAATTGGTCACTGTTAATATGTGATTCTTGCTAGAGAGGGATGGCAGGCTTGTCAATGGCTGGAGGCATCACAGTTGAGCCTTACCCTGTCCTTCTTTGAAATCCACAATGGGACTTGCTGGATTGCAAGCATGGGCAAGAACCTTGGTTCTTAGGAATGCTGAGGCCAACTATGATGCCTCCATTCTTGGCCCTAGCTGAGATCACTAGCTTAGTGCAGGCCATGGATAGATCCGTGAACCTTTCTAACCTGTATGGTTTAGCTATTCACAGCCTTCACTGACTATGGCAGCTGGAAAAAATTCTGCTATTTCTTTAATGAACTCTTGCTTGATACTAATGTCACACCAAAGTTGCTCTTGACAAAGAATATAAAAATGGTGAGCTACACCAAGCCTTCTTGTAGAGGTTTTCAGATTACATTTCTAATTTTTAAAGCTGGTTTTATCCCGTTAATCCAAATTATGAGTTGAGGGTGTCTACTTAAATTAATTGAGTTCCCAAATGAGAAAAGCAGTTTGCAGATTTAAGCCAGAACAGCTACATTAGTTCCTGTTGTTTTTATAGTTGCGCAGGTTAGGGTCTATATTTAAGTCTCCAGCTATGCCAAATAACCTCCATCATCAGCTACTTTCAGTCTAAAACCAGCCTACAACTCTAGTGTTCACTAACTTTATTTACTCTTGAGCCAAAGAGACAGACTTGCCTTTCCAATCTCTTTTTGTCAATTATATTCCACACTGTCGAGAGAAATTTACATGACTACTTCCCATAGGCCCCGTACCCCCAGCAACCTGAAAGATTGCTTCCCTAGCCCTCTGTTTTTCCCACATTCTTTTGAACAGATTGTTGTCACAATACATTAACATTTTTCAGAACCACATTAGTTCTTCTATGCCAGTGAAAATTACATTTGGTTTTAAGGAAAGAATGTTATG
Organism: Heterodontus francisci; assembly: GCF_036365525.1. NCBI lineage: Eukaryota > Metazoa > Chordata > Chondrichthyes > Heterodontiformes > Heterodontidae > Heterodontus > Heterodontus francisci. The sequence goes on along the minus strand of NC_090375.1, from coordinate 154,820,792 downwards.
AATTGTGGAACAGTCTACAGTTCTGTTTCATTGCTTTCAAATGTTTACCATTAGTGCGTTCCACAAAATCATTTTTTTAAGCTGTTACGTGATGGAAAATCTGTGCCGATTTTAAAAGCTGCAAAGCACAATCAGCCCTCAAGGGATTAATCTTTGAGCCTACAGTTTTGTGTCGGTTTCTATGGCAACCATACTATTATACACAGTGCTTCTTACCAGCTTGCCCATGCATCGCTGCTGTTCAGTGCCATCAATGCATTTGTGATGGATGCTCATCTTACAAGCCTTGCAGCGCAGCCCAAGTTTGGCATTGGTGCCTGTCAAATGCATATGCATCACGAGTTAAATCAATATTTTTCATATATCCAGTTAGCAATTAAGTGATCTGAATGAACGGAGAGTCCATCTCATGGCTAATATTGACCTTAAACTATACCAGCTCAGACCACTGCAAATAAACAATAGAACTCTTTTAAAACCATGTCAAGCTTGTTTTTCTTTTTGTTCAACAGTCTCTTGGTTTCCTTTAACTGCGCTTTAACCTGCAATAGAATTACATAGAAATTACAATACAGGAACTGTCGATTTGATCCAAACAGCCTGTGTTGTGTTTAGCATCTATATGAGCAGCAGTCCCAACCCCATGTGCTCACCTTGTTCCCATATCCCTTCATTCCCTTTTTCCTTTACCCACCTATCCTTAAATGTTAACATAGTCCCAGCTTCAATCATTAACTCTGGTATGTGTTGCACAGCTTCGCAACCTTATGCATATAAAAAGTTTCTCCTGCTAACTGTCCTAAATCTCTTAGACTTAATCTCATAACCATGTTCCCATATTCTAGACCTCTCAATTATTGGAAACCGTCTGTACCTTCTCTTCATAAATTTAAGCACCTCTGTGTAAGGGTGACCTAGTCTGATTTGTCCTAGCCATCCTATCCATAGAGAAGCATTGGCATGTGCTAGATGTCTCCCGATCACGACAATACTGTAGGTATTATGGCCATGAACCAATTTCTTACCCTTTCTCACTGGAGCATAACAAGCTCTGCTACACAAAGGGAAATATATATTTTAAATGTGGTGTGATCTTTCTGGGTTTTAAATCATTCATGTTCACTGGAGATTCTGTTAATCAAATGGAGCTACATTTTTAAGCAATGTAAGGATTAATGTAATAATCATAGGGAATGATGAATTTCTGCCAATAGATGTCGTCAGTACTACATTTCATAAATATGGAGTGTTCTTAAAACATGCTTTACAATTCGCAAGGTGTAGCAGAGGCTGAAAAAAATAAATTACAGGTATTTCTGCCCTCGCTATTAGAATCAAGTAGCAGAAGTGTCCTTCATTACTCACTGTTTAAATGGGGATTCTGGCTCCACAGAATTGTTGCAGCACAGAAGGAGGCCATGTAGCCTATCGTGCCTGCACTGACTCTCCAAAAGAGCAATTCACTAGTGCCACTCCCCCACCTTCTCCCTGTTGCACTGCACATTCTTCCTGTTCAGATAATAATCCAATGCCCTCTTGAATGCTTCAACTGAACCTGTCTCCACCACCTCTCAGGTAGTGCACTCCAGATCCTAACCACGCACTGCATGAAAAAGCTTTTCCTAATGTCACCATTGCCTCTTTTGCTAATTACCCTAAATCTGTGCCCTCTTGTTCTCGAACCCTCCACCAACGGGAACAGTTTTTCTCTATCCATTCTGTACAGAGTCCTCACGATTTTGAATACCTCCATCGAATCTCCACTCAACCTTCTCTTCTTCAAGGAAAACATCCCCAACTTTTCCAATCTATTCACGTAACTGAAGTTCCTCATCCCTAGAACAATTCCCATGAATCTTTTCTAAACTCTCTCTAATGTCTTCTCATATTTCCTAAAGTGTGCCACCCAAAACTGGTCACAATACTCCAGTTGAGGCCGAACCAGTGTTTTATTCAAATTTAACATAATTTCCTTGCTTTTTTAATCCATTCCCCTATTAATAAAGCCTAGGATACTGTATGCTCTATTAGCCGCTCTCTCAACCTGTCCTGCCACCTTCAATGACTTATGCACATATGCACCGAGATCCCTCTACTCCTGCATCCCCTTTAGAATTGCACCTTTATTTTGTACTGTCTCTCCATGTTCTTCTGACCAAAATGAATCACTTCACATTTCTCTGCATTAAATTTCATCTGCCACTTGTCTGCCCATTCCATCAATCTATGTCCTTTTGAAGTTCTACACTATCCTCCTTACAGTTCACAATGCTTCCAAGTTTTGCATCGTCCACAAATTTTGAATTGTGCCCTGTACACCAAGGTCTAGGTTTTTAACATATATCAGCAAGGGTCCTGACATCGACCCCTGGGGAACTACACTACAAACCTTCCTCTAGCCCGAAAAACATCCATTAACCACTACTGTTTCCTGTCAATCAGCCAATTTCGTATCCATGTTGCTACTATCCCATTTGTTCCATGAGATATAACTTTGCTCACAAGTCTGTTGTGCGGCACTTCATCAAATGCTTTTGGAAGTCCATGTACACCATGTCAACAGCATTACGCTGATCAACCCTCTCTGTTACCTCATCAAAAAACTCCAGCAAGTTGATTTTCCTTGAACAAATCCATGCTGGCTTTCCTTAATTAAACTGCATTTGTCCAAGTGACTATGAATTTTGTCCTGAATTATCATTAGTTGCTGGCTTATCTTTATACCCTTTTTTGAACAATGGTGTAACATTTGCAATTCTCCAGTCCTCTGGCACCACCCAAGTCTAAGAAAGACTGGAAAATTATAGTCAGTGCCTCAGCAATTTCCCCTCTCACTTTCGTCAGTATCCTTGGCTGCATCTCATGCGGTCCTGGTGCCTTACCAACTTTAAGTACAGCTAGCCTTTCCAATACCTCCTCCTAATCAATTTTAAACCTGTCAAGTGTCTAAACTACCTCCACTTTCGCCATGACCTGCGCAGCACCTTCTTGCTTTGTAAAGACAGATGCAAAGTATTCCTTTAATGCCTCAGCTATACCCCCTGCCTCCATTTGTAAATTACCTTTTTGGTCACTAATTGGCTCCACTCCTCCTTTCACCACCGTTTTACTGTTTATATGCCTGTAGAAGACTTTCAGTCTCTTTTCAAACTCTCTCTTTGCTTCTCTTATTTGCTTTTTCACTTCCCCTCTGAACCTTCTATATTCAGCCTGGTTCTCCGTTGTATTATCCACCTGACATCTGTCACAAGCACACGTTTTCCTCTTCATCTTAATCTCTATCTCTATCTCTTTCATCATCCAGGAAGCTCTGGATTTGTTTGCCTTACCTTTCCCCTTCATGGGAATATACCTTGACTATGCCCGAACTCTCTCTTCTTTAAAAGACAGCTCATTGGTCTGTTCCTGTTTTGCCTGCCAACCTTTGATTCCAATTTATCTAGGTCAGATCCATTCTTACCCCATTGAAGTTGGCTTTTTCCCAGTTAATTATTCTTACTCTGGATTGTTCTTGGTCCTTTTCCATAGACAACATAAACCTTATGTCAAGTTCTCAATACTTTTAAGCATTTAAAACCAATCACCGCACAGTTTTTGTGCAGAATGTTATAAACTGAACATATTTGGATGGAATCATAGAGAGATACAGCACTGAAACAGGCCCTTCAGCCCACCGAGTCTGTGCTGACCAATAACCACCCGTTTATACTAATCCTACATTAATCCCATATTCCCTACTACATCCTCCCCACCATTCTCCTACCACCTACTTACACTAGGGGCAATTTACAATGGCCAATTTACATATCAACCTGCAAGTCTTTGGCTGTGGGAGGAAACCAGAGCACCTGGCGAAAACCCATGCGGTCATAGGGAGAACTTGCAAACTCCACACAGGCAGTACCCAGAACTGAACCCAGGTCGCTGGAGCTGTGATGCAGCAGTGCTAACCACTGCGCCACTGTGCCGCCCCTTCTGATTGATATTTTAACAACAAGTTAATAACAACCAACATAGACTAAGGAGATAGAATTCAGTCTGGGAAGATAAATATGAGTATTTTCTAAATGGTGAGGAACTAGCAACTGTATGGTAGCAAAGAGATTTGGAAGACCAAGCGCACAGATCATTTAAAGCTAGCAGCAATCAAAAGGGCTAATGGTATGTTGACCTTTATCTCAAGGGGGCTAGAATACAAAGAGGAAGAAGTTATGCCACAGTTATATAGAGCCTTGGTCAGACTGCATCTGGAGTTCTAGGCATTGCATCATTGCTTCTCAAGAATGATATAGGGCAGAATTTTACGCCCCCGCCCCCAAAGGATGATGGCGGGGGCGGGGGCGGGGGTGGGGGGCGGGGGGAGAGGAGTGTGTAAAATGGAACGGGAGGCTTTGGGGGCCCTTTGTGACATGCTCCCTCAAGACGGCGGTGGTGAAAAACGGCCTGCCCGCCCCAGGCCAATCAAGGCGCTTAAGTGGCCAGTTAATGGCATGACCAATTGCCCCCAGTGAGGCCCCAAAAACTTACCCAGCCTCCGGGACTCCCCGACATCTTCCATCTTCAGCTGGGTTGCAGGCCCAACAGTGGTCACTGCTCCTGGTGGCGCTGCTGGGACAGAGCGCTGCTGGCCCTCTCACTGGCCGGCAGCTCCATTAAGCGGGACTTCCTGCCTCAATGAGGTGGAAGTCCCGCCTCAGACCAATTAAAGGCCTGGGGACTGCAAAATATGGACTGGCTCCCCAGGCCAGGCAGAGGTGATTCGTCACCGACTTTTCAGTCAGTGGATGGCTCTCATCCGCCGAGGGTAAAATTTTGGCCATATTGGCTTTGGTGGGATTACAGCGCAGAGTCACCAGAAAGATGTTGGGGGTTTAGAGGGTTAGGTTTGTTCCCTTGAGTATAGAAATCTGAGGGAAGATCTGGCGGAGGTGTTTAAAATAGAAAAAGGATTTGATCAGATAGATATAAAGAAACTATTTTCTCTAGCAGGGAAATTAAGAATGAGATGACATAATCTTAAAATCCGAGCCAGATCATTAAGGAGCAAAATCAGGAAGCACCTTTTCACACAAAGGGCAATAGAAATCTGGAACTGTCTCCCCAAAAATGCTGTGGATGCTGGGACATTTGGAGCTTTCAAGACGCATGATCTATGAGATTTTTTTTAACATAAGAGCGTCAAGGGATATCAATCTACAGCAAGTAAATGGAGCTGAAATACAGATCAGCTATGATCTAATTGGATGCCCGTGCAGGCTCAGGGGGCTGAATGGCCTACTCCTGTTCCTAGATTAAATGTGTTGTATAGTACAAGGATTTCACTTGAACTCAGAGGGGTCCGATTTAGGGATAGATAAGTTCAGTGAACCAAGAGTGAAAAGATTCATATTAACAAAAATCCTATTGATCAGCAAGCAACAAAACTCCTTAACAGGCAATATAATAATTTTCAATTGGATTTTAGTTCCAGTAGTAAACTATTTTCTTTTGTATTGGTATTTCTTGTGGAGTGCAACTTTCAGAGCTTAACTGCACCCAGTAACTTCATTTGGATTTGTGTTTAACCCAAATGCATTACAGCTGCATAAATTCATTTCATAAGCAAACATTTTACCTTGAATTTGTAAAGCAATTGCACTATGATTTCACCAATATTCAGATGTTGAAACTACAGAGCTTAGATTTTAAATTCTGGATGCCATTTATAATGCCTGCCTTTTAACTCTCCAAACCTCAAGAGGAACAATGATGAACAAAACCTGCACAGTTTTGAGCCATCAGGTTGGTCTACCCAAGAATACATAGAAGGGCATGACTTAATTAAAGTGCTCCGAATGCGAAATATTTACTCATTTAATACCCTTACAATACTGCTTTGGTATTATCAGCACTTAGATTAGAAGTTTTATTCTTTCGCTGTCTACAAAAGTTGTTATATATTCAGTGCAATAGAACACTGCAAGACAGGCAATACCTGCTAATAACAATTATTCGCCAGAGATTCATCCTTATAATCAAAGATTATTATTCAACACTTCACTGCACACGGAACTGCTTACCAACAATCATGTGGTTGCAGGTATCGCAGAAGGTTGGTTTCTTGAAAATGTATTCCAGGAAGGAATGTGTCCTGTTCTCAGACTGCCTCTGGGTTTTGGTTGGGGTGGACGTTTGACTTTCTGAGACTGGGAGCTGTCCAGTGCTGGAACTGACTCCGGGCAGCAGCTCCACCTGCAGCTTTGTCTCACTGCTCGTCCGTTGGAAGAAGTTCTCCGCACTTTTACTCCTCAGACCTTTTGTCTTAAATGACAGTGAACGCTTTAGCTTCTGCAGCTGCAATTGAATGGAAATGGTGTTTAAGTAGTTGAGAGACATGATGAGGATGTGGAAAAGTGAACCTCTAGCTGTGGTTGCGCTGAGTCCGAGAGCTCTAGCTTTGCATCTGGTAGAGTATGGAGGGTTACTTTAGCTGATTTACTTTTGAAACTGTATCCTTGGAAAATACAGAGATCAGATTTCTGGCCTTTAATTGTGTTCAATTAATAGGACAGCGCTGTCAGGGGCCTAGCATAGAGACAGAAAAATATTGTTTGTGTATGCTTTAAAATATTCTGAGCAAGTTCCTCTTTTCCCCCCCTCAACATATTTTCTATGACTGCCTGCTACCGTCTGATGTCTTGCTGAAAGACTGTTACTTATTGTACACCTAAATGATGAGTGGCAACAAGCTATTTAGCAGTGAATGGCATCATTTTGCAAGCTATATTCTGTTGTTACTTGATGTCTACAAACATGAAATTCTAGCAGGAGTCACAGGGCAGCGATAAGCAGCAGAACCCCAGCCAACATTTCCGTTCTCAAACAAAACCCAGAGGTTAACTAGTATCATTTTCTCTGGTTTGGCCTCTTACTTTTTGGATTTACATACAGATATTTTTCTCTTGTTCAGCACCACAGATCATTCCTATAAGTGGGCATTATTACCTAGTTTACAGAATATAACATTTAAAAGGTACTTATCCTGCCACTTGCTTCAAGCCTCTTTTCTTTCTGTTGCCTTTGATGGTCTCCCAGAGTCTTCCTGGTGTTTCATAGATCCACAGGCTATCATCATTCCCAAACCCCTTCTCCCTCCCATTTCTTGTGTCCACACTGTCAAATTCCAAATTGTTTAGCCTTTGATCCTCCATGCTCCACAATACCTTACCTATCGATCTGCTCAATCACAACCTCACCTCCACCTCCAATGCCCTTGTTTCCACCAAAATACTTAATCTCTCTCACTATCATTGTTTCCCATGGTGTGGCCTTCATATTTGCTCCATTAAGTTCAAGAATGCAGACTTGTAAAGTGTATGGGGCACAACTGGTTTAGCCACTCATTGCAAGATCCTGCATTGTTGGGCTCTGCACTCATAATTCGATGATCATCTTGGAATGCAAAGATAATCCCCAGCTTCTTCTCACCACTACCATTATTTCCTTAGCACCTCTCCCCTGCCCCATCCACCCTCACCTCCAACTATTTTAAGGAGCTCATGGACTTCTTTGTTAATAAAATTGAGACCATCTGTTCAGCTGCCTCTGCCACATCCCTATCTTGCCTTTCCCACAAAGCCACAGTTCCCCTGCATAGTCCTGAACATGTAACTTTCTCCAGTTTCTCTCCAATCTCTCATGTCTGCTCTGAGCACATGATGTCCATGAGACCCACTTCCTGCTCTCTTGAACCTATTCCCACTAAAATGCTGATCACCCTTCCTGTAACTCATGCTGGGTCATATTGTAAAAGTTCCCTCTCCTCAAGTATTGTCCCTCTGCCTTTCAATTCTGCCATATTCAACAGCCTCCTAAAAAAAAAATCTGTACTTCAACCATACCATTGAACACTACCACCAATTCTCCAAAGTCTTTGGATATGTTGCCTCCCAAATCCCTACTCATCTTTCCCACAACTCCATGTTTGAATCTCTCCAATCAGGTTTCCACAGCACTGAAATGGGCTGAATCAAAGTCACAAATGACATCCTCTATTTCTGTAACCAAGGTACAATATCACTCTTCATCCTTCTCAATCTCCCTGCAGCCTTTGACACGGTTGATTACACCATCCTCCTCCAAAGCCTCCATTGTCCCACTGAGTATGACTGCCCTCATCTAGTTACACTCTTACCTTGCAGCCAGAGAATCTCCTGCTATGATTTCTGTTCCCAGGACCAATGCTTCCAGAACCTCTCATAGCACTGCTTACAGTCACCATGTTGCTGCAGCTACTCGTAGCTCTGCAGGCAATGTGAGGACTCACCCCCATCCCGTTCCCTAGATTCCCTCTCTGCCACCCCTCCTGAGTGCCAAGCTCCCTGACCTCCAGCCTTTCTCCAGAACCTCATTCCTCAGTCTTCCCCTCTCCTTGATCCCCAGTCCATCTTCATACTCTCCACCTGCCTGGGGTCTCAAGATGATGTATATAAATGACTTAGAGGAAGGGACTGAAGGTATGGTTGCTAAATTTGCGGATGACACAAAGATAGGTAGGAAAGTAACTTGTGAAGAGGACATAAGGGAGCTACAAAGGGAAATAGATAGGTGAAGTGAATGGGCAAAGACCTGGTAAATGGAGTATAATGTGGGAAAGTGTGAAATTGTCCACTTTGGCATGAAGAATTAAAAAAAAGCATATTATCTAAATCGTGAAAGATTGAACAGCTCTGAGATGCAGGATCTGGGTGTCCTCGTGCATGAATTGCACAAGGTTAGTATGCAGGTACAGCAAGTAATTAGAAAAGCTGATAGAATGTTATTGCTTATTGCAAGGGGAATTGAATACAAAAGTAGGGAGGTTATGCTTCAGCTATACAGGGCATTGGTGAGACCACATCTGGAGTACTATGTACAGCACTCGTCTCCTTATTTAAGGAAGGATATAAATGCATTGGAGGCAGTACAAAGAAGGTTTACTAGACTAATACCTGGAATGGGCAGGCTGTCTTAAGAGGAAAGATTGGACGGACTAGTCTTGTATCCGCTGGAATTTACAAGAGTAAGAGGCGACTTGATTGAAACTTATAAGATCCTGAGGGATCTTGACAGAGTGGATGTGGAAAGGATATTTCCACTTGTGGGAGAATCTAGAACTAGGGGTCACTGTTTAAAAATAAGGGGTCGCCCATTTAAGACAGAGATGAGGAGAAATTTTTTCTCTCAGAGGGTCGTGAGTCTTTGGAATTCTCTTCCTCAAAAGGCGGTGGAAGCAGAGTCTTTGAATATTTTTAAGGCAGAGGTAGATAGATTCTGAATAAGCAAAGGGGTGGAAGGTTATCGGGGCTAGGTGGAAATGTGGAGTAATTAGTTCAGCCATGAACTTATTGAATGGTGGAGCAGGCTCAAAGGGCTGAGTGGCCTATTCCTGCTCCTAATTTGTATGTTTGTATGTTCGTATGATACATCCCAAGTTGCATTGACCCTTTTCAAAGCACCAGCCCCAACTCCTCACCATGTTTCCGCCCATCATCTTCCTTCCCCAACATGTCCAGAGCCCCTTAGGCAATCTCCAATGCTTTCACCATTGCAGGCCATTTCTTGTCTTTACATTTCTTCCTTAAGACATTTAAGTATAACTTGTCCACTTCTTAAAATTACATATGGAATTAAAATGCTTGAAGGTACAGAATTTCCAGATATGCTGTCCCAGTGTGTTTACCCTTTAATGCAGTATTAGTGAAACTGCAGACAAACAAACTGTATTAAACATAAATTTTCAACAACAAACAACAATAACCTTAAAAATGCTCAAACATGATTGTTTATAAAGATCTTAAGTTTAGATATAAAAACCTTAAGCCTCAAAAATCATAGGAAAAATATATATTTAAACTCAATTATCAGCAAGATCTACTCTCTATAAACCATCTTTCTTTCCTAACAAAGGAACCATGATTACAGATGTTGCCTCTCAAGTGTTCAGTCTGAGAAATTCATAACGGAAAATAGCATTCTGTCATGACTTGCCTGAAATAAAGCTTTGACAATTCAATCACCAGTTTCTTTAAGTCTTCTGGAGCAAATAAAGAAATGCTCAAAAAGCCTCAGAGGATGAGATAATTCACCCTTCTTCCTTCAACTCTTGTTGATACCTAGACTGTAAGCAGCGATATTCAGCAAGCTGCACAAACTCAGAATATAAGATTGAACTCTATGAAATCCAGCAAACTAGATAACTAAAATGCACAGTTATAATTGAAAACTCTCTGTTGTGAGGTAAAAATATCCAGTCAAAGTCTAGGCTTTTGCGACAGAAACAAAAGCTTTAATGAAAACATCAAAAGACACAGCAGCCATCATAATGCATACATTTAATCATATTATAAAAAAATTATTTTGTTTCAGATCTCATTTTTTGATATTAGAAATTTCAGTTATGATGAAGCAGTAACTAAAACTTGTTCAGAAACATTGAGTGATTTGAATAGATTTATCAACAAACTGATGATGAAGAAAATCTTTCAATAGTGTGTGAAGCATTATAAATGGTTACACAAAGGGGTAGATGTTTGCCTCCAGTGCCTGGGTGGTAATCTGACAGAGCTGAACAGCCATCCATTGTAGAATATGCACAATCTTCATTCAATTGAAATTTATAGTATCTACCTCATTTTCATGCTATTAAGTCAAACAGTCTGCCCTGCCAGATTATCACCATGCAGTGAAGGTGAAGATCCATTCCACAAGATTTTCAAATATTAAATGATAACATCACAAGTATGAATCAAAATGTGACAACAAGTTGTAGCTATTTTGGTAGGAAGCATGTGCCATATTAGAATTTTATTTCAACATACATAGATACCTGCACATAGTTAAAACAAGATATATGCTATAATAAGCACTAGGCAATAAAACTCATTCATCCAACACCAGCATTTTGTACATAGACTTACTTCCATGGCCAGTGTAAATCTAGTATTTCCTTTTATAATACAAACAGATCTGTCATGGCATTACTCAAGGTGATTCAGAGGTTATGCTTGTTGTTTGATTGCCTTTAAGAGTGATGTCCATTTAAGATCCTAATATGCTAATGAGCTGAGTACCAGGATGTAGTCATGTGGCTCAAAGCCAGGGTCACTCTGCAACCGTAACACCCAGAATAAGGTTCTGTAGATAGTTTGTTCTGTACTGTACAAAATAGCTTAGTTGCAATAAACCTGTTTGAGATCTTCAACCAACTGGACTCCATGCATCTCATTTATGTTGCATCAGAAAACATTACAAACTCATTACAATGCTGTTGGAAGGGGATGGGGTGTTGGGCTCTGGAAATTAGAGGAGTAGTGCACATCTCCACTGGAAGGATTTGAGAAATTGTTTGCAAGAGATCACCCCAGAAATATTAATAATATTTTTGATTATTCATTTTCCAGGAACCAAACAGTACTTTCCATAACAGCTTAAGGTAAAGAAACAAATCTGTTCTCTTTGCTTACCACAGTTAAATATTTAACGATATCCACATGTAATAAGGAAGGACTGCTCTTTATCTTTAAGAGGTAATTTTACAAATTGCACTCTCACCACAGAGCTTCACCAGCCGGATTCTCACAATGGGAATTCAAGCATGCAAACACTACATTTAGATTGGCTTAGCTCCCCCTTTCTCTTGTCACTAGTTGTTTCTGTCTGTCCATTTTTGATTTGTAGGTTTTTTTGTACTCAGTGGTTTTCATTTCTGATTTGGTAATATTGTTATGTGAATGTAAAATTCAAGCCAATTAGGTGCAAGCATGAAGCAAATTATCTGTGCATCTCTAGTTTCTCACAACAATTACTGTTTTATAAGTATTTACTGGTGAGGAGCAGTTTTAACTTTTAAGGCCACAATGGCAATGAGCCTCTAAGAAAGCCTCAGGAGAGTCAGAGCTCGATTGCTGTTCCGGATAAAATGGCTAGATTTCTTTTGTCTTATTTTAAATGTGATTGCTCAGATTGTTTTTGGAGATAAGCTTTGTGACTCTTGTTTCTTCACAGTATTTTCTGTTGGTAGGGGAGTTACTCTACATTCCAAATGACTGGATTATTTTTTTTAAAAAAGAGGAAGTCAATCAACTGCAAAAAAGCTGCCTGAAATAAATTTGCCTATAATTAACGGTAATGCAAAAAGTATGATGTGGCACAGAGGAAACCTATGCACTGGTATCATTTTCAATATGTACTTGTAAATGTCCCATGGCTTCAGTAGATCTGAGGATATGCTACAAAGATGGATGAGAAAAAATTACTTGAAAAGACAGCTATCTGGCAAAAGTGACTTTGTTTTTGGAATAAAGAAAGCAATACAGCTAGGCTGCAGAATTGGTTTGGTTTTTGATATAAATGTTGACAATTACAGATGATTTATTATGGTTATGCATGAGTGTGGCGTAGCTGAAGATTATGAGGCTGGATTTTAATGCGTAGACATGCTGACACTGTGGAGGCCAATAATGTATGGGAACCTGAAAATATGCAGTGCATTTTTCAATGGCTTTTTAACATAGCATCTAATTTCCAGGTTTCCTGTCCTATTAGCATCAGCAGGAATGAAGACCTGCATAGCATGATCTGACCTCCAGTAAGTGAAGCTCTAAAAATGTCATGGAGAGAGAAAGATGTATTGGAACGGAATCAAGATTGGCAATGGCTGTGCCCCAATTCACTGACGCCTCCTTGTATCTGCTGCTGGGGCCTGCGAGGACCTGGAGGGAGATACTGTTCCCTAGCAACAGGAAGTAGCAACTGACTGCTGAGACAAAGAAGCTGGTGGTTGCCGAGGAGGTCAGCAGCAAGAGCGTGGTGCCATGCTCCTGGATCCAATGCAGGAAGCGTTTAAATTTTAAAAATTCATTCTTGGAATGTGAATGTCGATTGTCCATCCCTATTTGCCCTTAAGCAGACGGTGGTGAGCTGCCTACAACTGAGGGACTTGCAAGGCTATTTTCAGAGGGCAGTTAAGAGTCAACCATAATGGTGTGGAACAGGAGTCGTATAAAGGCCAAACCAGTAAGGATGGCATAAAACCAAACAAGTGCTGGAAATACTCAGCAGGTCTGGCAGCATCCATGGAGAGAGAAGCAAAGTTCCTGCTCTGAAATTATTGAACTCAGTGTTCAGTTCGGTAGGCAGTCGTGTGCTTAACCTGTAAATGAGGTGCTGTTCCTCTAGCTTGCATTGATGTTCACTGGAACACTGCAGCAATCCCAGGACAGAGATGAGGGCATGGGAGCAGGGGAATGTGTTGAAATGGCAAGCGTTAGGAAGCTCAGGGTCATGTTTTCAGACTGAGCGGAGGCGTTCCGTAAAGCAGTCACCCAATCTGCGTTTGGTCTCCCAGTGTAGAGGAGACCGCATGGTGAGCAGCAAAGACAGTACACTATATTGAAAGAAGTACAAGTAAATTGCTGCTTCCCCCAAAAAGAGTGTTTGGGGCCTTGGATAGTGGGGAGAGTGGAGGTAAAAGGGCAGGTATTACACCTCCTGCGATTGCAAGGGAAGGTGCCGTGGGAAGGGGACGAGTGTCGGGGGTAATGGAGGAGTGGACCAGGGTGTCGCGGAGGGAACGGTCCCTTCGGAATGCTGACAGGAGAGGGGAGGGAAAGATGCGTTTGGTAGTGGCATCATGCTGGATATGGCAGAAATGGCGGAGGATGATCCTTTGTATGTGGAGGCTGGTGGGGTGGAAAGTGAGGACAAGGGGAATCCTGTCGCAGTTCTGGGAGGGAGGGGACGGGGTGAGGGTAGAGGTGCGGGAAATGGGCCGGACAAGGTTGAGGGCCCTGTTAACCACAGTGGGGGGGGGGGGGGGGGGAATCCTCGGTTACGGAAAAAGGAAGACATATCAGAAGCGCTGTCGTGGAAGGAGCATCGTCAGAGCAGATGCGTCGGAGACGGAGAAACTGGGAGAATGGAATGGAGTCTTTACAGGAGGCAGGGTGTGATGAACTGTAGTCAAGGTAGCCGTGGGAGTCGGTGGGTTTATAATGAATATTAGTAGACAGCCTATCCCCAGAGATGGAGACAGAGAGGTCAAGGAAGGGAAGGGAAGTGTCAGAGATGGACCATGTAAAGGTGAGAGAAGGGTGGAAATTGGAAGCAAAGTTGATAAAGTTCTCCAGTTCGGGGCGGGAGCAGGAAACAACACCGATACAACCTGCTCCCATGCCCACATCTCTGTCCTGGGATTGCTGCAGTGTTCCAGTGAACATCAACGCAAACTAAAGGAACAGAACCTCATTTACTGCTTAGGCACGCTACAGCCTATCTGACTGAACATTGAATTCAATAATTTTAGAGATTGAACTTTGCTTCGCTCTCCACAGATGCTGTCGGACCTGCTGAGTATTTCCAGCACTTTTTTGGTTTTATTTCAGTAAGGAAGGCAGATTTCCTCCCCTGACGGGCATTGGTGAACCAAATGGGTTTTTACAACAATCTGGTAGTTTCATGTCATCATTAATGAGACTAACATTTTATTCCAGACTTATTAATTGAATTTAAATTCCCCCAATTTCCATAGTTGAATTTGAACTCATGTATTTGGAATATTAGCCCAGGCCTCTGGAGTTCTAGTCCAATAACATAACCATTATGCTACCATCCCCCTAAGCAGGTTAGGAAAGGGGAGAGTAATGGCATATTACCCTATATCCTGATGTGTGTATAATCCCAACCCCCGCACTCTACCTTCTCAAACCTATTCCAGGACATCACTCCTCATACCAAATTACCTTGCAGGTGCACCTGTCTCACTTTGACTATTGTCATGCACAGAAAGAGCCATGATTAAATATACAATGAAACGTAAGAATTACGAATTTAAAAATCCAAATGCTAAACGAAACCACAAGAACCTGGACACTTATACAACAGTCAAGATGGAGTAGCTGTCAGTTGACCCCTCCTGTACTGGAAATAAACAAACTTGTCTGCCAAGACAGAACTTGTTAACCTCATCTGAAATAGCTCTGGGGAGAACCCCTTTGAAATTGAAAGGAGGATAAATGCATATTAGTGACGCTTATCAACATGAATGGATTAACAAAGGATGCTGATGATAGTCTGACACACAGCCAAAACCAGAATGAATTGAATAGGTGTGAAGTAGCCACATCATAACAGAATGGTACTCATCCAGACATCAATAGATAGCCATGAATTCCACATCCTGGTCCATTGTGTGGTCACACCAGGGGAGAAGGCCATGTGTCTCCTAACAAAAACTCAAGCGGTAGCCCTCTGGAGAGAGAGAAGATCAAGCCAACATCTTCAGACAGCAGTCCAGCCAGAGGCTGTGGAAAGAGATCCAGCCAAGCAAGAAGAAGCCCTGCTGCTAATTCTACATTCAACTTGCTGCAGCAGAGAACTGAAAGTGGCCACCAGTTATAGTCTTAACCACCAAAAATCTACAACACCTCAACAAGTTAAAGAGCACAAAGACGCAGGCCTGCACCTTTAAAAGAGACTATTCTTCCGGGAAGATTCAACAAGTTTGCCATAAACCATGAACAACTACCTCACTTTGAACTACATGTTACCCTTTTCTCTCTATCTATCTATTCTTGTGTATGTGTGTGTGAGTGAATGTGTGTGTGTGGATGAGGTTGTGCCCATTTCGGGAATTGTGTAAAAATAGTTATTTTTTTTAACCTACCAGAAAACATATCATTTTTCTGTTTATTTGACCCTAAAAACACTCAGGGACTAACTCATCAATTTTAAACAAAATATAATTCTGGTCAGTTGGGAGGTGACCAGTGGGAATCACCCACACCCCTTACCACCTATCTGCAATACTATGCACCTACTCACATTCCCATCTATCCATCCATCCTCATTCTTATGCAATGTCATGCCTCTCCCTCAGATAACTTCAACAAATGCACTCCATCCATCATAACATAACATTATTCTTACTCATAGGTCTCTATTCTCATGCAAGAAGGGAAAGAAAAGTACAGAACAGTTGGGAGGGGCAGAGAACTGGAGGTGACCCTCCACACAGAGGAGGAGAAGTTGAATATCAGCGAAGTTTCAGCGTATTTGGTTGTTGGAGATAGGGGATGGAAACCTCCCAGCTACCTGCTGACGGAAGTAAATCTCAGACAGCCACATGGTATCCAACACTCAGACATGTTAACTTGATGTCAAAAGCTGGTGGAATATGATCATGTGCATAATGATAACTTCGAACATACTTACCTTAATTCATGTCATTTATCTCCCACAGGGCCTTCACGCGCCCAGCAGGAAGTGGTCTATGGTGATGACAATGACTCCTCAGAGGAGCTCACACCTTCTGAGAGTGCACCATCACAGGACTTATGCAGACTATGCACCAGCTCATTCACACATTGCCCTCTGTGGCAGTAGTTAGAGATAGTTGGGTTTTCATGGTGACTCACACTTCACAAGTGAGCAAGAGCAGACATTGGAGTCAGGAACGGCAGTGGAGAGCTTGCATCAGAGGGAACAGGACTTCAAGTTTTGCTCAGCTTGAGATGCTATACCCCAGGAGCCATCGATGAAGAATATATTTATAAAACAACAGCAGAGAATGTACAAAGTGCTGACAGGTGTTTCAAGTGCACAATTGCAGAGAGATTGGAGATGTCAGCCTCAAGCGTGTGTGGAATGCTGTTGCAGGCCATTGTGATGATGTCTTCTTCCATGAATAGACTAGCCAACTGCATGCAGCATCAAACAAAGCAATGAAATGAGTGCATGCAGGCCTTCAGCATTGGTTTTCACACTCTGGATACCACCTTAAATAAGCTCAATGATACCCTAGCCTTGGCCTTTCATCACCTCACTGATCTGTAGTGAAGTGTTCTCTAACACAGTACTAGCAAAGAAGTACGGCTGTGCCATGAGCGGGATGATGGCAAAAGGGGTTATGGAAGTGGCACATCTGCTCAAAGTGCCTCCACTTCTTGCCTGTTGGATCCTCCATCGCCAGTCAGTACCTGAAATGCTGCCCTGTGTCCAAATGGCTGAGTCAGCTCCTACACAGATCCAGCTGGAGGAGTCTTTGGTGGGACCTTCATGGGCTTCAAAACCCAGTGGTCATTGGCCAAATACTACTCAACAATCAAAGCAGGGATATGAACAGCCTGCTTCTAGCTCTGCTGAAGCCATAAGAGTTGAACCACATAGAAGTGCAAGGAAAAGGAAGAGTAAAGTAGTTGCACAAGAGTGTGCATATGAGTGTGAAAAATTGTTGTATAATTAAGTTTCTGTTGTTTACTTGAAGGACATAATTACTATTCCTTTGTAGTACTTTCCCATCTTGCTTGTTCTTGGTTGCTGGCTAGCAAGTGGCCTTTTCAGTTGTTTGATGATGAATGGGAAGACAAGAATTGACAGTGACCAATGGGGAATGTAAAAGGGAAGCTTTGTTGTTTGTAGGACTGCTTTGTGTTAGTGTTGGGTGGGGAGTGGGAAAAAGTGGCTTTTGCATGTGGTTGTTAGAAGCGTACACTGGTGGAACCCAAGTGAACCCTGGCAGCAACATGCACCACTGGTGGTGCATTGCCCACATTACATTCCACAACCTTGACTTCCTCCACCTCATCTTTCTTCTCTTTGTCCTCTGAATCCTCCAAAGAGGCTTTGTGCTCCTGCAGATTCAAACCTCACTGCTGCACAATGATGTGTAGAGTGCAGCACATCACTCTGGGGCCTGTCTGGTGCATACTGAAGGATGCTGTCGAATTGGTTCAGGCACCTGAAGTGCATTTTCAGCTGATGGTCATATGGGATTCATTGTAGCGCTTCAGGACCTCATTCCTCGAGTTTCTAAGAGCTGCCATCAGCCCCGTTTTAATTGGGTATCCCCTGTCTCCAAGCAGCCAGCTGGTAACTCTGCTTCCAGGTGCCAAGATGTTTGGGAAGGTGGACAGTCGCAGATGAAAGCATCAGGGCATCTGCCCATGAATCTTATCCAGCTCCACTCCTGGCCTCACTCCTTATCAGGGAAGATGCTGAGTATGAAGGAGAACATGGTTTGAATTGTGTGAGCAGGCTGCAGGATATAAAAGTGCTTTCAGTTGTCAGGTAGTGGACAGCACATGCATATTGAATGGGAGGGACTGTAGAGTAGGCAACTGGTGAGAGAGCACCATTATCAGCTGGATAGGTGGGTGGTTAGTCAGTGATAGTGATGTAGAGTTAGATGACTGCACAAATGTCTCAAAAGGGGAATGAGGAAAACACATGGAGTGACAAACATACTGGACGGTTCTGTCTAGGCCCAGAGAAGAGACGAATGAGGTATAGGAGATAGACACCTGGAGAGGTTGTGAAATTATGATGAGATGAATACACAAGAACATAAGAAAAAGGAGCTGGAGTAGGTAATTTGTCCCTCTGAGCCTGTTCTGCCATTCAACAAAATTATGGCTGATCTTCTAACTCAACTCCACCTCCCGCACTATCCCCATAGCCCTTAATTCCCTTAGTACCCAACAATCTATCGACTTCTGTCTTGAATATCCTCAATGACTGAGTATCTACAGCCCTTTGTGGTAGAAAGTTCCAAAGATTCGCAATCTTTTGAGTGAAGAAATTTCTCATCTTAGTCCTAAATGGCCGACCCCTTATTCTGAGACTGTGACCCTGTGTTCTAGATTTCCCAGCCAGCGAAAACTTTTTCTCAGTGTCTATCCTGTCAAGCCGCTTACAATTTTCTATGTTTCAATTAGAACACCTCTTATTCTTCTAAACTCCAGGGAATATGGGCCTAATCTACTCAATCCCTTCTCATAGGACAATCCCCTCACCTAGGAACCAGTCTAGTGAATTTTTGGTGCACTACCTGTATGGCAAGTGTTACGACCAGGTGAGAAAGATGTTTAGGGGACCCTCTCAGCCTTCACTTGGTCTTACTTTAACTGGGTTTAATTTTTAAAACACTTTTTTTTAGCGCCCCCTTGGTGAATCCTTGTTCACCGCTTTCCAATTATAAGGCAAAGAAACCAGCTCAAACAGGCTTTCTTAGGTTTAAAGAAGGAAAGTTGAAATTTATTAAACTTAAACCATACTCTAATTCAGTTAACGCCTACGGATACACGATGCGCCCACACTAGCATGCATACACCATACACACATGTAAATAGAGACAGAAAAGAGAAGAAATACAAAGTGGAAATGTTTGAGGCAATATATGAAGAGTTTTTGTTTTGGTTCTTCCAGCTCACTATAGAGTCCTTGATTGTAGGTAGATCTTGCTTTTCGTTGGGGCCCAGTATTCTTTTTAAACCTTGTTTGCTGTAGGAGACTTTTCTCTCTTGAGGTTCATGTGTCTTCAGTGGGTTTTGGAGCTCTGTGAGAAAGAGATGGGAGCAGACAGACAGGAGAGGAGGTCTGCTTCAGTTCAGGAGCATTCTTCTTTCTGCAGGCTCAGTTCAAAAAAGTACAATTCAGAGAAAAAACCAGACAGCCAAGCAGGTTAGTCATCTGACTAACTGGTTTGACCATGTCTGTTTGTGGATTGTATTGGAGCAGGGGATAGCTCCTTTGTTCCAAACACTGTCGGTTAATATGCAAAATGTTTTTACAGTCAGGGGCCTGGCAACCCCTCGTCACAGGCCTTCTCTTCATCCCAGCAACAATTTGAAATTTACTGTCCATGTGGTGAAATTAATGTGCCTCATTCTTGGCAGGTGGTGGGGGACGGTTGGGGGGGTGGGGGGTGGTGCCTGCATGAAAATAATAAAACAAGAAGTGACACTAAGCCACATAAGGAGATATTCGATCAGATGACCAAAGGCTTAATCAAAGAGGCAAGTTTTAAGGAGTGCCTTAAAGGAAGAAAGTAGAATACATGAAACAGGAGCAGGAATTGGCCATGTGGCTGCTTGAGTTTGCTCTGCCATTGATGAGATCATAGCTGATCTTTGACCGCAATTCCACTTTTCCGTTATACCCCATATCCTTTGTGCCCAAAAATCTATTGAGCATCACAGCCCTCTCGGGTAGAGAATTCCAAAGATTCACAACCCTCTGAGTGAATAAATTTTTCCTTATCTCAATCTTAAATGGGCGACCCCTTATCCTGAGATTATGATCCCTAGTTCTAGACTCTCCAACCTCTCACCATCTACCGTGTCAAGCCCTCAAGGAATTTTATAAAATACCTTTATATCACAGCCCGATTGAAGTTTGTTGAGCTAATCGTAAGCTAGTTATGGCTGACCATGGTAGAGTACATTGTTATGATGGTGCTTCTGGTTTTTTTTGGTCAAGTATTTTTTTTTCGAGGACGCATGTATTTTAGAATTATGGACATTGTTTTATTTGGGAAAACTGAAAAGGATTCCATGGACGTTTTTTTTCACTGAGGTCATCAGAAGTGCTTTTGGACTCGGTTTGTAAACAACCCTTACTAGAAATCACCTGTCTTCAGATAATACCCAGCAGGGTTTTCTTTACCTGGCGAAGATGTTTACAGAGAAGTGACAGGTCAAGATTTATAGGAGTCCAGAGGCTTGACTCTTGAAATATTGTTTTTGTTTCGCTTTGGACACGGAGTTGGGGTATGAACAATGTTGTGAAAGGAGTTTAAAAATCAACCTGCCAAGGACAAAACTCCAGCTCAGCCTTTTCTATCTCTTTGGGAAGCTCTTAGAAGCCAGTAAGAAATAAAGAAATTGATGCTGCATTCCTCCTGAAAGCCCTGCCAGAAGCCCCTGTTGCCGCATTTCTCCTGGAAAGCCTGCCAAACTGATCTTCAACGTTGCCTGAAAAGAACTGTTCTAGAAAGATCCCAGTATCAGCCATCTACGTGTATTTGGGACGCCAAACCAAAAAGGGACAACTGACATCTTTTCATATATTCTCTTTTTTCTTCAAGAATTAGCAAGTATTTGGCCATAGTATTCTCTTTTGCCTTTTTTTTGAAACAGAGCTGTAAAGCGAAAATCTCTATTTTTCGATTAACCTGAGTGTGAGTGTGTGTGTGTGTGTGTGTGTGTGTGTGTGTGTGAGAGAGAGAGAGAGAGAGAGAGAGAGAGAGGGGCTAAGGTAAAAGGGAACTTTCATATTTCAATCTGTGTGTTAATGCTTTGCTTTGGTACCGGTTAAGTTTTGTTTTATAATAAACTGATAATTTTGTTGTTTATTAAAGAAAGCTGGCTGGTGTATTTTATTCTGGGATAAAGAGTAGAGCCTATGATTGACAGTATCGGTAACCGGGTAAACATATAAATATATGTTGTGACCTGTGGAGAAGTAGAACTAGGAAAGACAGTGCACTCCTCCCACCTTGGTCGTAACATATAATTGGGGGCTCTGTACGGGACAACCCAACGCTGACGACGTACAATTATAAGTGGGGAAATAATAATTGAAAAGAGGAAAAGTAAAAAACAACAGGTTTCTTGTGCATTAGAGTAAAGTTTACACTACCGGAATGGCTGTGTCAGTTGCTACAACCTTTCTGGGGAAGACGTATACTTGACTGATTTGAGAAACTTAACCAAGGCTAGGCTAAAGGATTTGGCAGAATTGTTGGTGTTAGAGTTAAAATCAGGAGCTAAGAAGCAGACATAATTGCAATAATAGCACAGCATTTGCAATTGGAAGCAGGCGATGGCAAACCACAGTGGAATTAGTTAAAATTCAGTTGCAGATGAGGCAGCTTGAACTTGAAAAAGACAAAGAAATAGAATTAGAAAAACTTAAGCTTGAATTTCAAAGATAAAGTGAAGGATGAAAGGGATAGTGAGGATGAGGCAGAAGAAAACCTAAACAAGGTATAAGCACAAGGTCAGATGTGGGGATGTTCGCTGATGATTTCACAATGTTCAGCACCATTCGTGACTCCTCAGATACTGAAGCAGTCCGTGTAGAAATGCAGCAAGACCTGGACAATATCCAGGCTTGGGCTGATAAGTGACAAGTAACATTTGCGTCACACAAGTGCCAGGCAATGACCATCTCCAACAAGAGAGAATGTAACCATCTCCCCTTGACATTCAATGGCATTACGATCGCTGGATCCCCCACTATCAACATCCTGGGGGTTACCATTGACCAAAAACTAAACTGGAATAGCCATGTAAATACCTTGGCTACAACAGCAGGTCAGAGGCTAGGAATCCTGTGGTGAGTAATTCACCTCCTGACTCCCCAAAGTATGTACACCATCTACAAGGCACAAATCAAGAGTGTGGTGGAATACTCTTCACTTGCCTGGATGGGTGCAGCTCCAACAACACTCAAGAAGCTCAACACCATACAGGACAAAGCAGCCCACTTGATTGTTTGTGGACGGGGTACCAATCACTCCCTCCACCACCAACGCACAGTGGCAGCAGTGTGTACCATCTACAAGATGCACTGCAGAAATCCACCAAGGATACCGAGGCAGCACTTTCTAAACCTGCAACCTCTACCACCTAGAAGGACAAGGGATACCATCACCTGCAAGTTCCTCTTCAAACCACACACCATCCTGACTTGGAACTATATCTCCATTCCTTCACTGTCGCTGGGTCAAAATCCTGGAACTCCCTTCCTAATAGCACTGTGGGGGTGTACCTACCCGACATGGACTGCAGCAGTTCAAGAAGGCAGCTCACCACCACCTTCTCATGGGCAATTAGGGATGGGCACTAAATGCTGGCCTGGTCAGTGACGTCCACATCCCATGAAGTGAATAAAAAAAAAATTCTCAAATTGAACCTCCAACTATCTGGTTAGCTAATACTGAATTGTTAGGGAGATTGAAGACTATGTTTTCATGCTTAGATGCAGAATGACGAGAAGACCTAACAAGGTTACTCACAGCATTTAAAAGAGTCTGTAGGGACAAGCCAGGATGTACAACCTGAGCCGCACATGATGTGGATGTAGGGGAATCCTTTCCTATAAAACAGCATCCTCAACACTTAAGTCCAGGTAAAAGCAGGAATCTAATACATGCTGGAAAACCACCTAATTAAACCCAGTCAAAGCAGCTGCAGTCCGCCAGTGGTGTTATGCCTAAACCTGATGGTTCAACTAGATTCTACATAGGTCAATGCAGTAACGGAAGCAGACTCCTACCCAATTCCTTGCTTGGAAGACTGTATTGACAGAGTGGGCAGTGCCACATTTCTTCCAAAAATCGATTTGTTAAAGGGATACTAGCAGGTTCCTTTAATACCCCGAGCTAAAGAAGTATTGGCCTTTGTCGCACCAGACAGTATTTTCCAATGCCGGGTGATGCCATTTGGGCTAAAAAGTGCCCCAGCCACTACAGACTAATGAACCAAGTGGTAGCCAGTGTTCCTAACTGTGTGTTTTACCTTCACGATGTGCTGGTATATAGTGACACTTGGAAGAACCAGAAGCACGGTTTAGAAAATTTACAATTGGCTGATTTAGAGATAAACCTTGCCAAAAGTGAATTTGCAAAAGCCAGAGTAACCTACCTCAGGCATATAATAGGGCAGGGACAAGTGTTGCCAAGAACAGCAAAAGTACAAGCATTGGTGGAGCTCCCCACCCCTAGGACTAAGCGAGAAATCATGAGGTTCTTGGGGATAAGTGGTTTCTACCGCAAGTTTGTACCAAATTTTAGTACTATAGCTGCTCCATTGATAGATTTGCTACAAAAAAAAGAAAACCAAGGTACTGTGGTCAGAGGAGTGCCAAACATCTTTTGAGAGGCTGAAAGCCATTTTGATTAATGAATCAGTGTTGGCTGCCCCAAATTTCACTAAGCCCTTCAAGGTAGTAATTGATGCTAGTGACCTGGGGTTGGTGCAGTCCTGTTACAAGACAATGAATCAGGCATAGAAAGGCCGGTGGGATACAAGATAAATCGACACCAAAAAAGATAATCAACAATGGAAAGCCTGCCAGCTTTTCCATCTCTTTGGGAAGCTCTTAGAGTGTAAGAAATGAAGAAATTGATGCTGCATTCCTCCTGAAAGGCCTACCAGAAACCCCAGTTGCCACATTTCTCCTGGAAAGCCCGCCAAACGGATCTTCAACGTCGCCTGAAAAGAACTGTTCTAGGAAGATCCCAGTGACATCCGTCTACGCGGATTTGGGACGCCAAACCAAAAAAAGGACAACTGACATCTTTCCATAACTTCTCTTTTTTTCTTTGAGAATTAGCAAGTATTTGGCCAAAGTATTCTTTTTTGCCTTTTTTTGTAACAGAGCTCTAAAGAGAAAATCTCTTTTTTGGTTAACCGGTGTGTGTGTGCGTATGCATGTGTGTTTGTGTGTGAGCGGCTAAGGTAAAAGGGAACTTTCATATTTCAATCTGTGTGTTAACGCTTTGCTTCATTACTGGTTAAGTCTTCTTTTATAACTAATTGTATAACTAGGGTTGTAGATGAGGCTTTAAACTAAATAGTTGGGGGGAGGGTTCAATTGAAGGGTAGTTTAAAAAGTCGAATAGCAACAAGAGAGCAGGGGTGCAGGTTAGTGAAGCAGCATACATTAATCAGAGTGTGACAGGAAGGGACAGAGAATACAAGCACAAGAGTACAACAGAAATTAGAACCAGAGTAGGTAGAAATGGTTAAAAGTCAAAGCTTAAGGCTCTTTATCTGAACGCACGTAGTATTTGTAACAAGATAGATGAGCTGATGGCACAGATAGAAATAAATGAATATGATTTGATAGCTATCACTAAGACGTGGTTGCAGGATGACCGAGACTGGAAGCTAAATGTTCAAGGATATTCAACATTCCAGAAGAATAGGCAGAAAGGAAAAGGAGGTGGGTAGCTTTGCTATTAAAGGAAGGGTTCAGTGCAGTTGTGAGTAATGATATAGGTGTAATAGATCATGATGTAGAATCAGTTTGGGTGGAAATAAGGAATAGCAAGGGAAAGAAATCACGAGTGGGAGTGGTCTATAGGCCCCGAAGAGTAGCCTTTCTGTAAGACAAGATATAAGTCAGGTAAGAAGGGCACTTCAATTATCATGGGTGATTTTAATCTGCATATAGACTGGACAAATCAAATTGGCAAGGGTAGCATGGAAGACGAATTTGTACAGTGCCTCAGGGATAGTTACTTAGAGCAAAACCTACCAGGGAACAGGCTATTTTAGATTTGGTATTGTGTAATGAGGTAGGATTAATAAGACATTTCATAGTTAAGGATCCTTTAGGGGGAAGCGATCATAACATGGTAGAATTTCAAATTCAGTTTGAGGATGAGCAACTCGGGTCTCAATCCAGTGTCTTCAACTTAAACAAGGGCAATTACAGAGGTATGAAGAAAGAGTTGTCTAAAGCGGGCTGGGAAAATAGACTACAGGGGAAGTCAGTGGATGAGAAGTGGCGGACTTTTAAGCAGATATTTCATAACACTAAACATTTATTCCAGTCAGAAGGAAGGACTCGAAGAGAGTGATGACCCACCCATGGATGACAAAGGAAGTTAAGGAAAGTATCAAATCAAAAGCAAAGGTGTACAATGCATCGAAAATGAGTGAAGAGTGGTCTTCTCGGTGGAGGACACTATAAACATCCCAACAATAATAGATGAGCAAGGTGTAAATGGGAGGGAGGAACTTGTAACAATCACTATCACGAGGGAAAAGGTGCTGGACAAACCGATGGGACTAAAGGCAGACAAGTCGCCAGGACCTAATGGCCTGCATCCAAGGGTTTTAAAAGAAGTGGCTGAAGAGATAGTGGAGGCATTGGTCATAATATACCAAAACTCACTGGATTCCGGTAGGTACCAGCGGATTGAAAAACTGCTAATGTGACACCCCTATTCAAGAAAGGAGGGAGGCAGAAAGCAGGAAACTATAGACCAGTTAGTTTAACATCAGTCATTGGGAAAATGCTTGAGTCGATTATTAACGAAGAAATAGCAGGACATTTTGAAAAACATAATGCAATCAAATAGAGTCAACATAGTTTTACGAAAGGGAAATCATGTTTGACAAATTTGTTAGAGTTCTTTCAGGATAGAACAAGCAGAGTGGATAAAGGTGAACCAGTAGATGTTGTGTATTTGGATTTTCAGAAGGCGTTTGATAAGGTGCCACATAAAAGGTTATTGCTCAAAATAGGAGCTCAGGATTTTGAGGGTAATGTGTTGGCATGGACTGAGGATCGGCTAACACTGAAGACAGAGAGTCGGGATCAATGGGTCTTTTTCAGGTTGGAAAGCCGTAACTAGTGGGGTGCCACAAGGATCGGTCCTAGGGCCTCAGCTATTTACTATCTACATTAATGACTTAGAGGAAGGGACAGAGTGTCATGTATCCAAATTTGCTGATTAATACAAAGGCATGTAGTGATGAGGACACAAAAAATCTGCAAAGGGATATAGATAGATTAAGTGAGTGGGCAAAAACTTGGCAGATGGTGTTCAATGCGGGAAAGTGAGAGATAATCCACTATGGTAGGAAGAATAAAAAGGCAGATTATTATTTAGATGGAGAAAGACTACAAAATACTGCAGTATAGAGGGATCTGGGTGTTCTTGTGCATGAAACACAAAAGGTTAGCATGCAGGTGCAGCAAGTAATTAGGAAGGCAAATGGAATTTTAGAACATAGAACATAGAACAGTACAGCACAGTACAGGCCCTTCGGCCCACGATGTTGTGCCAAACCTATTAACCTACTCTAAGATCAAACTAACTACCTACCCTTCATTCTACTATCATCCATGTACCTATCCAAGAGTCGCTTAAATGCCCCTAATGTATCTGCTTTTACCACCACTGCCGGCAGCGCATTCCACACACCCACCACTCTCTGTGTAAAGAACCTACCTCTGACATCTCCCCGAAACCTTCCTCCAATCACCTTAAAATTATGCCCCCTGGTGATAACCCTGGGAAAAAGTCTCTGACTATCCACTCTATGCCTCTCATCATCTTGTACCCCTCTATCAAGTCACCTCTCATCCTTCTTCGCTCCAATGAGAAAAGCCCTAGCTCCCTCAATCTTTCTTCGTAGGACATGCCCTCCAGTCCAGGCAGCATCCTGGTAAATCTCCTCTGCACCCTCTCTAAAGCTTCCACATCCTTCCTATAATGAGGCGACCAGAACTGAACACAATATTCCAAGTGTGGTTGAACCAGGGCCTTATAGAGCTGCAGCATAACCTCGCGGCTCTTAAACTCAATCCCCCTGTTAATGAAAGCCAACACACCATACACCTTCTTAACAACCCAATCAACTTGGGTGGCAACTTTGAGCGATCTATGGACATGGACCCCAAGATCCCTCTGTTCCTCCACACTACCAAGAATCCTGTCTTTAAGCCTCTATTCCACATTCCAATTTGACGTTGCAAAATGAATCACTTCACACTTTTCCAGGTTGAACTCCATCTGCCACTTCTCAGCCCAGCTCTGCATCCTGTCAATGTCCTGTTGCAACCTACAACAGCCTTCCACACTATCCACAACTCCAGCAACCTTCGTGTCATCGGCAAACTTGCTAATCCAGCCTTCCACTTCCTCATCCAAGTCAATTAAAAAAATCACAAAGAGCAGAGGTCCCAGAACAGATCCCTGCGGAACACCACTGGTCACCGAGCTCCATGCTGAATACTTTCCATCTACTACCACCCTCTGACTTCTATGGGCCAGCCAATTTTGAATCCAGACAGCCAACTTTCCCTGAATCCCATGCCTCCTTACTTTCTGAATGAGCCTACCATGGGGAACCTTATCAAACGCCTTGCTAAAATCCATATACACCACATCCACTGCTCTTCCTTCATCAATGTGTTTTGTCACATCCTCAAAGAATTCAATAAGGCTTGTGAGGCATGACCTGCCCCTCACAAAGCCATGCTGACTGTCTCTAATCAAACCAGGCTTTTCCAAATAATCATAAATCCTGTCTCTCAGAATCCTCTCCAATAATTTGCCCACTATCGACGTAAGACTGACTGGTCTATAATTCCCAGGGTTATCCCTATTCCCTTTCTTGAACAAGGGAACAACACTTGCTACCCTCCAATCATCTGGTACTACTCCAGTGGACAGTGAAGACGCAAAGATCATCGCCAAAGGCGCAGCAATTTCTTCCCTCGCTTCCCATAATATCCTTGGGTATATCCCGTCTGGCCCCGGGGACTTATCTGTCCTCATATCATTCACAATTTCCAGCACATCCTCCCTCTGCATCCTTTATTGCTAGGGGGTTAGAGCATAAAAATAGGGAAATCCTGTTACAACTGTACAGGGTGTTGGTGAGGCCACACTTGGAGTACTGCATACAGTTTTGGTCCCCATATTTAAAGAAGGATATACTAGCATTGGAGGAAGTTCAGAAAAGGTTCACTAGGCTGATTCCTGGGATGAAGGGGCTGTTTTATCAAGAACAGCTAAACAGGTTAGGCCTTTATTCATTGGAGTTTAGAAGAATGAGAGGTGATCTTATAGAAACATATAAGATTTTAAGGTGGTTTGCCAGGGTAGATGTTGAGAAGATGTTTCTACTAGTGGGGGAATCTTGAACTAGGGGACATAATTACAGAATAAGGGGGCACACATTTAAAACTGAGATGCGAAGGAATTTCTTCTCTCAGAGGGTGATGAATCTCTGGAATTCTCTGCCTCAGAGAGTTGTGGAGGCTAGGTCACTAAATGTATTTAAGGAGGAGGTAGATAGATTTTAGAAATCTCGGGGAGTCGAGGGTTAGGCAGAGCAGGCCCGAAAGAGGAGTTGAGGCCTGGGACAGATCAGCCATGATCTTATTGAATGGTGGGGCAGGCTTGAGGGGCTGAATGGCCTACTCCTGCTCCTATTTCTCATGTTCTTATAATAAACTGATAATTTTGTTGTTTACTAAAGAAACCTGGTTGGTGTATTTTATTCTGGGATAAAGAGTAAAGTATATGATTGACCACATCGGTAACTGGATAAACATTTAAAAAATATGTAACCTGTGGAGAAGTGGAACTAGAAAAGACAGTGCACACCTCCCACCTCAGTCGTAACAACATATACCAAAGTTTTCAGACACTGGGTGAGAGGGCACAGGTTTAAAGTATTCAGTAAGAGAAGCAAAAGTGACATGAGGAAATACTTTTTCAAGCAGTGAGTGGTTAAGGTCTGGAATGCAGTGCCTGAGAACATAGTGAAGGCAGGCTTAATTGAAGCATTCAAAAGGGAATTAGACAGTTAAATGAAAAGGAAGAATGTGCAGGGTTATGGGGAGAAGGCAGGGGAATGGAACAGAGGGAATTGTTCATTCGGAGAGCCAGTGCGGACACAATAGGCACTGTAATGATTCTGAGATATCTTGTAGCATCGGGGGGTGGGGCGGGGGGGGGGGAGGTTAGAGCGGTGGTGCAGGGTGGGCATGAGGCCTTCCAGACACATGCTCAGGAGTCAGTGGGAAGAGATAGTGGCAAAGGTTAATGCCTGGCATATATTTGCAAGAACCTGGTACAGCACAGGAAGAAGTTTGATGATCTTACACGAGTTATCAAGATCATTGAGTTTATATTCAAATGCCATATCCTACCAACTGCACTAGAAGCCTCATCCACACTCAATTCACTGCACACTCATTACCCATTTACCAATATCAGCACTCAACCCTGAAAATCATACGCTTTACCTGACCCTCACACACTTAGCAGTGTTGCAAGCTTCACACCCACATCTCACAGCTCTTGCACTCTGGCAACTCTTCAATCATGACAGCCACATGACTCAAACATATTGCACATCACTCACTGACACACTTCCGCTTTCTTGCAGAAGGGGGCAGAGCAGCACACACAGGAATTAAATTAAGTGGACCAAGTGCACCTGCATATTTAAAACCCCCTGGGGGAAACAATGTTGGTCATCATGGGAGGGGTAATGCTGAGGCTGTGCCCAGTGGCAGGGCTGCAGGGATTGATGACGAGGGTACTCATATACCTAATCCTACTTCTCTCATCCTATTTCTCCCTGATCCCTCAACCTCTTCTGCCTGAGAAGTTGCTCCACTAACCACAAAACAACCCTTGTTCCTTTCCATTTCAAATAGCCAAGAATTGGAACCTGCCCAGTCAGAGGAAGAAGAAAGTGAAGATGAAAGATCATCACTCGATCTCACAGTCACAGCTACCAGCTCAGATACCGACACTGTGCATTTTAGAGGAAGGATGATGCTAAAATAGGTGGAAGTTGCAATAAAGAAATAAGAAATTTACAAATGGATATAGATAGGTTCGGTGAATGGGCCAAAATTTGGCAGATGGAGTTTAACCTCACACTTATCCACTTTGGTCGGAAGAATAGAAAGGCAAATTATCTAAATGGAGAGAAACTTCAGAGTGCTTCAGTGCAGAGAGATCTGGGCGTCCTCGTGCATGAATCGCAGAAAGCTAGTATGCAGGTGCAGAAGGTAATAAGGAAGGCAAATGGAATTTTGGCATTTATTGCTAAAGGAATAGAATATAAAAGTAGGGAAGTGTTGCTGCAGCTGTACAAGGCATTAGTGAGACCACACCTGGAGTATTGTGTACAGTTTTGGTCCCCTTACTTGAGGAGGGATGTAGTTGCATTGGAGGAAGTTCAGAGGAGATTCACTAGATTGATTCCAGGGATAAGGAGCTTGTCTTATGAAGAGAGATTGAGCAGTTTAGGCCTTTACTCTCTAGAGTTTAGAAGAATGAGAGGAGATCTAATTGAGGTATATAAAATGATTAAGGGGATTGACAAATTAGACGTAGAGAGGATGTTTCCTCTGGTGGGGAAATCTAGAACGAGAGGTCATAGTTTTAGGATAAGGGGTAGCAGACTTAAAAAAGAGATGAGGAGAAATTACTTCTCTCAAAGGGTCGCGAGTCTGTGGAATTCACTACTGCGGTGGATGCCGGGACATTGAGTAAATTTAAGGAGGAGATAGACAGATTTTTAATTAGTAATGGGTTAAAGGGTAATGGAGAACAGGCAGGAAAGTGGAGTTGAAGCCAAGATGAGATCAGCCATGATCGTATTGAATGGCGGATCAGGCTCGAGGGGCTGAATTGCCTATTCCTGCTCCTAGTTCTTATGATCTGCAAGTGCTGAGACAGTGGACACAAATGCGCATGACTCATGGTGGGGGGAATGAAAAGCACAGTACCAGCTTGCTGGAGGGAAGGGGTTGCACACTAATTCTGCTGTAGAGGATTCAGATGAGGACTTCGATGGGCCAGGCTACAGAAGGCAGCTGATGAAAGGTGACTGACCTGAAACGTTAACTCTGCTTCTCTCTCCACAGATGCTACCAGACCTGCTGAGTATTTCCAGCATTTCTTGTTTTTATTTCAGATTTCCAGCATCTGCAGTATTTTACTTTTATTACAGAACAACAATCACCTTGACAGCCACAGGCAATACGGTCCTTGCCCTATTCTAGGGTTGCAGTTATGGCTGTAGCAGTTGGCAGATTTCAGTCATGACCTCTTTAGTAAAACACAGAAATCTCAAGCATTGGTTGTCACTGAGGTAAGAAAATTGCTCTGTAAAGACCCTCTGTGGATATGGCCTCCTGCTTAGAACCCTTCTCCCCTCCCTCTACTCGCAGCTTATCCTGCTCTATGTGGCCTCTTTTCATTCTCCCAGTCATGCTCAATTCCAAAAGGAAGAACTACCAGGCCATCCATGTCCACAAGCAACTGATTTCAGCATTAACTTTTAAGTCACCAAAAAGTACTGAGCACCAGCCAAAACACTCCCTACAGACTATGGAAACTTTAGACAAGTTGTGGGTGCTTTTCCATACATGTACAATTACACCAACAGCCAGAAGAAATAATACAGCAATTGCAAAGAACACTGGTGGGGTAGGCCTTCATCCTGTTTAACATTGTGTTCAGCTGCGCAAAGTTAAAAGAGGGCATAGGCTGCAGCATGGAGCTCAAAATTGGCAGCACTGGTACACTGATTGACATTATTATCTGTCCACTCAGGCAATTGTTAGGTGTGCCAGTGCAAACCCCTTTACAAATATGGCACCCGTCAGAATCATGGATACCATTTTCGAGCTTCAGGAGACCTCAAAATACCCGCCACAAATGGGCACTACTGTGCCCAATTTAGCTCCCAGAGTGTTTTGGTGATTGACTCAGGGCGATTTGGCCCATTCACGTTTTTGTCCTCCAATATAGTTTCTTTCACATTATGGGGTATGTGTCATGTAATATTGCTTTGACTACCTTGCTTTCCATATCCTTGTTAATATTTCTGTCAGTGTATTTTCTTTTGCATAAAGATCCCATGGCACTATTAGAAGAGTATGGGAATACAGGCGTCCTGACCAACGTTTATTTCTCAGCCAACTCCACAAACAAGACCAGGTTAACAGGTCATTTATGTCATTGCTGTTGTGGGACTTTAGTGTGTGTAGCCTGACTACTATGTTCGGCTACATTACAACAGTGAAGACACTTCAAAAGTAATTTACTGACTTGCAAGTGCTTTAGGACACATGGAGTCTATCTTTATACCTTTAACAACTGCTACTTTCCTTCAGGTTCACACATGTCCTGTGCGATTTTACAGTAACATTTATGCCTCATGTTTACTTTTTCTAACTAGTGATAAATTGCCACACTTGTTGTCTCCCTTGGATATTTAAGGACCATTGTCCTCCACCAAAGACTGTGCATGATGTTTCAAGTCACCAGCACTTGTAGATCCCTGCTGGAGAATTAGATTTTTCTCAAAGTTAGATTGCACCATTATTATAAATATGGTGGACAGCACCCACTGCATTAACAAATATTTCAATGTTTATGATGGCTAAGTGACTTGTTCACTGGTTGAGAAGTGCTGAAGAATCATTATTGCAAGTGCATCTTGATTTTCTGCTCTTACTTCACACAAATCTTATTCCACACAAATCTTATTCCATGGAAACACATTTCAAAACTTCCCATTCCTGTGATTGTAATTTACAACTTACTAATATAATTTTTTTAAATTGACACTTCCTACATTTTAGTCCATAATTCCTAAACACTCCCAATCTCTGGAATGACCTTTTTCTCTGTAGCAGCTTTATTCTTTACACAGCCAGTATCAGGATTCTTCCCTTGTGCTGACATTGTCCTACTTCTGTTGCAAATAAATCAAAACTCAATCTTGATACACTGTGTGCTAAATTTAATTTCTATCCCTTAGCGATTGTGCCAATTATGCAGCATAATGATAAACCCCGGTTTATTTAAGCCATTGACCTCACCTTAACTGTAGCAGGCAGAAAAGTTAGCATAGATCCAAACTTGTTTCTGGGTGTACAAGTGGGATGCACAAGAGGATAACCCTCTCAGAGAGGTTAATGGTGATTGCACCTCTGCTGAAAAAAGCTCATTTCCTAGATTGGGAGAATGTTAGCAATTCTAGGCTTATTTTCCCCATTTTAATAGAAAAATAGGGGAAATCCTTGTCTTTTTTCTAATTTGAAGTTTCTAATTGCTATTACAGGGCATGCCCTTATGAAACATTTGATTCCTGAGAATGTGACTTTTTGGCAGGAACAAAGGGGAAAAGATAGATCCCTTCTGCTAATTCTTCTCACATCTCCTCTATTTGACATTAGCAACATAAGTCATGACTTGCTTTCCCTGACAAAACAAACTCTTTTCGCTACTTTTCACTGAAAGAATAAAACACGCCCTTTGCAAAAGTTAGCACTATTCCTTCTGCCAGTCATAATTAAATCTTTTGTCTGGATATGTAGCAGCATCCATTGTTTAAAGTAGTCTACTTAAAAAAAAGGGTTATCATCTGTCCTCTTTTAAGGATACAGTTAGGAAATCAGTTTCTGCTTCACGCCAACTTTAACCTTGTCAAGTGAGAATTGGGTGTCAAGACACAAACAGTGCTTTTTTATATTCATTTACAGGATGTGAGTGTCATTGGCAAGCCAAACATTTATTTCTCACCCCCAATTTCCCTTGCGAAGGTGGTGGTGATTCACCGCCCTGAATATAAGTGAATGGTTTTCTAGGTCATTTCAGAGGGCAGTTAAGAGTTTGTTGTGGATCTGGATTTCCTCCCCGGATATACATTAGTGAACCAGATGGGTTTTTAACAACAATCTGATAGTCTCATGGTCACCATTACTGGTACTAATTCCAGATTTATTTAAGTAATGGAATTTAAATTCTCCAGCTGCCATTCAGAGATTTGAACCGCTGTCGCTAGATTATTAGTCCAGGACTCTAGATTACTAGTCCAGTATCATAACTACTACGCTATCCTACCCTGTAGTGTACTGGAGTAATACTCCCCCTTCTAGGGAACCTCCTCCACTCCAGGTTGGGCCATGACTCTAGATTCAGGCAGCATTTGCACAGCAGTGATAGGGCTAAATTTTACCAACCCCCCAACGTCGGGGGTCGAGGCGGGAGGGGCCATAAAATGGCTCCAGGAGAGGCCCAGTATGGACATCGACGCCGGGAAGGCCCGGCCCCATATTGCTGGCAGCGGCGAGGCCTCGTGGCCGACCCCCGCCACTCAGCGACAGGAGCCACATTTAAATATGGCAAGTTATGTAAATTAAGCTCTTAATTACTTATCTGGTCCCCAGTTTCACTATTAGTGTTGTAAGGCAGAACACTGGTGGGGAGCAGGGTGGAGGTAGGTATATCAGTGCGGGAGGTGTGGACCGGGGTCAAACTTACCTAATTGGTCTAGGGGGTGATGGGAAGGGGTAAAGTTAAAAGTTGGTGAACTTTAGGGGGAGGGAGGAGAAGGCCAGGTGCAAAGTTAATAATTTTGTGGGGTGGGGGGGGTGGAGAAAGAGGGCAAGGAATCTTTGGCCTCCTTGTCTTGAGAGACAATGGATAAGCGCCTAGAGGTGGTCAGTGGTTTGTGGAGCAGTGTCTGGAATGGTTATTAAGGCCAATTCTAGAGTGACAGACTCTTCCACAGGCGCTGCAGATGAAATTGGTTGTCGGGGCTGTTACACGGTTGGCTCTCTCCTTGCGCTTCTGTCTCTTTTCCTGCTAACTGCGAAGTGTCTTCTACTCGCTTCTCTTTAGCCCTGCCTTTATGGCTGTCTGCCAGCTTTAGCGATCGCTGGTAACTGACTCCCACGACTCATGGTCAATGTCACAGGACTTCATGTCACGTTTGCAGACGTCTTTAAAGCAGAGACATGGACGGCCGGTGGGTCTGATACCAGTGACGAGCTCGCTGTACAATGCTTTCTTGGGGATCCTGCCATCTTCCAAGTGGCTCACATGGCCAAGCCATCTCAAGTGCCGCTGGCTCAGTAGGGCATATATGCTGGGGATGTTGGCCGCCTCGAGGACTTCTGCATTGGAGATACGGTCCTGCCACCAGATGCCAAGGATTCTCCGGAGACAGCGGAGATGGAATGCGTTGAGACATCGCTCTTGGCTGACATACATTGTCCAGGCCTTGCTGCTGTAGAGCAAGGTACTGAGGACACAGGCTTGATACACATGGACTTTTGTGTTCTGTTTCAGTGCGCCATTTTCCCACACCCTCTTGGACAATCTGGACATAGCAGCAGACGCCTTTCCCATGCGCTTGTTGATTTCTGCATTGAGAGACAGGTTACTGGTGACAGTTGAGCTTAGGTAGGTGAACTCTTGAACCACTTCCAGAGCGTGGTTGCCGATATTGATGGATGGAGCATTTCTGACGTCCTGTCCCACGATGTTCGTTTTCTTGAGGCTGATGGTTAGGCCAAGTTCGTTGCAGGCAGCCGCAATCCTGTCAATGAGTCTCTGCAGACACTCTTCCGTCTGGGATGTTAATGCAGCATCGTCAGCAAAGAGGAGTTCCCTGATGAGGACTTTCTGTACTTTGGTCTTTGCTCTAAGACAGCAAGGTTGAACAACCTGCCATCTGATCTTGTGTGGAGGAAAATTCCTTCTTCTGAAGACTTAAATGCAAGGAATGAGTGCATTGTTGTTGGGGGGTAGTGGGAGAGGGGCTGGAAACACACTCGCAATATTTTAAAATAAATTTATTGAACTTTCCCTTTCAAACTTTAATGATGGGGCTTGAAGCCTTTTAAAAATGGCGCTGGCCCCCTCCATGTCATCGGCGGGGGTGGTCTGCCCCAGCCACGTAAATGAGGTGGCGGCTCTGTGGAGTAAAGCCCGTGCATGTGGGCTGCCATCCAGCTGATAGTACAAAGCAGCTTAACTTTACCCCGATGCAATTGTGGTATAAACACCATGTACTTGAAAAATTGGGACTGTTTTCATCGGAACAGAGGAGATTACAGGGTCATAGAAACAAAGTGCTGGAAATACTCAGCAGGTCTGGCAGCATCTGTGGAGGAATAGAATTACATGTTTCAGGTCGATAACCTTTCAACACAACTGCAGATTACTAGGTAATTTAAATGATGTGTTTAAAATTATGAAAGAATGGAGTAAAGTAGATAGAAATACACTATTTTAGTGGTTGAAGGCTCTAGAATGAGAGGACATAGAAAAAAAGATTAAATACCAGAGATTTAGGACAAAGCAAGAGAAACCATTTTTATATAGAGGGTTGAGAGTCTGTGGAATGCACTGTGGAGTTAGAAGAGATCACGTCAACATTTATGAATAGCTTAGATCGATGGTTGTAGAAAAGGGGATTAAAAAAAAATACAGCGGGTGTACAGATTTAACATCAATTGTGGCAAAGCTATGAGAATTTGTTGGAGGATAAGGTGACTGAGCACTTGAACAAATATGAACTGATCAAAAAGAATCTGCATGGCTTTAAGGGTGATCTGACCAAGGAAAGGAGTAGCTAGGGAACACTGTTTGTGGTGGGGGCTGAAGACAATAACTTCTGTCTTTCTAACATCTAATTTTAGCCTTGCGCTACTTGGGGATACGATCGCCTATGTACAGAACAGATGGGTGGACACCTGCCTCATCAGCTTGGACCAGGAGAAGGCTATTGAGAGGATATCGTACACCTACATGATGGACGTGCTCTCCAAAATGAGGTTTGGGGAGGGAATTGGCAATTGAATCAAACTGCTCTGCACAAACATCAGTGCTGCAGTCTCAATCAATGGGTGGGAATCAGAAAGTTTCCCAATCAAATCCGGAGTCAGACAGGGCTGTCCTCTCTCCCATCTTGTTTGTTTGTTGTATCGAACCTTTTGCTGAGTCCATTAGGAAGGATGTGAGCATAAGAGGGACGACAATCCCAAGGCAGCGGGGGCAGTCAGGTCAAAGCCTCCCTGTACATGGACGACATTGCCATCTTCTGCTTGGATCCGCTGTCCATTTGCAAGCTGATGAGCATCTGTGACCAGTTCGATCTGGCCTCAGGGGCCAAAGTAAATCGCGGCAAGAGTGAGCCACGTTCCTTGGTCAGCCCAGTTCCTAATCATTTGTTCCCTTCACCGTCAGGTCAGACTACTTGAAGGTGCTAGAGATATGGTTTGGAGGGGCCAAGGCATGTGCCAAAAACTAGAAGAAGCAGTTAGCCATAGTAAAACAGAAACTGAGCGTGTGGGAGCAGCGTTCGCTCTCTGTTGCAGGTAAAAACCTGGTCATCAGGTGTGAGGCGCTCATATTGCTACTGTATGTGGCACAGGTCTGGCCCACACCCCACTCCTGCGCTGTGGCGATCACCTGAGCCATCTTCCACCTTATCTGGAGAAGATTAAAAATGGACCATGTCCATAGGGACACGATGTTCAAACCTCTAGATAAAAGGGAAAAAAAAGGAACCAAAGTTGCCCTCATTCTGATGGACATGTGTGTGCGGCTGCATCAAGTGGTGCGTAGAACCTCAGTACGCAAACACCAAGTGTCACTACGTGCGGAGGTCCTATCTGTCTCCGGTGTTGTGACGGATGGGTCTAGCCACATTGCCACGGAACGCTCCATTCAGTTGGACCGTGCTGTACCACCTATCCTTCGTGGAAAAGTTTGTGCAAATAAACACCTTTGACCACCAATCCATCTGCACAGAATGTCCCCAAGGCTCTACGGGAAAAGGAGATGGTGGATCCAGTTGGATGGTTCCCCGAGCAGACTACCAAAGTCATTTAGCAGAATACCTCATCACCAGAACTTTCAAACAAGCACCAAGATGTAGTTTGGCTGGTGGTGTGAAGGGCGCACCACGTTAGATCCTATTGTATGTCTAGAATCTCAACACGTCCGCACGCTGCCCTCGAGGTGGCTGTGGTGGGGAAGAGACGGTTGCCCACCTCCTTCTGGAATGTGTCTTTGCAAATCAGGTGTGAAAAGATGCAGTGGTTTTTGTCGCGGTTCATCCCAAGCAGCTCTGTAATACAGGACTCTGTACTCTGCGGGCTGTTCCCAGGGATGTACACCAAGATAAACATCAACTGCTGCTGGAGGACTATCAATTCGGTGAAAGACGCACTTTGGTCTGCCTGAAATTTGCTGATCTTCCAGTGCAAAGAGTTGTCCATGACCGTGTGTTGCAGACTGGCACATTCCAAGGTCCAGGACTACGTGCTGAAGGATGCTCTGAAGCTTGGGGCAGCCGCAGCAAAGGCTCAATGGGGAAAGACACCATAAGGCCATCCTGCCATAGCATAACGAGGGGCTGCAACCGGTGTAAAACCCCTCGTGCTGAATGGACCAGAGAATGTTTTTTGATGTGTAATGCAAATATACATTGTATATAAAATGAAATGGCAAGAGTTGTGAGACAATTCATGTTCTGTATTGAAGGAATCGGATCGCTATTGTTTTTTCCGAAATGTGAATTTTGAACTGTTTTGTAAAGTACTTTTTTTGCACATTTTTATAAATAAAGTATAGTTTTGGAAAAAAAATAATTGCAGGACTTTTCTTCTCATCCAATGCAGGATACTGGACAAATAGAGTGACAAATCAGATGCAGCGGATGGGTCAAAACATATGTTGGTGAGGTATCGTCAGCAGATGTGTGGAATCTGATGTGTTTTTGGATGGTCACCAAGTAGCAGCATGTAGATGAGAAAAATAGGAGGAGGATTTCAGAGGTAATGGTGCAGGAAAGGGAAGGGAAGCCATTACAGGAGCTTCGCTGGCCCTGGCTGGATAAATAAGAATGGAACCAGATGAGGCTAATCCTACCCAGCCGGACAGTGGAGGACAGGCATTGAAGGAATTTTGTGGGGTCAAATATGTTAAAGATGCAAACAGGTTTGCAAGTAAGAAATGATGGTGAAAGCAAATCATGGTCATAATCTCATCGGGTGACATTTGTGACTTTGATAATGACCATTTCAGCACGGGGGTGGAAACCTAATTGGAGAGGTTCAAATATGGAGTTGCAGGGAAAATAGGTGAAGATTTGGCAGCCAACATGTTCACACTTTCTTGATCCTGTACTTATGAATGCTGTTGATTTTGAGAATAGTGAAATTGGTGATGATCCAGGTTGAGTAAACAGACTTGGAGGAGCTACTGTACATGATAATGTGAAGGACTGAATAATCATTAGTAAACATGGTCATTAATTCTGGGCACTTCAGTGATTATGCCATTTCAATCTTGTATGCTAATGCAGCCTTCTCCATATTATTCAGCACAGTATTTCATGCAAAACAGCTCCCTAGGGATGCTTGCTGCAAACTGCAGAAAAAACACACAGGTTCATAATTCCCCCTGCACTGATATTTTGTAACTGAAGTCTTTTTTATAACTTTTGCAATGCCTGTCGATGAAAATGTCTCATGAGAACAGGTTTCCTTCCTGGACTACATTCCCCATAGCACACCCAGCAATAACCATCCAATCTGCATGCAACTACAGTTATACTCATTTTCATGTCTCCTAAGCAACTAATGTGCTAAAGTTAAATCTAATGCTAAATCCAGCTGTGTACTGAGCAAACTTGACTTTTGCTGTAGTAACTGAATATAGTGAAGGAAACTAGATTCACTGTCCTCATCCGACGGAGACCTGATTGCATTTCTGAATGCCCTCTTTGTCTTGCTTAAGATGTCAAAATTATGCAAAGGAAAACAGCTATTCCCAGAAAGACTGCTACCAGGGAGGAGATTGGGGGCAGTGTAAAGCTGGGATCTAGAACACTTAGAATCTGGGAAGAAATTAGGAAAAAAGTTTTAAAACTTGAGGTGGGTAGAATCACTTAATGGTTAATGGACTAGCAAATGAGCGGTTCCAAGTTAAAAACCACTCCATGGAAAATTGTGGAACTGAATTCAATAAATACGGTAATTTGCGTTCTAAAACCAGAATAAATGACCATGGAAGCTGTTGGATTGATCTAAACTCCAACTGGGTCACGAGTGTCTCTCAAGGAAGGAAACCTTCCACAGTTAACCGGTCTGGCTTACATCCAATAAAACTGGCACACAATTGACTCTGAATATCCTTAGGCAACCAGGAATGGGCAATAAACACTGACTTGCCAATGTGTCTCACCTTCCACAACCAAGTTTTTAAAATTCAAAGTAAAGCAACAGTATAAAGTAGAAATGTGCACCTGCCTTAATCTCTCTTACAAGGCCATATACAAATTTAAAAGTTCTCATGGATAAAATGGGAAATTAATGTCACTGAGTTTCCAAACTTTATAATGCTCCCCCATCTTTCTCAGAAACTGTATTCTTGCATAGTTGTTAGTGTAGATACAGCTGATAACCCAGAATACTTCAACATTTTATCACTTAGGCTGTTTCAATTCTGTTCCCTTACATATTTGGGTGTTACAATCGGATTTCATTTTATCAATAGAATTGACTGACCGGGAAAATCCCCAGGTCTGCTCGCGCTTCCCGGGTGGAAATGGGGTTAATACACGTCTGCTGCGTAAGAGCAGCGAAGTGCGAACAGATCCAAGGAATTTCCCTGCCACTATGACACCGTAAGCAACTTCACTGAAAGGAAAATTGTCCCCTCTGCAACCTCTGGGTAGAAGAACAAATAACCGTCTGCAGCAGAACTAGCATGCGTCGGTGGTCAGTTTGTTTGCTTGTCTAAATAAAGCGGTGGGCTGCTTTGGAGGAGGTAATCAAAGTTTAATTTTGTTGTGTAAACATCGAGGACTCATGAATAGGGTTGCAATTATTAGCTTCTTTCGCAATTTACGATGATGCCGAGAAAGCAGCAACACAAAATCCAGAAAGGTGCAGAGCACTGGGCAGTAAAGTGGCAGTAGAAGCTAAGAGAATTTTTTTTAAAAAAAAGAGCCATTTATCTCGTCTGTCTCAATGTCGGAGGCCCAAGGGCATATGAGAACTTCAATGATAGGACAAAAAA
Organism: Heterodontus francisci; assembly: GCF_036365525.1. Lineage (NCBI taxonomy): Eukaryota > Metazoa > Chordata > Chondrichthyes > Heterodontiformes > Heterodontidae > Heterodontus > Heterodontus francisci. The sequence goes on along the minus strand of NC_090375.1, from coordinate 154,779,613 downwards.
GGGTTTTCCTTTATCTGCAGAACTCGGGGCAAATAACCTTGTCAGAGATTTTTGAAGCAGAGTCGAGGACAATGAGGATCCTATATTTCAAGCTGGAAATGGTACTGGGGATGCTGCAGTTTTGGAGAGCAGAGTTGGGAATCAGCTGAGAGAACGGAGGAAAGTTCTACAGCTACCAATGGAGAATGTAGGTATATATTGCAGACAATACCTGCTGGTGAGTTGCAGCCAACATGCTCCCAATACCCAAGTTGTACATTCTATTCTGCCCGGTTTCAGGATCTCTGCTTTAAGTACTGAAGACCTGTGCTCCAGAACTTGCTGTGCCCCTAGCCAAGCTGTTCCAGTACAGCTGCAACACTAGCATCTACCCGACAATGTGTACAATTGCCCAGGTATGGCCTGTATGCAAAAAGCAGGAAAAATCCAACCTGGCCAATTGCCACCCCATCAGTCTACTCTTGATCATCAGCAAAGTGATCGAAGGAGTCTTAAACAGTGCTATCAAGCAGCACTTACACAGCAATAACCTGCTCACTGATGCTCAGTTTGGGTTCCTTACAGCCTTGGTTCAAACATGGATAAGCTGAAATCAAGAGGGGAGGTGAGAGTGACTGCCCTTGATATCAAGGCAGCATTTGACCAAGTATGGCATCAAGGAGCCCTAGCAAAACTGGAGTCAATGGGAATCAGGGGGAAACTCTCCGCTGGTTGGAGTTATACCTAGCACAAAGGAAGATGATTGTGGTTGTTGGAGGTCAATCATCTCAGTTCCAGGACATCACTGCAGGGGTTTCTCAGGGTAGTGTCCTCGGCCCAACCATCTTCAGCTGCTTCATCACTGACCTTACCTCCATCATAAGGTCAGAGGTGGGGATGTTCACTGATGATTGCACAATGTTCAGCATCGTTCACGACTCATCAGATACTGAAGCAGTCCGATGTCCATATACAGAAAGACCTGGACAACATTCATGCTTGGGCTGATAAGTGGCAAGTAAGCACCAGGCAATGACCATCTCCAACAAGAGAGAATCCAACCATCTCCCCTTGACATTCAATGGCATTACCATCACTGAATCTCCCACTATCAACATCCTGGGGGTTACCATTGACCAGAAACTGAACAGGACCAGCCACATAAATACTGTGGTTACAAGAGCAGGTCAGAGGCTGGGAATTCTGCAGTGAGTAACTCACCTCCTGACTCTCCAAAGCCTGTCCAACATCTACAAGGCACAAGTCAGTAGTGTGATGGAATACTCTACCCTTGCCTGGAAGGACAAGGGCAGCAGATGCATGGGAACACCACCGCCTGCAAGTTCCCCTCCAAGCTACACACCATCCTGACTTGGAACTATATCTCCATTCCTTCACTCTCACTGGGTCAAAATCCTGGAAGTCCCTTCCTAACAGCACTGGAGTGTACCTACACCACATGAACTGTAGCAGTTCAAGGCAGCGGCTCACCACCATCTTCTCAAGGGCAATTAGAGATGACTGGAATAAATGCTGGCCTAGCCAGCAATACCCACATCCGGTGAAAGAATTTAAAAAAAGTGACCTTGTATGAAAAGTAATCCTTTGGGGAACTTTTCTTCTTTTTTCAGTCATAATTGCGATGCAGTGGCAAGGCTCTGTAACCAGCCAATTCATACTAAGAAAGTAATAGTGGCAATAACAGGAGGAATTGGTGTTGGAAGTAATTTTGCAGATTCTTTCTGGTGGCAAGCTTAGGTTGGAGAACTGGGGCTGTAGCCCAGTGTCCAATCCATGCTCCTATCAAAACCTCTATCCTTTAAATTTTCCTACAACCTGTAAACTTTCATTTTAAAGCAATCACAACTGAAATGGTGAATGAAGGGCTACTTAGTGGAGGGTGTGTATGGGGGATTTACAAATACTTTTTATTTAGCATTTCCCCCAGCAACAGATGTGTATTTTATTTCATTTTGTGTAGTGCTGGTTTCCTATTCCACTCTGGAGCAGATGAATCAAAATGTCCTTTCCTGGTAGAAGACTGGTGACTGGTGGTCTCCAGAACTTGGGAGGTTTGAATCTCCCAATAGAAAATAGGAATGGAGGAACTGCTAGATGGAGAAAGACCCAATTGGTAGAGCTTCTTAAAAAAATTCTTTCATGGGATCCAAGTGTCACTGGCTCAGCCAGCATTTATTGCCCATCCCTAATTGCCCTTGCATTCTACCATCCTGGTAGTCACATGATGCAATGATAATGACCAATTTCATCAGTTAGTCTACAGCAGATCCTGGTGAGGAACCCCCACCCCACCCCCAGTGGTGGAGAGCTTTGGGAACCATAAGTTGAAAGTCACCTGTTCGTCCCCAACATGCTTCATCTTACTCATATACTGTATCCCAAAATATATTAGAAGGTAGGACTGCTTCTGTCACGGAAACTGTAAAAAGCAAAAAGAAAAAAAATCAGCATCAAATTGGTTCAAAACTAGGGGCATCCTTTTATACATGGTTCACCTTATACATGACTACATTTTTTTTTAAACTAGCAGAGTCCCGCAAAACGGTCACATTAGTATTTTTATTGCAACAGTACTTCTTTAAATGCAGGATTTCTGGTTATTCTTTCACCAATGACTAACAGAATCAAAATTTCTCACTCGGAAAAAGTTACATAAAGCTGTCCATGTGTAAAAATAGGCCTGGGAATATAAATACAAATTTTGTTAGGAGTCTGGCTTTGTGATTTCTTTATAGTGTTACGATCAAGGTGGGAGGAGTGCACTGTTAATTCAGTCCCATTTCTCCAAAGGTCACAGCATATCAATAGATTTTCCCACTTACCGAAACAGTCAGATACTCTATTTGTCCCCAGAATAAAGCACACCAACCAGGTTTCCTTAATAAACAACAAACTTATCCATTTATTATAAAGCCAAGCCTTAAACAATAATTAAGTAAATATATACGCTATTTGAGATATTAAAGCTCCTTATTTTTTCCCTAGCCTTCACACACATACATTCAAAACCGGTTAACTGGGAAAAAAGGGATTTTAGTTTACAGCTGTTTCAAAGGAATAAAAGGAATTTAAAAAACTTAGACTGCAATGATCTGGAAAGTGGTTCTTTGGTTTGGCGAGGTGCCCCAAAGTCCAATAGTTGGATGCCACGCGGAAGTCTTTCCAGGTGAGATTGATGAACAGTCTGTGTTGGGTAAGCATTCAAAGAAATTCAACTGTTCACATACATGGCTTCACATAGGTCTTCCATCAGGGGTGTACCAACAGGTGTCAGTTCACACATTCGATGCAAAAGCCCTTTAAAAGATGCCATCTTTCTGCAAATTCAGAGTTTATTCAAAAATGCAGGAGGCAACAGTACCAATTCATACAAGCTTTTGCTTTTCAAGAGCAAGGATTCTTTACAGAGAGATAATAGTTCACTGGTTTTTCTTCTGATCTCCAGGCAGGTCCAATTCAAATTCTAATTGCCTGCTTTAGTCCAAACCCACTGGCTTTTAAAGTTCAAAAATGAAACTAAAATTTTCCAGAAACATGTCACATGCTAAGTCATAAATTCTCTCTTGTCACACAAAGGGTAGCTCTTAGGTCAAACCTCCTGCTGGTTTCCTTGGAATTACCTAATAGTGTAGGTCAGATGGTTTCACAGGTCGTCGCAACATCGAGGGCTGAAGGGCCTGTACTGCGCTGTAATGTTCTATGTACCTAGTTTCCGGTATTTGTTTACTGGTCGAACCCAGGAGCCTCATGTTGACCTTGCTTTTTTTTTTTCAAAGCATTCATAAAGTTCAGCTATCTCCAGATGTCTCAATGCCCACTGAAATGCTTTTCAGTTTTTAAAAATATAGAATCCAAAGTTTTAATACAAAAAATGGAAATTCTCATAACAATAGGCATAGAATATGAAAGTCTAATTGGGAACTGTTTTCTCCTGAGCCAACAAGGCACATTTACATCTGAAGTGCTCAATATAATTCGAGGAATAAACGTTCTATTACCTTGAAATCTGCCTGTTGTAATTTCAGCATCTATCATTGAAGAAAACAGCTTTCTAACCACCAAACTTGTTCCATGACAAAATCTTTATTTAGGATTCAGGCTTTGTAGCAACATTATAACTGCACTTTCCTAGAGTCTAAGTTTGTGTGGTGGCATGCCCGTTGGAGTTAGACTGTGTAGAAATTCTGGAGGGTATAGACTGCCCTCATCAGCTTCATCTATAGAATCAATGCTAATTATTCCTTTAATTCATTCACAACTTTTAGAAAACATTTTCATTCAAATCTCGTGAACCTTCATTTTTAGCACAAAGAATAGCTTTCAAGTAGTAAGTTGTATCAAATAATTGTCCCCACAATTTTGCCACACTTAACCAATTCCATCATCTCCTCCACCCCTCCCATGCTATCCCCATCCCTCCCATCAATACCATCCCATTTCTCACGGAAACAATCCATCCAGGCTTGTTGGGCTTCCCTTACCTTCTTCTGTTTTTATTCTTCACCAATCTCCCAATCCCGCCGCTGGCACCAACCTTTGGCACATGCTCCAGTCCTCCATGTATGCCAGGCACTGCCCACCAAATAAACCTATCAGCAAATGCGCCCCTTAAACTGACCAATCAAAACAGTCTGTTCAAGCAAAAACTGATGATTATAGATTTATTCTCAATATGGCAAAACCACACCGATTAGTGATGCCTGAATTGTAATTGTAATGTGGGACTGGAGTCAGATGTAGGCCAGATCAGGCAAGGACAGCTGGTTTCCTTCCTTTACAGACATTACTGAACCAGTTGGGTTTTTAAAAGAACAGCTTTTGTGGCCGCTTGCTTTGGTGCCAGGTTACAAATGACCAGATTCATTGAATTCCAATTCATAACTTGCCTTGGAGGAATCTGAACTTCCATTCTCTGAATCACTAGTTCAGTACCATAACCAATATACTATCATACCCTGTCGAATGAAAGATATCATGCACAATAAGGGCAAAAGTTACTCAGTTTAAATGATGCATTTCCACAGGTTAAAAAGAATATCGCAGGAGTAAAGAACTATACAAAACTGTTGATTGATTATGCACTGATTAATATATACATGATTGTAAAGTCAAGTGAATGCATACTACCTTTAACCACCTTGTTTCAATACAGACATAGTATTCTTAAAGCTAAAATGGCATACAACTATCATGCACAAATTACCATGGATTAAAAGATCATAAGATCATAAGAAACAGGAGGAGTAGGCCATTCGGCCCCTTGAGCCTACTCCGACATTCAATAGATCATGGCTGATCTTCTTGTGGCCTTAACTCTACTTTCCTGTCTGGCCCCCATAACCCTTGACTCCCTTGTCAATCAAAAATCTGTCCAACTCAGCCTTGAATATATTCATTGACTCAGCCTCGACTGCTCTCTGGGGATGAAAATTCCAAGCACTAAAAAGCCCTCTGATAAAAGAAATTCCTCCTCATCTCTGTCTTAAATGGATTGTACAACTAATGGTAAATTGGCACCAACACCTTTAAAGGATGATATTTTGCATTAGTATAGACATTGGAAAGCCCACTCAATGTTTTGAAGGCAAAATCAGATCACTGCCAATCAAATATCTGAAATTTTATCTTTTTGAACATATAATTACACACCATGAAAAATGATGCAACACAACTGCCAACAATAGTTCGTAGCGCTATTGCCTGAGTCACAAGGTTGTGAGTTCAGTCCCACTCCAGGATTTGAGCACAAAAATCAAGGCCGACACTCCAGTACAGTACTGAAGTGCTGCACTGTTGGAGGTGCCATCTTTCAGATGAGACGTAAAACTGATGCTCCATCTGTCCTCTCAGGTGGACGTAAAAGATTGCATGGCACTATTTCAAAGAGCAGGGGAAGTTATCCCCAGTGTCCCAGCCAATATTAATCTCTGAATCAAAAACAGATTATCCAGTCATTATCACATCTGTGAGAGCTTGCTATGCACAAACTGGTTGCCACATTTCCTACATTACAACAGTGACTACACTTCAAAAGTACTCTATTGGCTGTAAAATGCTTTGAGACATTGAGTAGTTGTGAAAGGTGCGAGATAAATGAAAGTCTTTTTTAAAAAAGCAACCCTATATTATAGCAACACAATACTGAAATAGAGAAGGAAACCTCAATACTAGCAAGTGTCACTTTTTCTCCCTTCATATACAGAAACTGCAAAGATCTGTAGCAAGGCCTTCAAGAGCACACCTCTCTTTACCAGGTCTCATCACTCATGCTTACATTTTCCACCGACTCAGAGATAAACAGCTTGGATCTATCAGATTTTGAGGAGGATGAGGGCAGAAGATTCTCCACTGGGTGATAAGGGCTGAGAGAAGGTGGCGCCCGTTATGGAGCCAGAGGTGCAAAGTGGAGGCACAGCTTACTGACTGACCCTCAAGCATTGCTCCCAAACACACTGTTTACTAATTTTGCTTTCCAACAGAAGATGCTGTAACACCAGGAACTTGTTGAAAGGCCACTGGAAACCATGTCTGTAGTGTTTCAAACAGTAGATGATCAGTTATCTTCTACACCATGAATGATCCTAGAATGAGACAGCACAGAAGGGGGCCATTCAGTCCATTATGTCTGTATTAGCTCTTTGAAAGAACTATCCAATTAGTCCCATCTCCATCATCGTGCATTTTCCCCCCTTCAAGTATTTATTCAATTCTTCTTTGAAAGTTATTATGAAATCTGCTTCCATTACCCTTTCAGGTGGTGCATTCCAGCTCATAACTCATGTAAAATAAAAATTCTTCTCTTCTCACCTCTGGTTACTAATCTTTCTGGGACTGTTAGTTTCTCCTCTTCATGATTTTGAACAGCTCTATTAAATCTCCTCTTAACCTTTTCTGCTGTCAGAAAAACCCTAGTTTCTTTGATCTCTCCATGTAACTGAAGTCCTGGTACCATTGTATTAAATCTCCTTTGTGCCCGCGGCAATGCCTTGACGTCCTTCCTAAAATGTGGTGCCCAGACTTGAACACCATACTCCAGCTGAGGCTTCACCAGTGATTTCAAAAGGTTTAGCATAACTTCTTTGCTTTTGTATTCTATTCTTCCATTAATAAAGCCAAGGATCCCTTTTTTTTCAACCTGTCCTGCCACTTTCAAAGATTTGTGTTTGTACACCCCTTTTAAAACTGTACCATTTAGCTTATATTGTCTCTCCTCATGCTTCCCACTAAGATGTATCATTTCACACTTCTGTGCTGCATTTCGTCTGCCATGTGTCTGTCCATTTCATCAGTCTGTCCAAGTCCTTCTAAAGTCTACTATCTTTTGCATTGCTAACTACCTTTCTGAGTTTTGTGTCATCTGCAAACTTTGAAATGATGCCCTGTATACCTAAGTCTGGATATCACAGAGACCAACAATCCAAATATCAACCCCTTAGGAACACCACGACATACTTCCCTTCAGTCTGAAAAATAACCATTCACCACTACTCTTGGCTGAGGGACAGAAAGAAATTGTGTATCCAATCTGCCACTGTCCCTTTAACTTCATGGGCTTCAATTTTGCTCACAAGTCTATTATGTGGTACTTTTATCAAATGACTTTTGAAAGTTCATATCAACATCAACTGCACTACCTTCATCAATCCTCACCAATACTTCAAAGAACTCAATCAGGTTTGTCAAATATGATGGGCATTTAACAAGTCAGTGCTGACTTTCATTTATTAGCCCATACTTTTCTAAATGCCAATTAATTTTGTCACAGATTACCTCAGCCATGCTGTCAATTCTATATCAATGGGGCATGAAGTGGGGACCTACCTGGCAGTGCAATTGCTGGTTGGAGGTGCATGACACTCTATGTGTATCTCTGTAAATAAAAGCTTATATATGTATAAAGACTAGGCTCCACTGTTCTATCCTTCACCACATCGTTATCGGAGTTCTAACACATATCCTTGCCTCCACCAGATAACCTCCTTCTTGGTCCCTAATTGGCCTCACACTTCTTTTGAATACCTTTTGCACAAATATAACATGGAACTGTGCAGGTATTGTAGAAGTGACTTTTGTTAAAATTGCAAATGCTGAGAATAAACAATATCTATAAAGAGAAATTTATGATCGAGTTTTATGTTGAGTTTGAAAGTGACTTAGTTAAGTCTGAAATTTAGGTTTTAAATTTAAACAAAGCATAGGTATGAGGAGTGAGTTACCCAAGGTAGATTAGGAAACTACATTAAACGATATATGAGTTCTGATAAAAGGTCACTGATCTGAAATGTTAATTCTGCTTCTCTCTCCACAGATGCTGCCAGACCTGCTGAGTATTTCCAGCATTTTTCTGTTTTTACTTCAGATTTCCAGCATCTTTAGTATTTTGCTTTTATATTAAAAGATATGATGGTAGACCAGAAATGACTAGCATTTAAAGCATTAATACATAATCTGCAACAAATATACATTCCTTTAAGGCACAAAAGCCACCAGAAAAAGTGGTCCAACCATGCCTTACAAGAAGATTGTATTAGATTAAAGGGAGGCTTATAATGTTGCCAAAAAGAGTTGTAAGCCTGATGAATGGGAGGATATTAAAATTCAGCAAAGGAGAACCAGGAAATTGATATTGAAAGAGAATGAAAGCAGACCAGCAAGAGACATGAAAGCAAATTGTAAACATTTCTGTACGTATGTACATAGGAAGAGATTAGTGAAAGGAAACATGAGGTCATTAGAGGCAGAGGCAGGTGAAATAATAATAGATTAGATTAGATTAGAGATACAGCACTGAAACAGGCCCTTCGGCCCACCGAGTCTGTGCCGAACATCAACCACCCATTTATACTAATCCTACACTAATCCCATATTCCTACCAAACATCCCCACCTGTTCTTATATTTCCCTACCACCTACCTATACTAGTGACAATTTATAATGGCCAATTTACCTATCAACCTGCAAGTCTTTTGGCTTGTGGGAGGAAACCGGAGCACCCGGAGAAAACCCACGCAGACACAGGGAGAACTTGCAAACTCCACACAGGCAGTACCCGGAATCGAACCCGGGTCCCTGGAGCTGTGAGGCTGCGGTGCTAACCACAGGGAATAAGAAAATAGCAGAGACATTAAACAAATACTTTGTATCTGTCTTCATGGTAGAAGAACATAAAATAACATTCTGTAAATAATGGGGAACCAACAGTCTAGTGAAAATGAGGAACTTAAATCATTAGAAGTAAATATATAGTACTGGAGAAACTAATGGAACTAAGTGGTGACAAATCCTTTGGACCTGATGGCCTGCATCCTAGGGTTTTAAATAAGATAGCTGCAGAGATAATGGATGCATTAGTTTTGATCTTCCAGAATTCCTTAGATTCTAGAACAGTTCCTCCGGATTAGAAGGTAGCAAACACAACCCTCCTATTTAAGAAAGGAGGGAGAGAGAAAACTGGGAACTATAGGCCAGTCAGCCTCCCATCAGTAGCAGGCAGAATGCTAGAAACTGTTATTAGGGACATTGTAACAGGGCACTTAGAAACTCCTAATAAGAAGAACTAGCATCAACAGGGATTTATGAAAGGGAAACAGGGTTTGACAAATCTGTTACAGTTTTTAAGAGGATGTCACTAGTAAGATGGATATGGGTTAGTGTATTTGGATTTTCAAAAAGCATTACATAAAGTACCACAAAAGTGATCACACAAAATTAGGACTCATGGGATTGGGGGTAATATATAATCATGGATTGATGATTGGTTAACGGACAGAAAAGAAAGTAGGAATAAATGGGGCATTGTCAGGTTGGCACAAGGATCAGTACTTGGGCCTCAGCTATTTGCGATCGATATTAATGCCTTAGATGAGGGAACTGAGTGTAACATATCCAAGTTTCTTGATAGGGAGACGGTGATGTGGTGGTAATTTCACTGAACTAGTAATTCAATGGCCCAGACTAATGCCCTGGGAACATGCGCTCAAATCCCACCATGGCAGCTGGTGGAATTTAAATTCAGTTAATTAATAGATTTAATTTTTAAAAATCTGGAATTGAAAGCCAGTCTCAGTAATGGTGCCATGAAACTATCATCGATTGTCATCAAAAACCATCTAGTTCACAAATGCCTTTTAGGGAAATAAATCTAGCCCCCAGACCCACAGCAATGTGGTTAACTCTTAACAGCCCTCTGAAATGGCCTAGCGCTCAGTTGTCAAGGGCAACTAGGGATGGGCAACAAATACTGGTCTTGTCAGTGACACCCACATCCCATGAAAGAACAAAAAAGAAGTTAGGTGGGAATGTAAGCAGTGAGGAAGACACAAAGAGGCTGCAGAGGGATATAAACAGGCTGGGTGAGTGGGCAAGAACATGGCAGATGGAATACAATGAGGCAAAGTGTGAAGTTATCCACTTTGGTAAGAAAAATAATAAAGCAGAATATTTTTGAATGGCGAGAAACTGAATCATAGAAAATTATCATGCAGGTACAGAAAGCAATTAGGAAGGCAAATGAAATACTAAGCTTTTGTCACAAAGGGATTGAAGTAAAAGAGTCTCTGCAGCCTCTTTGTGTCCTCGTCACTGCTTACATTCCCACCTAACTTCTTTTTTGTTCTTTCATGGGATGTGCGTGTCACTGACAAGACCAGTATTTGCTGCCCATCCCTAATTGCTCTTGACAACTGAGTGCTAGGCCATTTCAGAGGGCTGTTAAGAGTTAACCACATTGCTGTGGGTCTGGAGGCTAGATTTATTTCCCTAAAAGGCATTTGTGAACTAGATGTTTTTTTTTACAACAATCGATGATAGTTTCATGGCACCATTACTGAGACTGGCTTTCAAGTATAACAGTAAAGAAGTCTCACTACAACTGTACAGGGCATTGGTAAGGACACACCTGGAGGACTGTTTGCAGCTTTGGTCTCCTTACCCAAAAAAGGACATACTTACCCTAGAGGGAGTTCACTAGACTGATTCCTGGGATAAGAGGATTATCCTATGAGGAGAGATTGAGTAGACTAGGCATATATTCCCCAGAGTTTAGAAGAACGAGAGGTGATCTAATTGAATCATATAAAATTCTTCTGGGGCTTGACAGGGTAGACACGGAGAAAATGTCTCCTCTGGCTGGGGAAATCTAAAACATGGGGTCACAGTCTCAGAATAAGGGACCAGCCATTTAGGACTGAGATGAGGAGAAATTTCTTCACTCAAAGGGTTGTAAATCTTTGGAACTCTCTGTTTCAGAGAGCTGTGGATGCTCAGTCATTGAATACATTCAAGACAGCGATTGATAGATTTTTGGTTACAAAGGGAAACAAGGGATATGGGGATAGCTGGGAAGGTGGATTTGAGGTAGAAGATCAGCCATGATCTTGTTGAATGGCAGAGCAGGCTCGAAGGGCCCAATGCCCTACTCCAACTCTTAATTCTTATGTTCTTATGAAAAGACAATTCAGGCATGAAACCTTTCATCACAACAATACAGGGGTCATTTTCAACTGCATACTTTCAATTGTAATGCAGCACTTTATGATATGCCAACTATTTCACAGTTATCTTTTGGTTGCTATAGTTGAAAAGATAATTAAAATACTGCAAGTTGGAAAGCATGTTATATAGAAAGCTATTTTGAAACCATAGCTGTAAATATGGTCCAGTTGCAGTAGGCCTGAAGGGCTGAATGGTCTACTCCTACTCCAATTTCTTATAATAGAAATGGCTGCAGCAATGGACTGATCAATGGAGGGGATGAGGTTGTGCAGTTTAGCAATGTCTTGCAGTCAGACATTAATACTTCCTGTCAGACAGACCCATTAGACACAGTGAGTCTATTGAATACAAGGATGGATATCTCGAAAGACTTGTTCCATACAAACACAAAAACAAAAACAGATTCAATTTTAAAATCGAATCTAACAAGGTAAAGCTGTTTTGTTTCCTCTTCAGGCTAGACTTTCCGCTCCGTGACTAAGTGTGCAGTAAGCCTGAACCAGAAAAATGTTTGTCACGGATTAAACATATCGACTTTAAATTAGTACCTGGGGAGTTCTGACTTTTAAACGATTTTATTGAGCTACTACCAGCTGGTAAATGGTTTCTAAAGTACTTTTACAAGCTTTCTAAATTATGATTTGTAAGTGACTTGCTGAATTCCTTTTTAGAACTTAGTCTCAAACAGATGTTATGTTTGCTGTGCATTTTAGTATCAGCTGCAACACATACCCATCCCAATGCTTAAACTGTTTCACATATAACCTTAGTTTTTAGAACAAGATATTTTTGTTTGTTCCAAGAATATAGTTTGCCAAAAGAACTCCCACATGCAATGACAACAACTTGTATTTATATAGCACCTTCAATGCAATAAAACATCCCAAGGTACTTCACAGAGGCATTATAAAACAAAATATGACAGCGAGCCACAGAAGGAGATTTTAGGGAAGACGACCAAAAGCTTGGTCAAAGAGGTAGGTTTGAAGGAGTGTTTTAATAGAAGAAAGAGGTAAACAGTTAGTGAGGTGTAGGGAGGGAATTCCAAAGCTTACAACTTTGACCGCTGAAGGCACAGCCACCAATGGTGGAGCAATTGAAATCGGGGACGCTCAAGATGCCAGAATTAGAGGAGTGCAGATATCTCAGAGGGTTGAGGGGGCTGGAGGAGATTACAGAGATAGGGAGGGGTGAGGCCATGTAGGGATTTAAAATCAAGCTGTTGGTTGACCGGGAGCCAATGTAGTTCAGCAAGCACAGGGGTGATGGGTGAACAGGACTTGGTGCCAGTAAGGATGTGAACAGCACAGCTCAGGATGACTTCAAGTTTACGAACAGTATGTGGTAGGATGGCCAGGAGTGCAATGGTGTCGTCAAGTCGAGAGGTAAAAAAGGCATGGATGAGGGTTTCAGCAGCAGAAGTGCTGAGGCAGGGGCAGAGTTGGACATCTTAGCAATGGCGCAGATATGGGTCAGAAGTTCATCTCAGGGTCAAATATGACACCAATATTGCAAACAGTGTGGTTCAGCCTCAACAGTCGCCAGGGAGAGGGATGGATTCAGTGGTTAGGGAACAGAATTTATAGCAGGGACTGAAGAAAACGGCTTTGGTCTTCCCAATATTTAATTGGAGGAAATTTTTACTCATCCAGACAAGCAGTCCGAAAATTTAGAAATTGTGGAGGAATGTTTAGAGATGGTGTTGAAGTAGATTTGGGTGTCTTCAGTATACATGTGAAAACTGACACTGTTTTTTTGAATAATGTTGCCAAGGAGCAGCATGTAGTTGAGAAATAGGAGGGCGTAAAGATAGATCCTTGGGGGACACCACAGGAAACAGTGTGGCAACGGGAAGAGAAGGCATTGCAAATGATTCGCTGGTTACAATTAGATAGAATGGAACCAGGCACATGCAGTCTCAACTAGTCAGACAGTGGTGGAGAGGAGTTGGAGAAGGATGGTGTGGTCAACCATGTCAAAGGCTGCAGACAGGTAGAAAAGGATGAGCAGGGATAGCTTACCTTTGTCATAGTCACAGAGGAGATCATTTGTTACTTTGGTAAAAGCCACTTCAATACTGTGGCATGGGCAGAAACCTGATTGGAGGGTTTCAGATATGGAGTTCCAGGCAAGATGGGCACAAATTTGGGAGAAGACAACACGTTCAAGGGCTTTGGAGAGGAAAAGGTGTTAGGTAATGCAGCAGCCGTTTGCAAGGATGGTAGAGTCAAGGGGTTCTTTTTTTGAGGAGAGGGATGGTGATGGCAGATCGAAGGAAAGAGGGACTGTACCTGGAGAGAGAGAACTGTTAACAATATCAACTAACATGGTAACCACGAAGGGAAGTTGTGTGATCAGCAATTTAGTGGGAATTGGATCGAGGGAACAGGAGGTGGGTCTCATGGACAAGGTGAACTCGGAGAGGGCATAAGGGGAGATAGGATGGAAACTAGAGAACAGTGGGCTAGGAACTTTAGAGGAATTTTGGTCCAGTGGGTTAGAGATAGGAAATGAAGTAGCAAAGACAGCTGCTTGGATAGTCTTAATCTTAGTGACAAAAATAGTCCACGAGCCCCTCACATTTGTTGAAGGTGAGGGTGGAGGGGATAGGGGTTTAAGTCTGTTTGCAATAGAGAAAAGAAGCTGGCAGTTATCTCACTATTCCAGGAGCATCTGATAGTGACCAGTTCCAATAAGAATAAAGAGTTATTTTTAAAAAGCTCGTAACCAGACTGCATATATATATTTTTAAACAGGCTGACGTGCCAACTATTTGAAGAAATTCGAAAATGAAATAAATGCATTCGTGGGCATTCCACCTTTAATGTTGCTTTGAATTCAACTGTTTATATTTCTAGCAAGCTTTAGGCATCATTTGAAAAGCCATCAGCCATTTACTTCCATCCGAGTTTGTGAAAGCAACACTATCATACTCATTTGGGTTTAGAATAACACAACCAAGTAATGGGAGGAGATTCCAATACAGTCCCTCAATTTCTCAGGAGTGGGGGATAATTTCTGCATACCCCTCACTTTGAGTGGGGACAGTATCTCTCCAAGGCCCCTTGCTTCATGGACAGTATCCTTGGAGTACTCCACAGGAGCTTGTTTTGGAACAGTATCTCCAGCTCTCACCCCATTGCTTCCACGACTTCGCTGAAGGAGAGCAGCTCCCAGTTATAAACAGCAAAACTGCACAGAAAATCACTGCTCTGCAGACAGGTACCAGATACATGTAGGTCGAGGCCACTCACACCTCCAGTCATTCTGTCACCCCAGTTACCCTCCCTCCCCCGCCCCTTTCCCGTACCTTGGACTCCCGCTGGCTCAGGGTTGAAACCGGTGACACGGGCGTCTCTCCGCTGACCCTCTCGTTTTCTTTCTCCATCTGGTCAGTGGAGGGGTTCGCCCCGGTCTCCTCGGCCGCCAGTTCCCGGTTCGGCATCTTCCGCTTTTCCCACGGTCCAGCTCACGGCATTACCGGCAACGGGCTCCGTCCCAAAGCCCGGGGAACCGAGCCACCGGCCAGTGTGGAGTGACAGGAGCTGCCGTGTCCCGGTGTGGAGTGACAGGAGCTGCCGTGTCCCGGTGTGGAGTGACAGGAGCTGCCGTGTCCCGGTGTGGAGTGACAGGAGCTGCCGTGTCCCGGTGTGGAGTGACAGGAGCTGCCGTGTCCCGGCTTAGTCTGGATCCCGGTCCCACTGCTCACTCCTTCCTCTTTAATGATTTCCCATTATCCTCACGGATGGATACAAGTCCCGATGCTTTTCCAACTCTCTGGAGTTTTTAGTGGGTTTACCCTCCGGCTTCTCACGTACTTCCGGCTGCGTGATCGATAAAACAACACCCGAGCAGCCGTCAATGTCGAGGATGCAGCCGCGGCGGAGACGGGAGACGGGAGCGTGGCCGGGAGGGAGTGAGGGGAGAGCGCAGCCCGGCCCGGCCCGGCACGGCACGGCCGAGTCACTGCTAATGAAACTTTGCTACCCGTTCGGCGACAACCACTGGAACCAACCGGTGCTGTACCTGTAGCTGCCGAGGATTAGGCTCTTGTTGAGTAAAAGTTAAGAACAGAATCCTGGGTTTGTTGTTCTTTCTCTCCAACACTCTGCATTCCTATGTCCTGTACCTGTTGCTCAGTACACTCGCCGCTCCCGCCCACTGATCAAACTGGTTTAATTTCATGCTTTGTTTATGCACAAAAATACAAGGATGCTCCTTGCCCTCTGCTCAGGTAAGTGATCTTTTTGCCCAGACTGAACAAAGCTCCTTTAAAAAAGGAGGCAATTAAAACAACATGTGAAATAAAAACCGAATATGCTAGGAATACACAATCGGTCTGTCAGCAGCTTTAAAACAGATTAACATTTGTGGTCTTGGGACTGTACCTCAGAACCAGTTCCATTCCTGCATTCTGAGACAGACCTTACACTGAAAGGCTTCATCTGTCTCCGTTACAGATGTTTATGGACCTACTGTATATTTCCACTGTTGAGCACTCCTATAGCTGTGTATCATGGAAAGACCGATTTTTAAAAAAGGCATTTTGTTTGTAGATTTGATTGAGATTGTCTGTTTGCATTTGGGGTTTACTGAAATTTCAGATCATTTAGAGACGTGGCTCAAGTGGTAAACAAAACAGAATCGTGACTTTTCTTCGCCATGCTGTTTAACTTGGACAAGACTATGGGCTAGAAATTGCTAGGGGGTCATGTCACTATGCTGACTTGAACCAAATCTCTAAATGATCTGAAATTTCAGTAAACCCCAAATCCAAACAAACGATCTCAATCAAATCTACAAACAAAATGCCGTTTTAAATCAGTCTTTCCATGTCTTTACCATGGGACATTAATAGCACTTGCCATTATTGGAAATTGGCAAGTGGAAAAAGATACAACGTGAGTTCCCATCCTTTGCAAATTGCTGGACAATTTGTGCTACTCCATTGTAAGTCATGCCAAAGCCGATGTAAGTCCATTCTCACATGAGGCTCCCCATTTAACTTAACAGCGGTCATGAAATTGCTGGATTTACGACACTTTTAGGAATGATCCCTGCTGCAGCCATTTAGAGTTCGTAATTAATATCGTTAGTGTTGGAAAGGGAGGATGTTCTTGAGGGGGCAAAGACAATCCATTCGGTTAGAGTTGAGAAGCAGGGCGGGGGTGGGTGTGTGATCACGTTACTGGGGGGTATTCTATCGGCCTCCAAATAGCGTGAGAGAGAAGAGCAAATCTGCAGTGAAATCACGGAGATGTGCAAGAACTGTGGTGATGATATTTGGGAACTTTAATTACTCAAATATCGATTACAATAATGTTAGAGTAAAAGGGAAGGAGGGCTAAGTATTTCTTAACTGTGTTCAGAAGAACTTCCTTGACCAGTATGTTCTCAGTCCTACTAGGAAGGAGACATTGCTGGATCTGGTGCTGGGGAATGAGCTGGGCCAATTGGACCGAGTCTGTGGGGGAACACTTGGAGAGGACTGATCATTGTATCAAAAGGTTTAGAATAGCATTCGAAAAGAACGAGTGACAGTCTAAAGTAGAACTTCTAAATTGGAAGAGGGCTAACATCAATGGGATGAGAAGAGATCCAGCCAGAGTAAAATGGAACCCAAGATTGGCAGGAAAAATTGTAATGGAACAAAGGATGACTCTGAGGAGAAAATGTTTCATGTACAGACTAGGTACATTCCAATAAGAGCAAAAGATAAGGAAACCAAAGCCTGGGCTTCCTGGACAATGGAGATAGAGAAACCAAGAAAAGAGGCTGTATGATGCATGCTGGGAGAATTCTTCAAGCTAGAATCAGGCCAAATACAATGAGCTGGATTTTATCTGGCCCTTGGAGATGGGCTTGGAGGTGGTGGGTGGGGGGGGGGGGGGCAGACAAAATAGCATTGGGTGGTGTGCCCGATGTCCTGCCCCCATACCATTTTGTCTGCGGTGGGCACCATTGTGCATGGGAAGTATGCTGGGAGGCCAGTTAAGCAATTTAAGGGTCGACGCCTACCTCTGCTAGCATTGAGCCAATGTCAGAAGAGGCTGTCGTCACAAGGAGACACTGCCAGGTTTCACCTGCCAGCCTAGTGAGCTCAGAGCAGACCCCTCCTCTGAGGAAAATCCATGGCCTACTGATGGTCCCACCCCAGTGATGTAGGTTGACCCCATGGCAAGACCATCCCCCCCACCACCCCCTACTTTGGTCCTGGAGTCTCCTCCATTGCTGTTGCTGTGGGCCTCCTGCAGTACTAGCAGTGGCCACCACTCTCGGTGGTACTGCTGAGCAGCCGGCCATCCGATTGGCTGACAGATCTTTGAGGTGGGATTTTGTCCCTTGAAGGGAGTCCAATGGAGGGCGGAGGTGGAGTGGCCACCCCCCACCGCCTTCCAGCCCATCGCCAGGGCCCCCATTGCCAATATAAAATCCAGCCCAATCAGTTGAGAGAGAAAGTCAAGAACAAAATAAGAGTGGCAAAGAGAGAATATGAGAATAGAATGGCAGTTACCATAAAAGGGAATCCAAAAATCTTCTACCGGTATGTAAATAGTAAGCAGGTAGTAAGAAGTGGGGTGGGGCCTATTAGGGACAAAGGCTAGAATATTTAATAAGTACTTTGTATTGATCTTTATGAAGGAAGAAGATGTTGACAAAATGCTTAGGGTGGATAAGTCGTCTGGTCCAGATGGTTTGCATCCCAGGTTGCTAAAGGAATTGGGAGTGAAGATAGTGGAAGGTCTTGCCATAATCTTCCAATCTTCACTAGATACGGGGGAGGTGCCAGATAATTGGAGAGTAGCAAATGTGACACACTTATTCAAGAAAATGTGTAAGGACATTCCTAGTAACTACAGGCTGTCAGTTTAACATCAATGGAGGGTAAGGTTTTAGAAACAATAATCAACTCAAAAATCAACAGGCACTTGGAGAGGTTTGAGTTAATTAAGGAAAGCCAGCATGGATTTGTAAAAGGCAGATCATGTTTGACTAATCTAATTGAAGTTTTTGCTGAAGTAATGGAAAAGGTTGATGAAAGGAAAGCAATGGATGTTGTCTATATGGATTTTAAGAAAGTGCTTAACAAAGTATCACACAAAAGGGTTTTAACAAAATTGAGACTCATGGAATAGCATGGTCAGGGTAAGCTTGGATAAAACATTGGCTTAAGGACAGAAAAGAGCGAGTCATGGCAAATCATCGTTTTTCAGACTGGAGGATGATAGACAGTGGTGTTCCCCAATGTTCAGTGCTAGGTCCACTACTTTTGTTGATATATACAAATGACTTGATGACTTGGATATTGGAATACAGAGTAAAATTTCAAAATTTGCTGATGATACCAATCTTCGAGGTGTGGCAGACAGACCTGAAACGTTAACTCTGTTTTTCTCTACAAAGATGCTGTCAGACCTGCTGAGTATTTCCAGCACTTTCTATTTTCATTTAATAAGAGACATGACATGTATTACATACACCATGCTCGGGAGGAAAAATGTGACTTTCAGCCTATGGTTCCCAAAGTTCACCACCACTTGAGGTTTACTCGTGCTGCTCCTGGGTCTGCTGTAGACTGATTGATAGAGATTGATTGGTATAATTAGTCAACAACTCCACTGTCATTGTATATTGTGACTACCAGGATAGTAGAAGGCGAACTCAATAAACCTTGGCTTCTTTTTGTGCAGCAATTCCAATGTTCCTATGAAAGCAGTGTAATGGCGTTCCACTGTCCTTATGGCTTCAACACTGACTCTGTTTTTGTACTTCCTGGGTCACGAATTTTTGTACATTTTACATACCTAACCTGTCATTTACTCATTAACTTCACATGAATTCCCAAACACAACTGAATTACAACATCCTCTTTTGCTTTCTAATTTTTAAAAACTTATCCTTTATCTCTCTCATAATCCACTCTTTCTCTTTCTTTCTCTTTACTCCCCTTTCTGTCTATATGTTTTTTTTTACTCTAATTCACCCATTGTTCACTCCGTTTCTTTTTCTACGCTTTTATTTAATTGGTCAAGGAGATAAGCCCTTAGGCACAACGTTCATGAGGTCCCTGATGCGACATTGACATTGCTGCTTTGATATTGGATTGATGTTGACAGTGCAAATATACTGCAATGTCAATGATGAGCATGAGAATCCAATTAATGCTGTTCACCACCAAACTTGCCATTTAAGCTATTTTTGGCCAATAAGTTAGCCTCCTGCTAGAGTGTGACGAAAGGCAACTTGCATTTTGACCTGCATATGAATGAATTCAGTTTTAAAATAATAAAATCTAGAATAAATAACTGCTATCAGTAAAAGCTGTCAGATTGCATAAAAACTGAACTGGTTCACTGATAACGTTTCGGGGAGGAACACTGCTGCCCTTACCATGTCTGGCCTATATGGACCCCAATCTAACACCAACATGGTTGACTTTTAACTGCCCTCTGAGGTTACAGTCATTTTAAAACATATTAATTTAAACATTTTAAGTCTTAAAAGGTTTGTTAAAAATAAAATTTACACAATTTACTTAAGGCTCAAAGACTTTTCAGGAAGCTGATCTTAATGCATGATGTCACATGAGTACAAAAGCAGGGAAGTTGTGCTGAACCTTTATAAAGCTCTGGTTCAGCCACAACTGGAGTATTGCGATCAGTTCTAGTCACGACACTTTAGGAAAGATGTAAGGGTCCTTGAGAGGGTGCAGAGGAGATTTACCAGAATGGTTCCAGGGATGGGGGACTTTAGTTACAAGGTTAGGTTGGAAAAGCTGGGGTTGTTCTCCTTGGAGCAAAGGAGATTGAGGGGAGATTTAATAGAGGTGTACGAGATTATGACAGGTATAGATAAGGTAAACATAGAAAAGCTGTTCCCATTAGCTGATGATTCAAGGATTAGGGGACACAGATTTAAGGTTTAGGGCACGAGATGCAGGGTGAATGTGAGGAAGAACGTTTTTACACAGCGAGTGGTAATGACCTGGAACTCACTGCCTATGAGGGTGATGGAAGTGCAGATGAGCAATGATTTCAAAAGGAAATTGGATGAGCATTTGAGGGAAATAAACATGCAGGGCTATGGGGATAGAGCAGGGGAATCAGACTGATTGGCTTGTTCTACAGAAAGCCTGCATGGACTCAAGGGAAGAATGGCCACCTTCTGTGCCATAATGACTCTACGAAAACATTGTGCTGGCTGTATTTACTCAGTTGTATTTGAAACCTCTACAAAGGGCAATATTGGATGGACCACTTGACTGCAACCTCAGTATCGAATTAGGATACAACAATGGTATACTCAGCCCAACTGCCCCTGCAAAATTCTTCACTAACATCTGGGGACTGGTACCATTGGGAATGCTGTCCCACATGCTAGTGAATGGAATAGCCTGATATATCTCATTCGAAAACAAATGGTAACTTAAAGGGAGGGACTAAATATCCCTATTGAAGGGGCACCAGTAATATGTGGTAACAAAAACTATAAAGGAAACTTGGCTAAATCAAGCTAAAATATCATTCTGGTGGTGATTATATACTCCAGTCCTTCTGCTGCCCGCCAGTCGTGGAAGGCCTAAAGCATACCAGTGGACACCATGTGCATCTTCTCCAGGGACACCCGGGCGCAGACATAGCCACGGAAGAGAGGCAGATAGTCTGGCCAAACAACCTCTTCCGACTGCCCGCTGCCTGGACCTGTTAGTGGCCACCTTGGCCAGGAACAGCCTGACATAGATTGTAGTCATAGAATCATACTTATCAGTCATGTCCCCAAATCTCTGAGGTGGGGTCACAGTGTTGCGCAGTCTGGCGGGAGTGGCCCTGGCAGTCCTCAACATTGAGTCATGGGACCCTGATTTCCATATTTAAAAGGGCCGATAGTCTGAAGCAGAAGATGCTTCAGCACTGAGTTATAGGCTATTTTCAAGATCCCAGCATCTGCGTTAAAGGGGCAGTAAGTCTACCAATCCCATTTGAGGCCGTTACCATCCAATTGACAACTATTTTGACAAGTTAAAATCAACCAAGAGGACTCAGAAAATTTTCCTTTTTATAGTCCTGTCACAATTAGTAATGTCCTACTGGGCTTCAAAGCCCACTTTTGCATTACATTGTCACAACAGCTCTTTTTTCAGTAATTGGTCATTATAATGGTAAAGCTTGGAATATAACCAGTGAGGTGCTGTGGGTCATCAGCAGCAACAGAATTGTATTCACCACAATCTGTAATCTCCTGGCCTGGCATATTCCTCACTCTACAACTACTATCGAGCCAGGGGACCAACCCTGGTTTAATGAGCAGTGTGGGAGAGCATGCCAGGAAGCAGCACCAGGCATACCTAAAAAAGAGATGCCAACCCAGTGAAGTTACAACACAGGACTATAAATATGCTAAAGAGCAAAAGCAACTACTATAGGCAGAGCTAAATGATCCCACAATCAACGTTCAGATCAAAGTTCTGCAGTCCTGCCACATCCAGCCATGAATGATGGTAAACAATAACTAACTGGAGGAGGCTCCACAAATATCCCCATCCTCAATGATGGGGGAGCCTAGCACATCAGTGCTAAAGACAAGGCTGAAGCATCTGCAACAATCTTCAGCCAGAAGTGCCGAGTAGATGATCCATCTTGGCTTCCTCCTGATGTCCCCAGCATCACAGATGCCAGTCTTCAGAAAATTTCATTCGTTCCACATGATATCAAGAAACATCTGAACGCACTGGATACAGCAAAGGCTATGAGCCCTGACAACATCCTGGCTGTAGTACTGAAGATATGTGCTCCAGAACTAGCTGCGCCCCTATCCAAGCTGTTTCAGTACAGCTACAGTTCACCAACAATGTGAAAAATTGCCTAGGTATGTTCTGTCCACAAAAAGCAGGACAAATCCAACCCAGCCAATTATTGCCCGATAAGTCCATTCTCAAACATCAGCAAAGTGATGGAGGGTGTCGTTGACAGTGCTATCAAGAGGCAGGTGAGAGTAACTGCCCTTGACACCAAGTATGGCATCAAGGAGCCCTAGCAAAACTGAAGTCAATGAGAATCAGGGGGAAAACTCGCCACTGGTTGGAATCATACCAAGCACAAGGAAGATGGTTGCAGTTGTCGGAAGCGAATCAACTCAGTCCCAGGACATCACTGCAGGAGTTCCTTAGGGTAGTGTCCTATGCCCAACCATTGGGGCGGCACAGTGGCGCAGTGGTTAGCACCGCAGCCTCACAGCTCCAGGGACCCGGGTTCGATTCCGGGTACTGCCTGTGTGGAGTTTGCAAGTTCTCCCTGTGTCTGCGTGGGTTTTCTCCGGGTGCTCCGGTTTCCTCCCACAAGCCGAAAGACTTGCAGGTTGATAGGTAAATTGGCCATTATAAATTGTCACTAGTATAGGTAGGTGGTAGGGAAATATAGGGACAGGTGGGGAAGTTTGGTAGGAATATGGGATTAGTGTAGGATTAGTATAAATGGGTGGTTGATGTTCAGCACAGACTCGGTGGGCCGAAGGGCCTGTTTCAGTGCTGTATCTCTAATCTCATAATCTAATCTAATCTTTAGCTGCTTCATTAATGACCATCATAAGGTCAGAAGTGGGGATGTTCGCTGATGATTGCCCAGTGTTCAATACTATTCACAACTCCTCAGATACTGGAGCAGTCGGTGCAGATATGCAGCAAGACCTGGACAACATTCAGGCTTGGGCTGATAAGTGAAAAGTAACATTCGCTCCACACATGTGCCAGGCAATGACTATCTCAAACAAGACATAATCTAACCATCTCCCCTTGATATTGAACAGCATTGCCATTGCTGAATCCATCATCATCAACATGCTTGGTGTTACCATTGACCAGAAACTCAACTGGACCACCCATATAAAACTATGGCTACAAAAGCAGGTCAGAGGCTGGGAATTCTGCAGCTAGTAACTCACCTCCTGACTCTCCAAAGCCTGTCCACCATCTACAAGACACAAGTCAGGAGTGTAATGGGATACTGTCCACTTGCCTGGATGAGTGCAGCTCCAACAACACTTAAGAAGCTTGAAACCTTGCAGAACAAAGCAGCCCGCTTGATCGGCACCCCATCCACTACCTTCAACATTCACTCTCTCCACCACTGTCACACAGTAGCAGTAGTGTGTACTTCTTGCAAAGTGCACTGCAGCAACTTGCCAAGGCTTGTTCGACAGCACCTTCCAGGCACATGACCTCTACCACCTAGAAGGACAAGGGCAGCAAATGCATGGCAACACCACCACCTGCAAGTCACACACCATCCTGACTTGGAACATATCGCTGTTCCTTCACTGTTGCTGGGTCAAAATCCTGGAACTCCCTTTCTAACAGCACTGTGGATGTACCTACCCCACATGGACAGCAGTGGCTCAAGAAGGCTGCTCACCACCACCTTGGCAAGAGCATTTAGGGATGGATAATAACTGCTGGCCTAGCCGGCGGCACTCACATCCAATGAACGAATTAAAAAAAAATACAAAGGGCCATTTTGCCGCTGTACATGATGTTAATCTTTTTTTTAAAAATGGAACAGACTGGTGCAAATTAATATTGAAGGATTATGCCAAATTTGGGTATTGCAAATTAATCTGAAATAGATCATTTTAGGTTCAAAGTTCAGTTTGTCTATAAACTCTAGGAATAGATTGAGTTTGAAAATAATGAATCCAACCGCCTTATATAACTTGATGTTAAACTGGCAGTCTTAGCAATAAACTTTTATTTCCATACTGGTGCCACTTTGTCTGTTTTATAACTTTAAATAAGTTCTGAAAGAGTTAAGTTGTTTTGTCAGTGAGCTAAATTTTGAACCAATTGCTTCATTGCAAGCTGCATAATTACTTTGCTTTAGGCTGCTTTTTTGAACTCCCTGTAGACAATATAACTACGGACACGGGGTGGGTGTGAGATGGAGGAGAAATTCGTCCGTCTGGCACTACGCAGGCTTACCTCGATTACCTGGGGGCAGAAAGAGCCTCTGACCATACTGCGTGGCTCCTGCAATGTTCACAATTGATGTCATTGTGGAAATCTGTACGGGTCATGCAGGTAACAGCTGGCAGTGCTGACCGGGGGTATCAATGGCTTCCCCGAGCAGACCGTCAAAGTCATTTGGCAGAATGCCTCATCACCAGAACTTTCAAACAAGCACCAAGACGTAGCTTGGCTGGTGGTGAGAAGGGCCCTCCCCGTCAGATCCTTCATGCACACAAGAAGTCTCGCCCCCTGCGCACAATGCCCCCGCGGTGGCTGTGGTGGGGAAGAGATGGTTGCCCACATCCTCCTGGAATGTGTCTTCGCAAAGCAGGTGTGGAAAGAGATGCAGTGGTTTTTGTCGAGGTTCATCCCAAGCAGCTCTGTAACACAGGAGTCTGTGCTCTACGGGCTGTACCCAGGGACGCACACCGAGACAAACATCAACTGCTGCTGGAGGACTATCAATTCGGTGAAAGACGCCCTTTGGTCTGCCCGAAACTTGCTGGTCTTCCAGCGCAAAGAGTTGTCCACCACCGAATGTTGCAGACTGGCACATTCCAAGGTCCAGGACTACGTGCTGAGGGACGGACTAAAGCTTGGGGCAGCCGCAGCAAAGGCTCAATGGGGAAAGACCACAGTGTAAGGTCCCCCCACCGAGCTGAACTGAGGGGCTGGATCCATGGGAAACCCCTCGAACTGTATCGGGAAAATTTTGTGTGCTGTAAATGTAAAAATGTATATGGCATGACAATGAAATGGAAGGGTTGTGAGGCAACTCATGATTGTATTGAAGGAAACTGATCACCTTTGCACTGTTTGTATTTCTTGACTTGATGCTGTTTTAAACTGTTTGGCAATGTAATTTTTACAGATTTTTATGAATAAAGTATATTTTGGAAAAAAAAAATCAATGTAGTCACGTAGCGCTACTTGAAGTGGCGCTACCTTAACAAATCCCCCCCATCCCACGTATTGTTTAAATACCCAGGAATGATATTTAACCGGTTAATTTTTACTGTTGTCTCAGAGTGCTTCAAAATAGACAATGGCTACATAAATGATTGAAAATAATGCAGTCACTGCAAAAGCAGATGATATTTGAGCTGGCAAAGGCTTTTAGGAACAAAGGGGAAGGAAATGCGAAGAAAAAAATCAATACAGGAAACAAAAACAAAGAATAAAAAATGAATACAAAACTAATAAACGAAATAGAAAGAAGTGGTAAAGGAAATTGGAAACTGCAGAAGTCAGTCTCAAAATAAAACTGGAAAGAAACAGTATGAAAGAATCAGTACAAACATTTGTAAGGATTCGCTAAGAACCAAAAAGCATAATTAGAAATCAAGGAATCTGTAAAATTAAACAGAGGAATTGGTAAAAAAGGAGAAAATTAAACTAGGAATTAGTTTAAAAAAGAATCAAATAACAAATAGAAGGAATCGGAGAAAGCAGAAGGAATAAGTTTAAAATAAAGGAATCAAAAGCAAGTAAAATAGAATCCAAAAAAGATGTGATAAATTAGTAAAAATGGAATCAATTAAAAAAGTGAAGAAATAAATGAAAAAGAAGAAATCAGTGAAAAAAGCACAATGAATACATAATCACTCACTAAAAACAATAAAATCAGAAAAAACAAGAATCTGTAAAAAAATAGAAGGAATCTGTAAAATACTGAAGGATTCAGAACAAAAGGCAATGAGTCAAAGAACAATTCAACAGAAACAAATAGTAAGAATCAGTTTAACAGGATTCAGCACATGTTCAATACGAACCAATGAACCAGTAAACAGGAGGAACAAAGGGAATCAGTAACAGGA
The DNA here is from genome assembly GCF_036365525.1 of Heterodontus francisci. Taxonomy (NCBI): domain Eukaryota; kingdom Metazoa; phylum Chordata; class Chondrichthyes; order Heterodontiformes; family Heterodontidae; genus Heterodontus; species Heterodontus francisci. Next base: position 154,753,306 of record NC_090375.1, on the reverse strand, counting down.
CACCAAGTCAGAGCAAAAAACAAAATCCCACCAAAAATGAAGATTTTCAGCTATTTGGGCTTACTTTACTAATTGGTGCTCTCAGTCACTGAGCTTCACCCACTTAAGACAGATCGGCAATTTGAGCATAAAGGTCAATGGGCCCTGAAGAATCTTCCTGTCCATGATTAGATTCGTAAAATTCACTCTGTTGTGTAACAAGAGCTAAAAGGTTTTTTTTAACAAAATGCTGTAAATAAAATCAATTGGAATGTTTTACCACAAGTCACTAATATGACAGATTGTGGCCTCCATTTTCTTTGTACGGCCAGTGGTAAAGAGCCTCACCCAAAGTTCGAGGTCTGATGCTTGCAATTTTCTGATGCTTGCAATTTTCTGATCAGCACATATTTGGAAAATTGTCCCTGTGGCATCATTCAAATTGCGCTGGATATGAGGAAATGGCACGGACATGGGACTAAAGAAGCTTATCCATTTCAACAGCCAGATGGGCACAAGCACAATGGGCCAAATGGCCTCCTACTGTGCTGTAATGTGATTCTATGAGCTTGAGATGGTGCCGTTTGGCTTTACTTCTGGGAACTGGCCCAGACTGATCTGATTAAAACCCTTTGTCCATTGCCTGTAAGCATAAAGCAGAAGAAAAATTAAGTTGTAGTTCCTGGGCTCCTGTCTTGCATCACCTGTCTTGCAAACAGGTACGATATTTGCCATCTGCCATCTCATTTTCTCTTTCTCCAGACCAATTTTAAGTGAATTGGGTAAATGTTGACAATTGTTTTGGTAAACACCTGCTGAGGAGCTGCGTATGGATTTCATTGGCACGATTGTCTCAATCACAATAATAACAATAAATGATATTAACAGAGGAGCCCTGGCCCCAATTTCCTGCCTGCTGGGATAGCATAGGATTTTTGACAGAGTGACATCTTCATGTGCCTTTGATTGTGATCCTGACACTAGCGCATCTCTTAAGTGTTTGGTCTACGCACGATGCCTCTGTCAGGTGGTGGGGGGCAGAAGGCTACTGCAGTGTAAGAGGACATCGATGGTCCAAATAACTTTTAAAATTCCCAGTTCTCTATTATGGCAGTTTCTCTAAGCAGTCATTCTACATTATCCCATCAGTTCTCTCTGTATGTACAGACGGAGGTGTGGCTGCCCCACTGCCATCAGAAATTAGGACTGGAGCAAAAGAGCAGAACTGGAGCAACCCAGGGTTGGGCCACAACCAAGGGATGAGTGGAGGTCCCACCCTAAATTCCATCCCTGAATATGCATATTATAAAGTCTTTATGCCAATTTAAAGGGAGAAAATTTGGGGCCATTCCATTGTCTGTATTTTAAGATCCATTATCTAGAACAGACTTACAAAAAACCTCCCAGAAATTTCAGCTGACAATAGACCCAAAGAAGTCTATAGCAAAAAAGAGGGCAATTTGGCCTATTATGTCACTACCTATACTGTGCTTGAGTAATGTAAAACTAACCCCACTGCCTGAGACTCAGTCTTGAATTACAACTTTCTGTAACTCAACAATGGGGAGACTGAGACCATCATCTTTGACCCCCATCACAAATTCTGCTTCTTTTCTGTCACTTCTTTACCTCCAACTCACCCCACCCTACAACTCTAGCAGGTTAAACCAAACTATTTCCAACCATTAGTGTTTGAATCTGATCTCATTTTCTAAGCATGAATGCAAGTTATTGTTTTCCTGCTCTTTCCCCAGTATCTTCCTGTGCTTCAAAATATTTATCCTTCACTTAAAAGATGCAATGGTGTCTGCCTCATCTATTCAATACTAGTGAATACTAGTGAATGAATGCTTAACAGGTTTATCAGACATTCTTTTTAATTTGTTATGAGCTTGTAGGCAGCACTGGCAATGTGGTATTTATTGCCGATTCTTAGTTGTCCTGAGACAGTGTTGGTGAGTTTCATAGTGTCTGTAACTTGGCTTCCTAGGTCACTTAATGTAATGTGGACTGATGCCATATATAGACCAAAAATGGTGAGGGATGGCAGGTCTCCTTCCCTGAGAGACATTGGTGAACAAGTTGGGTTTTTATGACAAACTGGCAACTTTGATGGTCATTTTTTCTGGTGCCATCTTATCAGATTTTAAAAATTCAGTCTCATAACTGGCATTGTGGGATTTGAGCTCACAAGCTAGGTCGTAAAATGCCATAACCACTACACTAATATACTCTTTTACTTGCTTCTACTTAATGCATCTTTTAACCCATTGATTTTAAATGGTGGACCATTTCACTCTATTTTGTTTTGCAGCACACATTACTAGTTTAGAGACACAAGCCTAAATATTCACTGAGGCCATAGAAATGAATTACAAATTGATCCAGTAATAGCAAACGTCATTGCTATCTGTAAGAAAACCTTTGTTCTAATATAGTATTTATAATTCTTGGACACTGGGATGCATTCTTGAAGTCCAATGTAAGTGATTAGTAATTTTAGTATTGCTTTTGTGTGCAAGCATATGCTGTAGTTTTCCATGGATTTCTGATAGTCTTCATCAGTTTGAACATGCATTTCTCTCCCATTGTAATGCCAATTTTAAGACTTGATGAAATTGTTCAATTGGATGTTACTGTCAATAAGCTGCTTTAGCAATCTTAGTTAGGCCAGGACTCAACGTTTCGTGCAAATGTATTTGTGTTTGGAATAAAGCTTGAAATGAATTTACCATGTTTTATCAGTAATCAGAGATTTAAAAATCTATGACCGTTTGATGACTCCATTGAAAGTGAGCAGATGATCAGAAGCAATCATTCATTCATTCTTAACAAAGTTACTATCGCGTGGCCTTCTAACAAAGCTTTGTTGAGGATTATATAGTTAGATCACTCTATATGTTTTGTTTGAATCATCCTATTTTCCCATTAACTCAGGAGTTCTCCAGGGTCCAATCCTATTTCCACACTGTTCAAGCTTCATTTGAATTGTTTCATTTGGCCCTTTTCCTCTCTGATCATGTTACTATACATCCTTCAAATTATGAATAATTACATAAGATTAACAGCACTAACACAGGCCATTTATGCTCTACATGAGCCTCCTCCAACCTTACTTCATTTCACCCTATCAACGTATCAGATTGCTTCAGATCATCTGCTCATTTCATTTCGCATAAGATCCTCTACAGTCAGCAGACAGCAAAGACTTTCATACTTTCAGGTTAGGCCATTTCTAAAATCAGGTCCTAGAGATGGAAAGTCATGCTCTAGCCCTTGACAAGTGTTAAAATCACACGTGGCCTTTTATTGCAAAGAGGAAATGTACTGTTTGAAGCTATTTCCTCTTTCGCATTCACACATAATTCTAATGCCCAGAGGCAAAGATTTATCGAAATAGAAGTAAAATAGCCTTAGTGAATATTTAGGCTTGTGTCTCTAAACTAGTAATGTGTGCTGCAAAATAAAATAGAGTGAAATAAATAATGGCTGGAAGCATTGTGAAGCACCTTGTAGCAATTTTCCCCGACTGACATTGAGCTCCCAAAGAAAAACTTAATCTGGGCGGGGAATGATTAATGAAAATGATGTCTCAAAACTCTGTGATATTCAAGTGCTGATCTTGTTGCAATGTGCTGTGACTACTTTAGCATCCATATTGAAAAATTCAGCTCACGTTCCAGTTCACTGTTGGCTTAATTAATCAACTCACCATCTGTCTTTTTGGAAAATCTTGAGTCAGAGACCATTACTACAATAACAGCTTACATCTTTATAGCACTCATTACATTGAAAAATGTCCCCAGGCACTTTACAGGGCAGTGTACCTTTACAACTAGGGCATTAAGGATTGTCTGGGCAGAGTGTAGAAAGGAAAATAGATCAGATTCTGTTAGGGGATTGCAATCCTTTCCACTCAATTTTCTGACCTATACTCTGCCATGGCAATGCAAAATGTCCAGATGGGAAAGGTGAAAACCTACCCTCTATGTGTTCATTTGAATATGGATGAGCTGCACCATCAAGCTTTGAAGATGACCAACTAAACTTTGCAGTATTCCTATTGAATACGACTGGATGTATAACTCTGACTGCTGCGAATTACAAACTTCCTTGGTTGGATTTTCCCTCTTATTGCACCTAGATATAACGTATCACTTTGCTGTGGAGTAGAATTGAATGGGGAGGATCAAACATGTTTGATAGAGTTGCCCAACTTTCCTTCCATTTGAGTCAATCGATGGAAAGTCACAGGAGCGTGATTTCCCCTACTCGATTTTCCTCTGTGTCTTGCACCCAGTAGATTCTTGACATTGTTAGGAACACTGTTAATTCAATCCATCTTCTCCATAGGTCACAACATATCCTTTAAATCTTTCCCACTTGTTGAAACAGTCAATCAGATACCCTATTCCTCCCCCCCCACCCCCGAATAGAACTCACTAACCAGGTTTCTTCATTGAACAAGAAAATTAACAGTTTATTATAAAACAAGTCTTAACTAGTAATGAAGTAAAATAATAACACATAGATCAAAACATTAAATTTTAAAATGTCCTCTTTTCTACCTTAACCAATCTTTAAAGTCCCTATTACCTTAGTCCCTTCACACTCACACACCCATATATATTCCTATACATAAATTGGTTAACTGGAAAAATAAAAAAAAGATTTTTAGGTCAGAGCTCTGTTACAAACAAAAAGAGCTTGGTAGATTACTTACTCAATTTTTGAAATAAACAGCAGATGAGATATGTTGTTCCAAATTGGCATACAGTCTAACTTCTGAGCACATGAATCTAGGATCTTTAGAATCTTCCAGAAATTAGTTCTCTTCAGGCAGCATTGAAAATTATTTAGCAGGCCATCTTGGAATACAGGAAGCAAGATGAATTCATGGCGGTCTTCATAAGACCCTTCAGAGATATTGGAAAACAAAGCTGGGTTGTGGTCTACTGTTCTTTCTTGACTTCTTCTCCAAGCTTGACACACACACTGACTGACAACCAAACAGCTTGGCAGTTTTTGCCCATCCAGATGTTCTGTGCCTGCTACTGGGCTTATCTAACCAAAGGAGAGTTGTCAATTTTCTGCCCCTGTTGCCATGGTTTCTGCCCTAAGCCTAGCCCAAGCCAGGTGACAAACAGTAACACTGTTGCCAATCCAGCCCTCACTGTCCCCTTGATTTATTTAGCTTAACTATAAATTCCTTTAAAAAAAATATTTTTAACAAAACAGAGTCACTTTCATAACAACATCCAGGCACAATAACAGGAAAATCCTAGACTTCTGACTGAGTTGAGAATTGCTCCATTGCTTAGATTTCAGAAAAAGTGTCTTTGGCCTGAATTTTGCAGTAAGAATAATGAAATCAGCACTCACCATTAAAAAGCAAATCAGATAGCAACTTTTAGTATCTACACATGCACAGTTAAATGTGGAAATCAGGAAGTTGCTGTACAATTTGCCTTTCTCCTCCACAATCTTCTATACACTGATACATCGGTGAGAAATTTGGAATTTAGACACACAAAGGGTGCGAAGTTGCAGTACTTACCCACTAATCACAGCAGAAAAGGTTGGGTCTTGTGTATTCAAGTGTAAGTGAATTTTTAATGGTGTGTAAGTCTTAATTACTGCCAAATAACCTCTCTATGACTGAAAATTTACTTTTACAAGTGTTGAGTCTCATTATTTTAGATTTTAATTATTGTTGGAAATTTAAAAAAATTAAAATAACTTTTTAAACTTTTTTTCTGTGTCTTTTATCTCTCTCTTTTAATCCCAACTTTTTTCCACTCCCTTTATTTTACATTCTGTACATGATTAGACATTCCTGGTTCAGACTCTTGGCTGCAAAGAGATATGGACAGGTTAAGTGAGTGGGCAACAAGGTGGCAGATGGAATATAATGTGGGGAATTGTGAGGTTATTCACATTGGCAGTAAGAACAAAAAATCAGAATACTTTCTGAAATACATGAAACCTTTAAATGCTGATGTTCAGAGAGGCTTGGGTAATCTCATACAAGGAATGCAGAAGGTGAGCATGCAGGTACAGCAAGCAGTTAGGAGGGCAAATGGCATGTTAGCCTTTATTGGAAGGGAATTAGAGTTCAAGAATCAGGAAACCTTGTTACAATTGTATAGCGCTTTGGTGGGACCACAGCTGGAGTATTGTGTGTTGTTTTGGTCTCCATATCTAAGGAAGGTGTTATGAAAGTGCTTCTATTTAAAAAAAATTTTGAGGACTCATATTTTAGAATTATAGACATTGGTGCATTTGGGAAAACTGAAAAGATTCCATGGATATGTTTTTTTACAAGGGTCACTGAGAGGTCTTGTTTGAAAACAAATCTTTACTGGATGTCACATGCCTTCAGCTCAATAAACACCAAAAACCTTGGTGACTTGGGGGAGATGTTTACAGAGAAGTAACATGTCAAGATTTATGATGGTCAGGAGGTTTTGCTTTTGGGATATTGTTTTGGTTCAGTTGGGGTGTGGACAGCATTGATAGCAATTGGGTTTGTAGCCTGCTGAAAAACACCCAGCTCCTCTTTCTCCACCTCTTTGAAAAAAAAATGTAAATCCAGTGTGTGAGAACTAAAACCCCTGATGCCACATTTCTCCTGAGACGCTCCTGGAAGGCTTGCCAGATTAATTCTCAACGCCGCCTGAAAATAATTGCTCCAGAAAAGATCCCGGTGACCCATCTACACTCGGAGCCCAGACTGTATGCTATTTTTGGGACACAACATACCCCATCCTTTTTCTTCAAGAATTAGCAAGTATTTGGCCAAAGTTTTTTTTTGTTTGTCTTTGTAAAAAAAAAACTCTGCAGAGAGAAGTTCTTTATTTGATGTTTTTTTTCCAGTGTGTGTGTGAGTGTGTGTGTGTTGGGTATTTAAAAAGGGACCTTTCATATTTCAATCTTTATGTTAATGCTTTGCCTCGTTACTGGATAAGTCTTGTTTTATTATAAACTGATATTTGTGTTGTTTATTAAAGAAACAAGGTTGGTGTATTTTATTCTGAGATAAAGAGTAGAGTATATGATTGACCGTATCGGTAACTGAGTAAACAATTAAATATATGTTGTGACCTTTGGAGAAGTGGAACTAGAGAAAGACAATGCACTCCTCCCGCCTCAGTCATAACAATGGTTATATTAGTATTGGAAGTGGTGCAGCAAAGGTTCACTTGATTGGTTCCTGGGATGGGAAGGTTGGCCTCTGATGAAAGGCTCAGTAAATTGGACCTATATTCTCGAGAGTTTAGAAGAATGAATGGTGATTTCATTGAAACATACTAGATTCTGAAGCAGCTTGACAAGGTAGGCACTAAGGTTGTTTCCACTGGCTGGAGAATCTAGAACATGGAGGCACAGTCTCATGATAAGGAGATGAGGATACATTTCTTCACTCAAAGGGATGTGAATCTTCAGAATTCTCTATCCCAAAGGGTTGTGGATGCTCCATCATTGTGTATGTTCAAGGCTGGGATAGTTAAATTTTTGGTCTCTCAGGAAATCAAGGGATATGGGGAATGGACAGAAAAGTGTTGAGACAGAAAATCAGCCATGATTGTATTGAATGGTGGAGCAAGCTTGAAGTGGTATATTGCCTATTTATGCTCCTATTTCTTATGTTCTTATGTTCTTAGACTGCTTGCATGACATCTCGTACTGTATGAGCAGAAATATGCTCCAGTTAAATAGTGGTACAACTAAAGCCATCATCTTTGGTTCCCTGCTACAAATTCCATTTCCTAGTCACCAACTTCCTCCCTCTTCCTTGCAACTGTCCGGCTGAACTGGACTGTTTGCAACCTTGGTGTTTTATTTGACCCTGAGAGGAGCTACTGACCACATATCCACGCCAGCACTAAGACCGCCTACTTCCAGCTCCATGACATTCTCCAACTCTGCCCCTACCTCAACTCATCTACTGCTGAAACCTTCATCCATGCCTTCATTATCTCTAAACTTGACCACACCAACACATGCCTGACTGGCCTTCCATTCTCCCCCTCCATAAACTTAAACTCACCCAAAACTCTGCTGCCTTTTGTCCTAACTCGCACCAAACCTCATTCACTTGTCACCCCTCTGCCCGCTGGCCTACATTGGTTCTTGGCTAAGCAATGCCTCAATTTTAAAATTCTCATCCTTGTTTTCAAATCTCTCCATGGCCTCACCCCTCCCTATCTCTGTAATCTCCTCCAACCCTACAACCCCCCGAGATATCTGTGCTGCTCCAATTCTGGCCTCTTTGCATCCCTGATTTTAACTGTTCCACCATTGTCAGCCAATTCATCAAGGCCGTAAGCTCTGGAACTCCCTTCCTACACTTCACTGCCTTTCCATCTCTTTTTCCTCCTTGAAGATACTCCTTAAAACCCACTTCTTTGACCAAGCTTTTGGTCATCTGCCCTAACATCTCCTTATGTGGCTTGGTGCCAAATTTTGTTTGCTAATGCTGATGTGAAGCATCCTGGGATGTTTTACTCGGCAGTATATCAATGCAATCCTTCCTTCCATCCCTCCCACCCATCCATTTCTAACTTTCTTTAATGCAGGAGTTTCCATTTCCTTGTTTTCTTTATCTGGCCTGTCTATCATTGTTATTTTACTGTCTTTGAAAATCATTCAACTTTTTACTTTCCTCTTACTGATTCTAGGCAATTATAATCAGTTATTTATCAATATTTACCAACCTCTTAGCTTCTTTCCCCCTCTGCCAAATTTCAATTAATTCAATCCTAATTACTGCAGTTGTCATCCTACATGGCGTAAACCATGATTATCTTCGTGTTGCTTAGACTTGTTCCCACAGGCAATTTAAATGGATGAGCCAATTTGATAATGATGCTTAGAGAAACTATTTTCCTGAGGGGTATTTTCATGGCACAGCAAAGCCTGTAGTCAAAGCTTGACTAAAGTCTATAGCTGACAAGATTATTTTGATCTCATTTGCTGTTGCTAGTAGGCAGTAGAAGACTGAGAGGAGAGCAAAGCTGCCAGGGCTTCTAGCACTTAATTTTTTTGCAGGGTGAGGATGGTGGTGGGAGAAACAATCTTGTACCTTTGTAGCTTTATAATTTCTTCTTTAAATTAGTTGCCGGGAGGAAGTGGGTCCTGCAACATACTGTGCTGTGCGAAGACATTTCCACCTCCCTACTCACGCAGAAGTCTGATATCCAGGTGCAAAGATTTACCAGAAATAGAAACAAATGACTTCAGTGATACTTTTATTCTGTCTCAAAGTAGTGCTGCAAAAATAAAATAGAGAGTTGAGTAATGACATGGAGCACAGCGTGGTACCAGTGGACTGATAGAAAATAACATTCAGTGCCAATTGTTGACATGAATATTGATCAGCAAAACATATTGTCTTAGGGACAAAGAAATGTTGTGGATAACTGACAATTCAGATTAAGATTAACTCTAGATATTGCTATTTAAATAAAGTCCTTATTTATCTGTAATTAGTACAAAAATGTCACATAGTAAATAGTAATTATTATGAGGGTGCATCTTTGGTGCAGTCATTTTAATTATTGGACTGTAAGCTGTTACAACAGGTATAAACAAGTGTAACACAGGAGTATCTGCACCCCAGGTACTGCAGTGGTTAAAGAAAGCAAGCGGATCACAATCACCTTCTCAAGGACAGTTAGAGATGGGCAATAAATGCTGGCTTTTGCAGTGACACCCACATCCCATGAATGAATGGATAAAAAAAATTAAGTGTTGTACTAATGATAGAGGTATGTTATTGTTATTCAGCAACATATCTTTCTTTCATAAATTAATTTTGACCTAATTTTGCACTCATCAAAGTGAGGAAGGTTACTACCAAGGTGATTTTCCATCTTGCAGTCAATGTTGTTATGTAGGTAAACATGGCAGCCAACCTGCACACAGCAAGATCTCATAAATGACAAATGAATGAATGACCAAATAATAGTTGCAATTTCCTTCGAGCTGCCATGAATTCAGTTAGAGAGCACGAAGGAATTAGAAACACCCGACTGGTACAGCAGAGGGTGCTCTTCTAATGTTTTGAGCAAGTTAACTTGCTTGGCAATGTGAAGAGAATATCGGGCTGATTCCCCAACTGAAGCTTCCGACGGGGATGGAGAATCAGGCATTGTGGATTCACAGTTTCTCAATCAGCGCCTTGTGTGGCACTTAACCTTCTTTACTTTCTGCATCGTAGAAGGGTACAGACAGAAGTTTGGTTGCAATTCTGGGCCCATCACTCCTAAACCCTCAAGTCATGGTTCAGCTTAATTGAAATCAATGGCCAGAAAGTGGGAGAGTCGGGACTCTGGAAAGCTGACCTTGATCTGCAAGACCAGCCAGCGCATCTGTAGCCTGAATGAACTCCTGCAATTGCCATTGAATCATCACAGAAGGAAGCCATTTAGTCGATTTTTTATAGGATCTTTACTACTCTCACCAACCTGTGCTCCCCCCTTAACCCTCATCTTCCTCTGCTTCAAGTATTTGTACAATTATCCTTAAAAGAAGTAACTATTCTTGCCTCAACCCTCTCTCACCTGTGGCACAGCATTTAAAAAAATTATTTATTCATGGGATGTGCCGTTGCTGGCTAGGATAGTATTTATTGCCCATCCCTAATTGCCCTTGAGACGGTGGTGGTGAGCTGCCTTCTTGAACCAATGCAGTCCATGTGGTGTAGGTACAGCACTGTTAGGAAGGGAGTTCCAGGATTTTGACCCAGCAACAGTGAAGGAACAGCGATATCGTTCCAAGTCAGGATGGTGTGTGGCTTGGAGGGGCACTTGCAGGTGGTGGTGTTCCCGTGTATCTGCTGCCCTTGCCCTTCTAGGTGGTAGAGGTCACGGGTTTAGGAGGTGCTGTCGAAGGAGCCTTGGTGAGTTGCTACAGTGTATCTTGTAGATGGTACACACTGCTGCCACTGTGCGTTGGTGCTGGAGGGAGTGAATGTTGAAGGTGGTCGATGGGGTGCCAATCAAACAGGTTGCTTTGCCCTGGGTGGTGTGGAGCTTCTTGAGTGTTGTTGGAGCTGCACCCATCCAGGCAAGTGGACAGTATTCCATCACACTCCTGACTTGTGCCTTGTAGGTGGTGGACAGGCTTTGGGGAGTCAGGAGGTGAGTTACTCACCACAGGATTCCCAGCCTCTGATCTGCTCTTGTAGCCACAGCATTTATGTGGCTGGTTCAGTTCAATTTCAGGTCAATGGAAGCCCCTAGGATATTGATAGTGGGGATTCAGCGATGGTAATGCCATTGAACATGAAGGGGAGATGGTTAGATTCTCTCTTGTTTGAGATGGTCATTGCCTGGCACTTGTGTGGCGTGAATTTTACCTGCCACTTACCAGCCCAAGCCTGGATATTGTCCAGGTCTTTCTGCATCTGGACATGGGCTGTTTCAGTATCTGAGAAGTCACGAATGGTGCTGAACATTGTGCAATCATCAGCGAACTTCCCCATTTCTGACCTTATGATGGAGGGAAGGTCATTGATGAAACAGCTGAAGATGGTTGGGCCGAGGACATTCCATGCTCTACCACACCTCTGCATAAATATATATATTCTGACCTCTCCTCACACTCTTAGTGACAATCATAAATGGATGACAACTCATCACCGACTCCTTAACCAGAAGGAAATATCCTTTCTCTATTCATCCTATTAAAACTCTTCAGAAGTTTCAAAACAATCTCTATTTAATCTCCTGGCCTTCTCTGCTCGAATGCATATAGTCCCAGTATTTTGCAACTCTTATAAGTTTTAATATTTATGGTAACTTAATTACAATAGGTAATGTTGGTCCTTCAATTTTTATTTTAAAAATAGATTGCTTTGAAGGATAGTATTAAGCGAATGTGATCGATTGCAGCACATATTGCATGCATGTCTTTCATCTTCAGTAACAAAAGCTATCCTTTTTACACATTCAGAGTGAGTGCTCATTAACAGAAAAAAGCTGGCAGGCTATTTTGTGCCCAGTCTGTAAGAGTGCTCGTTTCTTTGGGCATACTACAACATGGTCCCCTCACACTGTGCTTTTATTTGCCAAAAACCAGGCTCCTTTGTATTCATTTTTTAAATTGAAAGCTCGGAAAGCACATTTCTTTTTTCTGACTTAATAGCTTTCTGTTAAGAGCTCTGCCTTATCTAGCAAAGCAGGGCTCAGATGAGAGAGCATGTTGAAAATGTCTCATTAACATATCTGGACTTCTTGCAGTCAATCATATACATCAATATGCAGATAGACGCTGGGTACTGCTTAAAGCATATTCTGCCTGCTAGAGCTTCTCAAAATCGCCTGTCACCTATAGTCCCCAAGACTGGTTGCTCACCAACCTGCTCTGGTTGTTGGTGCCTGAAGGTTGTCTCCCGGGAAAGAAACAAGAATTTGCACAACTTTGTTCAGCTTGAACACACACCAGGAATTCAGGTGCGGTGTTCAGAATACCAGAGTCACCATTTTCTGTTTCAGCCGCAAGTCGGAAGCATTGATCTCCACATTATTTTGCAATATATCTTTCTGTTAAATGAAGCTGCATGTTGTGAACGCTGAATCAAAAAGTTACCCCATAGTACTGCTTCGATCTTAGTTTAGTAAGTTCAGCTCCAGAATACAGCTCCTGTCCACCCAACACATCTCCCCTCTCCCTTCGCTTGTCACCATGGTCCATCTCCAAGCCTGCTCCCTGTTACAGCCCTTCCCAGACAGCCCAGCGACTTCCCTGATTTTCCTGTCAAAATAATGGTGAGGCTTATGGCGCTTGCTGCTTTTTATGCACAACTGGAACAGCAACTTCAGACAAGGGTCAGATGCATGGTTAAACTCAAATATCTAAAAGCTGTTGTCTGAGTTGAGACACTCCGCTATTAATTTTGTGAAATTATCATCTTGCTGTCTGCCTCACCATTGAAATGCATTGAATATCATGAATATCATAGTAGATATGAATTAAACTCCCCACAGAAAGATAAGTCTTGTCCATTTCAGTCTAAGTACCCTGTTTACGTCATAATAAGCAGCCTCTCTTGCACTGAAAATGAACTATTACAGGTGTGAAGTATCAGTCTTTCAAGTTTTTATTGTTTGAAATTTAAAAAATGTAAAATTTTAAATATAGATATTTGTAACTTTTCCTTTCTGTTTCTTTTTTTATCTCTCAATCCAATACTTTTCCCCTCTTTTTATTTCTCTTTCTGTACTTGATTTGACATTGAATTCACCAACTCTAATTTGTACTTCCTTCTCAATCCTTGTGCAGTTAATTTCATAATCCTTCTATCTGATTGGCTAAGGAGATAGACAGTTACTGGCCCTGTTTGCCTCGCTCTACTTCGCTCTATCTGTTCACACTTTCAGCAACTTGCCACGCAAAAAACTTAAAATCCTAAATGTGCAAGGGCAAGCCTAACTAACAGCAGATGCCATTAGATGACATGCGACAGCAAATTATGGCCAATTATTTTCATCTTTAATTGACGCTGATTTGGCTACATACCACACTTGGTCAATGGGAGGGGCCTTCACAGTGCAGTGATTGCACATTTAAGTTTGAAAATAATACTGGGGTCCCATCTACATTGAAGGAAGCAAATTAGCCCACAGTAATGAGGTGCCCACCTGCTTCTGGTGGAAGTTTTGGTCGCCTATATTAAGGCTTTATCGAAGAGGGCAGTGGGCAAGCTTTGCACAGGAATTGCCAGTTTTAACAATTTTGGTTGTGCTGCCACCCTGTTGCCATCAAAAAATGGGGCAGGAGCAAGACCAAAGTCACTGCCATACTAAAGGGGATACAGTGAGAATGAGAGCTCAAGACAAACCTTGAGAAACAGAGATGACAAACAAAGCATGGGAGTAGCAAAGAAAGTAGGAGAATGACAGAGGAAGAAAACAAGGACAGAGAGTGTGGGAGAAAGAATAAGTGTGTAACAAAGTAAAAAAGATTGTTACAGTTAGAAAGAAATGCACAATTGTTTCTCATTTTTTGTCAGCAGTATCATAATAGATGAACAGTATTATGGGCTGGATTCACCTCCATGATCCTGCTTAAAATTGGGCAGAAAAGTGGTGGATAATGATGGTGAATTCATACCGTGAGGCCCAATACTGCCTCACAACCTAACCTGCGTTTCTCCTTGCACTTCAAAACAGCTGCTGGCTACTCCTTCCCACCTGCTGCATGCAAATGGTGGTTAGGGCAAGGTTCATGTCTCTGGTGGATGTCCCTTGTGTCCTCCCATGTTCCTGCTGATTCCTGAGCCAGCTATGGGGAAGGTAATGGTACATTCTGTGAAGCAGTTGTAATAAATCTGAGATTCCCCCATGGAGGGAAAGGGCCTTGCTGTCTCCATTCTGGTCACCAATTATCCCAGTTTCTGTGATGACCTATATGGTGACTGATATGCTAATCTTCATGGTATTTCTGCCCTTTGAACTGTCCAACTATCTCTGCTGGTGCTGCAGCAGCAGTCAGGTAGCAGCAGCATTGCTGGGAATTTGCATTTAGGGAGTGGTGAAAACTGGGCTGGGTTGCAATAGTGTCAGTGAGGAAGGTGGAAGTCCAGCCCCAGTGGAACACTGCTACTAGGAAGAGTATCACAGCCAGAAAGTATATGATTGATATCTTTTGAAGATGTTCTTCTGGAGAATGAAGGAATGGCAAAGACTCTAAAGGAGTACTTTGCTTTGGTTTTCACATAATTCTGTAGTATGGGGAATGGAAGGGTGCAAAATGGAAAGGTGAAGCAATTAGCTAGGATAATTAGACAGGAAAATAGGAATGTAAATCAACTGCAAAAGCTACCAAGCCCTGATGGCTTTACATCCTAGAATTCCAAGGGGAGTCAGAGAGGAAATAGCAGATTATCTGACCACATCACTTTAAACATTATCCATGGATATGGAAGTTGTGTCAGAAGACTGGAGAATTGCCAATGTAATATCTCTGCTCATAAAGGGAGAAAGGGAAAACAGGATTATGATAGACCTGACAGTCTAAAGTTAGTAGTGGGCAAGCTTTTACAGGCCATAATATGAAATTATTTCTTAAAAGAGCAAATATTAATTAAGGATTTGTAAAAGGCAAGCTATGCCTGAGAAATTTAATAGCGTTCTTTAAATAAATACTGGAATGCATTGAGAACAGAAAGTGCCGGAAATATTCAGCAGGTCTGGCAGCATCTGTGTAGAGAGAAACAGAGTTAACATTTCAGGTCTGTGACCCTTCATCAAGACAGATCTGAAACATTAACTCTGTTTCTCCAAACACAGATGCTGCCAGACCTGCTGAGTATTTCTGGCACTTTCTGTTCTCATTTCAGAGTTCCAGCATCCGCAGTATTTTGCTCTGATTTTAATGGAAACATTGGATGTGTGTGCAATGTTTCAGAAACTGTGAGATAAAGTGCATATGTGGCTTGTTGATAAAATTATGGTATGTGTTGCTAAAGGGAATGTGGTAGCATATATAGGAAGATGACTAAAGGATAGAAAATAGAGAATAATGCTTAATGGATGTTCACAGACTGGAGGGATGAAATCAGTGGTCCTTCAAGGATCTTTCCAACCTATATGAATACTCTCGACTTGAATATAGGTGGCTCAATATCAAAGCTTGTAGATAATGTAAAAGTACGGAGTTTGGATAACTGTGAAGGCGATCGGGCAAATAGATGTCAGATTATATTTAATACAAAAACATGTGTGATGATGCATTTTGGGAAATAAGCACCAATTGGTAAAAATTTTAAAGGAGTGGAAGAGCAGAGAGACTTAGAGAATATACAAATATTTAAAAGTGAGTGGATAAATGGATGTATGTGGGAATGCTAGTCTCGTAAAGCACAAAAGCAAAGAGATAATGTTAAAATGATACAAATCATTTGTTCTCTGCACTCCCCATGTTCTCTGCTCCCCCTCACGTGAGCCCTCCCACCCACTCTGCTCCACGGGCCCTCCCTCGAGTATATCAATAGAAGGTGATATATATCTTGTCTATCTTGTGAGCTCTTGGCTGTATTTTGGGGCATTGCTGGTGCTATGAGACCTGAGGGTCTGCCTGCTTTCATTTAGTAGGGGGTTTGTTGGTGGTTTGCCAATTGTTGGGTAATATAACCTTCCTGCCAGAAATTGCCATATCACCACAAGCCTCACCATGGGAGATGTGACTTTTTTGCACATATGGGGATGAATTTAATGTGGCCGTCAAAGGCAGGTGTGGCAACAGGGGATGGAAAATTGCAGTGGAACCATCCACCCAGAAATGCGGTGTTGTGACGTTGTTTCTGGATTTTGTCAGCATCGTTGCGGCATTGCCAACCCAACGCAATGGGAAGCTTTTTTAAATTGTTGAAATTCTGATCTAAATGCATTTAAATGTAATTAATTCCAATTTAATGATTGATCCTTGATTTTGTGAATGGCAGGCGGCACTCATGTGCCTTTGGGTTCATGACCATTAAAACCTGATGGCACCGATTTGAGAGACCACACTGGCACAACGGGGAGGCAGCCCTGAGTTATTGCTGCATAGGGGAAGAGGGGGGGGTCAGAGGCCATTGTGGGATTGTATTGCTGCGTGCTCTGCAGGGGGTTTCAGGGTGTCAAGGGCTCTGCAGGAGTTTCAGGGTGTCAAGGGCTCTGCAAGGGGGTTCAGGATGTCGGGGGCTCTGCAAGGGGGTTCAGGATGTCGGGGGCTCTGCAAGGGGGTTCAGTGTTGGTTTGGGCGGGCGCAATGTAGTGTTGACAAACTGCTGTGTGATGTGTTTAGTCGCTCACACTGCTGAAACAGAGAATGGGTCATCAGCAAGGTTGGACTCTGAGGTCCATCAGTGACTCTGTTGAGAGAATTATCAGAACCTCAGATGCTAAGGCAGGGTTGTCTCTGCATCAACAGCGATCAGCAGATTCACTGGTCACCTGGCACAGGTCTCATACATCCTGTAGTTTTGAACCCCCGTGGTATGATGCAGTGCCTCCAGCGGTGGGACTGACAACAGGCTGGTGCTCCATAACAAGAGCAACAGAGCCGGCCATGCCAAGAAGGGCCCACCTGCGCCATAGAGTGTACCAGACTTGGATCAGTGATTTCCAAATGTCCCAGCGCCATTGTCAGCGAAGACTGCGCCTCTCCAGAGAGGCCATTAATGACTGAAGTGCCATGCTGCAGGACGAGTTGCAACCTCTGAGATTTGGGGGTCACCTTACGCCAGTGGCCTTGCAGATCACCGGTGCACTTAACTTCTATGCATTGGGATCTTTCCAGGAATCCACTGGGATCATGTGTGGGATCTCCCAGGCGACATCCACCACTGGAGGTGACCAATGTTTTACTCAAAAGGGCTGGCGACTATGTGCATTACTAGACCTACCCTGACAGTCAGACTGAAAGGGTATTGGATTCGAGGCCATCGTTGGGAGGTGTGATAGACTGCACGCATGTGGCCATAAGGGCTCCTATGGACCAGCCAACCACCTTCATCAACAGGAACAGCTTCCATTCAATCAGTGTTCAACTGGTCTGCAACCACTGAAAGTGTTTCCTGCAGGTGTGTGCCTGCTTCCCAGGAAGAAGCCACGATACCCACACACTTCAACAGACTCAGGTGCCACAGCTTTTCAGGCCCCACGCTCACCGTCAGGGATGGATTTCCGGGGAGAAAGGCTACCCATTGGAGACATGATTACTGAAAACTGTGAGGAACCCTCGCAATGCAGTGGAGGAGAGGTACAACCATTGCCACGGCTCCAACCGAGCGACCGTCGAGCGGGCCATTGAGCTGCTGAAGATGAGATTCTACTGCCTCGGTCGATCTGGTGCAGCCCTGCATTATGCCCCAGGGAGGGTGTCGTGTATCGTGGTGGTCTACTGTGCTCTGCACAATCTAGTACTGCAGAGGCAGGGGGCCCTTACATGAGGAGGGCATGCCTGAGCGACACTCATCCACCGATAAGGAGGCCGCCGAGAAGGGAGATTGGAAGCAGCAGTGGATGGTGAACTTCCTACACAGGAGGCCAGATGGGTTGAGTGGCGCATGAAGGAGTCAAGAGACAACCTCAAAATGACCCGTTTCCAGCCACCATGATGTCCATTCATAGAGAGTCAAATAAAGGCTCACCTTAAAGTATGGACTCTGTCACCTCCTTTCCATTTGTTTTCCTTGTTTTGTGACTGACTGAAATGCCAGTGTCCATGGGAAATATATGTTAACGAGGGCTCTAGTCACATTGGCATGTTAATGAGGGCTGTGGTCACATTGGCATTGCCTTAAGGGGTAGGGGGAAGTCAGCAGCATAATGGCACAAGGCTTTCAGACAATGATGGCTAATAATTTGAACAACAGAACTTTTATTTAATTGTTAGAGAACAAATTAGAAACGCCGGTGAGTCCCAAAGTTTGACTCAATGGTCTTTTTAATAAATTTGCGGTGTGATCCCTGCGACGGCAGCTGTGCTGGAAGCATGCTGCCCTTGGCCTGTGATGACTTTGGCGGGTGTCCTCTGGCTGCCTTAGGCCTGCAGTGGTGCAGAATTCTCCTCAGGCTTCGTGGCTACTGGAGCTGGGCTCACTGGCGGAGGGGCTGAGGAGCTGGTGTCCACATTCGGGCATCCTGAGGGGAGCCCCCAGATGTGGATGACAGCCTCTCCTCCTCCCTTTGAAGGCTTTCTGGAACCACCCTGCTCACCAGAGAAGGACCAGAAGTGGGAATAGTCTCCAGGTTCCTTCCCTCGCCTTGCCACTGCTGTGTTGAGCACATGGCCAAGGCAATAGTGCACAGGTCTGTGCACATCTGTGGGATCTGGTTGCCAATCTCTTGATGGAGGAAGCCATGCACTTACATGCCTAATACATGGCAGCAGTCATGTCACGGATGGACTCCTCCATCATCCGCTCATGGCTGTGCATGGCCTCTAGCATCTCCATCAGCTGTTGCCTTACCTCTCTCTGCAACTCCAGCATTCCCTGTGCAGTCAACACCAGAGGCTTGTTACCTGGGGCTCATGTTGACCCACAGTCCTCCAACTGTCGTAGACCTCGGCTGTTTCATTCACCCTCAGCCAGCTGCTTGGGCGCGTGCACAGTGCTCTCACCAGCTTGTCACCCTGAATCTAAAGCTGAGCATTTACCCACTGAGGAGAAAGTATCTGCACTGGTGGAAGGTGCAGGAGAGTCATGGGACAGTGCATCCTCTGAGTGGTCCTCCTCAGAGGTGGACGACTGTCCCCCTGTGACTGCGGTCTCCTGCGGATGCCGACCTGCATTAGAAAAGGCAAACAGGTGTGGGTTAGGCTGTGCATATCTCATCACACCAACAATTCGTACTGTGGGTCTCCAACATGAAGAAGTATGCCGATTGGAACCAATCCTCACTCTCTTGCACAAGGACTCCAGTCTCCCTATCTAAAATAGCACAGCCATCCTGGGTCCCCACCAGTTCTAAGGCCTCTTCCTCGGTGGTGGTGAGAGGACCCAGATCAGGAACTCATCTGCCAGTCCAGGACATCTCCCTCCTGTTGTGGGCCCTCTTGTCCTGCAAGAGGAAGGATGGAGATAGTAGAGATTGGCAGAGAGATCAACATGACAGTGTTGCTAGTGTCAACCTCTCGTCTCCTACTGGGGGATCTGATATCTCTCATGCTGCCAGGGGAGCTAATGGGGGGGTGGGGGGGGGGTGGGGGGTGAGCTGTGAATGGAGGGGCCTCTGGCAGAGATGCAGCCGTGCATCTGTCAGGATGAGATAATACCCTAGTCCCTCTGCCATTGCTGTGGTAGTCCCACCCTCCCCATGTCATGCACCCTCCCACATAGTCACATGCAATCCCCAAAAAGGAGAGAGGTATAGAGCACTCACCTTGGCTGAACGCAGGAGGTCGTTGACCCACTTTTGGCACTGGACACAGTTCCATTGACCCCACGGTTGCTGGCGATCTCTGTCCAGGCTTGTTTCATCAGGCGGGAGGACCTCTTCTTGCCATCTCTGAGCAAGAGAACCTCCTGCCTTTCCCAGGCGGCATGGAGGAGAATCTGCAGGGAGGCATCACTGAACCATGGGGCCACTCGGTTCCTGGCCTCGGGCTTCCTTTGCTGTCCTCCTTAGGGAGTTGCGGGTTCCATTAATGAGCTCAGCAATGTTTTCTGCAATACACTGAAAGCAGTCAGTGACTCGAAGGCAGGAGTGAATGCAGGGCTGGCAGGCTTTTAAATATGGTGCCAGCACCTGCTCTGGTGTCATCAAATGCCGTAATCACTGACATGTCTCCTGTCCCTGTCGCACGATTGTGGGGGGGCCAATCGCCTCCAGTATGTAAAATGGTCAGCAACCCCCCCACCCCTCCTCCCACATCCACGTTGCATTTGGGAATGGTGCCCATTTCTGGGCGGGTTCACAAAATTCAGCCCCTGGAGAGCAATTTTGGCTTTTGGAAGAGGTGTAGAATGGACAATATCAGTTCGTCTGCCCGTTATTTGCCAGACACAGTTTTAGTTTCCATAGACGCCAAGATTAATTTTTTATATATATATTGGTAAGAGCTGTACAATGAATAATTTAGGAGTCTTCATTGGTAGTAACCTGAAAGTATATGGCCAGTGTGAAGCAGTTATCAATAAGGCAAATCCAGAAGTACTTTTTCACAGAAGCGGTAGATTAAATCTCAAATTCTGTTCCCCATAAGGCTGTGAATGCTAGGGATCAATTGAAATTTTCAAGACTGAGTTCGGTGGTTTTTTTTGTTGGGTAAGGATATTCAGGCAGATAGGTCAAATTCAGGTAAATGGAGCTGACATATGGATCAGCCATGATTTAATTGAACGGTGGAATAGGCTTGAGGGGCTGAATGGCCTACTCCTATTTCTGTGTTCCTAATCTTCTCCTTTCCTAACACAATTAAGGTCTTATTCCACTGACCCCTGTTCAAACTGGCACACTTCCTTTCTCCACACTTGTCAGAATTCCTGCTTATGCTCTTTGCTTCCACATCCTCTCCCAGCCCAGTTCAGGTTGTCATTTTCCCTCTCTACTCCCTCTTAGTAAATGCTGGTACTTTCCTTCCTTCCTCGGTCCACAGCACTGTTCCCAGTTTCTCCCCTATTATCTCCCCTGTCAAAGAACCACATCCAGCATTTTTCCCTTTTCCTCTTCCCAGCCATTTCCCTTGCCTCCATAGCCATCCATTTACTTCCCCCTTCATTGCCATCGAATTCCCTTTCCCTCTTCCCTTCATTTCTCCCATCCTTTCACTGCCTTTCACTCATGGCTCCATCTATTTTCCCTCTCCCCATGCATTCTAACCCTTATCGAATTTTCCAATGAGGCCTTTAGGTTAGAATTATTTAAGAATTTTCTGCCTTAACAGGATTGGTTCTCAGGAAGAACTTAATCAGTTCTTATTCTTAGCAAGGGCTTCATGTTTTTAAAATTTCAAATGCTACACAGCAGTATACCAGACTGGAGAAACTTAAATGGCTCATCCTCTGCTAATTTAATTCATTCTGAAATGAATCTGCTCTTTGTGAGTGTGTGGAAGAAGGATGCGACAACTGCAGACTTCAATTATTATTGATCACAGCAAGTTAATCTTAAATTACATAGAAGAAAAGCAATATGGAACATAATCTGTTTGCACAGAGAAAATACCATAGGTTGAGAATTTCTCATCGAATGACTCTGTATTTATCACAAGATCTCTGTCTTTCAAAATAGTTGAAATAAAACAATCATCTTGGCATGCTTGATGTTGATTTGAGGTTATTTTTACCCCTGACGTTGGATCTGTTTGAAAGTGCGTCTGTTGCTTTGACTGCATATACACATTCATTCTAATTAAAGTCACTGAGTGTATTACTCCACATGAAAATACCACCATTGAAATAAAAATTCTCCTACTTTGCATTTTTGATTAATAAATTCAGCTAAATATAATTTCTGCCTGTGTCTGAGCCTAATAAAATTCAAATGAAGCCCCAACATCTTTTTCAATGTAATTCTTGGTTAAAGTTAGTGATCTGTCATGGGAGGTTTACTCCCAAATCTGGGGACAGTCCTTAGGAAAATCAGGAATATTGGTGCTGCCTGTAAGACAAGTTGATTGCCAGTAAATTACAGTCCAGCATTGCAACTGAGAGGGTAATTTTATGATATCGCACTGCTGGTGCTAAACTTTGCATGAGCACATCTTGGAAATCACATTTCATAAGATTTAAGGACAGGAAATCACGGTGAGCCACAAGTCAAACCCGCAAACTTAAATTCCTGACATGAGTTCCTGACAATGTAGGAGCTTCAGCCCTTGCACTTGTCCAACAGATTCAATGTTCTTGCAGCATGTCTGAATGAGAGCAGGAACTGCAGGGAGGATGAGCAAACTGATCACAGCACTTTGGGGCATGGGCCATTCAAGTGGGAGGAGTGAAAAGGAATGTAGTTGTAGTAGGGGACAGTATAGTTAGGGGGATAGATCTCTGCAGCCAAGAACATGAGTCCCAAAGGTTATGTTGCCTGCCTGGTGCCAGGGTTAAGGACATCTCCTCACGGCTGGAGAGGAACTTGTAGTGGGAGGGGAAGGATCCAGTTGTTGTGGTCCATGTGGGTACCAACGACATGGGTAGGACCAAGAAACAGGTTCTGCTGAGGGAGTATGAGCACCCAGGGGCTAACTTACAAAACAGAAACACAAAGGTAATAAACTGTGGATTACTACATGAGCCACAAGTAAATTGGAATAGGGTAAATAAGATCAGAGAGTTGAATGTGTGACTCAAGGATAGAATTTCACATTCAGTTTGAGGGTGAGGAATTTGTCTCTGAAACTAGCGTCTTAAACTTACATAAATGCAATTACAAGGGTATGAAGACAGAGTTGGCTAAAGTAGACTGGGAAAATACAACGTAAGTCAGTAGATAAGCAATGGCAGACATTTAAAGATATATTTCATAACTCTCAACAAAGATGCATTCCATTGAGAAGGATACACCATCCATGGCTAAGGAAGTTAAGGATGGTATCAAATTGAAAGAGAAGATATACAATGCCGCGAAAATTAGTGATAGGCCAGAAGATTGGGAAAAATTTAGAAACCAGCAAAGGATGCTTAAAAAAAGAGGGAGAAATTAGAGTATGAGAGTAAACTAGCAAGAACTATAAAAACAGAGAGTAAAAGATTTAACAACTATATAAAAAGGAAAAAAGTAACCAGCAGCTCTGTAGTATTGGCAGTGTCACTGGGAATGATGGCCATTGGTGGTACTCCTGGAGTCTGGGAGCACGCCTGGCGCTGGAGATCCAGAGAGAAGGTAAGTGATGCGGGGTCACCGGAGCAAGTCTGGCAGGCCCCAGTGATGGTGGCGGAGAGTGGGGCTGTTGTATGTTTGTTAGTCTAGTTTAGAGAGATTCTGTGGTCTAGAGTAGATAGAACATTAATATTTATTATTGTATAACTATGTACAACTTCACACTACTCTGAGTGACTCCTCCAAAGCCACACTGCATCCAGCTTCAAGTCTCTCTCACATGATCTCTTACATCATCATGGTAGGAGGTATTCTTTACACTCTCAAATTAACACTTTCAGACCGTTATACTACATCTCCCCCAAGTCTTTATCCTGATATATATTTACATGCATTCACTTTTTATTTACATACTACCCCATCTTCCCCTAAGTCTCTGACATCACAGATTCAATCTTTCAGGAGGCATCACAACTCTCCCCGATCCTGTTGTCATCAGGTGTGGAAGATTGATAGTCTTTCTCTGAACTCTTGTTTCTTTCCTTGATGGCCTTCATTGAGGTTTGTAGTATCTGGTATTTTCTGAATTTCAGGTCAACATCGGATTTGTCCAAATGTATGACTGATTGATGTCTTTGATGTAAAGGAATAAGATTCCTTCTGTTTCTTACAGTACCTTCTGAAGTTCCTAGTGAATAAGATCGCCGTTAATTTTCCTCTCTCTGGAGAATTACTCCTTCTCTGTTTTAGTCTCGTACCCATGCCTTTTGCCCTTCTGACAACATCGGTAGGTTCCTGGCACGGTATTTCCTGTTATAATTATGGGCTTGTTTCTTCCGATAAGACTTTTATCTCTTTTGAACTCTCTGATAATCCTGGATTTGTATACCTGGAAGTAATTTCTTAGGTAAAATTGAAAATTGCATTCTATGTTTTCTTCCCACTAACATTTCGGATGGTGCTAATCTGCAAAAAATGGAGTAGTTCTGTAGTTCAGAAGTGCTGATTGGAACTCTTGATTTTTCTTTAGCGATGCTTTAATAGTTCTTACTACTCGCTCAGCTTCTCCATTGGATTGTGGATACCTAGGGGAATCTGTTATATGCACAAATCCACTGATTTCCACAAAGTTCTTGAAGTAATCATTTGTAAATTGTGATCCATTGTCGGACACTATCTGATCAGGTATATCATGTGTTGTGAAGATTTCTTGTAAAACTTTAATGACTACTTCAGTTGTTGTTGTTTAACCTTAATCCATCTTGAAAAGTAATCTACTACAATTAGATAGGATTTTCCATCAAAGATGAATAGATCTATCGCCAAACATTCCCATGATCTGGTTGGGAATAGGGTCGAGATAAGAGATTCACTCTGATCTTGTTCGCGAACTGCACATCCGTGACAATTTGAAATAATTTCTTCTACATCCTTTGATACTGTTGTCCACCAGACGGATGCCTGAGCCTGTGCTCTACATTTAGTTATGCCCATATGACACTGGTGTATTTTCTCCAAGATAGCTACCCAGACTGACTCTGGAATTACCAATCTCTCATCATATACCAGCAAATCATCCACGATGGTAAAGTGTCTTCTATGTTTGAAGAAGATTTTCATCCTCTTACCACGAGGACTGTATTGTGGCCAACCTTGCTTGCAATATTGGCGGATATAGATACATTCTTTGTCTTGCATCTGCACTTGACAAATTTGTTGGAGTCTATTTGAACTTGCCAGCCATTGTGACACAGTGACCTGCGTATATAACTCAATTTCATTCATAAAGTTAACATCCTGTTGAGTGGGATGGTCGACCGTCGCTTGAGACAATGCATCTGCTGTTGTTTGTTGCTTGCCCTGTACATATACTGTTTTGTATGTGAACCTTACGATTCTCAATCGGAATCTGTTGATCTGCAGTGGCATCCCAGCAAGTTTGTTTTTGCGAATAAAAAAAACTAGGGGTTTGTGGACAGTCAATATAACAACCTTTAAGCCTATAATGTAGTTTGAAAACTTCTTACAAGCTCAAGTGACTGTGAGGATTTCCTTATCTATTGTGGCATATCTCGTCTCAGTGTCGGACAATGCCCGTGATGCACAACAGACAAGTCTTCGACTTCCATTTGGCTGTTCTAGGAAAAGGACTTCCCCAATCCCTGTAGATGAAGAGTCAGTTGCAATTGTTGTTGGAAATGAAGGGTTATAATAAGCTAAAATATTTGGCAAAATCAACATCTCCTTGATCCGTTGAAATGCTTGTTTCTGATGTGCATCCCAGCCCCATGCTTGAGCTTTCCTCAGCAGTTGTTGCAAAGGTTCGGTAACTTGGGCTAAGTTAGGTAGGAATTTTGCCAACTAATTGATCGTGCCAAGACACTGTTGAAGATCATGGACAGAAGTAGGAAGTGGGAATTTGCTAATGGCTCTCGTCTTTTGTGGGTCTTCCATTATGCCACAATGTGTCCTACAAAACAAATGGATGTTTTTGAAAACTCACACTTCTCATTGAGTGTTAGGGCTTTGTCCTGCAGACGATTCAAAACCACTCTAACTCTTAGGATATATTATCCAATGGACTCTTCATGAGCTAAGATATCGTCCATATGACATATTACATCTTCAAGGCCCTGTGGAATATTTGACATAGTTCTCTGAAATATTTCCAGTGCTGATGTGATACTGAATGATAGATAGTTAAAACAAAATCATCCAAACGGAGTAATGAAGGTGGTCAATAACCTTGACGTCTTATCCAATGGAACATGCCAAAGCTACTATTCACATCAAGCTTCGTGAATACTGTACTTCTGGATAACTTTGCCAAGTTTTCATCCACTGAGGACATCGGATGGACTTCTCTGCCACAGTCTTATAAGTTTGAGTTAAATCTACACAAATGCGAAGATCACCGTTAGGTTTAGGAACTGGAACCATTCCCGAACACCACTCTGTAGGTTCAGTAACTGGAGAAATTAATCCCTAATTGATGTTGGACTTGCTTCATTAGTGGGTGTGGAATCT
The DNA here is from genome assembly GCF_036365525.1 of Heterodontus francisci. NCBI lineage: Eukaryota > Metazoa > Chordata > Chondrichthyes > Heterodontiformes > Heterodontidae > Heterodontus > Heterodontus francisci. Next base: position 154,727,045 of record NC_090375.1, on the reverse strand, counting down.
TCCCAGGCGTGAAAAGACATACTGTTTTAGCATCTTTCCGCAATGTAATACGATATTCGGTCTTCAGTTTTCCTCGGCCAGTAAACAATTTTGGGAATTCCTCTTGGAAGCGACTCCCAGATTCTTGTTGCTTAACTTCTTCCACTTTCTTAATAAGATGAAGGTCAATACAAGTTCTTCTACTTAAGAGAGAAAACTCCTGATTCTTCAGAACATACAGTGTTTCTAATATTTGCTTTCCCTTGTACTGGAGTGTTTCCTGCAGCTTCCCCTTTACTTCAAGTTCACCTCCTCCTGGGCCATGTAACTGGGTTTCTGTTGGTTGCAGAAAATGTGTTGATAACCACGGCTCTTTGTCTGATAAGACTATTACACTTGCTGTGGTGTCGAGTTTAAAATTAGTGATATGTCTGATGAGATATATATCTGCAGACCAAAATGCCTGATTTTGGATCATTGATATCACCAAGAAAGTGCTTTGGTTGTTAAACTTCGTTAATGGCTTTATTCTTGAACTCTTTTTCTTTCATTTTCCCACACTCTTTTGGCCAGTCTGGACATAGCAGTGGAAGCCTTTCCCATGCGCTTGTTGATTTCTGCATCTAGAGACAGGTTACTGGTGATAGTTGAGCCTAGGTAGGTGAACTCTTGAACCACTTCCAGAGCGTGGTCGCGAATATTGATGGATGGCGCATTTCTGACGTCCTGCCCCATGATGTTCGTTTTCTTGAGGCTGATGGTTAGGCCAAATTCATTGCAGGCAGTCGCAATCCTGTTGATGAAACTCTGCAGGCACTCTTCAGTGTGAGATGTTAAAGCAGCATCGTCAGCAAAGAGGAGTTCCCTGATGAGGACTTTCCGTACTTTGGACTTCGCTCTTAGATGGGCAAGGTTGAACAACCTGCCCCCTGATCTTGTGTGGGAGGAAAATTCCTTCTTCCGAGGACTTGAACGCATGTGAAAGCAGTAGGGAGAAGAAAATCGCAAAAAGTGTGGGTGCGAGAACACAGCCCTGTTTCACGCCACTCAGGATAAGAAAGGGGTCTGATGAGGAGCCACCATGTTAAATTGTGCCTTTCATATTGTCATGGAATGAGGTGATGATACATAGTAGCTTTGGTGGGCATCCAATCTTTTCTAGTAGTCTGAAGAGACCACGTCTGCTGACGAGGTCAAAGGCTTTGGTGAGATCAATGAAAGCAATGTAGAGGGGCATCTGTTGTTCGCGGCATTTCTCCTGTATCTGACGAAGGGAGAACAGCATGTCAACGGTTGATCTCTCTGCATGAAAACCACACTGTGCCTCAGGGTATACGCACTCGGCCAGCTTCTGGAGCCTGTTTAGAGCGAATCGAGCAATGACTTTCCCCACAATGCTGAGCAGGGAGATTCCACGGTAGTTGTTGCAGTCACCTCGGTCACCTTTGTTTTTATAGAGGGTGATGATATTGGCATCGCGCATGCTCCCTCGTCCCAGCACAGGCATAGCAGTTCATATAGTGCTGAGAGTATAGCAGGCTTGGCACTCTTGATTATTTCAGGGGTAATGCTGTCCTTCCCAGGGGCTTTTCCACTGGCTAGAGAATCAATGGCATCACTGAGTTCCGATTTGGTTGGCTGTATGTCCAGCTCATCCATGACTGGTGGAGGCTGGGCTGCATTGAGGGCAGTCTCAGTGACAACATTCTCCCTGGAGTACAGTTCTAGGTAGTGCTCAACCCAGCGGTCCATTTGTTTGCGTTGGTCAGTGATTATGTCCCCTGATTTAGATTTGAGGGGGGCGATCTTCTTGATGGTTGGCCCAAGAGCTCTCTTAATGCCATCATACATTCCTCTGATGTTTCCGGTGTCTGAGGCCAGCTGAATATGACTGCATAGGTGTTGCCAGTAGTTGTTTGTGTAGCGCCTGGCTGTTCTTTGTGCAGTGCTTCTGGCTGCTTTAAGTGCTACGGATGTTAACTCGCTGGGGGCTTTCTTGTAGTTCAACAGTGCAATGCGCTTAGCGGCTATGACAGGTTCCAGCTCTTCATTATGAGGTTGAAACCAGTCTGCATTTCTCCTCGCACTTTTGCCGTAGGTGGTCAAAGCTGACTCATAGATGGCGTCGCTGATGTGGGCCCACTTAGTCTCAGCATCCCCTGTGGGAGTGTTTTGAAGGGCTGACACAAGTGAATTTAGAAATTTTTGTAACAGCTGTGGGTGAGACATTCTGCTCGTGTTGATGCGCGGGTGGCCCTTCTGCTTGGAATGATGCAACTTGTTTGGTCTGAGTCTAACCTTGCTGCACACCAGGGAGTGGTCGGTGTCGCAGTCCGCACTGTGGAAGCTACGTGTGATTTGAACACTGTTTAAGGCGGCTCGCCTTGTGACAATGAGGTCTAGCTGGTGCCAACGACGTAATCTTGGGTGCCTCCATGAAACCTGGTGACAGGGTTTAGTGTGAAAGAACGAGTTGGTGATGCAGAGGTTATGATAGTGTCCTCAGTACCTTGCTCTATGGCAGCGAGGCCTGGACAACGTATGTCAGCCAAGAGCGACGTCTCAATTCATTCCATCTTCGCTGCCTCCGGAGAATACTTGGCATCAGGTGGCAGGACCGTATCTCCAACACAGAAGTCCTCGAGGCAGCCAACATCCCCAGCTTATACACACTACTGAGTCAGCGGCGCTTGAGATGGCTTGGCCATGTGAGCCGCATGGAAGATGGCAGGATCCCCAACGACACATTGTACAGCGAGCTCGCCACTGGTATCAGACCCATCGGCCGTCCATGTCTCCGCTTTAAAGACGTCTGCAAAAGCGACATGAAATCCTGTGACATTGATCACAAGTCGTGGGAGTCAGTTGCCAGCGTTCGTCAGAGCTGGCGGGCAGCCATAAAGGCGGGGCTAAAGTGTGGCGAGTCGAAGAGACTTAGCAGTTGGCAGGAAAAAAGACAGAGGTGCAAGGGAAGAGCCAACTGTGTAACAGCCCCGACAATCAAATTTTTCTGCAGCACCTGTGGAAGAGCCTGTCTCTCTAGAATTGGCCTTTATCGCCACTCCAGGCACTGCTCCACACACCACTGACCACCTCCAGGCGCTTACCCATTGTCTCTCGAGATAAGGAGGCCAAAGGAAGATATTTTCTTTCACGCTTGTGGGAATATATATTTTAGCTTGGCACATTTTACCAAAATGTCCTGTTTTCTTACGGTGGAAGCACCCTGCTTTGTTTGCAGGACACTGTTCGCACCTGTGGGTACTTTTGGCACCACATTGCTGGCAGGGTTTAATGGTGTCTTTTGCTTCCCTGCCCACCCCACACAGTGTACCTTTTATTCTGGTGCCTCTGTCACAGTCTTCTGGTTAAGGAACTGTACAGTTGCTGGAAGTTTCCTGAATCAAGATCTTTCTTCACTCCTCAGGATTGCTCTGTTGTTCTTCCAGACCTCTGCTTGTCTCACCAGCTGAATAGCTTTGTCCAGGGTGATGTCTTCTTTAGACTGCAATAAATCTGATAGGGATTCATCAGGAATACCAACCACAATGCAATCTCTTATCGATACTGCTTTAAGGTCTCCATATTCACATCCATCAGCAAGCCTGTAGAGGTCATTGGTGGAAGCATCAACTGTTTTGCCCGGTTTCTGGACCCTTCTGTCGAATCTTGCTCTTTCTAAAATCTTATTGCTCCGCAAGTTGAAATAAGAATCAAAAACTTTTAAAACTTTTTGGAATTTGGCATATGCTTCATTGATACCTTGTCTGACAATCACATCATCTGCTATAGCCCCAATAGAATACAACAGTGTTTTCACTTGCTCTGCTTTACACTGGCTGTCTAACTTAGATACAATTCTGTATCTTGACAAACCTTTGTCTCCAGAGTGACCAATTTTGGGTTTGATTTGGTCCTTCCATGTGTCCAAATCTCTCTGAAATTGAAGATTTAAGCTCCATTGCTTTAATTTGTTTTACTTTCACTTTTCTGTTCTTCCCGCTAGTATTGGAAGTTGCCCACACTTTTTCAGCTCCGCACTGATTCCCTCTATAGCCAATGTTTTTGCCTTTAAAATCTCACAGCTAGACTAAGGATTACTTCCCTCTTTATATAAAACTCTGATTTTTAGCATTACTGCCATACTCCTTTCACTCCTTTCTCGTAGAGAATCAAATATTTGCAGCCTCGTTGCTTGCTTTTTATTTTTCTCGCTCCGGATGCCATGTTCAATGGCACCAACCTTGAATCAGCCCTTGCTAAGGACTTACCCGGTGCTGCCTGCCTAGTATCGTTATGGGACGGAATTTTTTTACCCTCTTTCAGGGTTGTTACCAGATCCTTGAACTTTGCTTGGTTCTCCGACTCAAAGCCTGTGCTTGCCGGACTGGATTTCCCTGCTCTCCGTGTCTGGAGCTCTCGAGCTTTTCTACAGCCTCGTCTTGAGTCCTGCAGTTTTTGGACCTTTTCAGGTCAGCCCTCTTTATCTTCTTTCAAATTCTTCTTCTGGGTTTAGTATGGTAAGAACCCCCAGTGGTCTCTTTCTTACCGCTGATCGCCATATTGTATGTTTGTTTGGTACACTGCCACCTTAGTTAGTCTAGTTTAGAGAGATTCTGTAGTCAAGAGTAGTTAGAGCAGCTTGCCCACAGAGGAGGCACCCCCACCAAGACCACATGTCGTTGCACTGGGCCACCTCCCTGTGTGGGGGAGGCTCCCCCGCCAATGGGTTAATTACAGTAGTGGTGAGAAGAGGCACTTAAGTGGCGAGTGAATGGGCACTTAAGGGCCTCAATTGGCCTCTGGGTGGGAAGGCCGCCTTCAGCCTTTCCAGCCCCTGACTTAATCGTCCCGCCTCCCATTCCAATTCTATGGGCCCCTTCGCTTCCTAACCCATCTCTGGGGGGCCCATTATATTCATCCCACAGTCAAAGAACAAAGAACAAAGAACAGTACAGCACAGGAACAGGCCATTCGGCCCTCCAAACCTGCGCCGATCTTGATGCCTGCCTAAACTAAAACCTTCTGCACTTCCGGGGTCCGTATCCCTCTATTCCCATCCTATTCATGTATTTGTCAAGATGCCTCTTAAACGTCTCTATGGTACCTGCTTCCACCACCTCCTCCGGCAACAAGTTCCAGGCACTCACCACCCTCTGTGTAAAGAACTTGCCTCGCACATCCCCTCTAAATTTTGCCCCTCTCACATTAAACCTATGTCCCCTAGTAACTGACTCTTCCACCCTGGGAAAAAGTTTCTGACTATCCACTCTGTCCATGCCGCTCATAACTTTGTAAACCTCTATCATGTCGCCCCTCCACCTCCGTCGTTCCAGTGAAAACAATCCGAGTCTATCCAACCTCTCCTCATAGCTAATGCCCTCCAGACCAGGCAACATCCTGGTAAACCTCATCTGTACCCTCTGCAAAGCCTCCACGTCCTTCTGGTAGTGTGGCGACCAGAATTGCACACAATATTCTAAGTGTGGCTGAACTAAACTTCTGTACAGCTGCAGCATGACTTGCCAATTTTTATATTCTATGCCCCGATCGATGAAGGCAAGCATGCCGTATGCCTCCTTGACTACCTTATCCACCTGCGTTGCCACTTTCAGTGACCTGTGGACCTGTACGCCCATATCTCTCTGCCTGTCAATACTCCTAAGGGTTCTGCCATTTACTGCATACTTCCCACCTGCATTAGACCTTCCAAAATGCATTACCTCACATTTGTCCGGATTAAACTCCATCTGCCATTTCTCCGCCCAAGTCTCCAACCGATCTATATTCTGCTGTATCCTGTGACAATCCTCATCACTGTCTGCAACTCCACCAACCTTTGTGTCGTCCGCAAACTTACTAATCAGACCAGCTACATTTTCCTCCAAATCATTTATATATACTACAAACAGCAAAGGTCCCAGCACTGCAAAGAGATATAACTGGGTTAAGTAAGTTGTCAAACATTTGGTCAATGGAGTATAATGAGGGAAAATGTGAGTTGTCCACTTTGGCGGGAAGAACAGAAAAGCAGCTTATTATTTAAATGGAGAGAGGGATCTGGGTGCCTTGTACATGAATCAAAAAAGTTAGCATGCAGGTGCAGCAAGTAATTAGGAAGGCAAATGGAATGTTGGCCTTTATTGCAAGCAGGATGGAGTATAAAAGTAGGGAAGTCTTGCTACAACTGTACAGGGCATTGGGGCAATCGCACTGAGAGTTCTGTGTACAGTTTTGGTCTCCCTACTTAAGGAGGGATGTGCTTGCATTGGAAACAGTTTGGAAAAGGTTCACAAGGCTGTGCTGGGTGAAGGGGTTGTCTTATGAGGTACGGTTGAGCAGGATGGGCCTATAGTCATTGGAGTTTAGAAGAATGAGAGGCGATCTTACTGAAACATAAGATTCTGAGGGGGCTTGACAGGGTCGATGCTGTGAGGGTGTTTCTCCTCATGGGGGAATCTAGAACTAGGGTGCAAATTAAGGGGTCTCCCATTTAAGACAAAGATATGGAGGAATTTCTTCTCTCAGAGGGTCATTAATCTTTGGAATTCTCTTCCCCAGAGAGCAGTGGAGACTGAGTCATTGAATATATTCAAGGCTGTGTTGGACAGATTTTTGATCTATAATGGAGTCAAGGGTTATGGGGGACTGGCAGGAAAGTGGAGTTAAGACCACAATCAGATCAGCCATGATCTTATTGAATGGTGGAGCAAGCTCAAGGGGATACTCCTGCTCCTATTTCTTGTGATCTGTCACTCAAAGCAAGGCACAATTGTAAAATTTAACTCAATGGCTAGAATAAGAATTCTGGAGAAATTCAACAAATCCACAAATTTGATTGTGAAACTTTGGAGGCTCAACCCGATCGCCCCTGAAACCGGGCACGGGGATAGCAAAGCCTGATTAAACTGTGCCCATTGACTGGAATGCAGGTCATGCGCCAACTTTTTTCTGCCTGCTGTTTTACATGATTGCAGCATCCAGCCAACGCTCTGTTGATTTACTGTACACCTGAGTGGGGGGGGGGGGGGGTGGCAATATTGTAAGTGGATCGCACCAGTTAAAGCTATCCTACACTGATTGAAGCTAGCCTGTACATTTTGAAGAGGAGGTGTTGAGATTCCTGAGTGGAATCTGACCTCGGAAACATTGATTAGTGACACAAAGTGGGAGAGAGTGGGCTCCAAGGTTTTTGGATGCTCTACTTGAGGCTTTGGCGGAGAAAGTGCAAAGGAGGAGAGATGTCCTGTACCTACAAGGGCCCAGAAGGCCCTCCAGATATACACTCAGAAGACAGCGGGAGCAGACATCTCTGGAGGTCAATGTCCGGAGTTAATCGCTGAGAACCCGGGGATGCAATGCCCCAAGAAGTTCAATGACCTCAGACGAGTGATTAAGATCAGTGAATGCATTTTAAACTGCCATATCCTACCACTAGCATCGGACACTGCTGAATTCAGCAAACCACCTTCACTCACCTGCCAACAATCTTTGGGAGATGGTGGCTTAGTGGTAAAATCACTGAACTAGTATTCCAGAGTCCCAGGCTATTGCCCTGGGGACATGGGTTCAAATTCCCTATTCAAGAAAGGAGGGAGACAGAAAGGAGAAACTAAAGGCCAGTTGGCTTAACATCTGTCAAAGGGAAAATGCTGGAATCTATTATTAAGGAGGTTATAGCGGGGCACTTAGAAAATTTTAATGTAATCAAGCAGAGTCACCATGGTTTTATGAAAGGGAAATCATGTTTGACTAATTTATCAGAGTTCTTTGAGGAAGTAACAAACAACATGGATAGAGGGGAACCTATGGATGTGGTGTACTTGGATTTCCAGAAGGCATTTGACAAGGTGCCACATCAAAGGTTACTAATCAAAATAAGGGCTCTTGGTTTAGGGGTGAAATATTAGCATGGATAAAAAAAAAACTGGTTAGCTAACAGGAAGCAGAGTGAAGGGATAAATGGGTCTTTTTCGGATTAGCAAGCTCTAACTAGTGGAGTGCCACAGGGATCAGTGCTGGGGCCTCAACTATTTACAATTTATATCGATGACTTGGATGAAGGGACTGAAGGTATGGTTGCTAAATTTGCTGATGACACAAAGATAGGTAGGAAAGTAAGTTGTGAAGAGGACATAAGGAATCTGCAAAGGGATATAGATGGGTTAAGTGAGTGGGCAAAAATTTGGCAAATGGATTCCAGCATATAAGTGGAGATCACCTCTATCAGCACACTTGTGGACCCAACCATGATGTAGTGTCTGATGACTGATGTTTCAGCTTTCATTGCAGCACAGCCAGCTTGTGCAGTGGAGGCTCAGACTCAAGCCATGCAAGTCAGACTTCTGCTTTCATGGCTGTGGATTACAATATTCAAAGGGACTTGCAGGCTGGCACAGCAGTCCAGCAAGCTGTTCTCCAACAGATTATGAGGATTGCTGAGGCACTGCCTCGGGGGAGTGGCAGTGGCTTCATGGAGCACAAATCTGCTGTCCTATCTCAGGAAGACAGCCTGAGTTGATGCAGTCTACAGCTGGGCTTTCCAGGCTCAGAGGTACTTGAGATCATCTTTCAAGGCTATCTGCAATTTCTCCCACTGAAAGTCAGCAGCTTTCCACCAGTCTTCCAAGGAATATAGGCTCTAAGGGAATATACAGCGTGATTAGCTGACTTTTGTATGTGATGTGGAATGATATCATTGAGAAATTTGTTTTGGAATGTTTCATATGTTATGGCTTTTGCTTTTGCATCGTGGCCAAGTGGACATTGTGGTGGTTAATGAAATAGGGATTCGAACCAATGCCACCAGAGCATTAGCCTGGGCTCTGGATTATTAGTCTAGTGACAGATTACTGATGTTGCACTTGGATGAGTTTTTCATAGATAGCACTGCTAGAAAAGGGCTGTCTACATTGCCTCCTCTCTTCCTGCTGTTTCTCCTCTTCCTCCTCCTCCTCCTCCTCATGCTCCCACTCTTCTTCCTGCTGAGTTGCTTGCACCTGGTGACAAGGGCTGTCCCCTCACAACCTGCTCTGCCAGTACTACAGGACTCCTCCAGAGTAGTCCAGGCAACAGAAGCATTGTTTCAGTGCGCCAACATTCTGTTCTATCACATTTCATATGCTCTTCAACTCAGCCATGAAAATATCATTCTGCTTCCAAGCATCCCAACCAACCACATAGTGGGCGTAATGATGACCCGCATCTGTCAAAGGAAGAATTTCTAGTTAAAGGGAACCCGGCAGGGGTTAGTGACTCAACTGTACATTGTTTCCCGAGGCTTTAGCAGATACAAGTTTGGAAAAGAGATGTGGGGAGGCTGTTCCCCTGGTCCCTGACTCTTCTCTGGAGGTCCTGCTGAGGAATCTGAGGAACTAAAGTGGTGATGTTTCCCATGGACAGGAGGAAGAGGCCAGCCTCTCAAACCAAGAAGGCGTGGATAGAAGTGGCCAAGAAGTGAGCAGCAGGATTATTGATCCTTGAACCTGGATACAGTGGCCCAAGAGGTTTAGTGATCTCATGAGGGCAGAAAAGGGGAATGGCATCCCATTTTCAGGGCTGGAATTTCTGGGCTCGCCTAAGGCGTAGTTGGAGGAGGGGGATGGGCATATAGAATCGTGATGGGAGGCAGACCAGAGGGCTCGTCACTTCCCCACACCAAGGGATTTTCCCGGGGGTGGGATAGACCGACGACGCCCTGCCCTCCAGAGGCCAATTGAGACCCTTATGTGGCCGTTAATCCCCCGCCTCAGGGATTTAACCAGCAGCAGGAGGTGACTCTGTCATGCAGGAAGGGTGCCCAGTAACACAAGGTGCCCTCCCTCCAGGCCAGGGGGATGGTCCCTCCTCCATGGGCAATCTGTGGCCCACAGAGGATCCCCCCACTGGCAAAACCTCCACCTCCATGGCCCCCCTCTACCTGGACTTCTCACCCACCCCGCCTTACTGGGGCCTCCTGGACTGTCCCTGGCGACTGCATCTCACTTACCTGAGGTCTGGGTCTCCAGCACTGGGCTTGGGTCCAAGGTCTCTGCAGTATCGGAAGTGACACTGTTGAAACTGCTGAGCTGCCAGCCCTGTGATTGGCTGGAAGCTCTTGAAGGCGGGATCCCCATCTTTAAAGGGACGGCGATACCAGCGCCGGGCACTGAAGCGCCTGAACAATGGAAGATAGCACCGGAGGGACTCAAAAAGGCCAAGGTGGGGTTACCCCCGCCTTTTTGGCCTGGTTCCAGGACCCCCACCATCATCACAAAATACAGCCCTTAGGTACCAACTCACACACTCTGAATTCCCCAGCATTCTACTGTACAGCACCCTGCAGACCAACACACCTTGCAGCTCCATTCATTCCTCTCTCTCCAGGCACCTCTGCACATCCCCATCTCAACAGCCAACACTGACACTCACTCTCATCTTATTGACATCTCACACCCATGCCTCACAGTCACCCTCTACAATTGGTGTCATTTCCTCCTCTCTAAGTAATCCATTTCTCACATTCATAACTCTCTGCTTTCTCTCCTTGCAGGAGAAGAGAGCACCCAACTCCATGGAGAGGCAGAGAACTGGGGTTTGGCCCTCCATTGATAGCCACCTTGATGGCCACTGGCAATGCATGCTAACCTGGTCCACTGGAAAGGAAGTCTTGCTTCAACAGGCTGCAGATATCAGCAACGACCTGCTGTGAAAGCCTGAGCCTCCTGAGACACTGGTACTCAGACCATGTCGAGAAAGCTGATCTTCTGCCTGGAGACCCTGTGAGGGGGTATGCCTCCTTTGAGCTGGAGCACTGTGTCCACCCCCTTTATCCTGTGGAGCAGCATGTGGTTAAGTAGAAGATAGCTGCTGCTACTGCTGGTGTAGCTCCTGCTGCTGTTGAAGTTGCTGCCCTTCTTGTTCCTCATCAGAGGTCTAAGGTAGAGCTGCATACACTTCTCCCATGTTGCCATGCAGGCTGACAGCAAGGGAGTTCAGATCCAGGTGAATCAAGTCCAAGGTAGGTGAATTGACTTCCAGAAAGTTGGAAATTACCCGTGAAACAGTGAAATCTGGCTCTCTGAACAAGTGCTGTGAGCACGAATCTTTCACATAGGCAGGCCAGCAGCTATACAGTTTCAGGGTTTAAAGGCTTTCCAGCCTATCTGTTTCAATTATCAATGGTTCCTGCTGTGCTCTTGCCTTGTTGACCCTGATGAGTTTCACACAGCTCGGGAAACCCATGTGCTGGCTGTTAAAGACAGAATCCCAGGTTAAATTCACAATCAATTGCCTATTTAAATATTGAGATTACTTATCCGACAGGGACATCTCCACAGTGGTATCACGCTCCCCTGCAAACCCGCCTCAGTTAAACCTGAAAGTGGGCAGGATCATGTCGGGTTTCCAACCTGACCCAATTTTCAGGGCTTTAAGCTTTAAGTCTGCACCCAAGCATGCTCTCCACAGCAGTTAAAATTCTGCCCAATAGCTTTACACCAACAACAATTTATTATACTAACCAGTCTATCATGTCAGTTATTTATTAAACTTAATCACTGGGTGCAGACCAATGAAATGTATAACACTATAAAATTCTTGTTCGCTGTTTTTGTCTACTTGAACAATCACATGACTGGTGCATAAATTAACTCCTTGTAAAACCTCGACCTAGTTGCTGGTTGGCTGAAGGTTCCCTACCTGTCCATCAAATATTAGCCATCAGCACTTGCTGGCTTGGAATTTTTATATCTGGATTTATTAGTGAAGACAGGATACTTTGCCTCAGGCAAAACTTTGCATTCAGTGACCTCAGTGCAGAGAGGAAAAATAATTGAAGCTGAGTTCTGGAAAATCATATCTCAGGCACTCATTGCAATGTATTGCTTTTTATAATATGTTTCGCTAAACTCCAACATCAGGAAAGCAAGCGAACACATGATACTGATATTTTGGTTAAGATTGTACTTCACAAAACAATCATGCTCAGATTTTTCTATTCACTGCAGAGAAGTTGATGGGGCCAATGAGTAGTAGACCCACTGAAATCCTTCCGGAAGATTAGTATGAGAATTCTATTGCTCGTTACTACCCCTCAATCTCCCCCTCCTCCTTGAAGACATTCTTTAAAACTCTACCTCTTTGACCAAGCTTTTGGTCACCTATCCTATTAGCTCCTTATGTGTCTCAGTGTTGAATTCTGTTTGATAGTTGCCTCTGTGAAGTACCTTGGGATGTTTTACCATGTTAAAGACGTATATAAATGCTAGTTATTGCTGTTGTTATAAAAACTATTAGTAATCAAATAGCAGCAGTCACTGACAATAGCTGGCCATTGCTAGCCTAAACATATGTGAGTAGTGGTGAATAGTTGTTTTTTGGACTGGAGGAAGGCATAGTGTGGGGTTTCTCAGGGGTCAGTGATAGGACCTTTGCTTTTCCTGATATATATTAACAACCTAGATTTGGGTGTGCAGGGCACAATTTCAAATTTTGCGGATGACACAAAACTTAGAAACATTATGAAATGTGTAGGATACTGATAAACTTCAAGAGGGCATAGACAGGCTAGTGGAATGTTCAGTAAAGTGGCAGATGAAATTTAATGCAGAGAAGTGTAAAGTGATTCATTTTGGTAGGAAGAAAGGGGGGAGTCAGTATAAATGAAAGCGTACACTTCTAAATCAGGTGCATGAGCAGAGGGACCGGGGAGTATATGTGCACAAATAATTGAAGGTGGCAGGGCAGGTTAGAAATCGGTTAATAAACATACGGGATCCTAGGCTTTATAAATAGGCGCATAGAGCACAAAAACAAGGAAATTATGATAAACTTGTATCTAACATTGGTTTGGTCTTAACTGGAGTATTGTATCCAGTTCTGGGCCCCACACTTTCAGGAGGATGTGAAGACATTAGAGAGGATACAGTAAAGATTCACGAGAATGGTTCCAGGGATGAGAAACTTCAGTGACGTGGATAGATTACAGAAGCTGGGGCTGTTCTTCTTGGAGATGATTAAGAGGAAATTTGATAGAGGTGTTCAAAATCATGAAGGGTCTGGACAGGGTAGATAGGGAAAAAACGTTTTCATTGGTGGAAGGATCGTGAACCACAGGTCACCAATTTAAGGTGATTGGCAAAAAAAGAAACAGTGATATGAGGAAAATCTTTTTTATGCAGCGAGTGGTTAGGATCTGGAATGTATTGCCTGATGGAAGCAGATTCAATCGTGGCTTTCAAAAGGGAATTAGACCATTATCTAAAGAGGAAAAGTTTGCAGTGTTACTGGGAAAAGGCAGGGTTGTGGGACTAGATGAATTGCTTTTGCAGAGAGCTGGCATGGACATGACAGGCCGAATGGCCTCCTTCTGTGCTGTAACCATTCTATGATTCTATATTGGAGATTTGCTGTACAGCAGAATGACTTCATAACGAGACATATAAAAAACTGCTCTTTGATACCACAATCTCAATACCTAACATTTAAGTTTTAATTAGGGGCACAGGAAAGGAAAAGAATGATGAGACTTTGTTAGGTACAAAAATACGATCAAATACATATTGAGAGTAGCAAAATGTTTACGTGAAGGAGAACAATCATTTTCAAATGCAAAAAGCCACATAGGTGTATCTAATAAGGTTTTCCCATCACACGGAATACCAATTATTTTTACATTCATTGCATTGTTTTGGGTGAAAGTTTCCATTGATAAGGATGAGTGATGCTAGTGGTGGAGAGTACAATATTCTCAGTTTTTGCATCGAACATCAGCATGAAGCAATATTGGATCAGTTATAACACAGCTGATTGCAAATTGAAACTCCCTCTATGACCCGAAACATGTGCTTCCAGGTCTTTCTGATGCCTCTTATATGGCATTGTAAATTGAGTTTCAATTTGCTGTGGACTGAGCTGATATTGACTGAGGAAACTGTTTTTTTCTCTCTACAAGTTGCTCAAAGCCTTTGCTCAAATACTGTGGCCGGGGTTTTACAGGCCCCCCTGAGGTGGGATCGGAGGCAGGGGAGCACAGAGTATTGCAACGGGTGGCAGGATGGAGTGCCCATCCCCCAGTGATCTTCCCTGGGGTGGGATAGGCCGACGATGGCCTTCCTGCCCAGAGGCCAATTAAAGCCCTTAAGTGGCCTATTAACGGCCAGTTCAGGGTCTCTTCCCACTGCCACTGGGATTTTACAAGCGGCAAGGGTGGCCTCCACTGTGCGGGGAGGACGCCTTGTAACACGAGGCGCCCTCCCTGCAGGCTTGGGGTGGGGGGGGTGGTGGGGTCCCTCCTCTGTGGGCAATTTCGGAGGGGTGGGGTCCCTCTATGGGCAATTTCCATCTCTACTTTTCGGCCCAGTGCCAGGAGCCCTGCCTCCAGCACAAAATCCTGCCCTATGAATTCGATGGCCTGGATTTTACTGGCCCGCCCGAGGCGGGATTGGTGGTGGGGCGGCACAGTGTATTGTGACAGGAGGCAGGAGGCGTGGTGGGAGGGAGGGCCTGTCACCTCCCTATTGCCCAGTGATCTTTCTGTGGTGGTATAGGCCAACAACGGCCTTCCCACCTGGCGGCCAGTTGAGACCCTTAAGTGGCCTATTAACAGCCAATTAAGGGCCTCTTCCCGCCACCGCTGGGATCTTACCGGCAGTGGGCGGGGCCTCTGCCGCGCAGGGAGGACACCGTGTAAAATGAAGCACCCTCTCTGCAGGCTTGGGGGTGCGTTCCTCCACTGTGGGCAATTTGTGGCCCATGGCAGACCCTCACTGGGAACAACTTTAACCCCTGTGACACCCCTCCCCCTGGAAGAAACACCACTCCCCTCTTGCCAGGGTCTTCCAGACTGGCCCCGGTGACCCCGTCTCACCTACCTCTGTTCTGGGGTTCCACCACTGGGCCTGGGTCCAAGGCCTCTGCAGTACCATCAGTGGCCACTGCTCCTGGTGGTGCTGCCAATATTGCTGAGCTGCCGGCCCTCTGATTGGCCAGCAGCTCTTGGAAACAGGATCCTTTAAAGGGATGGGGATCCTGCCTCCTAAAACTTTGAATTAAAAAGACCGGAGGATTGCTCCGGGGGCCACAAAAAGGCAGAGGTAAGGTTCCGCCCATCTTTTCAGCCCAGCACCAGGAGCTTGCCTCCAGTACAAATTCCAGCTCAACATATCTATCTGAGAAAATAATGTAGAAATTACAGTACAGTGGAAGGTCATTCTGCCCAACACAATCATGCCAGTGTTAACTCTCCAACAAGAGCTATCAATGCTGCCTTTTTACTGTGCATCAGTACAGATGTAAGAGTAAATTTAGCAATTCCACTCTCACAATAATGAGCCTTGCTCGAAGGGAGTGAAGATGGCAAAAATCCTTTGACCCACACTCCCCTCGAGCGAGGCTCAGCATTTGGAGTGTGGGATGTTTGAACTTATCCTACACATTGATGAAGTAGAGATTGGGTCAACTAGGCCTATATTTACTAGAGTTTAGAAGAATGAGAGGGGATCTCATAGAAATCTATAAAATTCTAACAGGACTAGGCAGGCTAGATGCAGGGAGGATGTTCCCGATGGCTGGGGAGCCCAGAACCAGGGGTCACAGTCTCAGGATGCGGGGTTTGCCATTTAGAACTGAGATGAAAAGAAATTTCTTCACTCAGAGGGTGGTGAACCTGTGGAATTCTCTACTGCAGAAGGCAGTGGAGGCCAAGTCATTAAATATATTCCAGAAGGAGATAGATATATTCCTTATTGCCAAAGGGATCAAGGGATATGGGGAGAAAGCGGGAACAGGGTACTGTATTAGACGATCAGCCATGATCATTTTTGAATGGTGGAGCAGGCCCGAAGGGCCAAATGTCCTACTTCTGCTCCTATTTTCTATGTTTCTATGATTGAAAGAATCTGCTAGAAACTTGTACAACAGATGGTGTAGAGTTTCAAGATTTATTGAAATTATTTTCAGAAACCTTGCTTCTTCATGTCTCTGTAATGTGGCAGATGCCATTCAAAAACCTGTGACCCAGAAGTGACCTATGCAATGTAATAGAATTTTGCAATCTTCTGTCAGATGCTTATCATCCTTTGTTTCCCTTAACCTAGCTGTGTTGGTGTTTGACATCTATTCAAGTGATGGGATTTGACTGTTCTACCCATGTATCATTCCAGCCCCAGATACAGAATACAGACACCGAGCAGGCTGCATATTCCGTTTTGCTTCAGGCTGCCCTCTGGTGTGAAATTAAATTGTTAACAGCAGACTACTTTTATCAACCTTCCTTGTAATGGATGATGGATTTATATTAAATCGGCAGGGCTTTTGGGCAAAAATAGTTCAATTTCAAGGAGGCTGCTTCTCCTGAAGTAATGCAGTCATACCATTGCCAATCACTATTTCAGGTCACTGTATAATATTGGATTTCAACCATTTTCTAACAGTACTGCTAATCAGTTGCTTGATGTTGCAGCATTCACCAAAAGATTTCTCTTATTGCTAGCTTCATAAGTTATCTCCTGCTTTGCTTTCCCCTCAAACTTTGTCACTTCCCACCTATGCTTTAACACATATATCTTGAGCATCAGTGTTTTAAACTGACAGTTAACATTTCAATCCATGTGTCAGCTTATTAATGTTCCTCAAGCATTATGAACTTTTCATTGGATTGGAAACTGTAATAACCAATCAAACTGGTTGGAAGGCAGGACTGAAAACTGTGTCATGCTCAGCCCCCACCTGCCAAGAATGAGGCACATTAATTTTGTCATGAACATTGATTTTAAACTGTTACTGGAGAATTTGTTAAACAGATCAGCTGTGGCTGGAAAAGACCTTTGTATATTAACAGACGGTACTTGGAAGGACAAAGGACCATTCCCTGACACATGCAACCCACAATGGACCTTGATCACCAGGTACTGTAAGAGGAGCATTCCACAGACAGCTAAGGCGATACAATCCAAGACGTGGTCAGACCAATTAGTCACATGACTAACCTGCTTGGCAACCTGGGTTTTTCTGAATTGTACAAATAGTTTGAACTGAGAGTGTCTGTTTGCTCCTGGACTAAGAAGATCTCTCCTGTCTGCTCCCATCTCTCTCTCAGAAGCCTCTGAATTCACTGAAGACACATGAACTCCAAGAGAGAAAGGACTCCTAAAGTGAACAAGGTTTAAGAAGAATACTGGGCCCCAATGAAAAACAAGATCTACCTACAATCAAGGACTCTACAGTGAGCTTGAAGAACCGTAACAAAAACTCTTCAGATATTGCCTTAAAACGTTTCCACTTTATTTTTTTCTTCTGCTCTTTTCTGTCTCCATTTGCATGTGTGTATCACGTATGCATGCTAGCGTCGGCGCGTCATGTATCTGTAGGCGTTAACTGAATTAGAGTTTAAGTTTAATAAATTTTAACTTTTCTTCTTTAAACCTAAGAAAGCCTGTTTGTGCTGGTTTGTTTGCCTTATAATTGGAAAGCGGTGAACAAGGATTCACCAAGGGGGAGCTAAAAACATGGTGTGTTTAAAATTAAACCCGGTTATGGCAAGACCAGGTAAAGGTGGAAAGGGAAGCCTAGACCTCTTTCTCACCTGGTCATAACGACTGTCAGAACCAATTAGAGGGTGGGACTGAAGCCTCCAGAAACAATCAGATGTTACTCTCTTCCAGTATTGGTTGCACTCAAACTTCAGGCAGAAAGTTTCAAGATGAGCTGATAGTTTGATAATCACGGTTTCATAAATATTCATTGACTGCCTATCCTCTAATAACTTACATCAAACAAATAAGTTGTTAAAATGATGCTTTTAAGTTTGTTCTGAAAGGACCTTTTTTTAATCAATTATTGTAGAAGATGTTCTGTGGTGTGAATCCATTTAGCTGACGACTTTTGAGAATTCCTGTCAGTGCATTTGCAGATCTGCCAGAGTTTGGAAATAAAATAAGGAGTATGGTTAAAGTGTTGATGGGGTTTTACTTAATTCAAAAATATCTCAGAGAAGTAGGATTCTACAAATAGTACGACTATGGACATTTGACATGTTTATTGGGGAGAGGCTGGACATGTCTTTGAGTTTGTTCATCCATTCATGGTGGAGGTTTTCCATTACCACTGGGAAAGCCTGAGACACCTGTACAAGAGCAGTCAACATTGACTGGGAAATGAGGAGTGATGTGAGTAATTAATAAGAGGAGGGTTGCTTGCAGACTGGAGACAGTCAGCTCCCCCCTCAGAACAAGAATTCAGCTCCTTGTGTCTATGCCTATATTTTATGTATTGTTGGTTTCCTTTTAAATGATTGCAGAGTCTTTATTAATTACTTTTTTATTTCCATCACAAAAAAATCAAGGCCAGCACCTTCCAGGTCTTTTATACATCTGACTCATTCTTAGCTAACACAGGGGAAATTAGCAACATCAGTCAATCTGCAGTGCACATATACATCTAATGCTTTAATCATCAGGGCAGATTACCTTCCTCTCTATTCCCAGAGAAAAGGGAAAGCAGGATGAGAGAATTGCAGGAACCTTAAAGTCCAAAGTATTTTAATGGCTCCTACATGATCATGTGAGTCCCTATACATAATTTCATAATCCATTAATGTGCAGGTGATCAGTGATCAGCAACAAAGGATTATGTGGATCAATACCACCTCCCAGACAGCATGACACCTTAATTCCAAGGCAGTCCTCAATGCCTGAGCTTTTTGAAGGAAAATGCAGATAGCATGGATGGCTTCTAGGACACTGTGCCCCATGGCATTATTGAGACAACTATGAACAGAAGCAGAGAGCAAATACAATGAGGCTCATCCAGCTCCCAAGATCACTATCAAACACAGTATAGACTGTAATATTACTTGTTTCTTTGGTATGTAAGCTATTGTAAGACTCACAGGACTACAAGTAATATCCAAAGAAAATATGGGTTTTTATTATACCTTAAATAGGGTATACATATATAAATATAACATATATTTTTATAATATATATATATACAGTTACTACAGGAGCTACACCAGTACAGATCTACCTCTGTCGGGCTACACCCACAACTCCCTGGTCATGTGTGATGTGACGTCACTTCCTCTGGTGATCTTCACTTGCAGCTTCTTAAGGTGGTCCTCTTAAGATCATCTCACAACATAAACAGCTTGATTTGGACTTCAGATACTCGAAACATCAAACTGTATCTTACATTTGTACAGCCTCTTCTGCATGTTGCACAACTGTGCCAGTTGGAGAGCACTAACAATGCAACAGATGGAGGAAGAAGCCTACCCCTAACCAATAACATGGCAAAACCCTGACCATGAACTAAAAGATATCACTGTTGAAATACCATTACTGGCAGCAGGAGTTTCATTCCAGGCTCTCCTAAACAAGACCTCCAGCTAAATGCTACAACTGTCCAATACAAAACAGTCTTCTCCATTATGTCTAATGCAGTGTTCAAATATACCTTGCCCAATATTGGCCTCTGCAAAAAATGAATTGCCATGGATGTTAATTCTTTGATCTGCTAAAACCTTACTATGCAATTCTCTGGATACAGTTGAAATAAAATACAACTAAATTTAATTTCCAAAATGTATTAGTGTAAGTGGTTAGTACTATTGCCTCGGTGTTTCCCTTGGTGATGGTCTATGTTGTCTGTGCTGTCATATCTAACCTTGTGCTCCTTCTCGGAGCTCCCCCACGGTAGGTGTAACTAAGGAGGCTGGCTGCTGGGTGTCAGCGAGAGCCTCTTCAGATTAAGGTGGGACCTTTGCTGTCTTGTGCTGGGTTATGAGATGCCCATGTAATTAATTCTGCCTTATCCACAGTTGTGATACCTGCACAGTCTTTGACACTTTCTGGCCATCTACTGCCATACTGGATGTTGTACAACCCTAAGCTGCAGCGGATTCATCTGTGCTTTGTCCAACCATGTCCAATTATCTGTGTGGATGATTGGCCCTGTCCAGTTCTTATTTTCCTGTGTTCTTCCTATGCTCTCTGGCAGGAATGGAGGCAGTGAAGTCTACAAAATGTCTCCCTGTATCCAATCCCCCAGCATGCTCAAACCAAAAGGGCAATGTCTTGGAGACTGGAAACAAATTATCAGTATGAATATTCGTGAGAGATTCTCCCACTGTGCAAAGGGCCTCTGACGTTGAAGGAAGGAGGGGTCTTCAATGCAAATGTCTCTGAATTTACTACACAAGCTATGGTAGATGTAATATCACAAATGGTCATGCAATACTGCAGGACTTTGGGTAGTGGAATTCTCTGCATTCACTGCTGCACACTCTAAGGTGCTTGGCACATTCTTTAATGCAGAAAATTATGAGTGATCAGATAAAGTGCTTTTAAATGAGCTTCAAATCCCAAAACCTAGTACTGGCCTTCTGGTTGGCAAAGTTCTGCGATCCTTTGCTCCCATCAAATTTTTTCATTCACTCATGTTCTATCAGTCCCCAGTGCATTCTTCACAAGCTGACTGTGTAAATCTCTCAAAGTAGATGAACCAGTATTGTGAAGTGCTTGACCACAAGTATTGTGGAGTGGTGGGTTGTTGGACATGTGGGAAGTTTACCCTTGTTTTGAGATCAGCTATGGAGAAAGAACATGGGCTGGATTTTTACCTTAGGCAGACGGGAATTCGCCACCGATATAATTTATGGGTCCCCGGGCTTTAATTGTCCTGGGCTTTAATTGATGGAGGAGGTCCCACCTCAGTGAGCTGCCAGCCAATCAGCGGGCTGGCAGCTCTTAGTCCCAGCAGCGCCACCAGGCGTGGTGGCCACTTCTGGGACTGCAGCCCAGCCAACACCATGGAGCCTGGAGATGAAGTAAGTTGGGCTTGCCTCACCAGGGGGATCGGTCCTTCCCTGGTGAGGCTGGAGTGGTCGTTTGGGGGGAGGGGGCGACGTGGGTCCCAGGGGTGGATTGGGAGGTGGGGGCTGCCCTCAATTGGGCACCCTGTGCCCGACTGTCATCCCCCCCACCCTCCCCCCCCCCCGGTCACGGAAAGGCCGGCAGCTATCCCTGGGTGGCCTTCAAGTCCCCAGTATGCCCGCTTGCCATGGGTACAATACCCTTGGAGGTGGGAGAGGGCCTTAAGTGTCCATTAAATGGCCACTTAAGGTCCGTGATTGGCCTTGGAGTGGCGCGCCGTTTCCCCCCACCCGCCCAACTACTTAAAGTTGACCAGAGGCGGGAGTGGGCGGGTAGGCCTCCTGGGGCCTCCTGCTCAATTTTACAATGCCCCCATGCCACCATCCGACCTGCTGGGACGGCGTAAAATTCAGCCCCACGTGTTAAAATGCTGACCGCAAAATACTCCTTCAAACATAGCTAGAGTGCTACGGTGGTTTGCTGGCATCTATGAATAAGCAAGTAGAGAAATAATAATTGGAAAATGTTGATACTAGTCCTCAGCTTTGGCGAAGCTTCTAGCTTTACCTAGACTCAATCTCCATTTTTTTTCAGCCCCAAGATCCAGAGCATAGTCTTTTTTATGTTCAGGTTTGGGGAAAAAAGTAAGCCATGCCTATTTGCAGAACTTGATGGTTTCCACTCCAGGGAATTAAAAGAAATAGCTGAAAAAATTGCAGATGCATTGGCCATAAAGTTCCAAATTGCAAATTTTTATTTATTCATTATTTAAGAAGGGATGGAGGAAGAAACCAGCAAACTGAGACCTGTTAGTTGAACATCAGTTGTGGACAACTTACTGGAATCCTATCACCAGGGACAATGTAAGTATGCGTTTGGACAAGTACGAGTTGATTTAAAAAAGGCCAGTATGTAAGGGTAGATCATATCTAAGTAATCTAATTGAATTTTTGAGGAGTTCACTAACATAGTGGATAGGGAGTGTCCATGCGTATTGCCTGTTTACTCTTCCCCAAAGCATTTGATAAGGTTCCACAGAAGAGATTATTAGCAGAAATAAAAGCACATGGAATTGAAGGAAACCTTGTGACATGGATTGCTAATTAGTTGGGAGGTAGGAGACAGAGTGTAGGGATAAAAGGAATGTGCTTTGATTGGCAGGATGTACCAAGTGGTGTTACCCAGGGTTCTGCACTTGGGCCTGAGCCTTTCACCATACATATCAATGACTTGGATGAAGGAATATAGAGTTGTATATCCAAGTTTACAGATGACTGGTATGTTAGGGGGCACAGTAAGTTGTGTAAATGGGAGCCGGAAGTTACGGAGGAATATAACCAAATAACCAAAGGTATTAAGGGATATAGGGCAAAGGAGAATATGTGGAGTTAGGCCACAGATCAGCCATGATCTCATTAAATGTTAGAACAGGCTCAAGGGGCTAAATGGCCTGCTCCTGTTCCTCTGTCCCTGTAGATAAAGTGAATGGGCAAAATTATAACAACTGGAATTTTATGTGGGGGATATGTGAGGTAAGCATCTTTGGAACCAAGAAAGACAAATTGGAATATTTCCAGCAACTGTGCAGTAGTGAAGGAGCTGGGGTGTCCGGGTACACAAATCACTAAAAGCTAGTAGACAGTTATAAAAAGTAAACAAAAAGGCTAATGGAATGTTTGCCTTTATCACAGGGGGGTTGGAATGCAAAGGGGAGAAAGTCATGCTTCTGTTGCATAGTGTATCAGTGCGACACCCACTGGGGGTCCAATGCCTTTCCACTGTCATCTAGCTGGGTGGGATTGCATCATCTGGTTCTATTCTTATCTATCAAATCATAGCCAGAGAATCACTTGCAATAGCTTCTCTTCCTGGTTCCGTATTGTTACATCTGGTATCCCCCAAGGATCTATCGTTGGTCCCCTCCTATTTCTCATCTACATGCAGTGACATCATCTGAAAACACAACATTAATTTTGAGATGTACACTGACAACACCCAGCTCTACCTCACCACCACCTCTCTTGACTGCTCTGCTGTTGCTAAATTATCAGACTGCTTATCTGACATCCAGTACTGGATGAACAGAAATTTCCTCCAATTAAATATTGGGAAGACTGAAGCATAGTTTTCAGTCTCTGCTCCAAATTCTGTTCCCTGGCTATTGACTCTATCCCTCTCCCTGGCAACAGCGATTTTGTTCGCAACTAAGGTGTCACATTTGACCCAGAGATGAGCTTCCCACCATATATTCGTGTCATCACGAAGACTGTCTATTTCCACCTCTGTAACATTGCCTGACTTTGCCTCATCTCTGCTCATCTGCTGCTGAAACCCTCATTCATGCCTTTGTTACCTCTAGACTTGACTATTCCAATGCACTCCTGGCTGATCTCCCACATTTTACCTTCCATAAACTTGAGGTTATTCAAAATCTGCTGCCCGTGTCTTAGCTCACACAAAGTCCCGTTCCCCTGTCATCCCTGGGCTTATTGACCTACATTGGCTCCGAGTCAAGCAACATCTTGATTATAAAATTCTCATCCTTGTTTTCAAATCCCTCCATGGCCTCGCCCTCCATATCTCTGTAATCTCGTCCAGCCTCAAAACGCTCCAAGATATTAGCGCTCCTCCAATTCTGGCCTTTTGAGCATCCCTGACTTTAATCACTCCACCATTAGTGGCTGTGCCTTCAGTTGTCGAGGCCCTAAGCTCTGGAATATCCTCCCTACACCACTCCGCCTCTCCACCTCGCTTTCCTCCTTTAAGATACTCCTTAAACCCAACTATTTGACCAAGCTTTGGTCATATGACCTAATATTTCTTATTGTGGCTCGGTGTCATATTTTGGTTTATAATGCTCCTGTGAAGTACCTTGGGACATTTTATTACATTAACAGCAGTATGCAAATACAAATTGTTGTCGTTGTTGTTGTTGACCCCATTGGGAGTATTGCATTTACTCTTGGGCACCATACTTTGGAAGGATTTTTGGCCCTTGAGGGGGCAAAAGACAGGTTCATCAGAATGATGCTGGAGGTTAAAGGGTTAAATTATGAGGCTAGATTTCATAAACTTGGAGGGGTAATCTAACTGAGATATTTAAAGTGATAAAGGAATAAAGAATAGATATAGAAGCTGGAATTTACTCCACTTAAAAAGTTTTCTCATGTCGGGACTATTTCTCGTCTCCAACCGCACTCATGTCAGGAGTATGCCCTCCTGCATTCTTCATCCATTAGGGACGGCGGGTGGGCATCTGACACAAGAGTGGAGATGGTGGCGTAGTGATCATGTCACTGAACTAGTAATCCAGAGGCCCAGGCTAATGCCCTTGGGACATGGGTTCAAATCCCACCGTGGCAGCTGGTGGAATTTAAATTCAATTAATAAATAAAAGTCTGAAATTGAAAGCTGGTCTCAGTGATGGTGCTATGAAACTATCATCGATTATTGTAAAAATCCATCTGGTTCACTAATGTCCTTTAGGGAAAGAAATCTGCTGTCCTTAGCCAGTGTGACCTACACGTAACTCCAGACCCACAGCAATGTGGTTGACTCTTAACTGCCCTCTGAAATGACCTAACAAGCCACTCTGGGATGGGCAACAAATGCTGGCCTTGCCAGCGTTGCCCTATCCCGTGAAATAATTTTTAAAAATGAGTGGCCGAAGGGAAGGTTGTCTGGCAGTGCCACTGAGAATGATTTGTGCTACTCAGGTATATGAAGAAGGGGAGAGTGGCACACGAAGGATGGGGCAATACCAATGCTGGAACCAGCAGCCACATCCTGACACCCAGCACAATCCATTCAATCTAGGATGTGGCAGGATGTCAGTTGAAAGCATTTCCCAGCGTTTGTAATGCAAAATAAGATTTGGCTCCTTTAAAGTAACCTCACCATATGCCTGTTATGATGATCCGACCTCCCGCACTGTTCTTGCCTCCTGTTGGGTGACAAGCTGCAAACACAGTGGGGACCCCATATGACGTTCTGAAAACATAATTGAAGTGCTAAAAAAGGTGATAGTGGAGCTTTCAAATACCTTAGTTGGCCACCCACCGCTGTCAGGCAGGTAGTTGTTGCCACTGGGAGGCCATCTCCGGGAAAAGCTGGCCCAGGGCACTTTTCAGAATTTCCCCCACCCCTCCCCTCCAAAACCACATCCACAGGGTTGGGAAAATTCCAGCCTAAGAAACTATTTCCTCTGAGAGTGGAATTCAGAGAAAGGGGACACAACTTTAAAATTAGAGCTCGGCCATTCAGCAATGATATCTGGAAGCAGTTTTCATACAGGGTAGCAGAAATCTGGAAATCTCTGTTTCCAAAGACTGTGGATGTTGGGTCAATTGAAATTCTAAAAACTAAGATTAATGGATTTTTATTAGGTAAGTGTATCAAAGGATAAAGGCAGATAAGTTGAGTTGGGATCAGCTATGTTCTGCTTGAATGATGGAGCAGGCTCAAGGGACTCAAAGAGCCACACGCAGTATCGAAGTAGCGAGTTTGTTAGAAGAAACATACGGCCTATAGAAGATGAGATGCTTTTATGCAGAGGTGTAACTGGGAAAATGGTTATAAGCAAGCTGCTCATTTTATTCAATTTACTTCATTTTGCAGATCTTTAAATTAATATTCGGATGAGTACAATGATTAACATAGTAGATCTAAAACAGAGATGGTTCTGTAGGGTACCAGGTGGCACAGGGAAAATTTACAACATCAGTCAATCAGCAGTGCACAAGGAGGCCTGCTGATATTGTTAGAAATTTGAATGAATACAACATGCTGTCAAATGATTGAAGATTTATTAAGGATTGAATGTTACATATATACTCAGGACAAACACTGACATTACAAAGGATTCCTTGCTGCAGAAGATTTCAGGCAGGTGAGTTCAACCCTCCGGATGGATCCCTTCTACAACTTCCCCAACTCACAGACTGATTGTCTTGCTTTTAAGCTGATCTAATAGGCCATGACATCACCTCATCCATGAACCTTCAACCACTCTCAATCTCCATTCTGATATCTTATTGTGTTGAGTTGTTTATAAATACATTGGTGT
The DNA here is from genome assembly GCF_036365525.1 of Heterodontus francisci. Classification (NCBI taxonomy): domain Eukaryota; kingdom Metazoa; phylum Chordata; class Chondrichthyes; order Heterodontiformes; family Heterodontidae; genus Heterodontus; species Heterodontus francisci. Next base: position 154,701,149 of record NC_090375.1, on the reverse strand, counting down.
TTTGCATTTAAGCATGCCAGCAAAGGAACCATTCTATCAAATCAGTGATATTGAATGTCCAGTTTGGAGTGATAAAGCAAATCCAAATATAATGAAAGCATAGCCTTTGAGACTACTGCAATAACCTTTGGCAGAGGCCAAAGAAAGAAAAGGAGCTGTAGATGAAAAGAGACCAACATCCATCTATTTTGCCTTCTACCATCCTGGTAGTCACATGAGATAAAGATAATGAAGTTGTTGATTAATCATATAGCATTAATCAATCGCTATCTAAAACAGGCACAGAAAGGACATGAGGAAACCCCCAGTGCTGGAGAAATTTGGTAACCATAGCTCCAAAGTCACCAGTTCCACCTGAGGATGCTACACTTACCGTGTCGTGTTTCGAGTTGCTCATATACTGTTTCCTAAAGTGTTATTTTCTGAAATATACATACAATCTAGTATATAGTATAGAATATAAGTAATTATTTTGTGTAGGATGGATTTATTAACTATTTCATATTCTTAGGGCTGAATTTTCACCACAGAGGTGGGAAACAGGAGTCAGGATTGCTTTCCGGTCAGGATCCCACCTCCAGTGGGAAACTGATAAAACTTACGATTTTCATGGCTGCCCAATTCGAGCCCATGGGGGAGGGAATGGAAGCGGGTCAGATGAGGCAGACTGTTGGAGGATGAAGAAGCCATGGCAGGTGCCAGGAAAGCGAGCGCACACATGGAGGGAGCGCTTGTTGCGGTTGAAGACCAGCAGAACGTCAAGGGAGTGGAAGCCCTTCTTGTTGATGCATTGATTGGACAGTCGCTGGATGACTTGATGGCCACATTGGTGCAATCAATGATGCTCTGAACCTTGAGGAATCCAGCCACGGCACTGCAACCAGCTGCCTTTTGTGCCTGCAAGGCCGAGTCTGTCGTGAAATGAATGTAATATCTAGCTCTGGCAAAGAGGGCATCAGTGACCAGCGAGATGCAGTGGTGTTCTGCCATTTGTGAGATGCCACGAAGATCTGCAGCTGTTCCTTGGAAGGATCCAGCAGCAAAGACTACACTCAATCATCAGTAAAGTGATGAAAAGTGTCGACAGTGCTATCAAACAGCAATTACTTAATAATAACCAGCTCATCAATGCTTAGCTTGGGTTCTGCTATGGCCAGTTGGCTCCTGACCTCATTACAGCCTTGTTCCTTCATGGACAAAAGAGCTGAATTCCAGAGGTGACATTAGGGCAGCATTTCACCGAGTGCAGGACCAAGGAGCCCTTGTAAAATTGAAGTCAATGAGAATCAAGGATAAAACTCTCCACTGGTTGGAGTTATACCTAACACAAAGGAAGATGAATGTAGTTGTTGGAGGCCAATCACCTCAGTCCTAGGACATCACTGCAGGAGTTCTTCAGGGTAGTGTCCTAGGCCCAACCATCTTCAACTGCTTCATCAATGACGTTCCCTCCATCAAAAGCTCAGAAGTGGGGATGTTCGTTGTTGATTGCTCAATTCCTCCTAACTCCCAAAGCACTTCCACTTCTTACAAGGCAGAAGTCAGGAGTGTGATGGAATACTCTCCACTTGCCAGGATGAGCACAGCTCCAACAACACTCAAGAAGCTCGACGCCATCCAGGCCAAAGCAGTCCTCTTGATTCGCACCCCATCTACAATCTTTAACATTGACTCCCTCCACCACTGGCATTACGTGTGTACCATCTACAAGATGCACTGCAACAACTTGTCAAGGCTTCTTCAACAGCACCTTCAAAATCCGTGACCTCTACTACCTATTAGGACAACGGCAGCAGGTGCATGGGAACAATACCACCTGTAAGTCATCATCATCATACTGACTTGGAAGTATATCGTCATTCCTCCATTGTCACTGTGCCAAAATCCTGGAACTCCCTTCCTAACAGATAAGCAATAGACAAAACTAAGCAATCCCACAACCAATGGATCAGATCTAAGCTCTGAAATCCTGCCACATCCAGTCATCAATGGTGGTGGACAACTAAACAACTAACAGGAGGAGGAGGCTCCACAAACATTCCCATCCTCAATGAAGGAGGAGCCCAGTGCATTAGTGCAAAAGAAATGGCTGAAGCATTTGGAATGATCGTCAGCCAGAAATGCCGAGTGGATGATCCATCTCGGCCTCCTCCTGTGGTCTCCAGCATTACAGATGCCAGTCGAGTCACACCATGTGAAATCAAGAAATGGCTGAAGGCACTGGATAGTGCAAAGGATCTGGGCCCTGACAACACCCAGCTGTAGTACTGAAGACTTGTGCTGCAGAACTTGCTGCGCCCCTAGTCAAGCTGTTCCAGTACAGCTACAACACTGGCATCTACCTGACAATGTGGTAAATTGCCTAGGTATGTCCTGTACACAAAATTCAGGACAAATCCAACCCAGCCAGTTACCGCCCCATCAGTCTACTCTCGATCATCAGCAAAGTGATGGAAGGTGTCGTCAACAGTGCTAACAAGTGCCACTTAAACAGCAACAACCTGCTCACCAATGCTCAGTTTGGGTTCCGCCAGGGGCACTCAGCTCCTGACCTCATTATAGGCTTGGTTCAAACATGGACTAAAGAGTTGAACTCAAGAGTGAGGTGAGAGTGATTGCCCTTGACATCAAGGCAGCATTTGACCGAGTATAGCATTAAGGAACCCTAGTTAAATTGAGGTCACTAAGAATTGGGGGAAAACTCTCCATTGGTTGGAGTCATACCTAGCGCAAAGGAAGATGGTTGTGGTTGTTGGAGGCCAATCATCTCAGTCCCAGGACATCACTGCAGGAGTTCCTCAAGGTAGTGTCCTAGGCCCAAACATCTTGAGCTGTTTCATCAATGACCTTCCCTCCATCATAAGGTCAGAAGTGGGCATGTTTGTATGATGTTCAGTACCATTCGCAACTCCTTAGATACTGAAGCAGTCCGTGTCCATATGCAACAAGACCTGGACAGCATTCATGCTTGGGCTGATATGTGGCAAGCAACATTTGCACCACCCAAGTGCCAAGCAATAACAATCTCCAACAAGAGAGACTTTAACCATCTCCCCTTGACATTCAATGATATTACCATCGCTGAATCACCAACTATCACCATCCTGGGGTTACTATTGACCAGAAACTGAACTGGAATAGCCATATCAATATTGTGGCTATAAGAGCACATCAGAGACTGGGAATTCTGCAGCGAGTATCCCACCTCCTGAGTCCCCAGAGCCTATCCATCATCTACAAGGCATAAGTCATGAGTGTGATGGAATACTCTCCACTTGCCTGGATGAGTGCAGCTCCAACAACAGGCAGGAAGCTCAGCAACATCCAGGACAAAGCAGCCTGCTTGATCGGTACCCCATTCACCACCTTAAACGTTCACTCTCTCCACCACCGATGCACGGTGGCAGCAATGTGTACCACATACAAGATGCACCACAGCAACTCACCATATCTCCTTCAATAGCACCTTCCAAATTCGTGACCTCTTCCACCTCGAAGGACAAGAACAACAGACATGTGGGAACACCATCACCTGCAAGTTCCCCTCCAAATCACATACTTGGAATGACTTGGAACTATATCGCCGTTTCTTCACTGTTGCTGGATCAAAATCCTGGAACTCCCTCTCTTACAGCACTGTGGGTGTACCTATCCCACATGGACTGCAGCGGTTCAAGAAGTTACCTCACCACCACCTTCTCAAGGGCAATTAGGAATGGGCAACAAATGCTGGCCTGGACAGCGACACCCACATCCCATGAAAAGAATAAAAAAAGGAATGAAATGGCATCATTCGTTGTGTGCAACAACATACTGACTGGTGTAGTTCTATCGCTTGTGCACTGAAGAAGGATGGTACAATTCAGGTGTCTTTGGACCTAAGACATTTGAATCATGCACTTAAGAGACGTCCACATAAAATTTGGACATTGGAAGAATTAAACCCAAGATTTGCTGGAGCAAAGTTTTTCTCCAAATTAGATGTGAAACATAGTTATTGATCTGTGCATTTATCAGAAGGATCATGGCAACTAACCATGTTTAGACCACCAATTGAAAGGGATTGTTTCCAGAGATTACTGTTTGGCTTATCTGTAAGTCAAGATCTATTCCAGCAGGATATGCACAGGATTACCGAAAATGTTCCAGGTTGTGTATGTGCAGCGAATGACATTGCAGTCGTGGGTACCACTAAGAAAGAGCATGATCAAAATCTTTATGTGTTAATGGAAACCACAAAAAGTGCAAAATAAATATGTCACATCAACTTCTTCAGTTTGATCTATTCTAACAATGGGATATGTCCTGATCCAAGCAAAATAGGAGGCATACAATCTATGCCTGCACCCTAAGACTGAGAAGATTTGCAATGATGTCTCGGGTTATTCAATTTCTTAGCACCCTATATAACCAACTTTGCCGAGAGAGCATCGTCATTGAGAGAACTGCTAAGAAAAGCTGTTCACTTTGTGTGGCAAGAGGACCACCAATACGTATTTGAATCACTTAAGCAGCCATAGTCAGAGAAGACAAGCCTTCTTCAATACTATGACCCAAGATGTGTCACAGAAAGGGCTTGGAGCTTTCCTTATGCAGGAAGGGAAACCGATAGCATTTGTCTCTCACCAACAGAAGCTAATTACTCGAACATGGAGCATGAGACACTTGCTCTCGTGTTTGGCAATGTGAGGTTTCACACGTACCTTTTTGGTAAGCGTTCATTGTGGAAATGGATAACAAGCCATTAGAAATGATATGGCATAAACCTCTGACAAGCGCACCACCTAGATTACAAAGGTTACTGATCAAAATCAGGTCTGCTATAAACAAGGGGACAGGATGACTACATCAGACACATTGTGCTGATTGCCAAATCCAAAGAAAACAGCGAATATTTCATTCGACCTACAAGTTGACGGTATTATTATGGAGGTCGAAGACATACTTAATGTTGACTTGATGAGCTTTAGACAGCACAAGTACAACCAGCTTAGAGAAGAAATAGCCAAACATGCACTGCTGAAGGCATTGTGGTGAGTTATTGTCGATGGTTGGCCTGATACAAGATAGGAGGTCGAAGACAACCTATGATCCTTTTGGCTGTATAGGGATAAGTTAGATGTCTCAAAAGGAGTAATATTTAAAGGAAGACAGGTGCTGATTCCTGAATCCCTTCATCAGGATAATATTGTTGCAATTGCACCAGGGCCACATGGGCATCAAGTGAACGAGACACCTGGAGCGGGAAAATGTGTATTGGCCTGGGATAAACTACGATATCGAGAAAGCCGTGAGGATGTGTGAGGCGTGCCAAGCACTTCAGTGAGACGAGCACACTGAAGCACTGCTGCCTCATGATGTCCCATCGCATCCCTGGTCAAGGATTGCAACTGATCTGTTCAACATTTGTGGTGAAGACTTCCTTTTAATCACAGATGATTAGTTTTCAAAATTCCCAATCATCAGACAGTTGAGGAATACATTGAGCACAGCTGTAGTGAATACGATAAGTGCTGGAGGAGATTGTATCAGATAATAGTCCACAATATACAGGAAAACCATTTCAGGATATTTGTGACAAGTGGGGCATAAAGCCTGTCCACATTATCCTTGGTCTAAAGGTCTTGCCGAGATAATGGTTCATACGGTTAAATTGCTTATTGTGAAGTGCAGGGAAACAAAACAAGATTTCCAGGTGGCTGTGTTGCATTTACGGGTAACACCATTAGACTTGGGATTACCGTCACCAGCCAAAATCATGTTCAGGAGGCAGATCAGTACATAGTTCTGTACATCAATAACTTTACATCTCAGAGAATCTTCCTGAGCCTCTAATTCTAATAGTCCTTTTATAACTATAGGAAATAGACATTCTCATTAAGGAGAGTTAGAAACATCTCCTATTGCTGCTAAATATTTTTACAATCTACCACAATGTCATGTGAATTTACTCTGAATACATCTTAAACTGCTTTACTGTGGAAGATCACTTGTTGACAGACTACTGTAACAATTTCAGATTACATTCATCTGTCTGTTTTTATGTGTGAGTTAAGTGGCCCTCAAAATACTGTTATACCAATGTGCTTTGTTGAATGTTAATTTTCTTTAATTCACTGACTGGAAATCTGAATTTATGTTTTTTTAAAAAGACATTTAAAAAGAAAAGCTACAAGGATGACTTTGCTGGCAGCTTTGGATGGTCACCTGATTTGCAACATTGTATCCTACAATGCAAGGACTGCGAGGAGGGAGACAAAATGTCTACTCATATCCCAGCAAGAACCGAGACCCAGGAAGTTTAAGGGCACTGCTTATTCTTTTTCTTTTTAGCAATAGAGAAATGCTGCTAACTGTTTTGAATGACTGAGTGATTGTTATGTGACAAGCCCCTCGCCATCTGTGGTGTTGAGCTTGTGTCTTTCTGCAGCACAGAGAGGAGAGGCTTTTGGACTTAGACATATGCAGACCCTAGTGGGGCTCCCTCTCGCTGTCTCTCCATTACAGCTTGAAAGCTTTCAAATCCTGCCTGTTGACTGACCACCTTTGCATACTCTGGCTACAATCAGAAACCCTTTTGGAGGAAATCATCCACATCGCTGTCTCTAAGAGACCCACTGAACTAGTCATCTACCTTTTCAAACTAGAAGTCTCAGGACCACTGAATTCAGCTAGAAGCATGCCGAATCACCAACATTACAGACTGTATACCTTTTTATGGACTCTAACTCAACCAATCCATCTTTCCCCACTCTGTAACCTATTTCTGTCTGTATAAACCTCTAGTGTGTGTGTCTGTGTGTGTGAGTGAAAGTTGGCGTGTTTTATTAGTTTGGTTTAGGTACAATAAAGTTAACCTCTTTCTTTTTTAACTCAAGAAAACCTGTCCGATTGGTTCTTTTATGATCATAGCAAATAAATAATCAAACACTTACTGAATTGCCAAGTACATTCACTTTAAGAATGGATCAAACCTGTTGTGGTCGAACAAGGAAAGAGAAAAGAGGGAAGCCCTTTGACCCCTCCTCACTTGATCACAACAATACACAGATGTATGTTGTAATTCCATGGTGTCTTCTGCGGTAGTCCACTGCAACAGCTGGAATCTAGGGCAGGATGCAAATATGCTGGGTTCAGGCCTTAAGTTGAAGTATGCATCCACTGACCTTAAATCCAGGCCATCGTCAAAAGGGAAGGGTGGGAAAGGTTGCTGGCAGGGGTTCCTGACAACAGTAATTCCAGTATCTGAGGCCTCAAAGAGGCAAAGTGCACTTCCATGACAACCGGTGGTTGTGGGGAGCAGCTGGAGGTCCAGGCCAGGATCAGGGCCTGCATCACTGAAAAATGATGGATAAAGTGGCTCCCCTTGTAAGGGGACCATTGGGAGCAGCTCTGTTGTTTCCAGGGTTGGAGGGGGCGGTGCCTCCCCCGTCACCACCCACCCATTTGCCAAATGTAATGTATTTGTATAATATGCAAATGATGTAATGACATGATGATGCCATGAGGAAAATAAACACTTCCTTGAAATGGCCGTGATTGGTGTCCATCTTGTCTGTTAGTGCCACCCAAGTATACACAGAAAATGGTGATGAAGATGGGATAAAGGTCTGTCAATATAAGCAACAAACAGTAGCAGGAACTGCAATGAAAAAGATCAGCCAGTATCTGATGACCTACCTGCTTGGGATGGTGGAGATTTTGGCTGGTTTGTGCAAAGCCTGAGCTTCAAGCTGTCTCCTCGGTTGTCTGGGATGCCACAGGATCCTAGTTTTCATTGAATTCAAAATGTTCATTTGGGTAAGAGAATATTTTCAACAGCCACCTAAACTGATTTTAGGTGTCACTGTGACGGTCAGCCGCAGTAAAGGTTTTACTGACTTACTGTGATTTTGCAAACAGGACAATATAGTAGTGCCCACAGGATAAATAGGAAGGCTGAAAACATAGGAGAGGGTTTGAGAACCATTCAGGTCGTATATTGAAAGAATGGTCATGTTTTTCAGAGCTAATAACATTTTTGAACTCGAAGGTGATAGTGAAGCGGCTAAGACTCAGAACAAGACAATTCTTGAGAGCAAGAAAGCAATTTTGTGAATGGAAATTAGCTCTTAAGTGTATACCACACTAACAAACCTTCTTGCTCCCAATAAGGCAAAATATGTGTTATTCAAAACAATCATCAGCAAATTGGAGGAACATTTCAGTCCTAAGCCACTACAGATAACAGAAAGCTATAATTTTGAAAACAGAAAACAGAAAAATAGTGAAACAGTTGGTGAGTACATTGTGGCACTGAAGAATTTATCACTATATTGCAACTTGGGCACATTCTTAGACTGTGCATTACTGGACAGATTTGTGTGTGAATTGGTGGATGAAAGAATCCAATCAAAGTTACTGAAGACACAAAATCTTACATTTTGTGTACATCTTTACATCTTACATGTAAGATTGCTTTTTCTATAGAGATGGCATCAAAGAATACTTGGGAATTTCATCCTATGCCAGAAACTAGTACAGCTTCTGCCCACAGTCAGAAGACCTATGCCAAGCCTAAAGTGGAGACCTTGTCAGAAGAGTGGTCATGATAGTGGTTTAGTGTCTCGTTATCGCTGTAATGGCAACCACATGGCACAGGCATGTCAGTATAGAATGCCAAGTGCTTTAATTGCTAAAAGGTCATATTGCAACTGCTTGCCGAGCAAAAACCAAAGCAGGAAAGAAAATTCATTCCAGTGGTATTGGAAAACAGTGACATCACAAGGATGGAGTTCACACAATCTTGAAGTGAATCCAGAGTACCTAAATGGAGAGGAGCTCGGACTGTACAGCATTTATGCCACTAGCAATCACTCAAATGACAGAGACTTTTGCATAAAGGTGTTGGTAAATCAACAATACATCAACATGCACTTTGATACAGCTGCAGATTGCTCCCTTATGAGTGAAGACATGTATGAGAGCAAATTCAATGATGTATCTCTAACTGAAAGCACTGTTCAGTTGAAAACATACTCTGTGAGGTGTTAGAAATGTGTGGACAAATGGAGTGTGATGTCCAATATAAGGGCAAGTCCCTCAAGTTATGCATTGTTTTAGTGAGATATGTCAACAAACGAATGTTAATGGGCAAAGACTGGCTTTGTAAGCTGGTGTTAGCCTGGGAGCATGTTTTCCAAGTTGAGACAACCAAGAAGCTTGATCAGCTATTGCAGTTACAGCAACATTTTTAAGGATAGCTGTGAAGGTATAATCGGTGTGAAAGCATACTTTTGAATTAGGCCTGATGCAAAACCAGTATATTGCAAGGGTAGAAATACTCATCAGGTCAGGCAGCATCTGTGGAGAGAGAAGCAGAACACAAACTGATAAGAGGTCACAGACCTTTCCAGCATATTTCCAGCATATCTTGTTATTATTTCAGATTTCCAGCATCCGCAGTATTTTGCTTTTATAATCTTACCTAGAACCCCTTTAATACCACTGAAATTCACCTTGATGTCATAACTATCTCAGTGCGGTTCAGTACAGTGCGACAAGTCACAGACACAGGTCATGTAACAATGACTACACTTCATTGACTTGAAGCACTTTGAGATGTCTGGAGGTTGTGACAAGCACTATATAAATGCAATTCTTTCTCTATCAGACTGGCGATCATCAGGACCTTACCAAGTTAATGGTTTAGATACCTTGATGAAAATATACGTCCTCTCCTTCCACTGAATTTATTTCCTGTATCTTCACTTTTAAAAGAGACAAAGCCTATCTGATCAAACATTTGTAAACAATGATACATTCCCTCAGCTTTTGTAGATAGTGAATCAACATTTCTTTTGAGTGCTCCTGCCAAATGTGGTGTTGTGCTTGGACCATTCAAAAAGTACTGTAGTGTGCTTATGGACTCTTTGTTAGTTGAGAACCATATTTTGAAGTCCATAACAGAGCAAATTACAAAGGCAATGGGTAGGGGCCCCAAATGACTAACCTCACAAGATCCTGCACTTACTAAAGAAAGCAGCTGTACACTGTTTCCAAAATAGAGAATATTTCATTCCTTCACTCCAATATCCCTTGCCTTCAGATCACACAAATAGCCAGTAAGATAATTGTAGTTTAATTTGCAGTAAGAACTAAGACGAGGCAACTAATTGAAAAATAAACCTTTTCCATCTTCAAATGGACCTTCTTTTAATTCCTCGGTGCAGTGTTTACAAATAGTTGTCACTGTCATTTAAATGTGCTTTCTTATGTTTTGCAGTAAAAATAATTTTCCTTCCATTGGTATCTTCTGATTTTAATTCTATTCAGCACTTGACATTAGAGTTGTATAATTGTTAGGCCATCCTCAATTGGATGCATTCTGTAATGCTGCATAGTGCTCTGGGATCTGAGGATTTGTACTTGCCTGTCATATATAATGGTGCATGAAGCTGGCCTCACTGTCATAATGCCAGGCCAGCTAAAGATAAACTTTCGGCATCCCGATGCCTAGTTGATCTCAGGGCAAGGGGCGTGTTCTCAGATGCCAGCACCTCATAAAGGACTGTTGGTCACCCATAATGGGGAAAACAATTTCCAAAGCTAAAGAAGTTGCAGAAGAAGATGGAGTGTAGCTTTAAGAGGTTTTCAATAAATGATAATGTTGCTGAGTATCCGAACAGATTAATATATTGAGGAGTGAACAGTAGAATATCAAAGAACCACATATATAGTTGTAAACAAACAAAACAGCTACTGGCAGCAAGTGATTCTTATGGAATGAAGGACCAAACAACCCAACATATTAAAATGGGCTTCCCTTACAGCCCCTGCTATACATGTTTTGAGTGCATTATGAGACATCCCCTACTTTGAATAAAATTCAAGGCTTATATCATGCCTAGCACACAATACTTGGACAGGCTCAGAATATCATATGACCTTTGGTGGAGGGGAGTTGAACATGTTATAGCATGGTATGCACACTGGGGACTTGTGCAAGTCTCAGGCTTGAGCAGTCCATAATGCTTATGATGCTCGATCTTTCTTCTTCTTTGGCCTCCTTGTCTCAAGAGACAATGGGTAAGCGCCTAGAGGAGGTCATTGTGAAATAAAATCCTGACTCTCTGCTCCGTGCACTAACTTGGTATTTCTAGGTTCAGTGTTGGCCTCTGTGATTGGTATCCTTAATTGCTTTTGAAAGTGCTGCATTTATTTTGCACTGGCTACATCTATGATTAGCTGCAATAATATCACTGGAAGTTTCAGGGCTTTAACTTAAATCTTGTTGAAATATTTAGAAACTGTCATTGATGCAGCACAAAAGTGTATTTTTTTTATTCTTTCATGGGATGTGAGCGTCTCTGCCAAGGCCAGCATTTGTTGCCCATCCCTAATTGTCCTTGAGAAGGTGATGATGAGCTACCTTCTTGAACTACTGCAGTCCATGTGGGGTTGACACACCCATAGTGCTGTTAGGAATGGAATTCTGGGTATTTGACCCAGCAACAGTGAAGAAATGGCGATATAGTCCCAAGTCAGGATGGTATGTGGCTTGGAGGGAAACTTGCAGGTGATGGTGTTCCCATGCATCTGTTGCCCTTGTCCTTCTAGGCAGTAGAGGTCCTGGGTTTGGAAGGTGCTGCTAAAGGAGGCTTGGCAAGTTGCTGCAGTGCATCTTGTATATGGTACAACTGCTGCCACTATGTGTCGGTGGTGGAGGGAGTGAATGTTGATGGTGGTGGATGGGGTGCCAGTCAAGCAGGCTGCTTTGTCCTGGATACTGTTGTTATATATATCTTTTATACCAATTTATCAATGCCGTAACATCGAGAGACTTATTAAATCAAATGACAATGAAAATAAAAGAAAAATAAAAACCCAAGGAATAAAGGATAGACTTATTAGAAGAAAGTAAATAAAAATATAGACTAATATAGACCTATATGGGGGGAGTGGGGGGGGCGGGTTACTTACAGCTGAAACCTCGGCTGTTGACATTGATGTGGAACCTATCTACCCCTCAGCAAAGAATATTCTGGATGAAGAAAAATAATAGAATGTTTTGAACTGTTCAAGCAACACTTATGGGGGAACAAAGAATCCACTGAAAGTAAGGATTTTATCACAGTATAGAGCCCTGCTCTCAGTGCTGGGAACCTGTCACTGAACTGATTGCCACTTTACAATACTTTTTTCACTGTACCCCAGCACCTGAAGCTGCACATGTAAACATTTTAGTTGGAGACATGGGGCAGGTCTCCTGAATGTTTTATTTTTTTCTGTCAGTGTGCTGCTTTCTCTCTTGCCTTAAAGAATGCAAAAAACCCTATTGAATTCTTCTGCTTTTTTCAATGATTGTGATGTGCTGGTGTTCCCTTTTGATGTTTGTAATAATATATCCAACTCATCAACTTCACCTAAGAGACCAACTAACTGTGCTGGTTCTTATTCTATTCTGTAATACTGGTGGCGATTGTATGCTTTCAGTGCATCTGCTGTCAATGAGATACATGGTGGTAGGAGATTGATATTAACTCCTAAGTAAGCTGACTGTTCTTGTGTTAACTGCATTCATGCCCCTACCAATTCCTCACTTAAGTCACTGATCTGGGTCAAGCACAAACCAACCATGAAGCCATGAAGTCTTTGAACCTCTTCATCATGGTTGTCTAGATTCTGTCTTGAAATGTATTAAATGAAGTCTGCCGTGATGGCTTGTGGTTTTAAGCCCCAATACCTTCATTGGTTCAAACATCTATAAAAGGTGCTTCAACTTTGGTTTCCCCTACACCATTATGGGCTCCATTCCAGGTGCCAGGTGGTCAATAGCAGATTTCCATTTTGACAACTACTTTAGGAGAGTACCAGTCACATTACTAAGATTACTGAAATGGACACCCCAAATACATGTCACAATATCTTGTACATGGAGTCCACTAAGTATTGTATATGTTCTCCTTTTGAAAATAGCTCTGTGAGGTTTGATTTCTGAAGCTAGCCACAAGGCTTTTGAGCATGCCAAGTGTTCGCCCTACTACTAGTCCACACTTCTTTAACTAACAGCTCTGCTCCTTTCTTCCTTACATTCCATGTCTCACTTCCTCAAACTCACTCACTCTCTAGGGTCCATGGGCAGAATTGTAACTTTTGGATCTGCTGGCAGCAGGGGAGGCCAGCAGCAGGTTGGAAACCCAGAAGTTCGTGGAGTGGGTTTTGCCATGGCTCTTTAACTTAGCCCCAGTGTTAGCAACCTGGTGAATTGGAGCACATGACCCAGACCTGACTGCGCAATCCTATGTTTCACACAAGCTGGCTCTTGTGGAGAGTATGTGATGACAAAAGCTCTTCAAATAAAAAAAATTAAACCACGGATGAATGGAGGGGAAAATAAAAATAAATACAATCAGTGTCAGGAGTTTTCTTGAATTGCTTAAAACCCTTAAACCATGGGATGATAGCTTCTTTCAGCTTCTTCCCTGCTCAGGTCTCCCCAGGTGGCCCAGTGATAGATTATGCACTGTGTGCTAGTTTACTGTAAGGGATTGATGGGTAAGGCAACATCATAGCTCTATTGTCATTTGAAAAATTATTCTCTCTTTTTCTCTTCTTCTGACACAAGGGGCTGAATTTTCCTGGCCCTGTGATGGGGGCTAGGAGGCAGGGGTCTGAGAAATTAGGGGATTACCAGATTGGGACAGCTCCCCGTGAGCTTTTCCATTGCCAGGGAAGTTTCCCTTGGGCAGGTGGGGACCTGGATCGGCTGCTTGCAGCAGGGGGCATAGAGCCAATTATGGACCAAATTAGGTCCGATTTTGCAGTCTTAATCAGCATTTTGCCACTGGTGGAGCAGCCCCTCGCCATGTGAGGAAGATTGCCGTCGTAATGGAAGCAGCCTTCCTGCAGCAGCCTGGGGGGCCATCAGAGCCAGATGCTCCCATCCCCAAAGAGGGGCATGCAGCCCAAATGATTCATCTGGAGGCTTTCCCGTCCACTTCAATGGGCTTAAGGGCTTTGGCTGTAAAAGTTTGACCTTTAAATGCATGCCTCCCAGGCCGCCTGCATATTGAGGCACCCTCATGCTCCCTGATCTTCCTTAGCACCACCAACCTCTCCTGGTGGTGCCGCTGAGGCTTGGCATTGGATTTGGCCAGCAGCATCAGAAGCCCGCCCGCCATCCTTAATAGGACGGTGAACGTGGAGGTGGCCAATTAGGAAGCCGCCTCTGGGAAGATCACGCTGTCGGGTTCGCTGTCGTTTGGTCTCAACTTCGGGGTCCTGATGCCTGTGAGAAAATCTAACTCTAGCCTTTCTCTATCTCCTTATCTGGCTGTCCAGCCTTTACCAGATTTCAGCTGAGCCATACAAGCCAGGGAGGGTCACTATTGAATTCTGTGTATTTTTTGCCCTCCAGCACTTTGTAATGAGAAACACACTTACCTTGTTTCTCTCTTTACTTTTCGTCCCTCATCAGTGAACAGTTGCACTTTAGCAACATGTGGCTGACTCCAGCTCCCTCGCATTAGTCACGACACACCATCTTCCTTACTGCAGTTTTTAAAAAAACTGTTCTTAACATTTTTTGACATTAATACAATGTGATTAAGGAATGGAGGTTAAAATAAGTTCAGCCCAGTCCACATTACAATAAATTTACCCTGATGGAACAGAAGGTTTTAGTTTAGGCAGGCATCAAGATCGGTGCCGGCTTGGAGGGCCGAATGGCCTGTTCCTGTGCTGTCCTGTTCTTTGTTCTATCAGTAAAGCCTTATTGATTTTTCCCTGCATCAGAATTTGTGTAAATGTCACAATGCCTTGTGGAACTGCTGAGCTTTAATTGTCTCTCTCCCCAACTTTACTGGAATAATATTGTTGTAATATGAAAAGTGAGAATCTCAAATAGTTCCTTATAATAAATATTAAGCACTAATATAATTAATATTTATGCATCTTTTACCAAATTCAACTTTTGCAAAAATTACGGATTCTTTTAAGTGTAGAAGATGATTAAATTGAAAACAGTTTCAAATTCCTAATTCATTATTTAAAATACAATGCACATAATTGAACTCGACCACAATCTTTTGATGCATGCTGTTAATTATTCTTTAAACAATCTTCTTCAGAAAACTTGTTCAGTAATTAGAATTTCTGTCCATGCATTTTGAAGAATCTAATTTTGACGTGTTGCTCTCCTGACTGTGGATTTGCAATTTTTGCTGTGAAGACACAAATTTGCTGTACTTGTACAGCATTTTCTCTTAAGTTAACTGAGTGAAGACTGCAGAGAGAGATGAGGAGCTGGCGCCAAAGGCCACAGGACCAGGTAAGTCCATGCCAGTGGTTGGGTGAGGAAATCGGAGCAGGGGTAGATGGTTGAACTTGGGGGGGTGGGGGGGGGGGGGTGCCGGGTCGATCATGGAGTTGGGAAGGGGATTGATCAGGGTGAAAAGGATGGGTGTTGATCGGGTGGGTTGCCAATCCCTGGGAGGTGGAGGGTGGAGGACTGGAGACCTTGTGGTGGGGAGGGGGGGTGGGAATTTAAGGCATTGTGGTGGGTGGGTGATGGGATCAGAGGCTTGGGGCCGGTGGGGTTTGGAGGCCTGGTGGTATGGGGATGGGATGATTAGAGCCTGGTACTGGGGGAGGTCGGAGGCCTCATGGTGGGATTGGAGGCCTTGGGGGAGTGCCCAATCACAGAGGCTCTTCAAGCATGCTCCTGGATCTAGGAGGTAGGTGTAAAGGCAATCATCTCCTGAATCCGTCAAGTCCTCACCTGGATGAAGCTGCTGGGTTTCCTGACATCTGGAAAACCCGGCCAACCAGAGTAAAAGTTGCAAAACAGAATGATAATGAGGTTCACAGCATATTTAGAGTTTCAACCTACCTCCTTGCAGTGACCACCCACCCTCCTTCTGACTTCAGTTAAAGCTGGAAAAGGGCGGCTTGGAGGTCGATTTGGGATGCAAAACAGATTTTTCACACTTTAAACCTCCACCCGTCCCAAACCAGTCCATTTTTTAAGTTAAAATGTACCGCCCCTCCCCATCCCCCCCACCCCCACCCATGTTTCTGATCTGGTATTTGCTTGTCAGTGGTAAAGAAAAGTATTCTGAAGTTGCTTCTTCTTGTAAGGGCATAAGGTTTGTTGGGAGGCTGAACCTGTGTTTAAGGAAAGCCAGCAGGGATTTGTTATGGGAAAATCATGTTTAACTAACTTGCTGGAGTTTTATGAGGAGGTAACAGAGAGGGATGATGAAGGCAATGCTGTTGATGTAGTGTACGTGGACTTTCAAAGGCATTTGATACAGTGCCGCAGAACAGACTTGTGAGCAAAGATATCTCATGGAATAAAAGGGACAGTAGCAACATGGATACAGAATTAGCTGAATGACAGGAAATATAGAGTAGTGGTTAATGGATGTTTTTTGGGCTGGAGGAAGGTTTATAGTGGAGTTCCCCAGAGGTCAGTGTTGTGACTCTTGCTCTTCCTGATATATATTAATGACTTAGACCATAGTGTACAGGGCACAATTTCAAAATTTGCGGATTATACGAAGCTTCAGACAATTGTGTACTGTGAGGAGGATAGTGCAGAACTTCAAAAGGACATAGACAAGTTGGTGAAATGGGCAGACAAATGGCAGATTAAGTTCAATGCGGAGAAATGTGAAGTGGTACATTTTGGTAGGAAGAACATGGAGAGACAATATAACATAAAGGGTACAACAGTAAAGGGCGGGGTTAGGAACAGAGGGACCTGAGTGTATATGTGCATAAATTATTGAAGGTGGCAGGACAGGTTGAGAGAGCAGTTAATAAAGCATACAGTATCCTAAGCTTTATTAATAGGGACATAGAGTACAAGAGCAAGGAGCTTATGTTGAATTTGTATAAGACACTAGTTCAGCCTCAGCTGGAGTATTGCGTCCAGTTCTGGGTGCTGCACTTTAAGAAAGATGTGAAGGCATTGGAGAGAGTACGAAGAGATTCAGGAGAATGGTTCCAAGGATGAGGAATTTCAGTTATGAAGATAGATTGGAGAAGTTGGGACTGTTTTCCTTGAAGAAGAGAAGGCTGAGAGGAGATTTGGTCGAGGTAGTCAAAATCATGAGGGGTCTGGACAGAGTGGATAGGGAAAAACTGTTTCCACCTGCGAAAGGATTGAGAACGAGAGGGCACAGATTTAAAGTAAATGGCAAAAGAACCAAAAGCGACATGAGGAAAAAGTTTTTCATGCAGCGAGTGGTTAGGATCTGGAATGCACTGCCTGAGAGTGTGGTGAAGGCAGGTTCAATTGAGGCCTTCAAAAGGAAATTAAACTGTTATATGAAAAGGAAGAATGTACAGGGTTATGGGGAGAAGGCGGGGAAATGGCACTAGGTGAATTGATCTTTCAGAGAGCCGGTGCAGACATGACAGGCCAAATGTCCTCCTCCTGCGCTGTAACGATTCTGTGATTCTGTGATATGATGAACCTACCTCTTTGTGTGTGAGTTAAAATATGTGTGCAGGTAAGGTGAATAGAGAATCTGTATCTAAGAGGCTCCACTCTGCAGACAGCTGAGTAAGGCAACTTTCGTCAAATAAATACGTTTCATATTTACATCTTAAGTTACCAACAGCTATGTCACAGTGGTGCAGTGGTTAGCACTGCAGCCTCACAGCTCCAGGGACCCGGGTTCGATTCTGGGCACTGCCTGTGTGGAGTTTGCAAGTTCTCCCTGTGTCTGCGTGGGTTTTCTCCGGGTGCTCCGGTTTCCTCCCACAAGCCAAAAGACTTGCAGGTTGGTAGGTAAATTGGCCATTATAAATTGTCACTAGTATAGGTAGGTGGTAGGGAAATATAGGGACAGATGGGGATGTTTGGCAGGAATATGGGATTAGTGTAGGATTAGTATAATTGGGTGGTTGATGGTCGGCACAGACTCGGTGGGCCGAAGGGCCTGTTTCAGTGCTGTATCTCTAATCTAATGTCACTTGTTACAGGAGCTGCATAGCGTTAATTCTGATATCAACCAGGCTGAAGTCTAGGAACTGTTGGAGAGTCAGATAATGAGATAAAGAACTACTTGGATCAGAAGACGATGAAAAGAGAGGATATTTTTCCAGTAACAATACAGCAATGATATTGTCTTGGTCACCAATCCCTTGGAGTAAACTAGCTCACAGCTCTTAAACATCCAGTGTGGAGAGTGGGGACTTCTATAATGAGCACGATAGCACAGCTCTCACTGTAAACTACAAGAAGTTACATTTTGCCTTTTCAGGACAACATATATATATATAGCTGAAACACTTGTGTACCCTGATTAGAACAGGTGATAGTTGGGGCTGAATTTTTGTTCCGGGGTTGGGAACCTGACGCCTGGAATATTTCCAGGTCCCAACACCACACTGTGTCAGCGTTGCTGAAGCGAAGTTATTTTCAAATGAATAGGGCCTAAATGGCCTGGGAGGGAATTCGGCACCCAATTAGAGGAGCCAGGATTGGCCTGGCGATGGGACCTGGAAACTGAAAGGCAAATGGCAGCCATGACTGGGCTTGCAATTGCCTTACGGTATGGAGCAACAGGGAGCTCAGACGGCCAGAACAGGCATGGGCATGTGACCCCAGCCGGCAGACAGGAGATTTCCTTTTCCTGGCGTCTGGAAGGATACATTCACGAGGGAGACCAAGAGGACATGGTTGGAGGTGGCCACATAGGTCAGCAGCTGGGGAGTCACCAGAAGGATGTGGGTCTAGAGCAGGAAGAGATTGAATGACCTGATAAGGTCTGGTAAGGTGAGTGGCCAGCAGTACCCAGGTGATAGGTCACCAACTCTATAAACACAAGCATGTATACGAGCTGACCTCACACAATGTCCATAGTTCTCCCTAACATTGTCAGATCAAGCGTACAGTTACTTCACTGAGATAGCAGCCATCCTCATATATGGGGTGCTTTCAGAAGGGGATATCACTGAGGGGACCATCAGCTCATGGATATGTCATGCTGGAAGAGATGAGGGAGGGCAGCCTACTGATGAAACATTCTCCTCTCATTCTACAGGAGAAGCGAGCCCACAACACTCAGGAAATAGCTTGCACAGGTAGTGGTGTGGTCCAGCTCCACACTCGGACGCTGAGAGAGGAGGCGGCGCTGGAGATCGTCAGGGTTCCCATGAGTCAGTCCGTGGGTGATGGCAAGACAGGAGGCTGTGAACAGCAGTGTTATTTAATTGCTCTATCCTGAAGTGAAGGGCATGGAGGAGATCCCTGCCCAATGTGTGCTGTGGTTCTTCGACCATTTTCATCTAAGAGGACTGTTGTGCTGGAGTGATTGTTGAGTAGGTTGAGTTCTCATTTCCACTTTCTTGTGTTTCCCACAGGCCAGTTGCAGAGGAGGAGCAGAGTGCACATACACAATCAGCACCGCCCTCCTCAGTGGGGGGAGACTCACTGGAACCTGCACCATCACATCATACCTCGGCACCTTCCTCCAGCACAGACACATTCACCTTGGTTGGGCCCCAGAGTGGTGTAGAAAGGGGAGTGCTGGGTGCAAGACAGACACAGCGATGCTTCACTGGGCGAAGATGCCGGGTCTCGGGTATCACAAACAAGGAGGGTCTTCCTCGGAAACCAGAGGCAGATGAGTTCCTGTTTGTTGGAGTCCCTGAACCCTTGAGGATCCATGGGCAGGCAATGGAAGAGTCCATGCAGTGCATGTACTGTCATGACCCAGGGATTCAATTGCATGAGCTTCTCCTTTGATAGATTGAGCAACCTCTTGGAGAGTCAAGTGCATCAGCATTGCGAGTGGGTGCAGGAGCAGTGCTGATATGCACAGGAGGAGTGACACTCTCGAGCATAGACCACTTAATGTTGCTGATGGTACAGAAATGGTCAGAGTGGATGCCAGCTGTGTCCCAGTTCATGGCCTCATCCAGCACCCAAGGGTGCCAGGAAAGGGCTGAGATGGCTGAAGTGGCAGATGAAGGGGCCACCCCTCAGGGGGCACTGGCGTCACCCTTCTACCACTCGTCCCCTCTGACTCAGCAGCTATTTGTGTGCCAAGGCCCTGTGACAGATGCCGCCCCTGCAATGACACAGGAACAGTAGCCTGTGGAGGAGTCCCCATGGGCACCTCCAAGACGAGGACGGAAGCCACGGGCATCTCAGCCAGAGGCAGAGAGTAGGGAGCAAGCTGCTTCCACCTCATCCTCTGCACCCCGTAGAAATGTTAGAGAGAGAAAGGCACCACGCAATTGATTTCATTTAATGGGTCACCTGGGTGCTGTTCTCCACATTTGTCTACTCCTTTGTTTTCATTTCAATGTTATTGTTCCTAGATCAATTGAATGTAAGTGTTATTGCTGTTTCATGTCAAAAGGGGGATGGAGTCCTGTCAGGTGGAGGGGCCCTAGACCCTGGGATTGCTGTATTTCCATGCTCTGTGATGTTGGAGAGTGTTGGCAGTGGAAACCTCATTCTGTATGGTCATGGCTGGCAATGGGACTTCACAGATCTGGGTCATCAATGAGTGATAGCTCTCCATGCTGGAAAGTGAGCTCATGTTGCTTCGGTCCTAAAGACTTGGGGGTGATCAGATGAAACAGTGCTGGATCAGCGTGGCCCTTGCTGCCTTGCCTGAGGTCGGGGACTGTATTGATAGGCATCCTCCACTTCCTGGTCACCAGCCACCTCTTGAGTGATCCCTTCCTCCTCCTCTTCCTCCTTCCAGTCCTCCTCCAAGGGGGAGTGGCATTCCAGCTCTTCGTCTTCATCCATCTCTAGACCTCTTTGCAATGTCATGTTATGCAGGGCACAGCAGAGGACCACAATATGGGCTGGCTGGTACTGGAGGTCAAGGCAATGGATGCGTATCTTCAAGAGGCTGATGATCTGCTCAATGCAGGTCTGTGTTAGGAGATGACTCTGGTTGTAGTGCCCCTCCGCATCTGTGTCTGGGTAGTGGACGGGCATCAGGAGTTATCTCTTTATCTCTTATCCCCCAGCAGCCACGGAGTCTGAATGTGGGCCTGAAGAGTTTCGGCACCTGTGACTCACGCAGGCTGAAGGAGTCATGACAGCTGCCCGAGAATCAGGCGCAGACCTGCAAGGTGCACTTCTTGTGGTCACAGACCAGCTGGACATTCAATAAGTGGTAGTCTTTTCTGTTCAGGAATCTAACTGGCTGGCCTCTCGGTGCCTTGATGGCTGTGTGGGTACAATCAATGACGCCTGGACTAAGGGAATCCATCGATGGCAGCAAAGCCCTCTGTACCTGAGCAGGTCCATCTGTTAGAAAGTGGATGTAGTCCCCCACCATCTGCAATATGGCATCAGTGACCTGCCTTATGTGGAAATGAGCTGCCAACTCTGAGATGCCATCTAGGTCTTCTGCTGATCAGGAACGACCTGATTGCATAGAAATTCAGGGCAATAGTGACTTTGACAGCTGCAGGCAAGGGACTGCCATTGGGGCTGCGAGGGCCCAGGTCATTGTCAATCAGCGCACAAATGTCTGAGGCCATCTGCCTGGATTGGCACAAACTCCTAAAACACTGGTGCTCCATCATTACAGGTGGCTGACTCTTGGGCGGTAGACCCGATGTCTTGGGTAGCACCTTCTTCCCCTTGCAGACTCCACTGTGCTCCCCTGGGTCTCCTCCTGAACTGGAGGCTGCATCTGCGAAAGCTCATCCTAGCTGCTCTGCCCAATGTCGGAGTAACCTGTTCCCATCAGAACTCCCTTAGCTGGTGCATGTTCGCTCATGAGGCCTTTCCCCTGTTATCCCCAAGTGATGCTAGCGGGCTCACATCTCTCTCCAGTTTCCTACCACTCACCACTTAAGTCTTTCAGCAGCTGAGCTTTGTTCTGGATTCTACAATATATTAGCAGCCCTTCCAACTGCCCTCTTGGCACTCCTGTACAAACTGCTCCTGACAAGCCTTTCAATGAGCTCCTCAATGAGTTCATCTGCCAGTTAACAGGAGGCGTTCAGACTTTCCGTTCCCTCCCTCCCTCCTTGTGTCACTTTAAAAATTGCTTCGCGTTCCGGAGATGGCGGGAGTGAGTGCTGACCTCCGAGGATGTGATTTTTGAATCGTATGCTCACTCACTCCTGCACCCACCAGGATTTCCAAATTCAGCCCTTCATCTCCGCCTGGAACTGAAGTGACATCACATAGCCTGGGGCTCAGCACAAGATCTCCCCCACCTCTCCCACAGCATGCAATAAACTTATGACAAATTGATGAAATATATATGTGGTTGTGTTTCTTTAATATTAAAAATATCTTAAGAAGAAAAATCTGCAATGTATCTGCAATTCTGAAATCAGTGCATGACTGTTTATGTTCATAAATGATTATTTCCAAATATACCTCAAACCCAATTTTCTTATTAATTTGCATTGAATTTATATGTTTACTAATTCATGACGTATTGTCATTAATTTCATAAATAACTGCCTTAAAATGAAAAATGCCATTCTTGTGCAGTCAAAAAGAAATGGAAGATTGCAAATGCTGGAAATCTGAAATAAAAGCATTAAGTGTTGGAAATACTCAGCAGGTCAGTCTCCCATTTGCAGCACAGAAGGAGACCATTCCTGCCATCATGTCTGTGCTAGCTCTTTGCTGGAGACTGTAAATTTTAACATTCCAGGTGCAGACTATTCCTTCATTGGAAAGGGAGACAGGAAAGTAAAAGAGCCCCTTAATAGGAGGGGAGAGGAACAACATTGTAATAATGAAGTAACAGGAATGTTGGACTCCTGTCACAGAGAAAAGTTAATGGAGTCTAAATTTAACATTGTTTTGCCCATTTTATCGGCCCAAAATAGTTGCAGCAATAACCAATTTAGCAAAGTAGAGCTTGTGCCAGGACTGCACTTCTTGATTCCTCAACAGAACTACTGGATGTTGCCAACCTACTTTCACTCCTCTTGATTGTCCACATCTCCCAGATTAACAAAAATAAATGTTAAGTTAAATTCATTGCTGCACTTACCTCTTGCTTCTCCCAATACAAGCAAACTACTTCCTCATTTGCAGTGAGGTACCAGGAGTCGCCATAATTACATTGATTTGGACAGTGAACTCCTTCCATGCAGCTTCCATCTGTGCTTTTACTAGAATGCAGCTTTCAGCTCCAAATATAGCCTTTGGTGCACCTCCTCCAACAGGTCCTCCCAACCACTCAGCAACAAAAGTGACAGTGCTACTGACACACCTCTGCTGTACCATTGTGAACAATTACTCTGCCCCACTGCCTCCTCAACTACTTTCTCATTAGTAGTGAAATGCAGCTCTTTAAGAGCAGCTGATGGCTGGATTTCCCACTCCTCAGCCAAATGTGTGACAGGCCATGTTCGCTGGGCAAGCTTTTCCAATTAGGGGAAGGGAGTGAGTTTTGGGCACAGGCAAGCTTGCAACATGGGCCAGCTCAATGCTATCTTTTCATCAATGGAAAATCGCGGCAGTATCTTGGAGTTTCTTACCTTACACCACTGTGAAAGCATCATCACCACAAGGACCTCAGTAGGTCAAGAAAGTCCACCACTAGCAAAATATAGCCTTGCCAGTGCTGCCCAACTCCTGAGAATGATATAATAAGAAGAGGGTCCATTTTACTGAATGCATGCTCCTGGTCTGGAGACTCACCCTTTGGGGCCACACATTGCAAAGCCATGTGTATGCTCCCTTCAATCAAAACTGGCCTGCACTTCCTAAAGCCAACCTTCACTTCTTAAAGGGGGGAGGGTGCATTCTGACTGCAGCCAGGGCTAGAAATGGCTGTGAAAATTTCTCAGAAGGAAGAAACAGGAGCAATGGAGCATCAGGCCAGAGGGAGGGCTCCCAGGTTCCCAGATTCAGCACTGGAGGCCTTAGTGCAGGAGGTGGAATGGAAGAGAGAGGCCATTGTTCTGCAGGAGGCCTTCCAGAGATATATTTAGAAGGGAATGGGAGCAGATTAATGTTCCCTCTAAGCTGCGCGGCCACACATCAACCCAAATGTTACCGTGTAGGCCACGCACAAGTCAACCCCTTTAAACGACCTCACAAGTAAAGGGCCCACACACAAACACAAATCCCCCTCGCGTAACAAAACAAAATTAGAGGGTATATTGGAGCAGATACCCACAGAGGTCAATGCCAGAAGTCTTGCCCCAAGGGACTGGCGACAGTGATGGGAAAAGTTCAATGACCTCACACAAATAGTCACCACCAGTGAATGCATCTCAAATGCCATCTCCTACCCACAGCACCACTAATCTACACTGCTCAATGCAACACACCCCCCATCACTTACCCGTCAACAAGCCCTAGCAATCAGATATCAGGTCTAACATTCATATGCTCTACCTCACCCTCACATATTTAACACAGCTGCAAGCCTCACACCCATACCCTACAACTTCCACATCCTTCCAGCTATTCGGCTGTGACAGGCACATTACACAGTGCAACATGTTCACTGACACTCTTTCTCTTGCAGGACAAGGTGACACATAACAGGAAGAAGCAGCAAAGAACCAATGGGGGACAGGCATGGCTACATATCATAGAATCATAGTAAGTTAATGGCACAGAAAGAGGCCACTTGGCCCATCGTGTCTGCACCAGCCGAAAAAATGAGCCACCCAGCCTAATCCCACTTTCCAGCATTTGGTCTATAGCCCTGCAGGTTATGGCTCTTCAGTGCAAATCCAGGCACATTTTAAATGAGATGAGGTTTTTTTATGGGATGTCAGCATCCCTGACAAGGTCAGCATTCATTGCCCCTCCTTAATTGCCCTTGGGAAGGTGGTGGTGAGCCTTCTTGTACTGCTGCAGTCCATGTGCTTTAGGTACACCGAGAGTGCTGTTTTGATGCAGTGACAGTGGAGGAACGGTAATATAGTTCTTAGTCAGGATGGTGTGTGGCTTGGAGGCGAACTTGCAGGTAGTAGTGTTCCCATGCACTTTTTGCCCTTCTCCTTCTAAGTAGTAGAGCTCGTAGGTTTGGAAGATGCAGTTGAAGTAGGCTTGGTGAGTTGCTGCAGTAGATCTTGTCGACACTGCTGCCACTGTGCGCTGCTTGTGGAGGGAGTGAATGTTTGAGGTAGTGGTTGGGGGGCCGATCAAGTGGGCTCCTACCACCCTTTTAGGAAGTGAGTTCCAAATCCCCACCACACTCTGGGTGAAAATCTTTTCCTCATCTCCCCTCTAATCCTTCCACAAATCACTTTAAATCTATGCTCCTAGTCACTGACCCTTCTGCTAAGGTAAATAGGCCCTTCCCATCCACTCTATCCAGGCCCCTCACGATTTGTACATTTCAATTAAATCTCCCTTCAGCCTCCTCTGTTCCAAGGACTGCTGTAGAGTTCCCTTTGACCTCACTTTCCACCCCATCAGACTCCACATCGAAAGGATCATCCACCGCCATTTCCACCACCTCCAGCATGATGCCACAACCAAACACTTCGGGCTGGATTTTAAAGCCTCTCCAATGGCGGGAACAGTGGCCGAGGCGGCCTGCCACCGACCCCGACAGGCCCCGTACCAATCTCAGTGGCAAGGCCTCGTGGCGGCCGCCACTGCACTCAGCGACGGAACCTGCGTTAAAATATGTAAATGCCTGCTTACAATGCAGGTCGCAGCGATTCAGGCAGCATGTTGCAATCTTTATTCTGCTGGCCTACAATGCTGTGCCTTTGAATAAAAGCAAAATACTGCGGATGCTGGAAATCTGAAATAAAAACAAGAAATGCTGGAACCACTCAGCAGGTCTGGCAGCATATGTGGAAAGAGAAGCAGAGTTAACGTTTCAGGTCAGTGACCCTTCTTCGGAACTAGCAAATATTAGAAATGTCAAAGGTTAAAAGCAAGTGAGGCGGGGGTGGGGCAAGAGATAACAAAGGAGAAGATGTAGATTGGACAAGGCCACATAGCTGACCAAAAGGTTATGGAGCAAAGGCAAACAATATGTTAATGGTGTGTTGAAAGACAAAGCATTAGTACAGATTAGGTGTTAACGGACTGAGGATTGAACAGCAGCAAACATGAAAAAAAAAACAGTGGGTAAGCAAATTGAACAAACTAAGATGAAATGAAATAAACAATAAAAAATGTAAAAAAGAAATAAAGAAAAAATAACTAAAAATAAAAGTAAAATGGGGGGCCCGTCATGCTCTGAAATTATTGAACTCAATGTTCAGTCCGGCAGGCTGTAGTGTGCCTAATCGGTAGATGAGATGCTGTTCCTCGAGCTTGCGTTGATGTTCACTGGAAAACTGCAGAAAGCCCAGGATAGAGATGTGAGCATGAGAGCAGGGGGGAGTGTTGAAATGGCAAGCAACCGGAAGCTCAGGGTCCTGCTTGCGGACTGAGCGGAGGTTTTCCGCAAAGCGGTCACCCAGTCTGCGTTTGGTCTCCCCAATGTAGAGGAGACCACATTGTGAGCAGCGAATACAGTATACTACATTGAAAGAAGTACAAGTAAATCGCTGCTTCACCTGAAAGGAGTGTTTGGGGCCTGGGATAGTGAGGAGAGAGGAGGTAAATGGGCAGGTATTACACCTCCTGCGATTGCAGGGGAAGGTGCCATGGGACGGGGACGAGGTGGTGGGGGTAATGGAGGAGTGGACCAGGGTGTCGCGGAGGGAACGATCCCTTCGAAATGCTGACAGGGGAAGGGAGGGGAAAATGTGTTTGGTAGTGGCAAAGGTAGTGCCTTTGAATCCCTGTTCGGGGGAACGTGGCGCGACACCTGTGGGGAGGGGGGAGGAGATGATTTTCTCTGCATGGGAGTGGGGAAGCTGGGTTACAATGCCTCGGATTGATCTGGGAGGATTGATAGAAAGGGATAAAGGACAAAGTTGTTGAACTTAGGGGGGGCAGAAAAGGTCAAATTTTCATGTAGGTATTCCGGGGGGGAAAAGGGCAGGAATGATGTGTATTGCCATTCGGGGGAATGCTAATGAGCTGCTGCACTTTAAATCACGGTGGCTGAGCATTGTGGTCCCCATGCGTGTGGGCCACATTTTTTACACCCGCTGCCCATTTCGGCAGCGGAGTCTTAAAATGCAGCCCTTCTTCTCCTCCCTGTCAGCATTTCGAAGGTACCATTCCCTCTGTGACACCCGGTCCACTCCTCCATCACACCTGACACCTTTTCCCCTTCACATGGTATCTTCCCATGCTATCGCATGAGGTATTACATCTGCTCTTTAACCTCCTCTCTCCTCACCATCTAAGGCCCCAAACACTCCTTCCAGGTGAAGCAGTGAATGGCTTGTACTTTTTTCAATTCAGTATACTGTATTCGCTGCTCACAATGGGGTCTCCTCTAAATTGGGGAGACTAAACGGAGATTGGGTGACTGCTTTGCAGAAGGCCTCCGCTCAGTCCGTAAGTGTGACCCCAAGCTTCTGTTGCTTGCCATTTTAATTGAGGACCCTGCTCTCACGCCCGCATTTCTGTCCTCGGCCTGCTGCAGTTATCCAGTGAAACTCAACGCAACCTCGAGGAACAGCACCTCAACTTTTGATTAGTCACTCTACAGCCTTCTGGACTCAACATTGAGTTCAACAATTTCAGACCATGACCTCCATTTTGATTTTTTTTTTACCACATTGCTGGTCTTTAACTTGTTTTTCATGTTTTTGCTTTCAGATAGAGCAGTTAATTATTCTGCCATTAACACTCTCTCTGGACAAATACATTCTCCTTTACTTCAACTATCACCACTCCTTTTGCCTTTTATTCCATGTCATCTTTGTCATTTAATCTCTCCCGCCCTCCACCCTATCACAGACCTTCCCTTTTGTTCTTCTTGCCCTCCCCTTTCACTTGTTCAAAACCTATTACATTTCTAACCTTTACCAGTTTTGATGAAAGATCATTGACCTTAAATGTTAACTCTGTTTTTCTTTCCACAGATGCTGCCAGGCCTGCTGAGTATTTCCAGCACTTTCTGTTTTTTACTTATAGCAGGCTTTAGCATTCACATTGGGTAAATTTACAGAAATTCAAATAAAGATTGAGTATACACCTGGGATTAAGGTAGAATCTGAAAAATCACAAACAAGCTTAAAAATGCTTATAATTTTAAAAAAATCAATGAATTTTAAAATCACAGAATGGAGAAATTTGACATTTGGCGAATATAAAATGTTTTTCAGAACCAGAGAGGTTGTTTAGCAGCTGTTATGATTTAAGATACTGTTAAAAATTGAGCTATACCTCATTCAACAAGGTGTAATTTTTTTCATGGGCAATGCTCAAAATTCCACTACGGTAGCAAGGAGGGACAACAATTTGATGAACTACAGCCCAATCCTCATCAGCAGGCCTCTGGGGAGGTCTCCACTTTCTCATCAAAATGTCATCTGAACATAATAACACTTGGAGACCTTTTCAGCTCCTGCCTCAAACAGCCATCTGAGACAAGATTCTTAAGTCACTGTCTTCCTATTGTGCCTCAATAAAAGAGGATTTGCTAAACAATTCACCATTATTAGCTTTGGAGCCTTTAGCACCAACATCCCCATCTAAATCCTCTAAAAATGGTTTCAGCCAACCAAACACCCGAATTGTCCTCCACAACAATCGAATCCATCTCATCTTGTTTAACCCTATGAGCCTGGGATCTGGTCACTACCCAATCTGGGAATATTCCAGAAAATTCTTCCTGCAAAATCTCAGTTCCAGCAACCTCAACTGGCTTTTCTGAAACTACTGGAGATTACCTTTTCCCCAGCCAAGTCATTCCTAGCAGAAAATCTACACCCTCAATGGGCAAACTAGGAACAACATCGATTGTAACAGAACCAATGACCATGTTACATTTACATCAACCATATATAAGGGAATGGATAAATAGGTTCCATCCTTGGATTACCACCTTCGCATTCAGCAAATTACCGGGGAAGAAATTCATGTCACCTGCCAACATTAGTGACTATGCCGCTCCTGTATTTCTAAGGATAACAACTGGCTTGCCCCTGCCTCAGCAGATGACTGTGGGGATAATTCACCCTTAAACAGAAAATTTCTATAGTTTTCTGCAACCTGATTCACTCTATCAGTGAACATGGGAGTACCGACCCACTTGTCTTGAACGTTACCAGCGAGGACAGTATCTCCCGTGGAAACGCCCTTTGACTCTACACATGCAATGGGTCTGTTATTCCACTTCCAATATTCAGCCTTCACAGATGACCTTTCATGTGAGAAATAGCATGTTAGTTACCTTGAACCAAAATCTTCCATCTGGCCTTCTCTTTTACTAACCTGAGGTGTGTTCATGTCTTTACTTTTGTCATCTTTCTCAATAAAACCCGATAATTTTTCGCTCTCAAACTTCCTATCTCTCCAACTTCTCTGAAAGTTTCCAAACTGGGGCCTGTAACTGCTGCTTTTAAGGTTGGAATTTAACGCACCCCGCCGGGAGGGGGATGGGAAGTGGGAAGGGGTGTGTAAAATAGGGTGGGATGTGGGGGCTGCCGTGCCTGTTGCCCACTTGCCCGCACTGCTATTTTACCAGTGGCAGGGGAGGTGGAAAACAGCCCACCTGCCCTTAGGCCAACTGAGGCCTTTAAGCAGCCAATTAATAGCCACTTAAGGGCCTCTTCCTGCTGCCACTGGCATTTTACCAGCAGCAGACAGACATTTCAGCTCCTGAGGAGGCCATGTAGTAATACATGGCGGCCTCCTTGCCGGCTGTGGGGGGTGGTGGGGGGAGCCCTCTTAATCAGGCACCCAGAGGCACGGGCTGCCCCCTCCCATAACAACACCCCCTGCCCTAGATTCTGACCCCACCCCCTTAGCCAATTGACCCTGGTGAGACCCGACTCCCACTTACCTTTTCCAGGGCCTCCTCCATTGTTTCCATTGTTGCTGGTCCTGGCTGGGTATGAAACCCCTTCAAGCATTAGATCACAAAATAATGGGCTGAATTTCTGTACCCCACCCCCCACTCCGAGAGTGAGAACGGAGGCTGAACCAGCTGGTGTGTCAGTTTGAAGGTACTGTTCCTGGTGCCGGCAACGTTCACCAGGGCAAGTGGGATAGTGATCCTGTCTGCCTCCTGGTTAAGGCCAATTAAAGTACTTAAACATCTCATTTAGAATGTGTTAGGGGTGGAGGGGGGAACCTGTCATGGCTGCCCCAGGGAATCAACCTGGCCTCATAAGAGGGTCAGCAGTGCAAAGGAAAGGAGGTGCCCCAGGTGCTGCACAGGTGACAGGGACAATGAACATTTAATAGGCATTGAATGAGGTTGTCATCCCCCTGTCATAGAAGGGGCAGAAGAGCAGGGGGTAAGGTTGCCAATCACAATAGGGTGGTCAACTGTCCAAAAGGAAGGCTGCAGCTGGCAATGGGGCATGACGGTCAGATTTTGGGTCAGTGCCGATGAGGGACAACACCTTCTGCAGAAAGGGAGGAACCCTGAGCAACCCAGGAGGGCACAGGAAAGGAAAGAGGGGCAGGAAGGCAACAGAGACCATACCCTCAACACAGGATCGACTGCTGAAGACAGAGCTACCTGGAGATGACGGAGACCCAGTGTCGCAGGAGACTGTGAGTCTCCAGGCAGATGGTCACAGACATCTGTGACCTCGTCACTGAAGACCTCACACCTCACAACACTGGTTACTATGCCCTGCCAGTGGCCATTAAAGTCACTGTGCCTTGAACTTCTTCACTTCTGGCTCCTTCCAAGGGCAGGCTGTAGCCCTTAGTGGCATCTTGCAAATGGCTTCACACCACTGCATCTTGCTGGGTACTGATGCTGTCTTTGCCAGAGCTGGTTAGTACATTCATTTCATGACAGACAAAGCCTCTCAAGGACAGAGGGCATTGGGTTTCGATTGCACCCAAGTGGCCATCAAGGCACGGAGTGACTGGCTGGCAAGTGAGATTCATCAAGAGCAAGGGCTTCCACTTGTTCAATGTCTAACTGGTCTGGGACCACAACAAGAGCTTCTTCCATGTATGCATACTATTTCTTGGCAGCTGCCATGACTTTTCCACCCTCCACAGCTGCCTCAGATTTTCACTCCAACCCCCAAAGTGCATGGCTGGATTCTAGCGGACAAGAGATAGCCCTTGAAGACATGGCTGCTTGAAGGCAGCACCTCTGCCCAGAGGCTTTGACCTCACCATGGAGGATCCGTTATCTCTTTCACTACCTCAAATCACTTTTTCTGTCATGGCAACAGTAAATTGAGTCTCAGATGTCTGGCTTAAAGTGACTTCATTTATACGGTTCAAAGAGAGCAAAACAGTAGACCAAAACAGTAAGAACACACCCCAGTGATCCACTCAGTGCTCCGTGCATGCCACCCTCCAGGAAGAGGACCTCCCTTATCTTCCTTAAAGCTTCAAACATCACATCAAGATCAGCATCATTAAACCGAGGGGCAGCCCTGCCCCAGGTTCCAGTCTCCTGACTCATCTCGCTTCCCTCTCGTGCTGTGCAAGGCTTTTGCACAATCCCTCCAAGTCACTCACCGTCCTGACTTGGAACTATATCACCGTTCCTTCACTGTCACTAGGTCAAAATCCTGGAAATTCCTCCCTAACAGAACTTTTGGTGTACCAACATTCTATGGACTGCAGCAGTTCAAGAAAGCAGTTTACCACCACCTTCTCAAGGGCAATTAGGAATGGATGATAAACGCTGGCCTTGCTCACATCCCATGAATGAAAGAAAAATGCAGTTCTCTCCCTCATGACAAGCAGCAGCCTCAGTGATGGCTGCCATGGGGAGCCGAAATCAGTCCCCCACTTCATCTGACCCGCTTCCATTTCCGCCTCTACTGGCTGTAACTGGACTGGGAACCTGTTTCCATATCAATTAAGGGCTCACCCCCATGAAAATTGTGACTTTCATCAGTTTCTCACTGGAGGTGGGTTCCTGACCCAAAAACAAACCTGACCTCTGATTCCTGTCTCCGTGGCAAAAATTCAGTCTGATTTCTCTTTTGTAAAACCTTGTTGACTCTGTCTGATCATGCTATAATTTTCTAAGTACTAAGACATCCTTAATAATAGATTACAGAATTTTCTATGAGATTACTAATTAACTCTGCCCCATTTCACAATGCTAGATCTAAAATAGCTTTATCCCTAGTTGGTTCCACAATGTATTGTTCCAGGAAGCTGTTGCGAACGCATTCTACAATCCCATCTTCCAGACCACCTTTGCCAATTAGATTTGTCATGTCTGTATGAAGATTAAAGTCTTCTACAATTATTACATTGTCTTTGTTACAAGCTCCAATTATTTCTTACTTAACGCTCCGTCCAATGGTATCACTACTGTTAGGGAGCCCATAAACTACTCCCACCAGTATTTTCTACCCTTGTTATTCCTAATCTCCACCCACTCTAATTCTACTTCCTGATCTTCTGAGACAAGATCCTTTCTCATTACTGTCTTTACGTCATCACTTACTATCAGGGATCCTCCTTCTCCTTTCCCATTCTGCCTGTCCTTTCAAAATGTTGTGTACCCTGGAACATTTATTTCCCAACCTTGGTCACCTTGCAAATATTTCTGTGTATTGGCAACTATATCAAAACTGTTTATCTCTATTTGTATTGCTAGTTCATGTATCTTGTTATGACTGCTTCATGCATTCAGATAATGAGGCGTTAATTTTATTTTTTTCCCACTATTCTTTGCATGGACCCTATTTGCTGATGCAATATTACTGTTAAACTCTCTGTCCCTTCCTGTCCCACTCTGCTTGTCTTTAGCCAAATAGCTACACTGCTCTATTGCCTCGACTTTTATCTTTAGATTTCTAAAACCCCCTTCAGCTGACCCCTCCCCCTCCTTTTTTATTTTAAAGCCCTTTCCACAGCCCGAGTTATACGATTCACCAGGACACGGATCCCAGCCTGGTTTAAGTGGAGCCCATCCCAACAAAACAGCTTCCTCTTTCCCCAGTACTGGTGCCAGTTCCCATTGAATCAAAACCCCTTCTTCCTATATCACTCTTTGAGCCAGGTGTTTAATTCTCTAATCTGCTTGACAAATTGGTGTGTGGCACGGGTAACAATCCAGAGATTATTATCTTTGAGGTTCTGTGTTTTAATTTGGACTCTAACTCCTCAAACTCTCTCAGAAGAATATTGTTCCTAGTTCTACCTATGCTACTGGTTCCTACTTGGATCACAGCAACCGGATCTTCCCCTCCCACGACAAGTTCATCTCCAGCCATTGGGAGATGTCTTTAACCCTGACGCTAGGCAGGCAATGCAACCTTTGGAACTCCTGGGCATGGTTGCAGAGAACAGTATCTGTCCCCCTGACTATACTGCCCTCTATCACTACCACATTACATTTCACATGCACCACTTGAATGGCATTCTGCACCATGGTGCTGTGGTCAGTTTGCCCATCCACCCTGCAGTCCTTGTTCTCATTCACATAGGTAGCAAGCACCTCATACTTGTTAGTCAAAATGAAGGGCCAAGGCTTCTCCATTACTACATCCTGCATCTCCATACCTGCCTGACTCGCAGCCACACCCTCCAGTCCTTTATCATTGACCAACACTAAAGTCCTGCTTAATCTAAGGAGTGTGACTGCCTCCTGGAACAAAGTGTCCAGGTAACTCTCCCTGACACAGTGACACTGAAGTGCCTATCCTACATCACAGGGAGTGTGAGAAAAAAAGGTTGCATAGGCTAGGTTTGTTTTCCTTAGAACAGAGGAGGCTGAGGGGTGACTTAATGGAGGTGTACAAAATTATGAGGGGCCTAGATAGAGTAGACAGGAAGAACCTGTTTCCCCTAGCAGAGAGGTCAATTACCAGGGGCACAGATTTAAGGGGATTGGTAGAAGGATTAGAGGGGACATGAGGAAAAACCTTTTCACCCAGAGGGTGGTGAGTGTCTGGAATTCGCTGTCAGGAACATTGGCGGAGGCAGTAACATTCAACTTTTTTAAAAGATACCTGGACACGCACCTGAAGTGCTGTAACCGGCAAGGCTGTGGACCAGGTGCTGGAAGGTGGGATTAGATTGGGCGGCTAGTTTTTTTGGCCAGCACGGACAGGCTGGGCTGAATGGCCTCCTTTTGTACTGTAATTTTTCTATGGTTCTATGGTTCTCTCACTGGCTTCTAGGGCACGTTGAAGAAGCCCACCACTGTGAGGAAGCAGAACTCTGCGGTGATGCAATAGGACAGTCATTCCAATGCCAGAAAGAGAAGTATGCACAGTTAAAGGGGAAAAACTCCACAATTCAAGAGTTGTAAATAAAGTTTGTTACTGAGCTGTGGGCATTTCAGGACTGGCTATGGGCAAAAAAGAGGCTGACTTGCCCCTTACCAGGTTTTCTCCCACCAACAGAGCCATTAGGGAGTTTATCTCCACTGCCAACAGTCTCTTGTTGGTAGCTGGATGTGCAGTACTTCAACTAGGAGGCAGGGAAATCAGACAGTTTTTAGCCATGGTCCCACTGCCAAATTGACGGGTCCCATTTTTAGGTGTCCCACATGCATGAAGCAGATTTTAGGACCTTGAAATGTAAATTTGGGGCCGAACGAACCCCTTTCAATAATTAGTCTCCTATATCTGCCCCACTCCATGTTCTTCATCACAAGGTAATTGCTAATGTAAGCTTAAAAACAAATCTACTTTCTTTGGAGCCAGGAGGAGCAGGATTGCTCTTCCAACTCCAGAGTCCTGCTGATGGCCCCCAGTTGCCTACTTCACTGCCCCACCCCTACCCCCCAACCCCCACCCCCCCTACACACACCTCCTGGAAGTTATCTAAGGTCTTCCGTCAGTAGATTGAAATTCATTTTTCTTGTGGAATGAGCTACTTGTGGAGATACGATTGGGCTTCGGCTCATGTCTACCCTGTAGAGTCTGAAATCTGACTTGGAGTTGAACAAGGCCCCAAGGCTGTAAATAGTCTGGTTCAGCTTGAGATGAAGATAGCAAGGGAGCGATGTTTGTGGTGGGGACTGAAGTCAATATTTCAGTGTTGTCAGAAGTTCCAGCCATGGTTCTGTTGGTAGAAAGTTGGTAGAAAGTTGAGGAATTTGAGCACAAAATCTAGGATGGTACCCCAGTGCAGTATGAGGGAATGCCACACAACTAAGGTGCAGTCTTTAGGATGAGAGATTGAACCAAGGCCCTGTGTGCTCTCTCAGGTGGATGTAAACAATACAACTATTTTGAAAAACAGCAAGGGAATTCTATCTGTTTTCGTGACCCATATTTGTCCCTGACAACACCCAAAAACAGATTATCTGGTCATTATCATATTGCTGTTTGTGGGCCCCCTCCATTTAAAATTGACTGTTGCGTTTCCTACATTACAATAATGCCTCCACTTCAAAAGTACTTCAATGACTGTAAAGCATTTTAGGACACCCTGAGGTCATGAAAGGTGGTATATGAATGTAAGTCTTTCTTTTTTCAATGTTGAGCTGGTGTAGATTATGCCTCATCCAAGAGGCATGTTTGACAAATTGTCTGACAGCACAGAGGCACTTGAGGGGTCTAGGGAAGTGGTGGAGTAAGTGGAGATCATTGGCATACATTTGGAAGGTGACTAGTGAATGTGAACGATGTCACCAATGGCAGCACGTATATAAGGAAGTTGAGGGGGCAAGGATAGATCCAAAGCCTCTGAAATTTAATCGTTTGTTAGAGGGGAATGAAGTGCTTTGAGAAGGATGGCAGCTGGACAAGAAGTATTTGAATAGCAGACATGGGCATGAATCTGGGACATTAATCTGTAGCAGTCTTGCCTTACTTATGATACTTCCTCTTTCTAACTGACAGCAGACGTGGGGTAAATCTTATACTCTAATGATCCTGGTTCAAATCTTTCTGATCTAGGACCATGAAACTCTGCAACAGCTTGCTCCCTCCACTGCTGATGCACCATGACTGCCATGTGTACCATCTACAAGATGCACTGCAGCAACTCACCAAGGCTTCTTCGACAGTACCTTCCAAACCTGCGACCTCTACCATCTAGAAGGACAAGGGCAGCAGATGCATGGAAACACCACCACCTGCAAGTTCCCCTCCAAGCCACACACCATCCTGACTTGGAACTATATTGCCGTTCCTTCACTGTAGCTGGGTCAAAATCCTGGAACTCCCTTCCTAACAGCACTGTTGGTGTACCTACCCCACATGGACTACAGCTGTTCAGGAAGGCAGCTCACCACCACCTTCTCAAGGGCAATTATGGATGGGCAATAAATGCTGGCCTAGCTAGTGATGCCCACATCCCAGGATCGAATAAAAAAAAGCCCCTAGCCATCAATGTTTTTTTCTTGTTGTTCATGATAGTGGCCAGAAATATCTGCAACAAATTCCATAACCACCACTTCAGTCATTGACATTCTAGACAAGTTGTTTACAAAGTGGGGTTTTCTGGAGACTATTATTATGGACAACAGACTTCAGTTTATTTCCAGTCAGTTCACGGAGTTCCTAGCAAGCTACGAAATTCACTTCCATCTGACATCGCGATACAACCAGCAATCGAATAGTGGCATTGAACCTTTCAACAGGGTGATCAAGGACAGTTTGAGAGCTAGCATGTTGGAGGGGAAAACACCTGAATAATCCTACTTCGATCCACCCCACACACTCTGACCGAGAAGACACTGGCCAACCTTATGATTGGTCGCAACATTATACAAACATACGAACATATGAACATACAAATTAGGAGCAGAGGTAGGCCATTCGGCCCCTCGAGCCTGCACCGTGTCTCGAATTCCACACTCCCATCTACTCCTGATAACCTTTGATTCCCTTGCATAACCAGAATCTATCTACCTCTGCCTTAAAAATATTCAATGTCCTCGCCTCCATCACCTTCTGAGGCAGAGAGTTCCAAAGTCGCACAACCCACTGGAAGAAAAAAATTTTCCTCATCTCCGTCCTAAAAATAATTCATATGCTCAAGACCATTCTTCAGCCGCCATCCAGCATGAATGTCAGAGCAGAAGCAGAAGAAAT
The DNA here is from genome assembly GCF_036365525.1 of Heterodontus francisci. NCBI lineage: Eukaryota > Metazoa > Chordata > Chondrichthyes > Heterodontiformes > Heterodontidae > Heterodontus > Heterodontus francisci. The sequence continues at coordinate 154,664,177 of NC_090375.1, read as the reverse complement.
CATGAAGCGATAAGGCAAAGTAAAAGCATACTCCGATAAGTGAACATGCGCAAGGAAACCACAAATCGCAGTCGGAGATTGGGTTGGCATCAAAAATTGCCGAGCTGGTCCTGCTGCTGGCAAATGCGGGCTCGGGACCTGCTTTTCTCTCCAACATCCAGGTCCCAAAACCCACAGTAAAATTCACTCTGTTAACTCTGTTTCTCTCTCCACTGATGCTGCCTGACCTGCTGAGTATTTCTGGCGTGTTCTGCTTTTGTTTCAGATTTCCAGCCTCTGTAGTATTTTGCTTTCTCTTTACAATTTTGGATAATTGTGCACCAAGATAGACACTGCTCTTCTTTTCTGGTGAGGCATTCGAGTGTATTCCAATTATCAAGTATGCCCCCAGTGTGTAATGATCACAAAGTCCAGAGATCTGGTGCTGGGTTGTAGAGAGAACTCTCTCATGCTTATTATACCACTGCAAAAAAACTGTATAAATATGACAAGTGATTTTCAACAGAGGTGGATCAAGATATGCAATTATTGCACAGATACCTGTGTTTAAGCCATTAATGAATATTTGGGTGAAAATTGAGAATGCAAATTCTTAACTGTGCCTGTGATATTAAATTTCTATTGAAGGAAAACTCCAGGCTCCAAGCAGCTTTTATTTGATAAACACAGAGCAATTCTTCAGTATCTGGTTCACAACACAAATTCATTTATATCATTTATCTACATTGTCACTTGGTGAACATCTTCTACTGACTGAAAACAGCCATCACCAGCACTAGAGAGATCATTAGCAGCCACTTTGTCACTTAATCATGTCACACTGCTTGCAGCTGGCTGTAATTATATGAAGATCTAGACATTTGGGTGTATAAAAATATTTTTTAAATTTTCTTTAACTGCAGGATGGCCATTAACACAGAAGAATCTCATGTCCTCTTTAATCACAAGCAAAACCCTGCTTTTAATTAGTTCTCATAACAAAGCAACATTGGTTTTTGATATGTTGTCCTCTGTCAATTTGTGCTGTTGAGGTTTAAAAGCTCATGGCTTATATTCCAACACACAGGTATTAAACTACATGTGCATTCACATGTGGTATTTTTACTTTGTTCTTGTGATGTGGGCCACCATATTTATTAACCACCCCTAGTTTCCCTGAAAAGGTGGTGGTGGGCCTTCTCCTAGGATCACTTCTCCTTGGAAGGTTTGTAATGGAGTTTCCCAGGGATCAGTGCTGGGACCCTTGCTCTTCCTGATATATATTAATGGTCTAGGCCTCGGTGCACAGGGCACAATTTCAAAATTTGCAGTTGATACAAAACTTTGAACAATTGTGAACTGTGAGGAGGATGGTGTCGAACTTCAAAAGGGCATAGACAAGTTGGCGGAATGGGCGGACAAGTGGCAGATGAAGTTCAATCTGGAGAAATGTGAAGTGATTCATTTTGGTAGGAAGAACATGGAGAGACAATATAACATAAAGGGTACAATTCTAAAGGGGGTGCAAGAGAGTATATGTGCATAAATCATTGGGGTGGCAGGACTGGTTGAGAGAGGGGTCAATAAAGCATACAGTATCCTAGACTTTATTAATAAGGGCATTGAACTTGTACAAAAACATAGAAAATAGGAGCAGGTGTGGCCATTTGGCCCTTCGGGCTTGCTCTGCCATTTAAAGGCCTGCTCGGGTCTGCAATTGAAACCCGACCCGAGCCTGACAGAACCACATCTGACCCGAGCCTGACCTGGCACGAGTCCTTTGATTTTTTTCCCGCGATCGACCTGACCCGACCCAACCTGACCACCAGAATGAAGCTGATTATACAAAAGAGGGTGTGCTCTACCTTGGATGGAAATGCTCACTGCAGACTAGTGTGGAGTCCAGATGCATGTTTCCTGCCTTGGCGTCCTGGCTGTCACTGTGTCCGACTTGGCCTGACCCAACCCGAGCCCGAATGCCGGACCTGGAAGAGCGACCAGACCCGACCCGAACCTGACTCATGTTGTCTGGCTCGGTCGGGTTCGGGTCGGGTAGACATGCTCTAACGCCATTCAAAAAAGATCATGGCTAATTCAGTACCCTGTTCCTGCTTTCTCCCATTATCCCTTGATTCCTTTGGCATTAAGAAAGATATCTGTCTCCTTCTTTAATATATTTAATGACTTGGCCTCCACTACCTTCTGCGGTGGAGAATTCCACAGGTTCACCACCCTCCGAGTGAAGAAATTTCTCCTCATCTCGGTTCTAAATGGCATACCCCGTATCCTGAGAATGTGATAGATATATATATACAAGTTCAATATAACCTCCTGCTCCTGGTTCTGGACTCCCCAGCCATCAGGAACATCCTCCCTGCATCTAACCTGTCTAGTGCTGTTATAATTTTATAGGTTTCCATGAGATCCCCTCTCATTCTTCTGAACTCTAATGAATATAGGTCTAGTCGACCCAATCTCTCCTCATATGTCAATCCTGCCATCCCAGGAATCAGCCTAGTAAATCTTCTTTGCACTCCTTCCATAGCAAGAACATCCTTCCTCTGATAAGGAGACCAAAACTGCATACAATACTGCAGATATGGTCTCACCAAGGCCCTGTATAACTGCAGTAAGCCATCCTTGCTCCTGGACTCAAACCCTTTTGCAATGAAGGCCAACATATCATTCACCTTCCTAACTGCTTGCTGCACCTGAATGCTTGCTTTCAGTGACTGGTGTATAAGAATACCCAGGTCTCGTTGCACCTCCCCCTTTCCCTATCTATCACCATTCAGATAATAATCTGCCTTTCTGTTTTCACAACCAAAGTGGATAACCTCACACTTATCCACGTTATACTGAATCTGCCATACACTTGCCCACTCATCCAACTTGTCCAAATCACATTGGAACCTCTTTGCATCCTCCTCACGGCTCATATTCCGCTCCCCCACCCCCCAGCTTTGTGCCCTCTGCAAACTTGGAAATGTTACATTTAGTTCCCTCACCCAAGTCATTAATATATAGTGTGAATAGCTGAGGGCCCAAGCACTAATCCCTGTGGTACCCCACTGGTCACAGCCTGCCACCTGGAAAAAACCCGTTTATTCCTACTCTCTGTTTCCTGTCTGTCAACCAATTCTCAATCCATGCTAGTATATTACTCCCAATTCCATGTGCTGTAATTTTGCACACTAACCTGTTATGTGGGACCTTATCAAAAGCCTTTTGAAAATCCAAATACACCACATCCACTGGTTCTCCCTTATCTATTCTACTAGTTACATCCTCAAAAAACTCCAGTAGATTTGTTAAGCAAATCGTAAACCCATGCTGACTTTGTCCAATCCCATTTATGCTTTCCAGGTGTTCTGCTTTCACATCCTTTCTAATAGACTCTAGCATTTTCCCCACTACTGATGTAAGGTTAACTGGTCTGTAATTCCTTGTTTTTTTTCTCCCTCCTTTTTTAAATAGTGGGATTACATTTGCCACCCTCCAATCTGTAGGAACTGCTCCAGAGTCTATAGAATTTTGGAAGGTGACCACCAATGCATCCACTATTTCCAGGGCCACTTCTTTCAGTACTCTGGGATGTAGATTATCAGGCCCTGGGGATTTGTCAGCCTTTTACCTCATTAATTTCCCTAGCACTATTTTTTTACTAATACTGATTTCCTTCAGTTCCTCCTTCTCATTAGACCCTTGGTTCCCTGACATTTCTGGGAGTTTATTTGTGTCCTTCTTTGTGAAGAGAGAACCAAAGTATGTGTTTAACTGTTCTGCCATTACTTTGTTCCCCATTATAATCTCCCCCATTTCTGATGGGAAGGGACCTACATTTGTTTTCACTAATCTTTTTCTCTTCACATATTTAGAGAAGCTTTTACAGTCAGTTTTTATGTTCCCCGCAAGTTAACTCTCAAACTGTATTTTCCCTTGCTTAATCAACCTCTTTGTCCTCCTTTGCTGTATTCCAAACTGCTCTCAATCCTCAGACTTGCTGCTTTTTCTGGCAATTTTATATGCCTCCTCTTTGGATCTAATACTAACCCCAATTTCTTTTGTAAGCCACGGCTGAGCCACCTTTCCGGTTTTGTTTTTGCGCCAGACAGAAGTGAATAATTGTTGTAATTCACGCACACGTTCTTTAAATATTATCCATTGCCTATCCACTGTCAACCCTTTTAGTACAGTTCCACAATCTAACATAGCCAACTCCCGCCCCATACCTTCATAGTATCCTTTATTTAGATTCAGGACCCTAATTTCAGATTCAACTACTTCACTCTCCATCTTAATGAAGAATTCTTTTATGTTATGGTCGCTCCCCCCCAAGGGACCCCACACAACAAGACTGTTAATTAATCCTTTCTCATTGCACAATACCCAGTCTAGGATAGTCTGTTTTCTAGTTGGTTCCTCAATGCATTGGTCTAAAAAAACACCACGTACACACTCCAGGAAATCCTCCTCCACAGTATTATTTCCAATTTGGTTTGACCAATCTATATGCAGGTTAAAGTCACCCATAATTACAGTTGCACCCTTATTGCATGCATCTCTAATTTCCTGTTTAGTGCCATCCCTTACATCTCCACTACTGTTTGGGGGCCTATAGACAACCCCCACTAACATTTTTTATTTATTTTTTTATTTTAGAGATACAGCACTGAAACAGGCCCTTTGGCCCACTGAGTCTGTGCCGACCATCAACTGCCCATTTATACTAATCCTACATTAATCCCAGGTTCCTACCACATCCCCACCTTCCCTTAATTCCCCTACCTATACTAGGGGCAATTTACAATGGCCAATTTACCTATCAACCTGCAAGTCTTTGGCTGTGGGAGGAAACTGGAACACCCAGCAAAAACCCACACAGTCACAGGGAGAACTTACAAATTCCGCACAGGCAGTACCCAGAATCGAACCCAGGTTGCTGGAGCTGAGAGGCTGCGGTGCTAACCACTGCGCCACTGTGTCGCCTTGGTGTTGCTTAGCTCCACCCATACAGATTCCACATCGTGATTTTCCGAGCCAATATCCTTCCTCACTATTGCATTGATTTCCTCCTTTACTAACAAAGCTACCCCACCTCCCTTCCCTTTTTGCCTGTCCTTCCTAAATATTGAATACGCTTGGATGTTCAGTTCCCATCCTTGGTCACCCTGCAGCCATGTCTCCATAATCACCACTATATCACAACGGTTTATATCTATTTGCTCTGTTAATTCGTCTACCTTATTGCGAATGCTCCGCGCATTAAGACACAATGCCTTTAGACTTGTCTTTTTAACATTGTGAGTCCTCTTAGCTTTATTTTGCATTATGGGCCCATTTGTTTCTTGCCCCTGCCTTGCCTTCCATTTTTGCTTCTTACTTTTCTGTCTTTCATTTCTATCCTTGTTTCCCCTTCCTCTTTCTCCCTGCTCAGATATCCATCCCCCTGCCATTCTAGTTTAAACCCTCCCAGAATGCACTAGCAAACACCAACCCCCCCCCCCCCCCCCCCCCCCCCGCCCCCTGAGGAAACTGGTCCCAGTCCTGCCCAGATGCAACCCTTCCTTCTTGTACTGGTCCCACCTTCCCCAGAATCGGTCCCAATGTCCCAGAAATCTGAATCCCTCCCCCCAACACCATTTCTCCAGACATGTATTCATCTGATATATCCTGCTAATTCTGCTCTCGATGGCACGTGGCACTGGTAGTAATTCTGAGATTACTACCTTTGAGGTCTTACTTTTTAATTTACATCCTAACTCCCTATATTCAGCTTGTAGGACCTCATCCTTTTTTTTTACTTATGTTGTTGGTACCGATATGTACCATAACAACTGGCTGCTCGCCCACCCCCCTCAGAATGCCCTGCAGCCACTCAGAGACATCCTTGACCCTAGCACCAGCGAGGCAATATACCATCCTGGAGTCTCTTTTGCGGCTGCAGAAATGCCTGTCTGTTCGCCTTACGATTGAATGCCCTATCACGATAGCCCTGCCACTCTTCTTCCACCCTTCCTGTGCAGCAGAGCCACCTATGGTGCCATGAACTTGGCTCTTGTTGCTTTCCCTTGAGCTATCTCCCTCAACAATATCCAAAGTGGTATATCTGTTGGAGAAGGGGATGGCCACAGGGCACTCCTGCACTACCTGTCTTCCTCTTCTCTGCCTGGTGGTCACCCATTCCCTTTCTGCCTTTGCAGCATTTGCCTGCGGCATGATCACCTCACTAAACATGCTATCTACGATGATCTCAGCATCGTGGATGCTCCACAGTGAATCCACCAGCAGCTCCAGCTCCGTAATACAGGTAGCCAGCAACTGCAGATGGATACACATCCTTCACAAACCAGCGTATGAGACACTAGTTTGGCCTCAGCTGAAGTATTGTGTCCAGTTCTGGGCGCTGCATTTTAAGAAAGATGTGAATGCATTGGAGAGAGTGCAGAAAAGATTCACGATAATGGTTTCAGGGATGAGGAACTTCAGTTGCAATGAGGTACTTCTTTATGTTGTCTGATGCAACATAAAATGAGATGTGTGCAATCCTGGTTGATTGAAGATCTCAAATAGCTTTGTTAAACAGCTAACAACAATATACAGTACAGAGCTATCTATTTGCAGGTCTTGCCTCTTGGCGTTACAGTTGCCAAGTGTGACTGGCATGTAGTGACATGACTGCATCCTGGCACCTGGCTTATTAGCATACTAAGATCTTAAAGGTATATTACTCTTAAAGGCCGTCACGCAACGTCCCCCTTCTTTCCAAAGATACGTCTCGTATGCTAATAGTGAAAATGCATAACATCAAAATTATTTACACATGGATAGAGGTTATGAAAGTTACAGGAGTAGAGGCTGAAAAGTTCATAGGTCATCTTGTTGGTTTGACAACTCTTGCTCGGGGAATTTGCATCTCATCTGTTGCTGTTGTTTCTGAACTTTCTCCCTCTCTACATTTAGTTTCTATTGCTCTGCCTTCAGCCTGCTAACATATGCTGTTGCCTTTTTCAAGATGACAACTTTTGAGGCCTTGTCATTCTTATAAATTTCCGGCACCTCATCTCGAAGAGCTAATAGACAATGGGCTGGATTTTAAGTCGGGCGGACGGGAGCTGGCCACCGACATAAAAGTCGGTGGCGAACCTGCTTCCGCCTAGCCTGGGATCCGTCCCACATTTTACGGGTCCCCAGGCTTTAAATGTTCCAGGGCGGGACTTCCACCCACTTGAGGGAATGGTTGTCACTGCTGTGACTGCAGCCCGGCCGAATTCAGGGAGCCAGGAGTGCAGGTCAGTTTGAGTTGCCTTGCTGGGGATAATCGGTTGGGCCCCAGCGAGGCAAGGGGGGGATCGTTTGGGGGGAAAAGGGGAGCGTCTTGGGTCCTGGGGGTGGTTGGGGAAGTGGGGACGGCCCTCAATTGGGCACCCTGTGCCTGTTTGTCAGGGCCCACTCCCAGGGCACTGCGAGGCCACCAGCTTTCACCGGGCGGTCTTTCCTGGCTCCAGGACACCCGCTGGCCACGGGTAAAATCCCCGTGGAGGTGTGCGAAGACCCTTAAGTGGCCGTTAATTGGCATCTTAAGGGCCTTGATTGGCCTGGGGTGAGTGGCTCGTTTTTCGCCCCCCCCCCGCCCTACGTAAAGTGGGGCGGAAGCGGGAGCGGGTCGCGAAGGCCTCCTGCTCCATTTCACGCCTCCCCCTCCGCCACCATCCGGCTGGCTGGGGTGGTGTAAAATTCTGGCCAATGCTTCAACTCATTTCTCCTCTGCCTCTTCAGGACATTGTATGCCCTTTGCCTCTCCTCATCCTCTGCGTCTGAAGGCTCGGGGCTCAAGGTCGAGAACTTGTTAGGGGAAGAGTACTTGGTTACTTGGTCTTATGGAGGTACCTGTCCGTTCTGGGTCATTGTGATGCTGGCGGTTCTCTCGAGAGCAGAAGTGAAGGTGTTGCATAGTTGTGCTGTTGCTGGGTTTCCAGACTGCACCGTTTGATGCTGGTCAGAGTCTGTGAGTAGGTTCCGGTCCTTTGAGATTTCCCCTTGGCAATGCTCTTGTGGATGGCAATGATGTTGAGGTCCTAACACGCTGGTAGTCCTTTCATTGCTGGTCTGTTCGTGTCTACTAAGTAGAACGTTTGTGGTTTCCATACTGACTTGCCGTATCTGCATTGCATTGTTAATGTGCCATTGCAAGGGATGGGTGTCCCGTTGATGGAGAAAATTTGGCAGTTGTTGGCTGCATTATCGCTCTCCAACGACTCCGGTACATATCTTTGAGGATTCGGACGGGTAGGATATTTGCACTAGCGCCAGTGTCAATCTTGACTTTTAGTGTATGTTTGCAAGATATCTTTGGGCATGTGATGTTGATAGTGGTGAAAGCTTCCATTCGTTGGACTTCATTGACGTGGTGTGTCAGGCTCACAATGAGGAATGCTTTCTCGATTTTTCTGACTGAGACTTACTTCTCTCTGGGTTTTGTCCCAGGTCTGTTTTACTGTGGACCTCATGTATCGACTTGCGATTATCCAGGTTGCTGGCGCCTTCCTTGCTGCTGTTGCAGTGCTGCTGTGCCTGTCTTCTGTTGGCTCGTGTCCTACCCTGGCTTCTGGTTGCATCTTCGGAGCCAGAATTCCTGCATAGGTGGGTCCAGTGTCCTTTTACACCGCACACATTGCACAGGTCTTGAAATGCAGATCAATTTTGTCATGAGTGGAACCAACCACACTTACACACAGCTTGCTTGCTCTTTTCGACACCTGGTTATCATACCCGTACTTTTGGCTGCACCTAGTACTTCCAGGTGCTGTTGTCCAGCTACAATGGCTTCGTATTTCCTGCCATCTTCCAGCAGTGCGTTAATGCTTTATTTTTCCCCCAAGAGGTCTTTCTGAAATGTTTCAATGGGTGTTGATACAATCACCAACCCCATTATTCAGTCTGACAGCTCAGCTTCTGTGAAATTGCAGTCATTGCCCTTACTACAGCATTTGCTGACAAAGTGGTCTATTGATTCCTGTGCCTGTTGCCTCTAGGACATCAACTCCAAGTGGTGAATTTGAAAATTCACTCTTAATCTGAGTTGATCTTCGAGCACTTTCCGTATCTTTGTGGGATCTTTCTTGTCCTGTTCAGATAATCCAAAGGTATTTATTCTGTGCAATTCCTCATTTCCAATTACTATCATTATTTTTACAGCCTGTTTTTCTGGTTCTATAATTACTTGGTCTGTAAAGCATAATTGCATTCCCTGTTGGAACTGTTTGAACTTGGAGAGGATATCCAAGGCTTACCAGTTCATTCTGGGAAATAATTTGGTATCCATTTTTCTGCTGTTCTTTTTGCCTTAAATCTTGCTTTAAGACTCTGGTTCTTTGACTCTGTACTGGTTTCCCTTCTAAGAAACTCTCATAGCTGATTTGATTGACAGCAGCAGCTTGTCTGTTTATCTCGCACTCTAGTCTGTTTGTTTATACAGCCGTTCAAGAGACAATTCTGCATGGTTGAGTGGTTTTATGAGTTTTTTTTAAACTCAGGCTGCATGAGAAAAAGGCTCTTGCAGGGTTCAAATTACGTCATGGTTTCTATTTATAGCTCTAGCTGCAAGCTGTGTGGATGGAGGATTCGCGTGCTTTTCACTGTCAGACACTTTCAGTAATGGCGTCTACCAGGATCAGCCTAAGAAAAGGATTGGGTCTTCCCCATGCTTTTAACTCACCCAGGGAGCCTTTGAGAGACAAAAGAAATCAATCTTTTAAGAACTTCAAGGCTTCTCTTTTTAAAACAGGTCTTCTTGTACCGATGGCAGACTGACTTACCCAATTACAGTGATTAATTTGCAGCCTATGGTTCAGAGCTCTGTCTCTGCAGCTGGAGGAAGGTGTTTTTCTTTACATTGTTTGGGCCAGTGTTACTTTTAACTTTCTCTCTTCTAGCTGTAGGTATTTTTAAAGCTGTTTTCAGCTTTCATCGGTAATGAAGATAGATTGGAGATGTTGGGATTGTTTTCCTTGGAGAAGACGCCTACATACTCAGGCAGTCCCAGTTGTCACAGCTTTTCCGGTCCCCCACCGTGCGCCTTCAGGGATGGATACTCGGGGATAGAGCTACCCATTGAAGACAGGACTACTCATGCCTGTGAGAAAACCTCGTGTTGCAGCAGAGGAGAGGTACAACACCTGCAACCGGTCTACTTAAGCGACCATCGAGCAAACCATTGGGCCACTGAAGATGAGATTCAGGTGCCTAGACCAATCCATGGAGCCCTTCAATACACCCCAGCAAAGGTCTCGCAGATCTTGGAATCAGAATCATAGAATGGTTACAGCACAGAATGAGGCCATTCAGCCCATTGTGTCCATGTCGGCTCTCTGTGAGGGTACCTCACGTAGTCCCACTCCCTTTCGTTTTCCCCATTGCCCTGAAAATCTTTCTCCAGATAATGATTCAATTCTTTTTTGAAGCCCTCGATCGAATCTGCCTCCACCACATTCTCAGGCAGTGTATTCCAGATCCTAACTTCACGCTGCAGGAAAAGGCTTTTCCTCATGTTGCTGTTGCTTCTTTTGCCAATCACCTTAAATTGGTGTCGTTTGGTTCTGGATCCAAATCTACTCAGCTCGGACTCCTATCAAATCACCTCTTAATCTTCTCTTCTCCAAGGAGAACAGCCCCAGCTTCTCTAACCTATCCACATAGCAGAAGTTCCTCATCCCTGGAACTATTCTCATGAAACTTTTCTGCACCCTCTCTAATGCCTTCACATCCATCGAAAGTGTGGGACCCAGAACTGGATACAATACTCCAGTTGAAGCCAAACCAGTGTTTGATACAGGTTTATCATAACTTCCTTGTTTCTGTACTCTATGCCCCTATTTATAAAGCCCAGGATCCCGCATGCTTTATTAACTACTTTTTCGATCTGCCCTGCCACCTTCAATGATTTGTGCACATAGACCTCCTCGTCCCTCTGCTCCTGCACCTCCTTTAAAATTGTACCCTTAAATTTATATTGCCTCTCCTTGTTCTTCCTACCAAAATGTATCATTTCACACTTCTCTGCACTAAATTTCATTTGCCACTTGTTCACCCATTCCACCAGGCTGTCTATGTCCTCTTGAAGTTTATCACTACCCACCTCACAATATTTCCAAGTTTTGTGTCATGTGAAAATTTTGAAATTGTGCCCTGTACACCCAAGTCTAGGTCAGTAATATATATCAAGAAAAACAGGGGTCCTAACACTGACCCCTAGGGAACCTCACTGTATACCTTCCTCGAGTCCAAAAAGCAACTGTTCACCACTACTCTGTTTCCTGTCATTCAGTCAATTTCATATCCATGTTGCTACTGTCCCATTTATTCCATGGGCTCTAACTTTGCTTGTTATGTGGCACTTTGTCAAATGCCTTGTGTAAGTCCGTGTACAACACATCAACTACATTACCCTCATCAACCTTCTTTGTTACCTCATCCAAAAACTCAAGCAAATTATTTAAACACGATTTGCCCTGAACAAATCCATGCTGACATTCCTTAATTACTCCACATATGTCGAAGTGACTGTTAATGCTGTCCTGAATTATTGTTTCTGAAAGCTTTCCCACCAAACTGACTGGACTGTAGTTGCTGGGCTTATCCTTACACCTTTTTTAAAATAAGGGTGTAACATTTGCCATTCTCCAGTCCTCTGGTACCACGACTGTATCTAAGGAGGATTTGAAGATTATGGCCCGTGCCTCTGCAACTTCCTCCCTTACTTCCCGCAGTTTCCTTGGATGCATCTCATCCGGTCCCGGTGACTTATCAACTTTAAGTACAGCCAGCCTTTCTAATACCTCCTCTTTATCAATTTTTAGCCCATCCAGTGTCTCAACTACCTCCTCTTTCGCTATACTTTGGCAGCATCTTCTTCCTTGGTAAAGACAGATGCAAAGTATTAATTTAGTGCCTCACCAGTGGCCCTTGCCTCCATGTATAAATCCCCATTTAGGTCCCTAATTGGCCCCATTCCTTCATCTGAAAGGATAGTTGCTGCCTCATCTTCTTGCCACAGCCTGGGTGCTTACTCCTTCCCCACCTAGCGCACTCTCTCATGTTGCCACATGCAAGCCCCAAAGAGAAATGAGGTATGGAGAACTCACCTTGGTTGGGCGGAGGAGGACATTGACTCACTTGCGGCACTGCCCCCTTGTTCTGGGAGGTGACCCCCATGGCTGCTGACCTCCTCTGCAATCTCTGTCCAGGCTTGCTTGGTCAGACAAGATGGTCTCTTTTTGCCGTCCATTGGGAAGCAAGCCTCCCACCTTACAGGCTGGGGGAGAACCTGCAGGGAGGCTTTGCTAAACTGTGGGGCCACCTGTTGTCTTCCCTCTGCCATGGTGGCAGCAGGCTCCTGGTCAGATCCTTAGGTCTTGTGTCCTGTTGCAGGGATGCAAGGGTCTTCACTTTTGCTGGAGAGCTCTTCAACCATGTTACAGAGGCATAACAGCAAGACAGCATTGCCTGCAAAGCTGGCAACTCTTTAAATATGGCTGCAGCACCTGCCTTTGAGTCAGGTAACACTGCCATCAGCGCCTTGTTGCCTGCCCCTGCAGGGTAATTGGATGGGCCCTGTGCCTCCAGTTAGTTAATTGGTCGGCCGCTGCGTGATTGCGTTCGACCAGCCACACAACACTTGAAGGGAAGTAGCACCTGCTTCCAGTGCTGCCGCCGGGTCCTGCGGCCTTCAAAACCAATCCAGCCCACAGTGTGAAACCCGGTGTGGATTCTGATGTTTACTGTAGTCTTGCAGCAGCCTAAACATGCCAGTAGTTTTCCCAACACAGTAATAAACAAATTTAACAAAGCTATATATTACATGATTAACACAAGGTAGCATTTTTACACACCTGACTGATACCAAAAGGTGCAGGACTCCCAGACTGAATATTTTTCATGTTATTTATGGCCCATTCTACAAAATTTGCACATCTGGGTTTGCCATTCCTCTCAGATTGCCTGCGAGTCTCGCAGAACAGGGCAATGACTATCTATACTCATCAATACTTGCATAACATGGCAGTGGTTGTATTTAAGAGTGCTTAATAAATATTTCATGAAAAGAGATCTTTGATGAAATGTTATCACTCACAGCATCTTATAACATAGATGAGATAACATAGCTCTGCCATCATTTTTGATCCTCGCCCAAATCTTGAAGAAGAGCTGCGCCTTACAAAATTTTTTTAAATGTGAAATACTGTGGATGCTGGAAATCTGAAATTAAAACAGAAAGTGCTGGAGAGACTGAAAGTGCGTGTCCAGTGAACAGTTTAAAAGAGCAGTGGCAGGAAGGAGAGTGAGAGAGAGAGAGTGAGCAGGACCAGTGAGCAGTTTAAAAGAGCAGTGGTGGGAAGGAGAGAGAGAGAGAGTTGGACCAGTGAGCAGTTTAAAAAGAGCAGCAGCGAGAAGGAGAGAGAGAGAGAGAGTTGGACCAGTGAGCAGTTTAAAAGAGCAGCGGTGGGAACGAGAGAGAGAGAGAGAGAGTGTGGGACCAGCGAGTGGTTTAAAAGAGCTATCCGAGCCAGTCCATTCTGTGGCTCCAGAGAGAACCGACCGCGTTCTGAGAGAAATAAATATCATTGTTACGTCACAGGAAAACAGGTAATTGATTGGTTGGTGAGTATTTTTCTCATTTATCTTTCAAAACTCAGTAATTTTAGTAATTGTAAGGTTTTGTTAGCAGTAGTAAGGTTTACTAATAGTTGTAAAGCTTATTAGATTGGTGGGGGTATTTCCTAGTTACTACTATTACTGTTAAGGTGTATTAGTGGTGAGGTTATGAATACTATAGGTAATGTTTTAGCATTGGTAATGTGTACTAATAATGGTAATGTAGATTAGTATTGATTACGTTTATTATTGCAGTACTGTGAGGAAAACCATACCTGCCAAGATTGAGGCATATTAATTTTGTCATATGGAACATTAATTTTAAACTCTTATTGGACTGAAAACATGGCTGCACCTGCATTCCACCAGGACTGTAGCTGGAAACATTTGCCTTCTAAGAAACAGTTGCCTGGAGAAGACAATGGAACTGCTCACTGATTCAATTAACCAAATGGATTTTGATCAAAAAGAATTGAATGTGTGAAGGTCAGCATTCCAGCCCCCTACTGAGGATGTCTATAAAGATTGAAAAATTCCACAAAACCTCGACAGGCGGGTTGTCCCGAAAAAAGAGCTAGTCACATGACTGGCCTGCTGGCCCAGGTTTGGTTTGGATTGTGTTCACAGCACAATTTGAAGTCAGACTGCAATTTGAAGACAAAAGAGAAGGAAGGTCTCTCCCTGTCTCTCCCCCTTATGTGAAAAGAAGAGACTGCAACTGGATTTCAAGAAGACAGAAAACCATCAGAACAAGTTTGAAAGTGTGTACCGGGCCCCAACGAGATGGCAAGATTTAACTGCAATCAAAGATTTTACATCGAACTCAAAAGACAGTAAATGAACTCCAGCTATTGCTTCAAACCTTTCCCCTTGATTCTTTCTCCTTTTCTGTCTCTATCTGCGTGTGTGTTTATCGCGTATGCATATTAGCATGGTCGCATCACGTATTTTTAGTAATTTTAACTGAATTAGAGTTTTAGGGTGAGTAAACGTATACCTTTCTTGTTTAAATCTAAGAAAACCTGTCTGGATGATTTCTTTGCCATTACACCTGGAGAGCAGTGAACAAGGATTCACTGAGGGGAAGCTCAAAACATGGTGTTTTAAAAATTAAACCCTGTTATGGTCAAACCAGGAAAAGGCTGAGAGGGAATCCCTAGATCCCTTTCTTACTTGGTCGTAACAAGTTGGAAGTAGTAAGCAGTAGTAAGTACTATCGGAAAGGTTTTTACTATTGGAAGGTTTATTAGTATTAACAGCAGCAGGGTTGATTAGTAGCAGGGTTTAGTACCAAGGTATTATCTAATAGATAGAGGAATGGCAGGGCTGCTTCAACCTCTGGAATGCACATCCTGTGCTATGTGGGAACTCCAGGATACTTCTCGTGTCCTGGATAGCCATACGTGCAGGAAGTGTCACCGGTTGCAGCAGCTTGAGCTCCGGGTTTCAGAACTTGAGCAGCAGCTGGCGTCACTGTGGTGTGTACATGAGGTTGAGAGTTTCGTGGATAGCACGTTTATAGATGTGGTCACCCCACAGCATAAGAGTATGCAGGGAGAGAGGGAATGGGTAATCACCAGACAGTCAAGATTAAACAGGCAGGTAGTGCAGCAGACCCCTGAGTGCATCTCACTCTCCAACCAGTATTCAGTTCTGAATATTGAGGAATGTGGTGGTTCATCTGGGGACTGCAGCAACAGCCAAGGCCATGGCACCACAGGTGGCTCAGCTGTACAAGGGGTTACAAAGAAGACTGGAAGAGCGATAGTGATAGGTGATTCAATAATCGGGAGGAGGCGGTGGCGTAGTGGTAATGTCACTGGTCATATTTGAGATATCTTTAACATATGAATTAATAATTGGAAAATCATAGGCAGTACGCCCCTGAATTTCTGATAAACCCGATACACCTTTATGACTCCCCAGTCACAGAACATCAGAAATGTATCAAATTTATATGATGGATATATTTTATATTATGATGCAGGATGAAGTCTATAGCTGTCACAGTAGACACCGAGCCAATATCGTAACTGAAGAGGCTATTCAATCCTTCTAAAGTGAGTGGTTAACATCACAATCAATCATTTTTTACAGAGTTACTGGCATGACCTTTGCATTAATGAACAATTCTGTGTCTCTGCTTGCAGTGATATGGTTGTTGCTTGTCTTTTAGATATCTAAATATTTTGACAGGCTTATCCCACAGCCTCACTTTTGATGGCATTTATGAAAAACAAAATGGAGGCAAGCATGCTTCCCTGATGAATTGCTCAAGTTGTCACAAATAGAAGGTAGATGTCAAATTATTGTCAATAATCTTTGTCTCCTCTGGGGAAGTCATCCATCCAGTTCAAAATCTCAAGAAATACATTAAAAGAGACCAGCAAGTCAGTGAGATTGAAATGACTTAAACTAATAAAACTTCTAAAAATGTCAAGAGCTACCAATCCAATTTTGTGCGAGGTGTCAAGAGAACCACTCCATTTCTATATCAGGAGACTGAGAGCTCATTGAAAAGTAAATCATTTTGTTTTTAAGGTAAATTGGTTTAGATTAGATTAGAGATACAGCACTGAAACAGACCCTTTGGCCCACCGAGTCTGTGCCGACCATCAACCACCCATTTATACTAATCCTACACTAATCCCATATTCCTACCAAACATCCCCACCTGTCCCTCTATTTCCCTACCACCTACCTATACTAGTGACAATTTATAATGGCCAATTTACCTATCAACCTGCAAGTCTTTTGGCTTGTGGGAGGAAACCGGAGCACCCGGAGAAAACCCACGCAGACACAGGGAGAACTTGCAAACTCCACACAGGCAGTACCCGGAATCGAACCAGGGTCCCTGGAGCTGTGAGGCTGCAGTGCTAACCACTGCGGCACTGTGCCGCCCAGGTAGCCAGGTAACAAGCTGCTTGTGTTTGAGATGTTGAGATTGTGTTCAATTGATGTGCTTCCCATTATTGGTGACATAGATGGATAGCTGTGTCGTGATCAGAATTCAACTTTATCCCTTGTAATCTAGGCACAATGGTAAACATAACTGATCCCCTGAATCCAAGTCTATTTCACTCTCCTTATATCAGTAATTTTGGCTCATTTCAGCGGAAGTTGCTAAGTCAAGCTTCATGTTGCCTTATTTTGCACAGCTGATTAGAAAAATACCTATTTGGGAAGAATAAAACCTCAGAAAATGGCACCTAATGGTGTCTGCCACTTTTACTAGCTAGTCAAGATATGCTGGGAAAGAAAGATAGCTTACATTCCCATGTTATAAACAGATGACAAATATTGAGTGGGTGTTCAGACAGAAGCATGTTTTTGAAATGATCCAATTGGTAATATTAAAGAGCAGGTGTTCTTGTCGTGACGGGCCGTGTAAAGCCCATTGCACAGAGTAAGGATATCATGAAAGATGTCCAGGTTTCCATATCAGTTCATCAGCAATTAAGCAGCTGTATGAATTAGAGGGGGCCAGGAAGCAGCATTTTCTCAAAGGAATAATTAACAGCCTGCCAAAGAGCAGCTTCTATCTTTCTATTTTGGGCCACTCTCACCCTGTTGAGTAGGGATTAATTTCTCATGCTGCATATACTTGCAGGAGATTAAAATACATGCCTATTGGTTTAAGCTACTTCTGTAAATGCTTATCAATGTTCTAAGATTAGGTTCTTAATTAAATGATAATGGGATGTAGTTCACAAACACAGAACATTTTAATTAAATTCCTTATCAAACACAGGACTATTTATAAAATTAAAGTTATTAGAACCACAGTTGATAGAGACCCTTGCTGTAAAGAAGCATTCAATATGCATCTTTTCCTATTGTAAGCATTCCAAAAAGTTCCAGGTTGGAAAGAAAAAAAAATGGAACATATTTCCTCTGATGCAGATTCATTTCAAAATTCTGGATAAATTATCTTTCTTATTCCTCATTTTCCCCACCAACTTTCTCCTCCATCCTGAGTGCATTGACTCCATGCTGGGATGTAGCCCTATGGGTGCAGAGAATTCTAGTACTGCGCTCGAGTGCCCACGCTTCGGCCTGATTTTTATCGATTGGGCGGGTGACCTGATGTGGGGGGATATTCAGGTCCGCGTCACGTACAGGTGGGTGGCAGGACTTCTGTGGAGATTTTATGACTCAGAGCCAAATAAGGGCCAGCAGGTGGGGAAGCTGGCCAAATAAGAGTGGTGGGCGGGTCACAGAGCTGACAGGTTGCTGTGAGACACCATTTTTAAAGGCACACCTACAGCACTCAGGTAGGCTGCAGACACAGGCTACAAAGAAAGGGGTTTATTTCAATGGAGGCAGTGGAGGAATGGCTTCATCATGAGGAAAGATCGCGCCACGATTCAGTAACCTCTCCCTGGAGGTGCTCCTACAAGCATCAAGGCAAAGGAGAGATGTCCTGTTTCCAGGAGATGGGAGGCAGAAGAGAGCAAGCCTAATGAAGAAGGCATGGCTGGAGGTGACAGACATAATGAGCAACTGACGGGTGGTTCTAAGAACTTGGATCCAATGCAGGAAGAGATTTAATGACCTGGTGCGATCTGGAGAGTTGAGTGGCGTTTAGAATTTCAAACTGGAAGCCCAGCATGAATTAAAAGGTGCCCATGAAATGTGAGACCAGGTGGTAGACCCATGCATGGGGCAACACCAGGCACCAACATCCACATTGAGGTCCCCAGTTCACATGCACCCGAAACCCATGGTCAGTGATGGGTGAATGTTGCATTGAGGTGGATGAATGGCTATGTCACCATGCTATCGCAGCAGTGTGGTACTGCACATTTACAGTGCCTCAGAGTGACCAGTACAGGTGAGCCATGAGACAGGAGTGACACTGCGTATGTTTGTGCTTGCAGGAGAAGCATATGCAGCACGCCAGGGAGCACCAACACATGGGAGGTGGTGTGCCATTCATCACCATGGTGACACCGCTGAAGGAGGAGGCCACGAATATCGGATCAGTCATGGCAGGGCAGCCTGTCACTGAGGGCAAGGTGGGTGCAGAAGCAATGGAGAGTGAGTAAAGCAATGGTTGTGTCCGTCATTCCCTCAACAATGTGTGAGCTGTGGTGCCTGTGTGGGCCTTTAACACCACTGGAAGCTCCTGACCAAGAGGACCAGGGCGTGGTTGAAGGAACAGCTGTTTCACTTAAATCATGTCTATTCAGCAGGTACAGCAGCAGATGAGGAAGAGAGGAGGGCGCTGGCTATACTGGAAAGCTCAGTGGATGCACCACCATCTCAGGACACTGTGTCACTTTATTCCAGCTCACCCTCCATCAGCGCAGATATACTTATGTCAGTGGGCTTTGTTGCATGTGTAGAATGAGTGACACAATTTGGTGAGCACTGCACAACGTGCAGGAGGAGGTAATGGAGGCAGTGACAGCGCGGTCACTTCACCTCAGAGGAGTGAGGAGCTCAGCATCATGCAGATAGCGAGCCTTTGGTGTCATCAGCAAAGCAGCAGATGCTTCAGCAGCAGCGTGAAATGTGTGAACATCTGCCGGAGTTTTCGAGGCAGTGCAGTCACATGTACAAATGATGGAGGAGTCCATCCATGCCATGAATGGTGCCATTTCTCTGGCATGTGAGTGTCTGATGTCCTCCATTGAGAGAGTTGTGACCCTCATGGAGAGACACATGGAGCATAGCACTGAACGGATACAGGGGGGTGCACTGACCTCCATAGCATGGCCTCATCCATGAGGTCTATGTAGTGATGGGTGCGTGAGATGGGCCAGCCATGCTTCAATGACCTTCCTTCAATCATAAGGTCAGAAGTGGGGATGTTCGCTGATGAATGCACAATGCTCAGCACCATTCATGACTCCTCAGATACTGAAGCAGTCCATGTAGAACTGCAGCAAGACTTGTAACATTCGCGCCACACAAGTGCCAGGCAATGACCATCTCCAACAAGAGAGAATGTAACCATCTCCCCTTGACATTCAATGGCATTACCATCGCTGAATCCCCCACTATCAACATCCGAGGGGCTACCACTGAACTGGAGTAGCCATATAAATACCGTGGCTACAACAGCAGGTCTGAGGCTAGGAATCCTGCGGCGAGTAGGTTAGAGTCTAGAGTCAGTCAGTATAAAAGTGGGCCATCTTACAGTGCTGACTTTGTTTGCACTGGAGTGCTGACTTGGGTTGCATTAGAGTGCTATAGTGGAAGTTTGGTAACTGAGGAAGTTCGGTGAGGAGGGAGCAAGGAGCTCCTTTCATTTCCTCCCTGTCCTCAGAGTGAGGGGAGATGAGAGCTTCCAAAGAACACAGTTGATTGGTGAGTAAGTCCTGGTGGGTATTTTTCATAGTGGATTGAATTGTAAGTCATTGTTTTAGCAAGACTTAATTGTTCTTTTAATTATAATTTTCTAAAGTTTTAAATTTAAAGGGTTTAGCCATGGCAGGAGAGCTTGCTGCATGTGGGAATCCAGGAACATTTCCAGTCCCCGGGACCAGCATGTGTGCAGGAAGTGTGTCCAGCTGCAGCTCCTGGAAGCTCGGGTTTCAGAGCTGAAACGGCAGCTGGAAATACTGTGGAGCATCCGTGAGTCTGAGAGCATTGTGGATAGCATGTATAGAGAGGTGGTCACACCGCAGCTGAAGGGACTTGAGGAAGGAAGGGAATGGGTGACCACCAGGCAGTCCAAGAGAAACAGGCAGGTAGTTCAGGAGTCCCCTGGGGTCCCACTTGCAAATCGGTATTCCTTTTTGGAGGCTGATGAGGCTGGTTCCTCCAGGGAGTGCCATCAGAGCCAAGCTTCTGGCACCACAAGCAGCTTGTCTGTACAGGAAGGGGGAAAGAGAGGAAGAGCAATAGTAATAGGGGATTCTATAGTCAGGGGAGCAGATAGACGCTACTGTGGCCGTCAATGTGACTCCAGGATGGTGTGGTGCCTCCCTGGTGCCAGGGTCCGGGATGTCACTGAACGGCTGCAGGGCATCCTGAAGGGGGAGGGTGATAAGGCAGAGATCATGGTACATGTTGGTACCAATGACATAGGTAGAAAGAGGGATGAGGTCTTGCATCAAGAATTCAGGGAGTTAGGCAGTAGACTAAAAAGCAGGACCTCTCGGATTGTAATCTCTGGATTAATCCCAGTGTCACGTGCTAGCGAGTTTAGAAATAGGAGAATAGCACAGATGAATGCGTGGCTTAAGAGTTGGTGCAGGAGGGAGGGTTTTAGTTTCCTGGACCACTGGGACCGTTTCTGGGGAAGGTGGGACCTGTACAAGCGGGACGGTCTACATCTGAACCAGAGGGGGACTAACATCCTTGCTGGCGGGTTTGCTTGTGCTGTTGGGAGGAGTTTAAACTAATTTGGCAGGGGGAGGGGATGCAGACTCCTAGCAGAATAGGGACACACCTAAGCACAGGAAAACAAACAGGTCAGAAGGAATACAGCAGAAGTAAGTTTCAAGGGAGTAAGACCAGGATGGAAGGCCTCTACTTTAATGCCAGGAGTATTGCAGGTAAAACGGATGAGTTAAGGGCAATGATTGACACGTGGAATTGTGATATAGTAGCCATCACGGTGACATGGTTGAGGGAGGGGCAGGATTGGCAGCTCAATATCCCGGGATATAGAATCTTCAGGCGAGACAGAGGAGGGGGTAAAAGAGGAGGGGGCATTGCAATATTAGTTAAGGAGTCAGTTACTGCAGTAAGGAGAGATGATATCTTGGAGAGGGCATCAAATGAAGCTTTATGGGTAGAGTTTAGGAATAAAAAAGGGACAGCCACATTGCTAGGCGTTTATTATAGACCCCCAGATAGTCAGCGGGAAATTGAGGAGCAAATATGTGCGCAATTTGCAGAGGTGTGTAAAAGTAATAGGGTAATTATATGAGGTGATTTCAACTTTCCCAACATTAATTGGGATAGTCATCGTGTTAAGGGCTTAGATGGAGTGGAGTTCTTAAAATGTATACAGGAGAACTTTTTAGCTCAATATGTAGAGGATCCAACAAGGGAGGGTACAGTGCTGGACCTAATTCTAGGGAATGAAGCCGGACAGGTGGTTGATGTGTTGGTGGGGGATCATTTTGGTGATAGTGACCACAACATGGTACAATTTAAGCTTGTTATGGAGAAAGAAATAGACAAGTTGCAAAAAAGGGTTTTGGATTGGGGGAGAGCGAATTTTAGTAAAATAAGGCAGGATCTGGCCAAGGTAGACTGGAAAGAGTTACTTGTCGGGAAATCTACAGAAGGGGCATTCAAAAAGGAAATGGGGAGGGTACAGGCCCAACATGTTCCCTCCAGGGTAATAGGTAGGAGCAACAAGCCCAGAGAACCATGGATGACCAAAAATATTCAGGGTATGATGAGAAGGAAAAGAGAGACTTTTAGCAAATACAAGGAGAGCAAATCAATGGAAGCATTAGTGGAATACAGAAAGTGTAGGATGGAGCTTAAGAAAGCAATTAGGAGAGCAAAGAGGGGATATGAGAAAGCTCTGGCTGGTAAAAGTAGGGAAAATCCCAAGATATTCTATAAGTATATCAATGGGAAGAGGATAACCAGGGAAAGAGTCGGACCCATTAGGGACCAAGGGGGAAATTTGTGGGTGGAGCCAGAGGACATTGGTAGGGTGTTGAATGAATACTTCACATCTGTCTTCACCCAAGAGAATGAGGATGTAGATATGGAAATTAGAGATAGAGACTGTGAGTTTCTTGAGCAAATTGTCAGAGGGAGTGACAAGGTATTGGAGGTTTTGGAAGGCTTAAAAGGGGACAAATCTCCAGGTTCGGACGATTTGTGTCCCAGGATGCTGTGGGAGGCGAGGGTGGAGATTGCAGGGGCTCTGACCCTAATTTTTAATTCCTCTCTGGCCATGGGGGAGGTGCCAGAGGACTGGAGAACAGCTAATGTGGTCCCACTATTTAAGAAAGGTTGTAGAGATAAGCCAGGGAACTACAGACCAGTGAGTCTCATGTCAGTGGTAGGGAAACTATTGGAGAAAATTCTGAAGGGGAGAATCTATCATCACTTGGAGAGGCAAGATTTGATTAGGAATAGTCAGCATGGCTTTGTCAGAGGGAGGTCATGCCTAACAAATTTGATTGAGTTTTTTGAGCATGTGACCAGGTGTGTAGATGAGGGTAGTGCAGTTGATGTAGTTTACATGGATTTCAGCAAAGCCTTTGACAAGGTCCCACATGGGAGATTTATCAAGAAAGCAAATGCACATGGGATACAGGGTAACTTGATAAGGTGGATTCAAAATTGGCTTAGCTGTAGACGGCTGTTTTAGTGACTGGAAGCCAGTGTCCAGTGGCGTACCACAGGAATCTGTGCTGGGTCCCCTATTGTTTGTCATTTATATAAACGACATAGATGACTATGTGGGGGGTAGGATCAGTAAGTTTGCGGATGACACAAAGATTGGCCGAGTGGTTAACAGAGAGGTTGAGTGTCTTAGGTTACAGGAAGATATAGATGGGATGATCAAATGGGCAGAAAAGTGGCAGATGGAATTTAACGCTGAAAAGTGTGAGGTTACACACTTTGGAAGGAGTAATGTGACACGGAAGTATTCAATGAATGGCCTGACACTAGGAATTCCGAGGAACAAAGGGACGTTGGCGTGTTTGTCCATAGATCTCTGAAGGCAGAAGGGCAGGTTAATAGGGTGGTGAAAAAGGCATATGGGACACTTGC